>NC_140595.1:75814850-76414850 GCF_964204655.1 Triturus cristatus | reverse complement strand
GGGGCAAGGAGCTCCAAATTCTCTGGGGAGTCCCAGAGAAAGATCGGTTGTAAGCTTTCTTCTTGTGGAATCGCTGTGGCTTCAGAAGTAAGGTGTTGGCGCTTCTGGATGATCAGGAGCCACCGGAGAGTTCAAGAGAACAATAAATTAAGGGATCCACGCGTTGTCATACTTTGCATCTTGTTTGCACACAAACACCCCTCTTATTGGCTTTGAAGTCACCCCGTGGACTGCTTGACTGTTTCTTACTGGCATTTCATATAGTTAGATTGCCACAGCAATGCTTCCCAGGTTCATTGCTAACAGGCTACCATGGCATTTTTCTGCTAATGTCTTCTTCAGTGTCACTGAAGGTTCATTTGCGTCCAGTTTAACTAGAGAGCATCCGACATCCTAGTGAACATCTAGCCCCTTTATCTCTAACACGAATGCTCACTATGAGTCACTTTGATTCCCTTAAGATAATCAGGACACAAAAAGGCAAGCCTGATAAGCTCTGGGGCACTGGAGAAAGTATTATTGTTCACAGGCAAAAACTCTTGGGGGAAACATTAGCCTTTTCCTACTTTGTCGACGAGCTGCCTTCAGGGATCATGCAACTTTGCCCACTGACTTGAGTTGTATACAGCCTACCCCACGCCAGAAAGCTTGCTCGTGCAAGCATCTGCTTTGAAACGGAGACATAGCAACTTCTCTCCGCTCTCACCAGAGAGGGATATGAAGTGGCTTAATTCTTCGTGCCCAGATCTGTACAGCAAGCGACCACTAACACCATATGTATCCTAGAGAGCTACAGATATGCCTTATGGATAGGATATGGCTGCTGTGGCATTTTCAAGGCTCCTAAACACCGGTAATGCCCTTGTTAATTGTATTGTTCTCTTTTATCAGCACTTGCTTAGCACACAATGTATGGGATTGATTGCCTGCATCATGGCAGTTGTGGCGAAATAGGCCAAGAACGTGGACGTGGACATCGTGGATGTAGATATGGTTCACTCATGACATGCATGATTGAGAACAGATGGACTCTTAGTGTGATGCCCTGGCCTAGTTGTTGGTTATGCCACTTGATGGCAAAGTCTTTAAATGGCCGAGGCAGATCACTCTCTGGAAGGTTTGGTTAGGGTTGTGCTACCACCAGTGGACTGGGTTTGATGTTCTCCACAAAAATCTAACACAATCAATATCGCAAATTCAAAGAGTGTAGTCACCAGTTCAGCAGTCACTGATTGACAAAGTGTCATCAATAACCATCTTTTTTTCCCAGGTGTAGAAGAGCACCAGGCTTCTCCATCCATCCGAACCACTGCCATACCTTTCTGAAACATTGGACTGTGTGCAGAAATCCCTGCGGGCACTGGTGTTGGCCTTCCTTCAAAGACAGTGGGAGATAACTTCAGACCATTGGGTCCTCCTGATCATCACTTGAGGCTGTTCCCTTGGTCTTTAAAGAGGTCTCCACCTGTCGCCTCATAAACATCCTTTCCACACAAATATCTTGACGATTGAGAGTACCTCCTTCCAGGTTGAAGAAACAGTAAAACTAGCCTTCTGTTAAAAATGGGGACCACTTGTTATTTTGGATTGCTTCAATGAGCCCAGCTCACAGTAATCACCCTTTTGTGAGAGGTTGGATTCTCACATTCTCAGTGTACAAGAAGAAGTCTTTTCTTACTCTGCTTCAGTGGATTCAGTTTATTTGCATAGTTATAGAAGCGTGCCAGCATAGGGCTTTATTTGCCTAGGACAGACTAGTCCACATCCAAACAATGTAATGTAAGGTGGATTTGTCGAGCGCTGCCGTTACACGTGACGGTATCCAGGCGCAGGCATTGAAGCTTTCACATAGCCCATACCAGCCTTAACATTCAGTCTTGAGACTCCTGGGACATTTTCCATCCTACATAGCTGCAATCCTGCAATTGCGGGTGTGAATGAGATATCTTGAATGGGCATGCAGACTCAGTGAAATGAGTTGAAGGATTTAATCTCCCTTCACTAAGATCTGCTTTCTTCCCTGCAGCGGTCGGCTTCACCTCAGATTCTTCTAAAGGAGGCCTTCAGTCCTCTGAGACCCTGGGTTAAAGGTTGGGAGCACAAGCTTCTTCCTGTAGCTAGAGAACCCCTCTTGGAGATCCAAAATTCAAGACTTTATCCCCTTCTTCAGAAAGGACTTTTCACATCCGGTTCTGGGCATTGTTTGTTTGTGAAGATAATCCCACCGTCCTGGAGAGGAAACAGTTCTGCTCCTGACAGACAACACCACAGCCATGTTTTATGTGAATAAGCAGGGAGGTGTAGGACCCAAACTGCTTTGCGGAGATGCTGTTGATTAACTAATCTTCTTTCAAATGAATATCCTAGCTTCTGCAGATCCCTGGGCGCCCTCCTGCCTTCCCACAAGAGAGTGAATGAGTTATTTTTGTTATCTTTTGACTCCGCCCTCTGCATCCCTATTCTCTGTGGCTCTAGTTACTCTTGGGTGATAATTCCAGCTCTGGCTGATTCAATGTCATACCACTCATGCTCTGGACTAGGAGCTGGACTTCAGCGCAGAGCCACTTCTTCCAAAGTAGCCATGCGCTTTATAAGTCGCATTATTATTATTATTTGACCAGAGACTGAAGTTATTACACCAATCAGCATTACATCTACTGAAGTAAAACCATACACCTGGTGTTTCCTTGAATATATCTCTTCACCACGCATACTATTACACCGCATGCTATCCTGGCTGAAGAGGGGTGAAACCCCCAAATTGGTCCTAGGATGCTTGTTTCGGTCCAGGGAGGACCTGGCTTGGCAGTTCGGGCTGGACTGTTCCCATTATGCACAGGGTCAAGACTGATTTGCATATGGCCAGGTCTAAACTGAGGTGGCATGGTGAGCAAAAGAATGATGGATTCAACCCAGATCTCTGGACTGGGGGTGAATGTTTTGAATTGTCCTGCATTCTGTCCATCAATTGTGTGTCTTTTGCTTTCTGGCCCTAAGTGTGCCAGGTATGCCCAGACGTGGGTCCCGGGCTCACCATGCCACTGGGATCAAGCTATCCTGGCTGAAGAGAGGTGAAACCCCGAAACCGGTCCTAGGATGCTTGTTTCTGGTCCAGGGAGGACCTGGCTTGGCAGTTCGGGCTGGACTGTTCCCATGTGGCACAGGGTCAAGACTGATTTGCATATGGACAGGTCTAAACTGGGGTGGCATGGTGAGCAAAAGAATGATGGATTTAACCCAGATCTCTGGACTGGGGGTGAATGTTTTGATTTGTTCTGCATTCCGTGCATCAATTGTGTGTCTTTTGCTTCCATTGGAAAAACTCCTTGGCATGCGCATTGAAGCTTGATGGCATTGAACTGCTTTGTAATTGTAAATGTTGTTGAAATGGAAAATGGTTTAGTGAGCAAGTAATAAATCGACCCCCTCACCCTTTCTCAAGCAGCCGCCTCAGTGGGTAAGACTTTTTGATGTATTTATTGGCGACACCGTGAGCCGTACTGGGGCTGGCGCTTCCGAGCACCTTTCCATTAAAAAGAGTAGTCGCGTTTATTAAACATTAGCTTCAGGACTGTGGTTATGTTGGAGAAGTTCGGCATTTTGATTAACGGGGACAGTGGTCACTGATGTGCATCATGTCCCATCAGACGCTGTCTGCCCCTGGTTGAGGGGCAGCAAATCAAAGACATTAAGATGCAATAAAAAAGGGAATAGAATGTTAATGAGAACTGTTCTAAGTAGGACGGAAGAATTGGCAAGACTGCAAGATAAAGTCTCTATTCCTTCATGATGCAGCATTTTAATTTTTTTATCGGAGATAGAAGGGGAAAAGAGCGAGTGAATGACGAAAAAAAGATGGGAGTGGAAAGAGTGAGAGGGGAATAAGTAGTGGTGGAGATGAATGAGATTGGAGGAGGGAGAGAACTATGGGAAAAAGGAATGATATAGATGCAGCACTTAGACCCCCCCCCCGTGGAAAAAAAATCACCCGTGCCCCCATTACCCCCCCCCCCCCTTTTCAAAGTCTTTCACAATTATTCTAGAATTGCAGTTATGTTCTGTTACCGTTTTAAAAATGCAATAAAATTACATGATTGCCAAACATACTATTCTGGTCAGGCAGGCCTTACTATCCTGTAAAGATGTCCACAGTGTGATCATTAGAAATGGGGCTTGGGGTTTTGAGGAATATTTGGAGTACAGTCCCTTTTGCCACCTTCTCCCAGCAAAGATATAGATGACAAAAGATGTCTTCTGAAAACAAAGCACTGTTATCAGCATAATGCTTCTTTTAGCCAGAGCCTGCCCCCCCCCCCATCACTTGGGGGTCCGCCCCCTAGTTTGAAACCCCCTGATATAGAGGGATATGTAGGGAAGAGGAATGGGATTGTTCCAACTGTCCTGTTGCGTTGCTTCTGCTTGAGGTAGTTGTTGGAAGGTGCATCAGTCATGCACTTGATTCTTTGAATGTCCCTTTATGTGTAGGCCAGGCAGGCAGCTACCCCTTTGATTACTTATCTGAGCCTTCAGATGGGCCTATTAGTGGGTGTTGCATGCTGTGAAACATGGGCAGCCTCCCAAGGCTGGCACCGGTTGGACCGGCTTTGTGGCTTGTGGCCCAGAGAAAGAGCAGCGGAGTTTAAAATCCATATAGAGCGACCTAATGAAGGCCCTCGTTTGTCTGGCATTTTACTGTCCATGGAGCACTCTGGCAGGCTCGTGCGCCTGTCCTCTCATTTGCTCTTGTTCGTTCCCGTAATTTCCATTTTAATGATGGGGTAAATACAACCAGTTCTACCTTCTTTAGGTTTCTCTAAACCTTAACGTGGATAAAGACTTTTCTTCTGGATTTTCTCAACCGTGAAAAGCTCCAACTCTGAATCCAATCACTTTATCTGGAGACAAACTTCCCACTACTTTGAAGGTCTCTTCACTTGGACCGGAAGTGGTATCCAGGTCAGTGGATGAATTCATCTCTATTTTAATTTTGCTCGTCGTTCGAGGGGACAATTAAAGCCGAACGGTGGGCTTCTATATATTGATGAAAGTATTTTTTGTTTTGCACATGGATAAAACAAGAGGAATTAAGGTGTTTTTTTTGTAACCGTTGAAATACATTAACAGGACTAAGGATAAACATAAGGCTCGATGCACCAAATCTACATTTTTATTCCTTGTACAAATAATAACCACATTTTTCATAACGCTACAGTCCAATTTCTGGGATGTTTAAGTGCTGTAAATAACAGAGGTTAACATGTGCTATTCACAGATACTACAACAAGTATTTACATAGGCTCAGTTTATCTGTGCAGTTAAACGTTTTGTATTCACAAAACGTTGAAATTGCACCCATAAATCTATTTAATCACATATAAAATAGAGCTGTATTGTGTAGCATTATGTGTGAGTAGATCTGCACCCACTTCAGACTTGGGGCCCGATTAAGACTTTGGCAGTGTGGGAGCGGGCTGCCACGCAAGCACCCCACTTCCACACCGCCAAAGTCAACTGCCGCCCACCCGCTTACGAGTTTCCTCATGGTCTGGTGGACGGTGCTTTGCTGGTCCCGCGGTGGTGTAGTTCTAAGACTCATAAGTGAGCCTTTGAACTCCAGCACCGAGGGAGCGCAATGCAAGTTCCTGCACGGCATGGACTGTGCAGCCCATGTAGGAACTGGGGTGCATGCACACAAGGGGGGACATGTACCCCTCTGCATGCACTCCTATGCACAGGGGCACCAGTGGACCCTGTAGGGCACCCTTACTTTCCTGACCGCCACACTTTTCATGGCAGGATCTCTGCCATGAAAAGTGTAGAGGTCAGAAAAGTCGTTAGTGCGGCACCACCCAGCGTATTGCTGCCGCAGACCACCGCTATAGTGCCAAGGGATTGCGGACCACCGGTGGTTTCGGCGGTCTGACCGCCGTAGTCATAATACGCACCACCACCGCGAGTTTGTCGGTCTGATGGATGCCCCAGAAAGTATGCGCCCATCGACTGAGTTTTGGGATTTTCAGAAACTTTTGCATGGCATAGCCTGAAAAAGTTCTATTCTTTTCAGTCAAGGGAAAGAGTACATTTTCCCCCTGTCTACTAATGGAAAGGGAACACCCACAAACATGGTTGGGTTGTAGGAGTAAGAGTTGCTCTTCCCCCCCACACACACAAAATATTTTTCCCCTCATAGTGCAACTATTGGCCGAACAATTCTCACCCCGCGCAAGGGTCTAATAATGAACCTCCCCATTCAATACATCTCCTCTTTAAACAGGATTTCTCTATTCACCAATTTAAGGATTGAGGCTTGGAAGGAGGCGACATGTTTTTTCTGTGTCACGGGGCGCTTTTTCACGTAAGTGAGGGAGCCGGTGTCGGCGATAGGCTCTCGAAGTGATGAGGCGGCTTTGATGTTTCAGGAATCAGGAGATAGCATTGCATGATATGGTTAACTTGGTTCCCAACTGTCAGTCAACTTCCAGCATGGGTTCCGAGACCAGATTTGAATGTTCTTTTCAGAAAGACTTGGATGCATCATAGGACTGGGGAACAATTCAGATGCTCGTCAGTGGCCAGAGGAACTCATTGCAAAAAATTGGTTGCCAATTAGGCACAGTGCTGGTTTCGCACAGTGCCCTCTAGTAATTTCAGTTTTTGACAAGCGTTTTCATTCTCACAGTTATTTCTTCTTGGGAGGGGGATGCTAGAATTTTCTTTTCTTGTCTACATGAAAGGCGTTTCTGTGGCACTTTGGATGCCAATGCAGGTCTTGTTATTTCTGAACCGATAAAAGTTGTTGCTAGGTTACCGTCTCCAGGAGAACCGCTCTCTGCTGCCATCCTCGTGGTGTAGATGTTCTTGTGCATACAAAGGCCTCGGACGAGTTTGCCTGCTGGATTGACGTAGTGTCTGTGAAAATCACTCCTTTTTATGATTTTTCGGACCTGGTTCTGCATCGATTTTTTTCATACTAGGTTCCCCATCAGTTCCTTTTTTTTCTTGTCATTTTTAGCTAATGCCAAACCATTGGCAGTAAGCACTTAAGGCGTCTTTGAAGAAAGAGAACAAAGGAAATTATCCTGTCTGTTAAAACCTACCTTGGTGGGAGAAATAGTTTTTCATTTTAGCTTATGTAGTAGGTTGAATTGAAAATAATTTAAGAAGATGTTGTTCTGGGGTTAGCTGAAGTCTGGTGTTCTTGTTTCTAGCATACAGTTTATGTATATTGTACAAATATAATCGAGTTTCATGCTCAGTATGTTTAACGCACATCAGATATGACTTACTCGAATGTGAATTGGAAGACCGGTCTGAAACGTGTGTGTCTGGGCATATTTCGAGAAAAATATTAAATAAATAGCAAGTAGTAAAAAAAACATTGTTTTCTGCTGAGTTTTCTTTCTCAGGAGCTCACTTTTTTCTGGATTATAAAAAGTTCTGAAAACATGGGGGCTGATTAGGATGGCACCCCTTCGGAAACAGGACCACCCAACTTGGTGTCGGCGGTCCCGCCATAAGAATTACAATGCGGCCACCTTCAAGGCAGTTGCAAAGTGTATTCTTTGTATTGTGGCTGCAGTATAAAAAATGCACATTTTGCATATCCCTGCACTATGTGGCAGGCACTATGCGGTGCCTGCCACATGGTGCAGGGATATGTAGGGGGTGCCCCCCAGGAGCCATGTCATAGGGCCAGTGGGGAAGGGCGGCCCGCTATGAGCACCCAAAGTCCTTGTCCGCCAGCCTTTTCATGGCGGGTTAACCGCCTTGAAACGGCTGGTGGAAAGGGACATTGTAATCCCAGCGGCGGTGCCTTAGCAGGCACCGCCACTGTTGTAGGGATACAACTCCCACTGACGGGCTCCTTGAGCCCGTCTGACGTGTGGCGGTCAGTCTCTTCGACCGCCATACATCCACCCGCCATCCTAATGTGGCAAGCGGTAAAAACTATTACGATGGTGGTGGGATCGCCACCGACGGGCTGTCGGTGGCAGTCCCATGGTTATCTTAGTCAAGTCAAGCCCATGATTCTTTTCTAATAGTGAAAAGGGTGATTTCTTTTCTGCCACAGCATACCATAATACTTTTCATTCTATTTTCCTGAAATATTTCTTTAGAATTGATAGTGTGATCATACTATGTATTCTCGTGTTCATTTTCATGGGGTTCGATGAACTGCACTGAAATTATAAAAATTGGCTGTCAAAAATGGGCCATTTTACCAAAGAGCTGCTTATACCATATACTGGCTTGTTTGCTGGATAGGTGGATAAAAGTGTCATAATCAGTGAATAAATGACTTTCACTGGGCTGCCCCTTTTCCAGTGCTGATCCATACAAGCCAAGATATTTAGAGCCCTTTCTAGAGAACCCCTGTTTGTAGTGGTCATGGTCACAGATGGACAATTTATAGAGATTTAAAGCATTGCTCACTTCCAGCACTTGTGTGGTCAGTTTGAATAGTTTAGGAATTGACTGAGTCTGTTGAAGCCTGTGGGCATTTTTCTATAAACATACAATTTGATATAATAGGGTTTTTGTATATTGCCTCCATACCAATATTTGTCTACGGGCTTTGGCAATGGGCTCCCCTCCGGTTTGTTGGTTTAACTACAGGGTTGTGAGCTTCGTGACGTGATGCCTGTGGACATGTCATCACCCAAGGAGTAAGTATGATGTGAATGAGGGAGTGATAGTCCTGCACATGAGTCTGTAATGTGGGATGCTCTGGTGAAGTACCATACAAAGAGGTGTTCAGTAAACGTGTGTTTAGCTTCGGTCTGCGTTGTATATCGCAGCGCATGTGGGGATCTTCTTTTCCTTCTCCAATCCAAGTTGGAGATGGTCTGTAACCCATGGCTTGCAGCCTCACTGGACCCAGTACTGCAGGACTGGTTAGTACCTTACATGATTATTGAGGGCTATTGTGCTGGTGATGGATGAGCGGTTAAGTGTTTCTTAGCTATTGTGTTGTTGTTGGGTCGAGTTTAGCTCTGGTCCTATTAGCAGAGTGGTCTGATCTTTGGGAATGGAGCATTTCTGCTGTCTAGTTTAGTTCTGGTACTCCAATCTCTCCTCTGCATTGGTCCGCTTGACCACCTGGTTCTGATGTTTCTCTGTACCTGTGTTCTATCTGTGATCCCAGGGTTCTTGTCTAATATATTTTGCATAGCGGTTGCAATATGGTCCGTGTGGTAACGGGTAAGTAGTCATTAAGTTCCTCATCTCTTTTCTGTTTGATTTGTCCTGGCTGCAGACGCTTTTCTCTGTTCTTTGGGGTTCTCGCCCATGAGGCCGAAGTGGTACCTAAAGTGCTCCTATTGATGTATGGCTTTAATTAACTGTACTTGCTAATTGAAGACAATTTTAATTTCTTGCTGCTTTTAGGAAAGTTTTTGCAAGATAGTGATTGGTTTTTTTGTTGTTTTTTTTTAGGACAAGGTGCTGCGTATGCTGTACGTTTGGGCATTGTGCAGAGATCAAGATGAACTCAATCCTTATGCTGCATGGCGGTTATTGGACATTTCAGCTTCCAGCTCAGAACAGATTCTCTGAAAGTGACCAGAGGAAAAAACTTTTTTTTACTTCTTGATCTTAACAATGCCTTCTCTGCAGAATGGGAAGACCGTCTGTGGTGGTCCACACTCTACACAGGTCCATGCAAAACGAGTCACGAGTATGGTGCAGAAAGGAGGAACAACTTGCGGTTCCGTCGTTTTCCGCCGTGCATTGCTCCTGGTGTCGAGTGAAGTGTCTGCTAGTCTGAATCGAGGGCCATCTCCAGCACTGCACCCGTGGTAGCAGTCCTGAACTTACGACTATCGATGCGATGAAAAACTGTGGTATTGCAGAGTAAAAGTCATGTGCTGCTCACGTGAAATCACCCCATTCACTCTTTTAAAATAAACTCCAAACCATTCATCTAAATATAACTTTGCAGCTGAAAAATCTTTTTTTATTGTTCTTCCTTTTGTACATTATATAATTGTATGTCGCTATCTGCTTGTAATCCCTCTGGAATTGAGCACATTGCGGCAACGTTCACTGGTACCGATTGTATTTAATGCACGTAGGAGTCGGCAGTCCAAGTTTACAGTATTCCGGTAAGCTCTACATGTCCCTTTTGAAGCGATTTCTTGGATTAGGCCAACAGTAACAGCCTGGCTCACTCTACACAGGTATCTGTTGTAAACCACAAGAACACCTGGGTTGTGTCCATGGAAATGCTAGCGTTGGGACTGTAAAATTCAACAAGTCTGAGGGCGGTAATGTCTCCGTATGTTAGTCCATCTCATTTACAGATCTAGAGATTTAAGCCATTTTCAGCATTGGCTTTTTGACGATTTTTGATGACAAATCCCTCTAGTAACGAAGCTCCTTAAGCTTCACCCTCAAGTAATGCTGAAATGTTTACATTGATACTTGGCTTCAGGGTAACTTGGCATTTTTTGCATCGTCTTCATGGCATCCCGTATGGTCCAATGACCTTGCAAGTATCTGTTACCCTAGAATGTGGCTCCTTCAGTCGGTTGCTCTACAGGAGATCCTGCGTTGAGGCACTAGCCCTTCAGGTGGAGAGGGAACTTCAATTTAATTTCGAAATAGGACCGAACTTAACTCTTGTTTTGGTGCAGATACAAGCGCTCTGGTTGTTTCAGAGGCTTGAGATGGACATAACATGAATCCAGTATGAGACTTTTGAAAACAGTAATATTGGCCAATACAAGGTGACAACAAAACTCTTCATCGTTTCTGAAAAGTGTCCCACTGGTGCCTCATTTCAACCCCTTATTGCATGCCCACCACATCCAGATTGTGAGTTTATGGTTTGGCATTCGGCCCATTTTCACATCAAAGATCTGGTAAATTGCCAGAGCTTCGATTTTCGTTATTCATTTTCCAGATATAAATTAAACGTTCCTTGGCGTATTGTGCAAAAAACATATTAAAAACCAAAAGTGATCATTAAGATAAAATTGGTGCTTTATTGGTCTTTTTTTCTTCGTCTGCATTGACGTTCTTGAGAATAAGAGAAAGTAGGCAAACTACATTGTGATTCTGCAATTGCATTTAACAAGTATTTGCACACTTTACAAAGTCTTTTACCCTATAGTCTTGTGAATTTGAATTGAGAATTATTCTACCCGAAACATCTGTCTCAAGTAGTGTTGGTGAGCAGTAGGGCTAAAACAACGCTGCAGAAGGAAAAAAAACACTGTTCCGAAACAAATTGTATTTCCCAGGATAGGTACTTATTTGCACTCTCTTGTGCTGTTTTTCTGATTAACCCGGAAATCCCAAAAGATCCAAGTCTTTTCTAATTTATTTTAAGTTTTGCAATATGTGTATATTAATACATACATTTCTGGTGTGCATGTAGTTTTCAAACCTTACTTTTGTCGAGAATTCACAGGGATAGATTCCTCATTCGTAGAGTTTGTAATTGTAGGTAGGTATTTATTTATTTACAGAGTTTTATATAGCGCTGGCTAGACCCGGAGGTATCAGAGCACTTTACATGAGTACAGAATATTGCATAGTTACATTTGTTACAAGAGCATGGCATAACACAGAAAAACTAGTTCCAAAAGAGCAAAGAGGGTAGAGGGGATCGGGGGGTAGAGTCAAGGGGCTGGAAAACAGATAAGATCTGGCAGACCGGCAATGGTAGAAAGTACATCAGTAGGCCCAAAAAAGTTAGAGCTAATGAGCCCACAAACCGGTAGGAGGTCACGAAGTCAACAACATCCAGTGCCGGATTACCTCACTGCATCGGATCACCTTGGCAATGGAGCAGGACCACAGGGGCGGGGCGAAACAGGGTATCTCAAAGAGATCATTCATGGCTAGGAGGGTGAAGCGTCCCAAGGGGGGTTCAAATTGAAGCAATGGACAGGCAGGCGACACTAGACATAAACCAGCGGCAAGCATCGATTGAAGAAATGTCAAGGCAGTCAAGATGGAGGACCAACATCATGGTCACCATACAACCTCAGCACGAAATGGCGGGCCCATAGATCCACAGAAATCCAACCAAAAACGATAAGGAAAACCAACCTCAAAGGAGCAGGCCTGGATGAGGGAGGCAGCCACAGGATAGAGAGGAAGGAAGGCTAGAAGTCGCCGAGCTCTCTCAAGTCGTCAAGAAAAGAAAGCATTCTGATAGCAGTATCCCGACCCAACATGCTGTATAGTCGGGGGAGATCGGCTCGGGTGCCCAGACAGCAGCCCTGGAAGAGGAAGGCAGCCACGGGGTCAGGAGGACGCGTTCACTCGGATGACCAAAGAAAGACAAGCTCAGGGGCACAGGGCGGCAGCGTCGCTGCATTCTTGTAGCTGCTTTGCGGGATGCCGAGCAAGGTCGAGGCCAGAAGGTAGGTAGCGGCCGGAGGGGTGATTCGCCAGCTCATTTCCTCTCGGCTGCGAAGGCAGCTCAACCGAAGCAACTGCCATATTGCAATTGGCTCCACTAGCGTCCATCGTGAGAGTCGGAGGTTGAAGAAGCAGGACAAACAAAATTAACTAGGCGGGGGGAAAATGCCTGAAACCAGTTAAACGATCCCCGGAGGTGTAGGTGGTAAAAGGGGGGTGAAATTCCTGCGACTAATGCCAAAAGGCAATACCCAGTCGGAGAGCTCCCGACCGGAGCGCCTCACCTGGCGGCCATCTTGGACAAACATCTTCTATAATTCCTCTTTGTGTTGTTTGGAAACTGTTTCGGTGAAATTTATTTATTTCCTTAAACCACCCTGTGAAAATGGATAATAGTGATTCCCTTTCCCAGATTTTTTGCACCGCTCACACCTTTGTGATTAAGGTTCACGTTTAAAAGTGCAGTTAATGTAGAAAACTTTTAACACACCCCAGGTAACACCCACTTCCACTAAGCTAAGTGTCACAAATAGAAAAGGTAACCATACTGTACGCAAGCTTCTCAAACACCACTGCGGGAGTCATTTAAAAGCCTCTGGGTTTACAAATCTCATTTAAGACTTTACTTATCACTTTTTTACATGCAAAGGTCACATTTATACTTTGAATAGGGTTGTCCACTTTTGAGGCAGATGCTTCTCTAGTTTTATTAAACAGGTCATAAATTAAGTTTCTAATATTGCTGGGGCAATTTAAGCAGACAGATGTGTCTTGAGTCATTTACTATTGATTGCCGCCAGCTTAATAGTTAATTTTGTTGTATGTCTTCTTTGAAGTAAAAGTATTCAGGATGAAATACAATCTTCAGTTTCTGTGGGTGACTGACATCCTCTTCATTGTCAGACTGACACTATTGCTCTTTGATGGTCAACTAATTGAAGAACAATCTTTAGCCTGCTTCGATCCATGGTTCGAAAGGAATACATGTTTCGTTGTGAAAGACAATTTCACTTAAGCAGAAATCAATTTTCATTTAGAAGATGAAAGCTGAGCAGTCATTTCTTTGTTCATCGCTCCGCTAGAACATCTTGGGATTAAAGTAAATGAGCTTTTCTCCTTTGCTTTGTAAATAATCCCTCTAGTGCCTTCATCTATTTGTACTGTACGATGAATCGTCTTTAGTGAACTCAGCAGGATGTGTTTGTACTGGGACACCTGTAACACTGGCGACTCTTGTAGCTTTTACAAAAGATTTCGATATTTGATGTATGAAGAGCCAATTGCTTTGGTCGGTTAATTCTTACAGAGATGTCAATAGTTTCCTTGGTTTAAAAAAAGAAAACAATGCACCAAAGAAGTTACTTTAGGTCTAAAAGATTTGAAGTTGGACATCTTTTCAATAAAATTTCTTCTACGCTGTGAATCTGAAAATCATCAGTCAGCTTGGTGATGGAGGATCGCAAGACCTTTTTCGACTGAATGCCCAGACGTTGGCCATCTGAAGAACGAGAGGAGAGTCGATGTGGAGGATCTGCATCTGAAAGTGCTTCAAAGACCACCTACTCCGCTCCAGCCGGTAAGCCTGCCCTTGAGTTGGGTACTTTTACCAAAGAACTGAATACTTGACTTGTACCTACAGGTGGTCTGCTGTTCCTGTGTATCTTGGAAAGGGCACCCTACTGCTGCCTAATGTTCACCCACAGGCCTATGAACTCTGGCTTATTCTCACAATTAGTTGTCTCTGCCCCAAGAAGATTCAGTTCTGATTAGTGCCCAGCGCAAGAAAATGTAACCACTTAACCCAGGCGGGAGGGCTTTTCTGATGGGAGAAATAACTATTTGTTAGTATGAGTTATTTGGTTAGATTCGGTTACACTGCAGTTGTTTTCCAAAGCAGGGGTGAGAGTTTGCAGGTGAATTAATATAAGGCTGTTCTGACCTACCCCACCTATGTTAAATATGTCTCTTTTCCCCCCTAAACTTGTGATGTGAATATCTGAGTGTTATCCCTCTTCTTAATTTCAGTTTTTTTGCACTAGTGCCACTTCATGGAAGGCTGGAAGACCTTTCTTTGAGCATCTTACAGGAAAGAGATCGAACTTGGACAGTACCAAGCATTTTGTGACCAGCCCTTTTACCTCACTAGCTTATCTCGTGCACACCCTCACGTTTTCCTCTTTTTGGTTTGTGTATGGACATGAATCGGATTTGTAGAACTTCTTTTTGTGGGTTGGGTCTAAGCGCTTCCTGCTTTTCATTTCTAGGCTATGCTGGGAAGTGCAATACATTTTTATTTTCATTTATAGCTTAAATCTTGTACCTGTTTACATTTCAGTGTAAATTTTCCTTGGTAGCGACCATCCAGTTGTTCATTGCAGGGATCTCTGGAGATCAAACACTTCTTAGAGGGACCAACTACTGGGAGGGGTAATGCATTAACCACTGTCATTAATAGCTGTTAGGGAGTTGCACTCATTATTATTAATATGTAGTAGTAGTACTAGTAATAGTACATGTCTAAAGTTTCACTAATGCCCTTACATGGTGCCCTTGCAACGAGGACTGTCCTGGAACCATTCAAACTGGTTTGATATCCCTACAGGAGATTTTCAGGTCTATAGCCGTTCTTGAGGATAAAAAAGGATGTTTTTGCGATCGGAGTCAAAGAGGAAGATTGCTCAAATGCTTGGCAGTGAAAAAGGAAAAAGCTTGGCGAGCCTGCAGAGATTTCCATGTTTTAGGCAGAACCGATAGGCCAACCAAGGTTGAGCACAAACAATGTGCTTGTTTACAGTATTTGCGGAACCGTTCTTTTTATTAAAACGATCAATGCTATATACACAGCGAAATGCCAACAACCCTGGGGCAGGCCGCAGCGTCATCTAGAACAAGTATACACAGCTTAATGCCTACAACCCTGGGGCCGGCAGCGTTTGCAGATCTTTTGGGAGAAAAAGAAAAAGAAAAGTAAAAGGGCAATAAGAAGCAACAAGAGAAAGAATCCCTCAAACTAACTTGTCAAGCAACCCCCCATGCTCACCCCCTCCCTCTCCTCCCTATCTCCTCCGCATCAGTACTATCTTGCCCTTGTCTGGCAGGCAGGGCCAACTATTCCGATTAGCATGTAGAGGTTGAACCCTATGATACCGCCTGGGAGGGGTCTAGCGCTTGCCTTCTCAAGAAGGGAGGAGTCTTAGAATGCGTAGGTATTGGGGCATGTGGCCTCCCGAAGTTCGGTCGACAGGATCTGAATGAATGGGGTCCATAGGTCAGCATAGCTCTATTCCTTGTGATCCGCCACCATTGACATGTGCGCCATCGCCAACGTTAGCCACATCTTGTGTAGCCATGTCATATGGTCTGGAACAGTCGATGTGCCCCACTTGGCTGAGTACCTGTCTCGCGGCTAGCAATGCTAGGGCCATCTGTCTGCCCCTGTGGGAGCGTAGGGGAAATGTCAATGGGTTCGGTAACCCCAGAAGCGTAAATGCTGGGAACATCAGGATTTCAGTATTAAATGCCTTATCTATATTGTCGAAGACCGATTTCCAGAAGCTTTCTAGTTTGGGGCAGTGCCATAGTAAGTGGAGCAAGGAGCCTGTCTGGCCGCACCCTCTCCAGCATTTTTCGGATCAGCTCTTGTCCCAGCAGTGTATGCGCGCAAGAGTGAGATACCAATATGTTAGCACCTTATATGCGGACTCCGTCCCTGCCGTACTGTGTGCTGTGTGATGGGCTCGGAAATGTATGTCCTCCAATTCCTTGTCAGATAGAGCGCATCCCAATTCCTCCTCCTCCCACCGCAGTTGCCATTTAAAGCGCCCACCCCCTGTACCCTCTGTCAGCATTGTATATAGTTTGGATATGAGGTGTTTGTCATCATGCTTGCGCACCAGCAATTTTTCAAACACTGTTATTTTCTGGAAGCAGCTGTCTGGTATGTCGGGGATGTGAGCCAGTGCCGTATTTGGAGGTACTGAAACGCATCAGAGCTGGGGAGATCATAGTCCCGTTGTAACTGATGAAAAGGGAGCAGGCCGTTGGGATCGTATAAAGATCCTATATGCTTGCTGCCCTGTTCCCGCCACCTATCGAATACCGTCTAGTCACGTCCCGGAGGGAAGTCGGGGTTCCCCGTGATTGGGGTCATCGGAGAGAGGAATGTGGTCAAGGACTTGGCGCATGCCACACTGTTTCAGTTTCATTGTGTGCGATGTTACTGGAGAGGAATACAGTCCCCATGCCCTGTGCTTACACGGGAGCCACATCTCTCTCCAGATATTAACTCTCAACAGTCTGGTCCATGAAGGACCAATATTTCTGCGATAGTGGCCAGTTCTACTCCACTATGTAGCGGAGATGCGTTGCCTGCAGATACCTGTGGATCAGAGGTAGTCCTACTCCACCTTCTCGTTTGGGTCGTGCGATCTGTGCAAGTGCTGTACATGGTTTCTTGCCCCCCCATACGAATCTATTGATAGCTAGCTGCAACAAGCTAATTGCCTTCTGGGGAGGCGCTTAGGGCAGGGTCTGAAAGGCCATTTGGTCCATGATTATTCTTGCCCTGATAACTGCTCTGACCTGTCGAATCATGATGCAGAGGAGGAAACAAAGAAAGATGAAAACTACCCCATAACTGCCCCCAACAATTACCCTCAAACCACAGTAAATAAACATCTGTATCTCATGAAAGGACATCAGTTCGTCACAGGAAGAAATCGCTCGGGCGTGCGCTGGCCACCGTTGGTGTCTGGAGTCGGGTGGTCTCGCCCGAGCCGTCCAATGGAAGGAGGTGGTCGTTGGGCGCCCTCCGGCACCCACCGTTCTACCATTTCCTGGTGCCAGCGATGCACTGTTCAGGGGGACTCCGGACGGGCCGGCAACTTGGTCAGAGCATTGATCACTGCCTTCCTCTCGTTGGTTATCGTTTCTAAGTTTGGTTTATAACTAGCAGATGGCTCTTCTACTTTACTCCATTGGGAATCTTTGGCTCTAGGCATCTTAGAGTGTCCACCAAGGTCTTCCTGGTGGGGTTCTGCTGCAAGACCCAGAACCTCTCACGCTTCTTTCAGGGATTTGCTAAGCCACAGCTTGCCTTCATTTCGGAATATGATGCGAAATGGATGACCCCAGGAGTATGAAATCCCCTTCTCTCTGAGGTGCGTGGTGATGGACCGAAATTCCCTACACTTGAAAAGTGTAGTCAAAGAGAGATCCTGGTAGAAGAGCAGCGTGTGGCCCCAGCATTGTACAGGGTGAGCTTCTCGTGCCTGGTGGAGGATAGCTTCTTTGGGCTGAAAATTGTGGACACACACCAGGATATCAGGCGGTGGGGCTTTGTTGCTTTTGGGGAGACCGACTCTATGAACTCTGTCAATTTGTATGTCTGCGGGGCTCTCATCTCCCAATACTTGTTTGAAGAGCACTAGAACGTACGCGTGAATGTCCTCCCCTTCCTCCTGCGGTGGCACCCCTCTGATGCGTACGTTATTCCTCCGCAAACGATTTTCCAGGTCTTCAGCAGTTGCTTGTAGCTCGATATGTTCCCGTAGCCGCAGGATCTCCTGTTGCATCATCTCCAGCTCCTCGTCTCTGCCGGTTTCTCTTCCTTCCAGAGATGTGACTCGATCCCCCACCTCATCCAGATCTTTCCGCACTTCCTTTTGGTCTGCCAAGAGTTGGGACTGCATAGAGTGCAAGTCTTCATGGAGGGAGGTGAAAAGCAAGGTCATAAAGGCTTTGGTTGCCGTTGCATAGGAGGCTTCTATCCCTTCTATGTGATTTTCCTCTACTGTTGACGCGGCTGAGGGGATGCCTGTTAAGGATTGCTTCAACAAAATGTATTTTACTGTTCTGTCGTTTTTAACCCTAGCCGTAGCCATGACTGTCGCAGCTTCAGCCACCGAGAGCGGAGAGGACGTCGCTGTCAGCCCAGAGTTGGTTGCGCTAGAGTTCCGTGTTGATGTCCCATTTACTGCTTTACATCAGGGTTTTCGTGGATTTAAGGTTAAGTGTCCATTCACCCTACTTTACTTGCTCAAGACCAACCCTATGCCAGTTGTCCTGTCAGAGGTCGTGTTCCCCTGGTTTTGTCTCGGGTTCAGACTGGCGTGATTGAATTTAAAAGGAGATTCCCTCCTTTGAGTTGACATTTATCCTATGACAGGCTGTGTCGGTGGAGCACGAAGCTCCTATCCGGATGCGGTACGAACTCCAGGCAGCCTATCTCAGGGCTTTGTAGTGCATACATAGTGACCTATGAGGAGGCCCTGCCCTTCTGTGCTTGGAATATGTCGGCTGGGCCGCCTGCTGGTCTAGAATCTTGTGCCCCCAGGGTCCCTCCTGCCGGAGCCCGTTCTGTCGTGCTGTTCGTCTGTCTCCCTCCCAGGATGACCGTGCAGCCTTCTCCCACCTGGGCAAGTGTCCCGGGCCACGCTATGAGTACCACAGGGTGTGTGGGCGCGTCGTCCACTTTCTGGGAGGTAGGCCCTGGAAGCAGACTGACTCCCACAAGAGAGGTCTGCTCCTTGAGGGTCTCCCAAAGGCTCTCATGGGCCCACTCGCTCCGCGCCTCACCCCCGCTCTCAGTGTCTGCACCGCAGGGCCCGCAGCAGCGTCATCCAGTTCTCACGGGCTCGCAGACACTACGGACTCCCCCGTCACACACACAGGGGTCAGACGCTTTCTGGTCGTCTCGGTGTCCCTCCCGTGGAGCACCCTCCGAGCGAGGAAAACCGCCAAGGATTGCTTTCAGTAGCCTTAAGTTCCCAGCTCGCTACACTTGTGCCTCCCCTCGTTTCATCTCTGTCTAGGGTGACTACTGGCACTTGTACCTTAGCCGGAGAGACGCAAACCAGCTCTGCTCTCCCTCCCTCCATCCGTCGCCACCGGCCGTCAAGACTCCAGGCCGTGGATTGGGGCACACCAGGAGGTCCACGTCTCCCAGCAAGTAGTACCGCACGCTTCCTCTCTCAGGTCGCTCAGGCCCCCCCCTTTGATCCTCTCTGTTGACTATCGCGGGGTCGGGAGCATGCACTGCTCCCTGAGCTCTGTATGCTCAGAGTGTGGCCCGCTTCAGCTCATCCACTGCCGGTCGGATTGGTAGCCAGTTCTGTCGGTATCTCCGATGCCCCTTCTGTGGCCGCTAGCATGACCGACCACGCGGGCCGAGGTGCAGCCAGTGGGCACCCCAAGCGTTGAAGGCTGTCCCAGGCCGCAGGCCCCAGCCCCACGCTACCAGGCCCCATGTCGTCTTCACTCCATCCGCCGATCCTACTTGCCCACGAAGTCGCTCCGTCTCGACAAAAGGGTCAGGGGTGCTTCGTTGGGTTTCCGGTGTGCCCCCCACTTCAAGAAGCACTCTGCATCAGGCTGCTATACGATGCTGAGAGTCGACGGTGCCGGAGAAACTCGGATGCACGTCTCGCCCGGCCGCCATCTTGGCCACGCCCCTTGTATAGTATTTAAAATACTGTTAGAGTAAAACAAGTCCCATAACATATATGGATCCGTGACAAGAGCAAAGACATCAAAGCATTGCCAGTTTGATCATTGGAGTCCACTTAAGTCGTTATTAAGTGGCTTTCATGAAAGAGAGAGAGGTATTCCAGTTGTCTCAAAGACATTTTGGATTATTTTCAACACTGAAGATATGCACTTTTCAAGAATTGCCTAAATTCTGAAACAAATAAATGATGGACCTGTCAGGCAACATGGTTTGTGCAAGAGCAGAGTTATTTACCTGTAGGTTTTCAAAATGAGAAAGCAAGTTGATGCAAGGTGGTGCCTTGAGAAATACGTGTGAGAGGACCTAATCAAATATCCTATATTGCGTCTGAGTGAGCCAGGGTGAGTGACCGTGGCAATTCGTTAGCGCTCCGCAGATGTGCCGGTATATGGGCCTCCAGCAACCAAAAATGTCTGGGCAAAGCGAACATTCAGAAGGTTTGCGCTAGTACCCATCCATTCGGATAAAAAAATAACTGTTATCAGCATAGTGGTACATTTCAAAAACCTAAAGATTTAATTATGTTAGAAGAAAAGTGGTAAAACATTAAATGAGGTGGGGCCTAGAAAACTGGAACCGCACAAGGAAGGTCTTAAAGGACGAACAAAATAACTAAACTGGTATCACCTAGGAGAAGATGAAAAAAGAGTGATACCATGCAAATGCTGACGATATCAGCCGTAGATCATTTAGATGGTGTTTTGAATGTAGCTTTTCACCAATAAGCCACACCCAATCCCTGCACTCCCACCTGGGAGGCAAATAACAAAATGCAAAGACTCTATCACTTTTAGAATAAGGCTTGGGGTTTATTACATAATACTCTCTAAACAAAGGCTATCTCAGATACCAAATACATAAGATTCAAATATATGTAGCAAACTTATAATCTAAAGGCATGAATCAATAACTGAGCAAACTATAATACTGATTAATAAACAAGCAATAACTGATATAAGATAAGGTACACTGGACGTCCTGCAAGAGATCAGAGAGATATACATATATAGAGAGCAGAGGAGTACTCTGGATGTGCACCTCCCACACCACAAAGAAAACACCTCCAATGATCAAAGAACCAAACAACTCCATACATCACCTGGTGCATACACTGCCCACTTCTGACTGGGGGAATTACAGCTGGGGATCAGAGCTCAGCAAGCCAGGGTTCAATCCGAGATAGACACGTCTGCCCTCGCTCGGAATCCAAACTCCCAGTTTCTCAGGCTGCAACCCTCAGCTATAAACACACTAGAAGATTCGTGAAAGACCTCCTCCCACCGCCAGAGGAATTTTACCAGAACTGGCCAAGTTCCAAGCAAGCATCTCCATGGCAGTAAGGAGCTCTCAAGTCTCTTCCTCCATTCGCACTTCTTCCAGCCTCTGTCTTGACGAAGCTCTCACAAGGCCTTCCACAGTACACTAAACAAAAACAATCGCTCAGGAAAACACCAAGACCTTGAATGTGAATAACCCAAACAAATTGCAAGCACGGCTGTGCACGCAGCAGCAAGGCAGAGTCAGACATGAGGCCCTGTCAAAGGCAATAGTCCGCACCTATAATTCTCATCCACACAACTTACAAGCACCACTGTGCACACAGAAAAGTTTGAAGCAAGGTAAAGTCAGAAGGCAGAATGACATTAGACCACGTCAAAGCCAATAGGTCAAAGTCATAATTCACCTAACCCAAATAACATTATACAATTAATCCCTCAGTATACAACATTGAGCACATGTGTGCACCACCACCCACAAGACTGCACCTCAACATCCCATACCTTCTATTCTTGGAAAGACTATTCCACTAAAAGACAGAAGAAAAGCAGGCATATGCAAACCCATCCTACATTAAGGCTAAGGTAACATAAGTCAGTACAAAATGGTGGTGGTCGAGGGTCATCATAGGGTGTCAGACCACAAAAGTGGCTAATTCACTACAGATGGTTAACTATTAAGACATGGCAGACCTTGTCAAAGCCACCCCAGACACAACAGAAAATTAGGTTCCAGAAGCAATTTCAAATATGATGCACCAGGCGTTCTGCAGAAAAAATAAAACTATGAGGCTTAAATCAGTCTGTACTCTAAAAACATGTATTCCAGAATAGTTTAAGATTCTGCTGAGGTGATTTGATTTGATACTTATAGAGCGCAGCATTCACCCGAAGGCATCAAGGCGCTAGAGAGAGGCCATTCAAGACCACAGAATCTAGAAAAAAAAGTGAGAGAACTCCAGCTCACCGTTCGACTGTGAATAACCAGGTTTTAAGGGCTTTTCTGAACGGGAGCAGAAGAGGGATAGATCTAAGAGCATGGGGTAGGGAGTTTGAGTTTGCTTGCTGCCACTGAGAATGCCCTTTCCCCCGCTTCCTCTTCTTGGTTCTTGGTACTGTGGAAATTTAGCTTGCAAACTGAACATTATCTGCGCCATCTTGCCTCTCCCCAGCGCCACGCACAGCGAATGCACGGCCGCCATTTTAGGCACCCCACTCTCTCCCCACTCATTGTCAATCGCCAGCGCGGTCCCCTTGGCGCTGCGAGCATCCCCCGCGCGCTGGCCACCCCCGCTCTCTCATACAGGCCATAAACCCTCTCCTGCGCGACCCTGCTACGGAACCACTTCCGACCGACAACCCATACATGGTCATGCCTCTCCTTTGATAACCCCCTTCCTCTGCGCCCCATTGTCCGAACTGGTCCCAGGCCATCACCTAGCCCTGCGGATGCAGTTTATTGCCCCTACTGTAAGGGAAACACCCCACATCAAAGGGATTACAGTAGATCAAAGCCCCTACCCCCTGAGACCCGACCGGTCACACACACCCCCGGGAATTGACGGAATACCCTGCTGCGCAATAGCCATCTCCTACTGTGGGTGGGGTGGGAACTTCTACTGTATCTATGTATGGGATCGGATCTGAACCGGGGCTTCAGGGAATATTCCCCCATGCATCAAGGGAATCTCAAGAATGTACTATGTGTAATAAAGCAATAAACCAGTGTATAAGAGACCAGGTCTCAGAGATGCAGTTAGAGCACCTCGTGACGATACCTTGCTGTCTGATCTGATGTGTTCTGCTCCGACGGAATAAAACTTTGTTTCCTGCCTTCCAGTCTCCGGCGCCTGCCTCTTTCATTGGTAAATTATCGAGTGGTATAAGAGGCGATTACCGCCGGGCAAATACTTGAAAGGTTATCGACTGAAACTGCCGCTACCATTTAACAATTGGCGTCCCAAACGTGGGGCCCATCAGCGACACGTGGATCCAGTGGGAGAGGTCCCGACGACAGAGTGAACGACTGCAACGATCGGGAGAGCTCCTGCCCAATAGACCCTCGTCTGGCAGCCGATCATCCGAACTTCACTGATTCCGAGCAGACCTCTCTCGAGTGATCTACGGTCCTAACTGGGAACCATCAGGAGTGCCGCGGCAAATACGGAGAGTAGAGGACGATCGGGCGCTGGAGGCGGAAGACGAGAAACTGTCCACGCGGTCCGGGTAAGGTCGTGATACACGACAAATTGAGAAATAATTGATTGATTGTTTGAAGCTTTGGAAATACTAGTATTGCTCATTGATTGTTCTTTTTGAGATATTCGCTGTCTACAAACGGGGAGGAGTAGAAATACTCTCTCTCTCTCTCCCTTTGCAGATAGTGAAGGGTAGGTAACGCAGACTTTTGTCCCCGTTGAAACCCGTCGTGCCTATCTTTATCTCCCCATTGATTGATTGTCCGAACATTGATTGTTTTGAAGAATAGTGCTTTTTGAGATATTCTCTGTTTGCAAATAACGTAGAATAGGAATATTCTGTCTAGTCTTTGCAAATAGTGAAGGGTAGGTAACGCAGACTTTTGTCCCCGTTGAAACCCGTCGTGCCTATCTTTATCTCCCCATTGATTGATTGATTGATTGTCCGAACACTAGTTGTTCGATATTGGTTCTTTGGAGGTATTCTCTGCTTACAAATAACGAAGAATAGAGATATTCTGTCTAGTCTTTGCAAGCAGTGAAAAGATAGGTAGTGCTGACTTTTGTCCCCGTTGAAACCCGTCATGCCTATCTTCTCCCCACTGATTGGTAGTTGGTTCTGCCCGGACCGCTTATTAGAGGTGAACCACCCGGCTCCACTGGAAGGCACCCCTAATAAGGACATGTTCACTAAATATGGACTAGTCGCCGTAGCTTATAGCAAGCTGTGGCATAAATATACCAAGAAGGACCCCGAAAATCAGTGGCCACTGATGGGATCCTTCGACGACCATAAGATAGAAGCGCTAGAAATAGCTCTGCGTAGCAATAAGACGACGCCTACTATGCTTGACAGTATCGGCATGTGGCGCAAAGAAGCAACGCAACGGAAAAAGAGGGAAGAAGTAAAAGCAGAAAAGGAATTACGAAAGGCAGCTCACCTTGCCGCTAGAAAGTTAGAAGAAGACATAAAGGAGAGAAGGGAAACTAAACTAAGACAGGAGGCCGAAACCTCAGGCCAGTACGCTGTTAGGACCCCTTCATTGCTCTACCCTGAGTTGTCCTCCAAGCAGCGAACGAATGACGAATTACTGTTAGGTCCCCCGATCATTTACATGCCCCCTCCGTATGCACCCTCCCAATCAGTAGTGCAACACCCACAACCCCCGAACACGAGCGAAAGCAGTACAGGGGCCTCGGCCCTCACGGCCTCCGCGCCGGCTGAGCCTCTTGTGCCGAACCCAACGTCGACTACAACGCTAGACGACCATGAGATAGGAAAGAAAGAGTCCACCAGAATGAATCGATTAACTAAGGATGAACGAGCAGGAATTGACAAGATAGTAGGGACGCTGGTGGAGCGAAAAGAAAGTGAGGAGTATATAACAGACGTGTATAACTCGTATGCCGACAGCCGCAGACGACACTTCGTCGTACGGCTCTGTTATCACGCCCTGAATGCATATGAGGATAGGTACCACGATAAAGGTCCCGAAGGCTTAGCGGCCCTATATAGGAAGGTAGACATTGGGGAAGAAAGAGAGGGCGATGTAACGAACCTCTTCACTCGTACACTCGAGGTCTACCGACACCTTAAAGAACATGGACAAACCACCAAAACAGAAACCCCCATAGCAACTAAACCCCAGGGAGGAAGGGCTGATGCCATGATGCCCATCAAAGAAGCTGCCCCCTACTGGGTCCCCCCACGGGGTCAGGGAACACACGACATCAACCACCAAGATGCGAAGGGAAGGGTTGTATATAACTGGGTCTACCAGCCGTGGGACCGGCAAGATATTTTGACCTTTAGAAAGACTCTACCCGACTTGAGAAAGAACCCGACTGCCTTCTACACTGAATTGGGTACAGCCTTAGGCTCAACGATAATGACGTTAGCAGATATCGACTTGTTCTTTGGGCTATGCCTGCCGGCTGATGTGTGGAAACAAATCCGGAGAGTTGACCACGCTGAGCCGTTCGGATATACCTGGGTACAACTCAATACCATAGATAAACAGCGAGAACCAGGACAGAAACCCCCGAAAGCCATCTTAGAGCTCCCAGACAAGATTGTACAAAAGCTGAAGACTCTAATCCCAGAAAGAAAGGTAGACTGGTCGATAGTGACGGCTTGCCGTCAGAAACCCCAGGAAGATGTGTCTGAATACTTCTCCCGATTCGAGACTGTGTTTTCCGATTACAGTGGCCAAGACATGACCACCGCAACCGGACACCACCTCTTTGTCCAGAATTATGTAAAGGGTCTGTCACAAGAAGTTTCCCAGAAGCTACAGACCAGCGAGAGTAGTTGGGCAGCCTCCAAACCCGCAGCAATTCTCCAGATGGCCCAATACTACGAAAACCAGAAGAACGAGAACGATAGGGCGTCGGAGAGGAAGAAAAAGGAATTAAAGGAGAGGGTGATGATAGCACAGTTGCAAGGGGTGACCATAGGAAGGGAACCCCCAAAAGAGATTTACCAACCAACCGCCCCTAGAAAGCTACCCCCTAGAGACCATACACCTACACCCTACAACGGACGGAGAGACTTAGATGGGAATCAATGTGCGTTCTGTAGAGGGTTCGGACACTGGAAATCCCAGTGCCCGGTCCTTTTGGAACTGAACAAAAATAGGGACCCCAATAGACACAACCGGAAGTTTGTTGATACCCACCATCAACGTCACCACACTTGATTAGGATCACGTGCAATCGAACAACGCCATTTTCCGAATACGCTAACTAGATCGCTGATACGTACAACGCTCCAACAAAATAGTATGGTCAAACATTTTTAATAACTTATAAGTAAACCAACATTCCGACAAGATGAACAGGTTAAAACATGTTTTGAACAACTATTTACATGACAGTCTGCTGCAACCTGCATCCCAAAGCATTTACGTCCACGTGACACCGTCCTCGCCTCTCCTTCCTCGAAGTTGCAACATTGGCCTGTTTTGGGCGGTCCCTTTTAGTTGACTTTGGGCTATAAAAGCCATGCAAAAATCCCTTGACATCAGTGGCGGGCGATTGTGCGAATAGGCCGGAGGCTATACGAAGCGCCGAAGTTCTGGCAACACCAAGGCGGAGCCCGCCATGCTGTGCGGGCCTACCCGTTTTCTTTCTTCTTTCTTCAATAATGGCTGACGCCCTGGCGGGGGGGGGCGACGCGGACGGGCCTCCCCCACCTCCCCAGGTGGAGGCTTGCCAGGAGACGAGGGCACCCCAGCCATCTTTTTCATCGGCCTGCTGAATTTCACCCTGGCACGCTGTGCGGATCTCCCCATTCTCTTCTTCTTTCGTTAATAAGGGCTGCTGCCCTGGCGGGGGGAGGCGACGCGGACGGGCCTCCCCCACCTCCCCAGGTGGAGGCTCGCCAGCAGATGAGGGCACCCCAAACGTCTTTAATTCACCGACCAGCTGAGCTGCACCCTGCCGCTGCACACGACCGCCAGGCAACCGCCCAAGCACGGGTTCACCAGGACTGCCGCTAGCACCCGACGCGGGGAGTGGGCCCCCGCAGCCGAGTAAGCAGGGGCCCACTCCGGTGGTGATACCATCCAAACTGCTGTCGTCGCTGCTACTGGAACCACTCCGGTGGCAATACCATCTGAACTGCCGCTGTAGCTGCTGTTGGCCCCTCTCCGATAGCCGTACCGAAGAGCTGCTGCTACTGCTGCCCTTGAACTCCGGCGGTTGACCCCTCCGGTTCCAGGCCTGGCCCACCGTGAGACAATTCTGGACTCGAAAGCTTGTTTGCTTGGGCATGGGCCCCACCCTTGACAGAACGCTCCCCTCAGCCTTGCAGAATTGGTTGGAGTCATTTGACATTCGACTCCTGCGGACTCCCGGTAAGGACAAAACCACCGCCATTGCTCTTTTGTCCCCCCCCCGGGCGGCGGCCACCTTGCCTCCGCTTGGTGCAGTGAAAAAGTAAAACATCGGCGGAAGAACCCGCCTGCCGCCCCGCCCTAAGAACGAACCATGGCATTGCTACAAGGTTGCAGTGACGCCATGCTGACGCAAAGTTGACGCTAACGAAAGCTCTCGAACTACCGAAAGGAATTCTGGTTCAACAGCTAATTCATGGAAAGACTTAGACTGTGCACTGGCCCGACCCCGCCCCAAGATGGCGCTGATGTAGGAGTGGCCTACAACTCCTTGTGGCGTTCCAGTCACGTGACATTTGTGTTAAAAAGAGATATATATATATATGTACGCGATGCTTTCACACATGATGGTGGGGGAAAGGGGGGAACCGATTTTTATGTTAATCCAGTGTTGCTCATGTTGCTCGACGCCTCTCACACCGTGGCCGGCCTATAGCGGCTGTAGGCCCGTATTTCTACACTGACATTGTTTTAAATAAAGGGCTTCTTAAAAAGGAATTACGGAATCAGTGTCATGACTAATCATCTGGGTTGTTGAAGGTTTCTCTTTTAAATAAAAGATTGTCACTCCTAAGCGAAAGCATACAGATAATACAGACTCAATTTGCCTAAAATATTTTTGTTTAACGGAATTTGTACCCATCACGCCTGCCCTTTTTCCAAGAATTGTCAAATCAATAATCAACTATAACTTAAGGTATATGTCGCACGCAAGGTATGGTATCTTGCACCATAATAAACGACCAATTGAGAAATACATGTACGACCAGGGAACCCGAATTTAGGAGATGAATGAACTAGAGCATCTTTGCCTCGAACTAAAGAATAATAGGTCCGTGGTATTACCCACCCCTGCGGCTAGCCTGGTACATGGTAGGTAGAACCTTTTCGTGTCTGCGCGCGCTGGGGTATTTTGAATACTGCACCTCCCCTCCCCTCTTTTTCCCCTCTATAGGTCACAACGAAGTTCCGACTGGAGAGTGGAGTGGACATGGACCGCACCGAGTTCAATATCAGGGAAAACATAGACAAACGTTGTGAGATAGTGCGTAAAATTACAGACCACCATTGGGGACATGAAAAACTGTATGATATGATTGTGCGTGTGTACTACGACTACACGGCATGAATGTGTATGCATTTTATATTTGGGTCACTTGAAGAGAGCGTCACTGTATGATTGAAGCGCTCGTCCACCGATCAAAGGGAGGAGAATAAAGGGTCAGACACCCCCTAAGATAAACTACAAAATACTAAGGTACGCAGCATGCATAGGAATAGAGGACAGGAAAGGAGAGGTCCCCATGCTCAACGCAGCCCTGAGTCTCCGTCTTGATGCATGTACTGTCACACCCTGCCCGGCATTTGTGTTCACGTGATCACCGAATTTGTCTTTTCCCCGCCTGTGTTTTCTTACATGGAACAAACCCATGCTACTCCATGTTGTGTGTGCACCAAGTGGCCTATTATCTTACCCATGTCTCTCTCTCTCTCGTCTTGTGTTGTATGTATGCCAAATAGCCTACTTGATGCACACGTCTCTCTCTCTCTCTCTCTCTCTCTCTCTCTCTCTCTCTCTCTCTCTCTCCCCCTCCCTCTCAAAAAGGGCTCTTCCTTGCTCTCTCTCTCTTTTTGAATAAATTAACGACACATACCTCTTCGGTAAGTGTATAATTGGCCTGAACACAGTGGTGTTCGAACAAATTGACAGAAACAAAAACGACCATACTTTACCACGTTACTACCTCTCCTTTTTGCAAACGTTAAGCCTAATCGGCTGAGAAGGAAAGGACAGGTAAGACGACTGATGTCTCCCAATCTGACCCTCAACACGGGGACTATATGTCAGTGGTTTTTGTTCTTAAAGGATACCATCTCCACCACCCAGAATTACCCCTGACCAATAAGCCCGAAATAGAATGTCTAAAGCACCCTGCTCTCCCAAAAATAACCCCAGCCCTATACTAGCCGTCTCAGAGTATTTCGAACGAAACGGCTGATGGCCCTATTTTCTAATAATCCATCGCCTAAACTGATACAGGGTTACCTATTGTCCCCAACAAAGATAATGCTTAGCTTATGTTCCTCCCCGAAAGGGATACTCGTGAACGCATGACAGTAGCACCTCGCACTTACTTTTTCATAAACTTAGTAGTCCTCGGAGGAAGATGTGTACTACCAAACCTTATGTTGAGGCGAATGAGCCTCCACCGGAGAAGCCGGTTCGAATTTTTAATAAACCAGAAAGTTGACAGATGTCAGGCTTCCTGCAACGATTATAGGGCGCAGAAACCGACACCTAGAAGGCCAGACGATGGACAGGGACACCCACAGAACCCTGCACCACAGCAGTAATTAATAGATTAGTAACACGCACATTAACATCAGAATTAATAGACACCAATCATATAGTAACAGATAAGAGCATTTCCGCAACTACTCGGTGGTTGGGAGAGAGGATGAAGTATGTAAATGTCTTCCCTGCCAAAATCTCTAAGACTTTCGTTTCTTATAACCCATTCAAAGATAACCTGCAGCCATCGGAAGAGAGGGGTCGGACGTGACGCACAGCCTGGCTGCGGATCATAAAGCATCTATGACATCGACCAAGGGGGAAGCGACGAAGCAAAAAGGGCGTGAGACGAGACACCATTATCAGAACGATAAGCGCGAAGGGCTACATCGAGGCCCCTGCTCACTGACCAGCGTGCCTGAAGTCTCAACCCGTCGGGCCCGATTGATGGGCCCAGTGCTGAAAGATTCTGCTCTCCTTGGTCCGCATTTTTGATCCGATCCCACGCCACCCCCTTCTCTCTTCCTCTTTCATTTGGACTATGACTTTGACCTACTACCGAAGAACAAAAGGCAGGCACCCTGTCTCAAAGTACCTGTGGTGAACTGTGTTAAGGAACAGGACTGTGATCAGAGAACAGTGAGTGGTCACACCCTGCCACGTGAGAAATCGGATTTGAGCTGGACCTTAGCTCCACCGCCGGTGCTCAACAGTGCCAACGAAAGAAGAACAACAACAAGAGCTTACCAGTGATGGCTCTTTATAATAGGACACTGGAAAGAAGAACCTATGTTAAGTAGAAAATCCTCTCCCAACCACCTTTTTTTAACTATCTTCCTATTGAGTTTTCATGATGCTGCATCAAACACTTCCGACTATACACTGGGACAGTATCCTATTCATACTCGAACACACTCGCCTGGGCCTGACCTGCGGCACAGCTAATGTAATTTTGAATGTACCTCCTCCTCGCCTACTTTATCAAACTGTATGAGACAATGTACAAAAGTGTCAGATTACTCCTGCCTGCCCTAAAGACTCTGTATCTTTAAGAAATGTATGACGAACATTGACGATACTGTAACTGAAAGGCTAACAAAGGTGAATATTGGCCAGACAAGCTGGCGAGATATGTTAAAAGGGAGGACTGTGGAAATTTAGCTTGCAAACTGAACATTATCTGCGCCATCTTGCCTCTCCCCAGCGCCACGCTGTCATGTTACGGCGCTTGCCGTCCCCCGCCACGAAGACGCACACACAGAGACGACCCGAAAGACTCACTTCCGGGCGGAAGTCGAGTACCGGTCTAGTCGTCCACAGGAGCACTAGGGTCAAGGAAGCGCTTCCGGGGGAAACGCTTATACGCCGCGTTTCCCGCCGGCTCGGCGCTTCGTATTCTTTGGAGTTCCGAGCAGCGAGGAGCGAGAGTGATCGTCCTGAAGCGGAAAAGAATGCCGTCCCTATCCAGTGGAACCTGTTTCTACCTTCGTCCACGCTTCGGAACCAGTCCTGGCTTCTCAGGTTTTTCCTAGACCCTTGTCCCCTAGGCTGTTGAAGGGTGCCGTTGCTGATTTGCCTTTGATGATTTTGCACAGTTCATTTAGCCTAAAACGCGCATTGCGCCATTTCTGATTTCCATTGCTGATTTTGCCTGGATGATTTTGCCACAGTCTGTTTTTGCCTCAACGCGCTTAGCGCCATTTCTGTTCTCCCTTGCTGATTTTGCCTGGATGATTTTGCCACAGTCTGTTTTTGCCTCAACGCGCTTAGCGCCATTTCTGTTCTCCATTGCTGATTTTGCCTGGATGATTTTGCCACAGTCTGTTTTTGCCTCAACGCGCTTAGCGCCATTTCTGTTCTCCATTGCTAATTTTGCCTTTGATGATTTTGCCCATTAGTATGTGCTGAAATACTATTGAGGAGTTTCATTTGACCTTTTCTTTGTTGCGACTTGCAGTTTGTTTTCTCTACTCGGAAGCAGGGATTAAACTCTGATTACCGCTTCCAGGGTTGTTATTGGGAAACCAGCTTGAATACCACTGACCACGGTGTGAGAGCACCGACAACTGCTTTGCTGTAGAGCCTGTCCTTGGCCTTTCACCTACTCGACGGCCGTGTTGCGACCGGCGTTCCCGCAGTAGGGTGAGTTCCTTGAGTCTGGGACAGGACATAGCTCTGTGTGTGCTTCCATTGTGGTTGTGGGTTCTTCACTGACCATAGTCTTCCTCTTTCGCAGGTCTTTCCGAGATACCCTGCACCCCTACCCACCGCTTTCATTTCAGGCTCCTTTCCCTGCGTCCATCTCATCCCTGCTGGGTTCTACGGTCCACGAGGGTCAGGTGGGTGCGGGGACGGGCGCTCCTGTCGTCTCTGTGGAATCGCTGCACAAGCAGAGGTAAGTCTTGTGGAGCAATACTGACAGAATACGAAGCCCACGTTTACTATTCTGCCCAGACGACATGGGCGACCCAGAGGTCACCTTGCAAGACATTGCCTCCATGCTAACCGCAATACAGGCAGAAAACCTCAGCTTACGTCACGACATGACTACTCTACAGGGCCAGATGTCATCGGGGGTCACCAACCCTTGGGGGTCCGCCCCGAGCCACCGGAGCATACAGGAAGGAATATTACGACAGCCAACATTTACGTTCGGGGGGTCATCCGCCGCCAGCAACCCGACTCCTGCAGTCCAAGTTATCGCTCCTCATCCCGTACAACTGGCACCACCGGAACGGTTCTATGGCGACAGTACCAAGTATGGCATCTTTATCCATCAATGCCACTTGCATTTTATGGCCAGGAATACTGCCTTTCCTGATGATGCATCCAAAGTTGCCTACATCCTGTCGTACATGGGCGGAGACGCCGCTCAGTGGTCAATAGCATTGGTTGAACACGACGACCCCATGCTGCACCACCTGCCGACCTTTACGGAAGCTATGCGACGTATGTTCGCGCGGCACACCTTTGTGCAAGCCGCTGATAACGCGTTGCTCAGCCTCAAGCAAGGCAACCAGGACCTCCTGCACTACATCACCACTTTCAGTAGGCTAGTGATTGAGTCCCAGTGGCCCGAGGACAAGAAGGTGTCAGTCTTTTATCGAGGTTTGCGAGACGAACTAAAGGATCTCATTTCGCAGTTCCCTGACCCACCCGAGGAAATCGGTCCCTTCATCGATCTGGTGGTGAAGATGAACTTTCGGTTGCAAGAACGAAAGTCAGATAAAGGAGGAAGCAGTGACAGTCGTTTCCTATCTATGGGGGAGAAGGAGACCCGGAAGACCCAGGAAGGGCCCGGTCCCCAGAGCGACGCACCTGAACCTATGCAAATCGGAGGCATAAGAGGTCCTTTGTCAAGTCAGGAAAGGGAACGGCGGAGGAAACAGAATCAATGTCTATACTGTGGGAAAAGCGGACACTTCGTCAGGGAATGTCCGGTTAAGCCCACGAAGTCCCGGAGCGGGAGGCCGTTCGCGTTGCCCATCACCAAAACGGAGAAGACGGGAAACGAGACAACCCAGTAGATAAGGGGATCCGTCCTCTGGGTTTTTCGTATTGCAATGCCGCGATCCCTGCTGTAGTCGACGGTACTCACCATATAGGAATGGATGTTTCCTTGCAAAACCAGGAGGGCAGAACCTGGCAAGTAACGGCGATGTTGGACTCCGGTGCTACAGGCTGTTTCATAGACACCGCATTCTCACGTGCCTTGGGTATAGCTACAGTGTCAAAGGCCCATCCCGAGAGGGTCAAGGCGGTGGATGGAACAGACCTAACTTCCGGCCCTATTCGGCACCACACCGAGAACATGACTATGTCCTTTATCAATCACCACGCCGAAGTCATCAGCTTTGACGTCATTGATGCTCCTCAATTCAAGGTGATATTGGGGTTGCCGTGGTTGGTGAAGCACAATCCTCGCGTTGATTGGGTATCCAGAAGCATCCACTTGGATTCAGAGCATTGTTGTGATTCCTGTTATACCCAAGACCACCTCCTCGGGACTCACTCCATACAAGCAAGATCGCTGCCCGTGCAGGGAATGGGGTTGGTTTCCCAAGCAGCCGTGCCCAAAGAATACCTGGACCTCGCCGACGTGTTCGACAAAAAGGGAGCCAACACCTTGCCGCCGCATCGCTCGTTCGATTGCCGGATAGATCTGATTCCCGGTTCCACGTTGCCTTGCAGCAGGATTTATTCTCTCACGGAGAAAGAAAACGCCCACCTACGCTCCTACTTGGACGAGTATTTGGTCAACGGCTTTATCCGTCATTCCAGGTCTCCGGTTTCCTCTCCTCTATTTTTCGTGGCTAAGAAGGAGGGCGATCTGCGGACGTGCATTGACTTTCGAGCGATGAACAACATCACCGTCAAAAACCGTTACCCGCTACCCTTGATAACCAATCTCCTGGAACAGGTAAAAGACGCCTCGGTGTATACTAAACTCGACCTGCGAGGTGCGTACCATCTAGTCAGAGTCCGAAAAGGCGACGAATGGAAGACCGCTTTCCGAACCAAATTCGGGTTATTCGAATACCAGGTCATGCCTTTCGGACTCTGTAACGCTCCCGCAGCGTTCCAGTACTTTATCGACGAGGTGTTGCGGGAGTTCATAGACGTCTTTTGCATCGTCTACATAGACGACATCTTGATCTATTCACAGACCATCACAGAGCACGTGCAGCACGTGCGTTCCGTCCTTCAGCGGCTGGGTAGACATCGTCTGTATGTCAAGCTGGAAAAGAGCGCCTTTCACGTCACCACAGTCGAGTTCCTGGGGCATGTCATCACTCCAGCGGGCATACAAATGGACAACAAGAAGGTGGAAGCCATCCTGTCCTGGCCCCCCCCGGAGTCCGTGAAAGGGGTACAACGGTTCCTGGGGTTTTCCAATTACTACCGCCGATTCATTACTGGCTTCTCCGAGATGGTAGCCCCGATTACCCGGTTGTTGCGTAAGGGCGTGCGCTTCGATTGGGATCAAAAGGCGGATGACGCCTTCCAAGAACTGAAGAGACGTTTCACCATAGCCCCGGTTCTGATGCACCCCGACACCAAGCAGCCCTTCGTCGTGGAGGCGGATGCCTCTAAAGATGCCATCGGGGGCGTGCGGTCTCAACGGAGCACCCGCACTGGACTACTGCATCCGGTGGCATTCTATTCCAAGAAACTACAACCTGCGGAACGTAACTACTCGGTGTCGGACAGAGAGCTCCTTGCCATCAAGACCGCTTTCGAGGAATGGCGCCACTTCCTGAAAGACGCCAAACACACCGTAACCATCTATACGGATCACAGGAACCTTCAGTTTCTCCGGTCAGCACGCGCTCTCACCGCCCGACAACTCCGATGGACCCTTTTCTTCAATGACTACGATTTCATGATCACGTTTCGGCCAGGAAGAGAAAATGCCAAGGCTGATGCCCTCTCGCGGATGGAAGAAGCTGACAACGAAGCTGAGAACACCGAGCCTGTTCCTATCCTTGCCGAGAAACACTTCCAGGGTGTGGTGACGTCTTCGGGCTTCTTAACTCAAGTACGGAAGGACACGGAGCAAGTCGACCTGGAGGGACTGGCGGATGGACGCACGGACGTGTCATACACGGACGGATTGCTGTTTCATGGAGACCGGCTGTATCTACCTGGGGTGCCCAGTCGGCAGGAAGCGGTCCGCCTATGTCACGACCACGTTTTGTCCAGCCATCCCGGTTTCCAGAAGACACTAGAGCTCTTGCAGAGACAATTCTGGTGGCCGACCATGGTGGCCGACACAGGACTTCATGTGAGGAGCTGTACCATCTGTCTCCTGAGTAAGAACGCTTCCGTGCCTCCGGTGGGCCTTCTGCGTCCCATTCCGATACCACCGTATCCATGGCACACCATCTCCATGGACTTCGTGGTGGAACTCCCCACCACCAAGACGGGGCACACCACGATTCTCACCATCGTCGACCATCTGTCCAAAATGGCGCATTTCGTGCCTTTGCTGAAGGTGCCCACAGCGGTGACCCTGGCCGGAATCTTTGTGCAAGAAGTAATCCGCCTTCATGGCATTCCATCGGTGGTCATAACAGACCGGGGATCGCAATTCGTGTCCCACTTCTGGAGAGAGGTGTGCAGAATCCTCAAGATGGACGTACGCTTGTCCACAGCGTACCACCCACAAACGGACGGTCAAGCGGAAAGAACAAACCACACCATGGAGCAGTACCTCCGTTGCCTGCTGCTTACGGTTGACAAAGACTGGTCAGAGGTCCTATGGATGGCTGAGTACGCCTACAACAACAGTAAGCATTCTGCCATCGGCATGTCTCCCTTCTTTTGCCTCCAAGGCCGTCACCCCCGCACCTCTGCCTGGGAAATACCCCGGGACTGCTCCTTGCCGTCAGTTCATTCCTATCATGCTGCCTTGCGTACTATCTGGCAACAAGCTCGGTTTGGGTTGGCCAAGGCAAAGGACACCTACAAGGCGCATGCTGACGCCCATAGACAGAAGGAACCCGAATACCGCTTGGGTGACCAAGTGTGGTTGTCTATCAGACATCTCAACGTGCATGGCCCCAAGAAACTGTTACCCCGTTATGTGGGTCCCTTTGTCATTGAGAAGGTGGTGAATCCGGTGGCTATGAGACTCACGCTCCCTCCGCACATGAGGATCCACCCCGTTTTCCATGTCTCTCTTCTGCAAGCGGTCCGCCCGGATGGCGGGGTTCCCTCTCCCCCGTCTCCAGTGGTGGTGGAGGACCACGTGGAGTACGAAGTCCGGGCCATCCTGGGTTCTCGTCGTACCAAGGGGAAGTTGTTCTACCTGGTCGATTGGAAGGGGTACGGCCCGGATGAGCGGTCTTGGGAGCCTTTGTCCCATGTTCGCCATGCTCCTGTTCTGGTCCGTGCCTTTCATCTCAGTCACCCCTGCTGCCCTCGCCCTGCTGTCCCTTTTTGAGCCCGGGGGGGGGGGGGAAACTTGTTTTTGAGGGGGGGTTCTGTCATGTTACGGCGCTTGCCGTCCCCCGCCACGAAGACGCACACACAGAGACGACCCGAAAGACTCACTTCCGGGCGGAAGTCGAGTACCGGTCTAGTCGTCCACAGGAGCACTAGGGTCAAGGAAGCGCTTCCGGGGGAAACGCTTATACGCCGCGTTTCCCGCCGGCTCGGCGCTTCGTATTCTTTGGAGTTCCGAGCAGCGAGGAGCGAGAGTGATCGTCCTGAAGCGGAAAAGAATGCCGTCCCTATCCAGTGGAACCTGTTTCTACCTTCGTCCACGCTTCGGAACCAGTCCTGGCTTCTCAGGTTTTTCCTAGACCCTTGTCCCCTAGGCTGTTGAAGGGTGCCGTTGCTGATTTGCCTTTGATGATTTTGCACAGTTCATTTAGCCTAAAACGCGCATTGCGCCATTTCTGATTTCCATTGCTGATTTTGCCTGGATGATTTTGCCACAGTCTGTTTTTGCCTCAACGCGCTTAGCGCCATTTCTGTTCTCCATTGCTGATTTTGCCTGGATGATTTTGCCACAGTCTGTTTTTGCCTCAACGCGCTTAGCGCCATTTCTGTTCTCCATTGCTGATTTTGCCTGGATGATTTTGCCACAGTCTGTTTTTGCCTCAACGCGCTTAGCGCCATTTCTGTTCTCCATTGCTAATTTTGCCTTTGATGATTTTGCCCATTAGTATGTGCTGAAATACTATTGAGGAGTTTCATTTGACCTTTTCTTTGTTGCGACTTGCAGTTTGTTTTCTCTACTCGGAAGCAGGGATTAAACTCTGATTACCGCTTCCAGGGTTGTTATTGGGAAACCAGCTTGAATACCACTGACCACGGTGTGAGAGCACCGACAACTGCTTTGCTGTAGAGCCTGTCCTTGGCCTTTCACCTACTCGACGGCCGTGTTGCGACCGGCGTTCCCGCAGTAGGGTGAGTTCCTTGAGTCTGGGACAGGACATAGCTCTGTGTGTGCTTCCATTGTGGTTGTGGGTTCTTCACTGACCATAGTCTTCCTCTTTCGCAGGTCTTTCCGAGATACCCTGCACCCCTACCCACCGCTTTCATTTCAGGCTCCTTTCCCTGCGTCCATCTCATCCCTGCTGGGTTCTACGGTCCACGAGGGTCAGGTGGGTGCGGGGACGGGCGCTCCTGTCGTCTCTGTGGAATCGCTGCACAAGCAGAGGTAAGTCTTGTGGAGCAATACTGACACACGCACAGCGAATGCACGGCCGCCATTTTAGGCACCCCACTCTCTCCCCACTCATTGTCAATCGCCAGCGCGGTCCCCTTGGCGCTGCGAGCATCCCCCGCGCGCTGGCCACCCCCGCTCTCTCATACAGGCCATAAACCCTCTCCTTCTGCGCGACCCTGCTACGGAACCACTTCCGACCGACAACCCATACATGGTCATGCCTCTCCTTTGATAACCCCCTTCCTCTGCGCCCCATTGTCCGAACTGGTCCCAGGCCATCACCTAGCCCTGCGGATGCAGTTTATTGCCCCTACTGTAAGGGAAACACCCCACATCAAAGGGATTACAGTAGATCAAAGCCCCTACCCCCTGAGACCCGACCGGTCACACACACCCCCGGGAATTGACGGAATACCCTGCTGCGCAATAGCCATCTCCTACTGTGGGTGGGGTGGGAACTTCTACTGTATCTATGTATGGGATCGGATCTGAACCGGGGCTTCAGGGAATATTCCCCCATGCATCAAGGGAATCTCAAGAATGTACTATGTGTAATAAAGCAATAAACCAGTGTATAAGAGACCAGGTCTCAGAGATGCAGTTAGAGCACCTCGTGACGATACCTTGCTGTCTGATCTGATGTGTTCTGCTCCGACGGAATAAAACTTTGTTTCCTGCCTTCCAGTCTCCGGCGCCTGCCTCTTTCATTGGTAAATTATCGAGTGGTATAAGAGGCGATTACCGCCGGGCAAATACTTGAAAGGTTATCGACTGAAACTGCCGCTACCATTTAACAGTACCAATAGTTACTTTTGAAGTGCGGAGCATTGTAGTCTGCTGGGAGAGTGCCATTTGAACATAGTCTTCAGGCTTTAGGGGTAGGGAGTGTACAATGATTTGTGGACCATACAAAGAGATTTAAAAATGATGCGTTGTTCAATGGGAAGCCAATGCAGGTGTTCTAGACCCCTCTTGGCAGATTGTTTTTGGTAATGTCCAGAATGAGTCTTGCCAAAGCGTTCTGCAGTACCTGGAGTTTATGCTGTAAGCTCTTATTAGCAGCCAGGTACAAAGCATTGCAGTTATCAAGTCTGGACATTACCAGGGCCAATGCTACCTGGATCCCAGCTGATCGCTGGATAAAAGGGATTTTTTTTTTTAACATCCTTATGAGCCAGGAGCATGTAGAAATGGTACGATTCACTTGGACATTGAAACTAACTTCAGTGTCCATCAGGACTCCCAGGTTCTTAGCGCTATATTCCATGTCAAATGCTGGTCAAAATGTGACAGGTTAGTAAACAGATCCAACAAAAAGGCCAATAATGTGCTTAGGTTGACTCTGCCGCAAGATCCATCAACAATAGTTCGCAGGGTTTCAACGTAAGTTGTTAGATGCCCTAAAACATCATGATACCATACGCTGTTACTGGAGACATTTATTAACCCTGCTGACAATAGGGGATTTTCAATATAGAATTTGTCCTTCATCATGCACATGTGCAAGGAGTCATGATCAAACATTTTGATATGGTCAAAAATACACCCGTGCTTTAAGTCACCCCCCCCCCCCACTCAGACATCCTTCTGCATAGGTTATAGACAGAGACAAAATGACTTATGATTGACTGCTTGAATCTGACTCAACTACTGCAAGCAATATTGACGATGTAATACTGAAAGCACATCCTTGGGACAAGTTGTGTTTGACTTTTAGCATCAAGAGAACTTCTGGCAACAACTGCGTTCTACAGCAATTAATATTTAATACTCTCGCTTTTTCTGATAAAATCTTTCAACCCAATTTTGGCATGCATACAATCGGAAACTGACATTGTCACAATAGTGGAACACTAGGTATCAAGCCCACAAATTTGTTCCACTTCTGATTCACCTGAATTAGACCATCTCCAGTTGTAATCTGTCTGTGAGACAGTTGCCATCAAAAGGAAAGCAGTTGCCACACCCACTTTGAAAAGGTAAAAACTTGCAAGACATAGCATGGAGTCATTTTATGTTCCATTTTATATTACAAAATCATAAGTGTGCATTTTTATTACGATGTACAATAAGCATATATTACTTTTTAATATTTACATTTAAAAAATGTAACTTAAAAAATATATGTACATTAATTTATTAGGTATAAAAACATTTTGAAAAATACACAACTAAAAAATAAACACGAGATAAAAATGTTAAGCTTAAATTATAAATTCCAATACATTTATTGTACACAATTCTTGAAAACAAATTTATATTAAAAAATAAAACAACAAAGATACAATTATTGATTTAAACAAATATATTTTAAAAAATTGCATGTATTCAATTATGAATAATGTTAACAATATGTAAGACATCTTAATATACTTGAAATACTAAAACAATCACCACAACTTTAAATAATTTTAAAAATTAGGACAATAAATAAAATAATTTAAAGAAATTCATAATTATAAATTAAGTAAGCTTAAAATGTAGTAAAAAAACTTCCAATGTAAAACAACATGTACTAACCTCTAATCCAAAATCATTAAAAAATAATTTGAAATACTCTGTTCTAATGTTCTAATTATAATCCTTAAAACATTGGCGAAATTCATGGCTTGTGTGGGGGTGTAGGGGAGGGTAAATGTACTAATCTAAGTCAGTCAAACAAACAATGTGGCAATGCAACCATGGTGCCTGGTCGGATTTACTCTTCTAACTCCAGTCTGACAGACATTGAGGAAAGTGCACACCTTCATGGTGTCCAGATAACATACACTCAGTTAATATAAATTCACATAAAAAAAAGTCTTATGATGATTTTTTATTTTTTTTTAGTTAGAATTTAGCATTCTTTTTTAAAAAGCTACCAACACTTTACTCTGATATGCTCCACATCCCACAAATAATTATAAATTAAAACATGTAAAGAAATAAATAAGAATGTCAAACGTTACAAATATGGACAGTAATTAATATACATTTTGAAATAGTCACCCGAACCTCAACAGTCTTAGTTCACAAACAATAAATGAATAATTCAAAAACAAATACATAAATATTTTTATAATTTTTTCATAGATTAAAATTTAAACATTTAGAAAAATCACAGTAAAACATCTGCATAATGTATACATTAATCTATTAATATCAGTTAATATGTATTCTATGTAAAGACTAGCCACCTTTACCCCAATAAACCTGGCAAGTCAACAAAAAATCTTTAAATAAAAAAAATTAAATATGTAAACAAATAATAAAAAATCGAAAAACGAATCAATTAACAAATATTATATAATTAAAAAAATACCTGCCCAATCCGCACATGGACATACAACCAGAAATAAAAAAGTTTAATTAAACAATGTAAAACATGTATACATGCAAAGAAATATAAAAAAAATGAATTAATCAATTAAAACTATGTATAATTAAAACACACAACCCACAAACAAACCCAACATTCTGAAAACAGTGTACTTTACTATATTTAAAAACAACTAAATATAAATTTACAAAAACGACCATAATGACGTAAAATCAAAATGTAATATAATATAACTACATAATATAATATATGCTTATATTTTAAGCGTGGGTGTTATTGTGAATACTTGACTAAAAAATACCATTACAGTTGACATTTTTGTCCACTACATTTTTGTAACCACAATATTTCACCAATTATTTGGTCACACTATCTTTTTGTGTTGGTAGGGGGGAACAGTCACGTTGCTATTGTCGAAAGCTGAAGCACAAATTTATTTTAATAGACAAGTGTAGTTGGTATGTAATAGAATTTGGAATGAAAACCGTTTACAGATTTTCTTTATTTGCGATGCAGTTATGTTGCGTTTTTACAAAATGCTACAAGCTAACTCATGGTTGTCCAAGAGTCAATATATAGTTCCAAGTGAAAACATAGAGACTGCACTAACATATTTTTATAAAAACAGGCCTCAAACTATAGACTTCTAGCACCTATACAAAACATTATAGGCAAGTGGCTGAACCGAAGCCCCCTCTAAGTATATGTTATGTTTTCAAAACAATAGGCTTGCTAACTGACAACTAGAGATGTATGTACTCAAACCTTAAAGAAGCATTTCGAAACCTAGTAGGTCTGGCATTGGCTACAAGCATTTGGCTTTGTCAATTCTTGTTTTATCAATGTTTTAGCAGATTTTATTGTTGAGAAAAAAGTTGTGCACTTGTCAATCTAAAAAAGATAAGCCATATTCCCTTTAGAAAAACATAGCATTAACAAAGCCAAATAGCTGCTGCAGAGCTATTTGGCTTTGTTAATGTTTTTTCAAGATGTTGCACACCAGTGGGGGCTTCTTAAAGAAAACATGACAAAGTAAAAAAAAAGCAATATAACTCAGTCAACGCTGGCCATGCCATAGCGATTTGATTTTATTTACTTTGAGTCATGTTGCACAGCAGCTCACGCTTCTGTGCACCATCTTTAAACAACATTATCATAGCCAAAAAGCTCCTGAAGAGCTGTTTGGCTTTGTTAATGTTTTTTCAAGATGTTGGACACCAGTGCGGGCTGCTGTGCAGTATGACTTAACCCCTTCCATGCTGCGCAAATTCCGCCGCTGTGCTGACGGAATCTTGCGCGGGCGTGGTCATGACGGAACGGTTCCGTCATGAGCACAGCTCAACCGTGGCTCATGACGGAACCGTTCCGTCATGAGCACCGAAGGGGTTAAAGTAAAAAGCGGTCAATGCTGGCCGTGCCATAGTGCTTTGTTTTTATTTACTCCTTGCCCTGCTGTGCACAAACTTTTTAAAAAATTGACAATGCAAATAGACTTGCATAGATTAAACCAAATGGCTTTGCAAAATGCTTGTTGTTTAGGTCGAGCCTAGAGTCAGCGCGCATGCGCTGCTCTAGGGGAGACTTGTTGTAGTGGAGTATGTAATGGAAGCTCCGCCCACTCTTTGCCTATATTTGCCATCGGCTTGTGTCAGTGTCCTTTGTAAATCCTGGCTTCTGATTTGTAAACAGGCTTGTTAATCCCTCTTTAGTACCGCCTTGTCTCCATTTGTCACCTCCCAATAGCGACTGGCCCCTTTACTTTGGTTGTTACACAGACCGTGTTATTTAGACCATGAGCACTACTTTCGTTATGCAGTTTCACTTACTCCAGGCACGACCTGCTTTGATGCCTTCTTACCCCCGCTCGCCCTCTCACCCGTTGTCCGTGCCGTCTCTCCGCCCACCCGTTATCTATGTCATCTGTCCGCCCACCTCTCCCTGCCCTCCCCCCTCCTGTTGTCCGTGATGCAAAGCATTTGCAATGCAACAGGTCTCACGTAAATGCGAGAACTATTGAATTGCAAATGCATGTTTACAATTTGTTTGCTTTTATTGTGGTCACGTGGGTATGTGGGCAATGTGTTAAAGACATTTGCGGTCACCATTGTTCCCCCTTCCTCCCCATTACACCTTGTAAACGTTAAATATTGTCTTTGCACAGCAGCCTTTTATGCACTTATGTTTTGTATGCTTTCATAATTCCACTACAGCCTACGAAAATTAGATCTAAAGGTAGAAACCTGGATGCCACCGACTTTGATGCCTCCGACTTTGATGGAGCGCTCAGCGGGTAAATCAAGTAATGTAAACACCCTCCGTGTATGTGAAGAAAAGCACTGGCACTAAGGACTTTGCGGGATATTTGCCGTTACTGTTTGCAGGGGCCAATGCAAATGTTTACAGCAGTTGGCAGGAAAGTGTAGCCAAAGTAAAGAAGTGATCTGATAAAATGGGCACGAGGTCTGTTGGCATCTGTCTGCACCATGTTACATAGATGGTAATTAGTTTCGCACTAGTCAGATCATTCTTAAATTATGTGTTCAGGGATGGTGAGAAGTACGCTATGAATTTCATAGGAATAATTTATGGCCTGAAGATTGTTCCGTGCTGTCCGAATGAATTCCCAAGCAGCCTCTGAAAATGGTTGAGGCTTTGGAGCAGGACGTCATTCAGACAGGCTCCTGCGAGACAGCACCACAGAGAGCCCTCTGCTCCTTCCCCTGCCTTGGCTTTCTGCTGCTAGTTTAAGGTCCTCGTCATAGATCTCACATATGTTAAAGCTCTAGGCGTTAAAAATGACAATGTTTTTTACTTTTGCTTTTTTATTCTCATGGCAATAGCGCTATAGAAATATAATTACTCATCTGCATATAAAATAAAACAAAAGTAAAAAACATTGTCATTTTCAACACCAACAGCTCTAACTTTAACAAATACGAGACCTATTTCATTGCAAATACTTGTTTGGGGGTGGGGTTGTGTGTTTGTTTTATGGTCTATTCTGGTCTGGTGGAATATGAATTACTGTTGATTTCCCTGATATTACCACAAACATTGCCCGAAGCAATCACAAATGCATGCATTTTCCCATAACTTGCTAAACCCTTATACAGCTTATATGCAAGTTTAGAACTGCCCTAGTTTGCAGAATTTGAGCCACTTTTTTTTAGCTATCTGATTTGCTAATGGGAGACTGGCCTGTCTCACCATATCTAAATGAACAAAAATAAAAAATAACGCATTTCTGCTGGACCCAGCACAGCAGTTTTTTGTGTTTTAGGTTTCGCCTGTGAAGAGCTTGGAAATCTCTTGTATTAAAAAAATAATAATAATCTTAAAAGGGGCTTAAAACCCACCCATTACTTACCTGTACTTATCATTGGCTGGCTCCCACATCACTATTGTTTCTTGGCTGGTGACACCTCCTCCCCACCTCCATCATCATGCTGTGGAGCCTGGACCAAGTACTGCTTCTGGTGTCCAGTGGCCTTCTGCTGGCCATTGGTTGAGGTACTTTTTTTTTTTTACTTTCTTCAAAGCATTCTCTCTCCTCCCATCGTTGTTGTTTGCCCTGACCCTTCTGGACCTTCGTTGTCTTGCTGCTCCCCCCTCGTTGTTTATCCCATCCTTGCTTCCCCAGTTGCTTGCTCTTGTGCCCCCGTTGTTGCTTGCTTCATACCAACTAGCTGTTCTTGCTTGCTTATCCCTCTTTGTTGTTGTTTGCCCCTCCCCCTTTTTACCCTCCATTGTCTTACTGCCCCCCCCTCCCGTTTTAGATTTCCCTTCTTTTATGCCTATTTTTTTCAAAGCGCAATCACCTGACCTGGGAGTGTGCAGGTGTGCCAAGTCCCTGCTGTGACATAACACTGTTAATGTGGCTGAGGGCACAGCTCTAAGCTTGAGGGCATGCTAGCCATCGTACTGAAATTGCCCCAGCCCTCACGGTCTTTTGAAGTCACCATCCTTTCTGCACGTTTTAGTCTACCTTATCACAATATATGGCGCAAGACAGAACAAGCATTGGCAAAAGCAATAGGTTTCACCTGTGTGAAACCTGTTTGCTTTGTCAATGTTCTTTTCTTTACATGTTGCACCGCAGTTGACCTGCACAACATGTCTTAAAGTAAATGAAAACCCCCAAAAATACGCAATGACGTGACTAGCCTTGACCACATCATAGCGTTTTTTTTTTTTAATTAACTTTAAGCCATTTTAGGTTGCAAATTACGTAACTTGGAAATTTCATGGTATACAGAAGACCGGGAATAACTCCTGCTCTAAACTGTGGCCATAATAATAGGCAAAACGTTAAGAAAGCCATACAATGACAAGGTGATATGGAATTGTAAAGATGTGCATGGTAATACGGATGCTGGAAAAGGATACTTTAATACTACAAATGTGTAAGAAAAGAAACCTGTACGAAAATATGTAATGCAAATGAAAGCATATGTGGAGAAAAAAACCAATAAAGACACTTTAAGCCATGTTGCAGAGCATCTCAACTGCTGTGCAAAATATTTAAAAAATTGTCATTCAATAGAGTTCAGGTAGGCAAAACCTATTTGCTTTGCCAATGATTGTTTGTCGTTGGAAAGTTTCTCGGACTTCAGTTTATTCCACACCTAACCGGCGCTCAGACAGCGTCTGTCTGAAGAGGGCCCCTGGCGCCTCGGTTTAATGGCATACTGCATCTTAAATGTTTATGCTCAATAAGTTGCTCCGACTTCTGACGCCGATCGCAGTGACTCATCCCTTCCACAAGTCAGCCAGCCATGGCCGCCGGCTCCTCTCGGGGGGCACCAGAGTACCGAGCTTCCGGCCTCCGCGTCGAACCCGACTCGGTTACCATGGAGACGCGTTCACCTCGGATTTCATCGGGTGTTATCTGTCTGAATCGATTCGATCCTTCAAGGAGGGTTTTTTCCACCCCCAAACAAACATTATTGTGAAGACCGAACAACACGGAGGCAGCGTGCGTCACACGGGTGCCTAGAGGACAGTATATCGGTGCGCGCATCTTTAGACAGAAGAATAGCAATGGTGTTGAACGCACCAAGCATGGAGAGCGGCACTGGGCGGGCAGCAGCCCACTGGGTGTATTGCTAGGAGACAGATTCCATCAGCAGACAGACATGGGCGTCCATCGTCCGGCCATCACTGGGCAGTGCTTTACTTGCAGTTTTTTTTCTCCAGATTTATAGAGCGCGAACTCGACCCGTAAGTATTGGAGCGCTTCACATGAGCACCAGTTACGTTACTCAATGACACTTTGATTATATATTGATATTTCTACATCCAGGCAGGGAAAGTCATGGATTCCCCTTTGAAAATATATAAACTGGAAACAACACATGTTAAAGTAGTATTAACCAGTTGCAGGAGGTTATTAAACGAAAAAAAGTAGGAATCGTTTGTTGGAAAAAAATATATATATTTTACACAAAATGTGATCTATCTATCAGCTCATGGCCTTTGCAGAATTCCCTCCTTGAATAAATGGCCGTATTTTTTTTTTTTTATGAGAAAGCTGATAACCCCAGCGTTGACAGATGCAGATGCAGTGTCCGGGGAGTGAACTGGAAAATGTAATATTGGTTGAAAGCTGCAGATGAGGGGTTATTCTTGTAATTGCCAGCAACTGCAACAAGAAGTTACAAGGCCCAGGGAGGCCTAAGAACTGTTTTTTTTTTTTTGCAGAGTTTTATATAGCGCGAACTTGACCCGAATCCAATCAGGTATCAGAGCGCTTTACATAGCACCAGTTACGTTACGCGAGGACACACATTCATTCTTTGTTAGGCATGGGGAGATTAAGTGATTTGCCCAGAATCACATGATGTTCAGCGTCATTACCGAGACTCGAACTCAGTTCCCCAGGTTCGAGGTCGAGCGCCCTAGTCGTTAGAGGAAACCGTCTGAACTTGGGGGCTTATTTACAAGTCCTGTGCGCCGCTGGAACGTCACTGTTTGTGACGTTCCGGTGGTGCTCAGAGCTTAGCCATATCTACAAGGCCACGTAAAGCCCACCTGCGTGGCTTTTTATGGACTGAGGCAAAGCAGCGCAAGTTGCTGCCTTGCCCTTACTCTGCGTGAAGGAGGCGGTCCATGGGTGTTATTGTGGGCGTTTCCACTCAACACCCATGGAATTTGACACTGCCCAAGATTTACAACATTAGGCGCCAAAACCTTGCCCCTCCCTAGAACAGGCGTAACGAGGAGAAATGTTTGCATTTCTCGTTTTTTCCTGTTTCCACTTGTGATGCAGAAAGAGGAAACACCTCTTGTGATTAACAATCGTGCCAACAACACAGGCACTGTTGCACCATGATGCAAGGGTGCCTGCGTTGGCACATGGCTGCTAATTGTGCACCAGCTGAAAGGGCAGGAATGCACAGTATCTTGTAAATATGGTGCATTCCTGCCCTTTCGAATTTGGTGTAGGGCAGCGCAGCATGAAGCCTGTTAGTGCTGCACCAATTTCTTGTAAATAAGCCCCATAGTTTCTTTAACCCCTTCCATGCTCATGACGGAACGGTTCCGTCATGAGCATCGGTTGAGCTGTGCTCATGACGGAACCGTTCCGTCATGGCCCCGCCCGCGCTCGAACCCTTCAGCACCGCGGGGGAATCCGCGCAGCGCTGAAGGGGTTAAAAGAGAAAGGGACGTTTTAAAAAAAATTATAACTCAAGCTTGATCGTCTCTTGGGCTATCGGTTCAATTTTTGTAATTCCAGTAAGATTCCAAGTACACATTCTGAGGTTTTGGTGTTCTGCCTGCCTTTCTCTTTCCTGTATGAGATGCATGCCACAGGCCACAGTCTACAGCTTCCTAGCCTTGGAACAGGATTAAAAAAAAACATTACACACTCACTCACTCACTCACTCACTCACTCACTCTCTCTCACACACTCACTCTCTCACACTTTTATACAGGCTGGAGTTGCCCGTTAGTTTTTCAATAAAGTTTTGCAAATCTGGATTTCCCTTTAACCTACCCAAACTCGTGTCTTTGGTCTGAGTCCGGGCCAGTGGTGGGACCATCTGCAGCCTGTAAGTAGACCGGCAGCAGCGCCAGAGACGTCCTACGTCTGACAAGAGTACCTCATTGGTTTGTACTTTTTAAAATGATTTCATGTTTCTATGTACCTAGCTGTATGTACTAAGGAGACCACGAGCATCTATCTAGCTAGCATTCTTTCTTTCTTAGAAAATAATCCACCGAATAACAGAGATATTAAACCTAGGTGAATACATGAGTTACTACATAAGCAATATATACAAGTCAAATTCAGGGACAGCACAGAAAAAAATTATAAATCATGGTGAGTAAAGAAGAAAAGTAGGAGCACATAAGGGTAAGGGCAACCAGTGTGCCCGGGCCGGAGATGTTGGCACATAGAGGGCAGAGTGCAATCTAAGACACCAGCGGCCTTGCAGTCAAGGTAAAAATATATATGGAACGGGGTGGGGGGAGGTTCAGAGACCTATTTAAATTTGCAAGACAAGGGGATAGTAGAAGTACATCTAGTGTAAGTGAATTCCAAATTAATGTGGCACTACCACAGGGAAAGATTGCTTCAGAAAGTGTTATTCTTTAAATATAGTAGGCTCAATGAGAAGGAATCATCCATTTCTTGACCATCGTTGGCCGCCAGAGATTTTTGTATTTCTTAGTTATCGGAGAGAGTAGACTTTCAACACTGCGGTAGAGTTTATCACACAACTGAACTTGACAGAACAAGAGAAAATACATACTTTCCATGAAGGGTTTTAAATTGCAAGTCCTTCAAGAACTTGAACGCGCATCTAAAAACCGAAGCTGATGCAACCATATGTTTGGTATTAGACTAATTGCTATTACTATTACTTTAAAGATTGTATGCTGGATAGGTTTGTAATAAATCTGACGATGAATGGAATTCCCTGGATCTGTAATTCTGCCAAATGTTATTCTAGAAATAGTCAGAACTGTCTTTGTTAAATGCAGGTGTGCCACCCCAGATTCTAAGCATGTATTATTTGTTTATCCCATATTATTAAATTTAGATGTCACTGATTGTGAACTATGTTCATTGCTAATAATATAATTTCTGTGCACCAAGGTATTGTCATTCTTCGTTGCTGCCTCTTAATTGGCCATTGTGAAATGGGCGTCACTTCCTTTTCTTTCTCTGGGGCATGGACCAAGCACAGACTGATTCATCTTACTTAGTGTTCGTCATAGATCGCGCTGTGAGTGAGGTACTATTTCTTCTTCCCCTCCCAGATCCTTCTCCTGGTACTTCTTCCCCTCCACCACCCCCTGTCAAACATCTAGCTCCAAAACACTGCCGCCAACTCTCTCCATCTCCTTTATCCTCAACCAGTAGGATATATGTTCCTCCCTCGTCCACTACCCTCTCCCGGTCTAATAGGCATTTATTTACAAACAAGCCAGTTCTCGGATCAAAGACATCTGTAGTTTCCGTGGATCACAAGTCGAGATAATTGGTAACATTTTGCATTATAATTGCATTTATCTGGCACAAGGCTTTGAAGTACTATAGGGCAGTTCAGTGGCAACTCGGGCAACTTTCTATGCCACTCTACTCAATGCCACTCCACACCAGTCCTCTCCACTCCATGCCAGTCCACTCAACTAAGTGCCACTCCTGTCAATATCACTCCGCTCAGTGTCACCCAAGTCCACTCTACTTCACTCCAAGTCATTCCACTCAGTGCCACTCAACTCCACCCAGTGCCATGCCACTCAGCCCCACTCCACTCAATGCCACTGCACTCCATGCTGCTCCATTCCTCTCTACTCAGTTCCATTCTTCTCAGTGCCACTCCACTTCACACACCTCCACTTCACTCAGTGCCACTCCACATTACTCAATGCCATTTCACTCTGCAACTCGACTCCACGCCACTCCACACAATGCCACTCCACTCCTCTCAGTGGCACTCCACTGCTCAGTGCCAATCCACCCCCACGAAACTCAGTGCCACTCCACCCCACCCCACTCAATGCCACACCACTCCTCTCAGTGCCATGCCACCCCCTTCCACCCCTCAAAACTCAGTGCCACTCCACCCCACTCAATACCACACCACTCAGTGCCACTCCACTCAATGTCAATCCACACCACTACACTCAGTGCCACTTCACTCAGTACCACTTAACTCCACCCACTGCCACGCCACTCAGCCCCACTCCACTCAATGCCACTGCACTCCACTTCACACACCTCCTCTTCATTTAGTGCCACTCCACATTACTCCATGCCATTTCACTTTGCAACTCGACTCCACTCCACGCCACTCAACTCCTCCCAGTGCCATTCCACTCCCTTCCACACCACAAACTCAGTGCCACTCCACCCCACTCAATACCACACCACTCAGTGCCACTCCACTCAATGTCACTCCACACCACTACACTCAGTGCCACGTCACTCCACTCAACTCCACTCAATGCACTCCACTCACTCAATGCCACTCCACTCAATGTCACTGCACTCCACTCAAGGCCACTTTGCTGCCTTTCAGCCCAACCAGTGCCATTCAACTCCATGCCATGCCACACCACTTAATGCAACTGCACTCGGTGCCACTCCACTCCAAGCTACTCCACTAAATGCCACTCTGCTCCACTCAATGCCGCTCCACTCCATACCATGCTACGCTACATCACTCCACTCCATGTCACTTGACTTCACTCAGTGCCACTCCATTCTGCACTACACCACTCGACTTCACTCAGTGCCAGTCCACTTCAAAAATGCCAATAGATCTCATATGGGCGAGACCTATTGGCTTTGCCAATGCTTGCTTCCTTTAATGTTTATGTTCCTATTATATTTTTATTAATTATAAATGGTTTGTAATGTCATTTTTTTTAATCAACCGTATTAAACTTGACTTTACTTGATCTTTTAATTTATGTAAGATTAATATTGTTTTTTTAGGTCGAGCCTGGGCACCGCTTGTGCTGCTTTGTGAGGCATGCTGTATTGAAGTGTGGAATAGAAGCTCCGACCATTTTCGTCCCATTTTTTTCATTGGGTCCCGTTACTGTCCTTTCGAAATCGTTGCTTTTCTTTCGTGCATAGCTTTAGTAGTCCCTCCTTGGTGCCGCCTTGTCTGTGTTTGTAACCTTCCATATGGACTGGACTTTTTACTTGTGTTGCTACACTGTCTGCTTTATGTAGTCGGTGAACACTATTTTCTTTAATGATCTTCCCTTATTTCACCCACGACAGCGCAGCACGCCGCCAGCTTTTATATTGTTATTAGTAATGTATTTATTTAATTTACAGCGCGGTCCACTTTAACTATAGCGACCGTGCTTATTTATTTATTTAATTTATGGCACGGTCCGCTTTCACTTCAGCGGCAGCGCTACAGAACATTTATTTATTTATTTTGTCTTTTTGGGTGAAAGCGCCCCATACCACGCTTTCATTTTAATGTTGGCCGCGCCCCTTACTTTAAAAGCTGCTCACTGTAACCTGAATACGGCAAGCAGCATCTAAAGAAAGAGGCTCAGCCATGATTAAAGTGGTCTCGCATTTGTGAGAGTTTGAGCTATTGGCATTAGAAATGACAATGCTTTTTATATATGTGTTACTTTTAAAAACACAAGTAAAAGGCATTGTCATTTGCAGTGCTAATCGCTTAAAATTTCGCAAATGTGAGACCTATTGCACAGGGGTTTAAGTGGGATGGAAAACTGGGGGGATCTCTCAAAGGGGCGTGGTCAATGTAGTTAATTAAGTTTGTGGCTTAAACATTTAAGAAAAAAATCTGTGCTTAGCATAGTGTGCCGCCCGACTGGTATTTTGCCTCTCCTGTCATTGTATCCATATATGTAATACAACATGTAACATTACACCTACAAGCCAGGACTATTGGCTTTGCCAATGGTTGTTAGTTGCATTAGATAAATAAGCAACAACTATGGCTTGGATCTATAGAATATTGAAAATGCTTCCGTTCTGAAATAATGAGACTGTGAAAGGACTATAAGGAGTCTCTTTGAAGTTACATCACAGGCAGTGAAGGGTGGCCCTGCTGCAGAGTTGGGATTTTTTTCCACCCTGAGGGTGAGGGCAGAAATGGAGAGCCCGATACAGACCCGTCTCAGCGCCTGCTTCTTAGAACTGCCGCTGCTGAGCACCGGCAGGACCCGGCCCACTTTAAAGCCCTGCTATTGCATTCAAAATGCTTGTTTTACACAGCTACATTCCTTGTCTCATTACCAGGCGGGAACAACGGCGGCGTCGAATAGGCAAGGCAAGCCTTCCTGAAACATCAGATAGTGCAGGAAGTCCACGTGGACATTATAAAAGGAAGGATTTATAAAGGTCAATTAGAACACGGGGGTGTGGGGGGGGGGGGGCGTGGGACAACAGGAGGCTCCCTCCCGCGCGCCATCACATCTCCAAACTGACACAGCTATAAAATGGCCGTTAAAGGTACAGACAGAATTTGTCTGCGAGGCGTACACGCCGGGACACGGTGTCCAGGAAGAGACATTATTACCTTAAGTTTGCCAAAAAAGAAATTTCACATTTAGAGGACACACATAAATTAAAGAGGACGCAAAAGCCCAGAGCAGAGTGTTAGCAATAAGAAGCAGCAAGCCACACTTTGCATGGCAATTTGTGTTGTTTATGACACAGCGGACTGGCACTTTGGAGGAACAGTGGGTGTGTGCGGAAATAATAGCTGCTATCAATGTGTTGATGGCTTCCAAGCGCTGCATGCGGGCAAACTCAGAATTATGCAGGCTTCTAGCAGCTAGCTGCTCACGTTTTTGTGGATGCTGAGTATGAGGTTGTATCAGGGATTTTAATGCCAATGACTCTAGATGACAGCTTTGAATGTTCCCTTTATCTTACCTTCGCTGTGTCGTTTGTATTCTGTCCCGTCAAATTGACCTGAAAAAAATTCAGAGTTTGGTGATAGACAGACATCTACTGAGAAACAGTGGTCGTCCCGTCCATGCACGTGTAGACATCGTTTCACTCGGTGCTTTGCCAATGCTTGTTATGAGTTAAAATGACAGAAAAAGCCCCCACTGGTCAAAGAGAGAGTAGTGGTCTTCAAAAGAAAGATCACATTGCTGAATCTTATACTGGTGTCCCAGGTAAGACACCCCCGATAACCGTCAACCACCGGGCTATGTGCTTTTATTTGACACCAATTTGATATGATTTAGTTTTATTCATAGACATTCCTTAAGAATAGCCGTGTCATCAATTGTCACCCATGGACCTGCCTTTCGGGTAAATATTTGGTTTATCATAACTAAGCAACATTATAAACACCTGGAAGCATTTGACAAAGATCACACAATGTGGTCAAACCTGGAAGCCAGGATTGAGCCAAAGTGTACTGGCGTCACGCTGCCAGTTCATCCATCAGATGAAGGGCCAGGGGGTCTGGGTGATTGAAATAAGTAGGTAGTCTGAAGATAGGGTGGCCAGACGTCCCGGATTTCCCAGGACAGTCCCGTTTCTCAAAGGACTGTCCCTGTGTCCCGACGCTTTCCTTAATTTTAGGTGTATGTCCCGGTTTTATGGACAAAGGCCAAGTCCTCCTGAAAGGTGTGCGCTCCTTAAGTAAATTGTTTGTTTCTTTCAGGCAGCGCAGCAGGTCGGCTGCAGCAGATGGGGAGACAGAGTGGAGATGTCAGGCATGGGGCTCAGGGTTGAGGTTGTGACATAGCTAATATGTCTATCTATCTATCTATCTCTCTCTCTCTCTCTCTCTCTCTCTCTCTCTCTCTATATATATATATATATATCTCTCTCTCTCTCTCTCTCTCTCTCTCTCTCTCTCTCTCTCTATATCTATCTATCTCTCTATCTCTCTATCTCTCTATCTTTCTATCTGTCTGCCTGCCTGCCTGCCTGCCTGCCTCTCAGAGCTGGCCTTTCCTAAAATAGCGCCCTGGGCTTGAGCGGAGAGAAATTTGCCACCCTTGCTGTTGGTAGTACATTAAATGAGGCAGCAGGGGGCCCCTTTTGTGTTCACTGGTCAGTACCTGGATATGCAGGGACTGTCCCCGGCACACAAAAGTCCCCGGGCCTCGCCCAGCTCACCTAAAGCACCGATAGCTTGGCTGCCTACCGTCGAGAATGGTTTTGTTGATGTGTGCCAGCAGGGGTCAGAGGCTGAAGGGAGGGCAAGGAAGGGGGCTAAAGATCACCCATTGTATGATAATGAAGGACTCAAACCACTTTAAATTGGCAAATCAGACAGACACGACAGGAAGGGACAAGGACAAGGCTGGAGCAAGATGAGAAGGGCGCTGCTTTTGGCATAAACAGAATGCACACAGCCCCATGGGCCACTAAAAACAAATGGCGCCCTGGGTCCAGCTCGCTCATGCTAAAGGCTGGCATTGACATATATATATATAGACAGACAGTGGGGAGGGAGGGAGGGAGAGAGAGAGAGAGAGAATCTATCTATCTATCTATCTATCTATCTATCTATCTATCTATCTATCTATCTATCTATCTATCTATCTATCTATCTATCTATCTATCTATCTATCTATCTATCTATCTATCTATCTATCTATCTATCTATCTATCTATCTATCTATCTATCTCCTACTGGAGGTCGCCAGTAGGTAGTTATAGTTGGGACGTAGTTACCAAAGGAAAATCGTAACATTCTTTTCCCAATAACTTTGGCGCCGGTTGACGAATCTTCGCAAAACTTTCAAAACTGGTGGGGCGCTCCGGTCAGCTCCTATCCTGACAGTTTGGGGGTGATTCGTCAAGCGGGGGTCCGAGACAAAAGGGGGGTCCCAAAACGCGTTTTCCCCATGTTATTTTCCATAGGAAATTTAAGACACAGCTACAGCCTGAACTGCTGAACGGAATTACACCAAATTTGGCGAAAAGGTAGCCCTTGGTTCAGAAAGCACCCCTTTTTAAAAAAAATGGTGTAAATCCGTTCAGTAGTTCATGAGAAATTCAAAAAATAGAGGTCAAAAAATCAATTTCCCATAGGAAACTTTAGACACGGTTATAGCAACAAGCCTTGAAAATGCAATAGGTCTCGCCCTCATTTAAGTTAAAGCAATTCTGTTTGTAATTAGGTTGCTTTTTAGCTTTGCTTTTATTAGTGTTTTTCAAACTTTCATGTACATAACATGCATATGTATGCATATATGTATATGTATGCATGCATTTATATTTGTATTTATATAGATATGCAGATATATATATATAAGTTTATATATGTATGCATATATATATACACATACATATATATAAATGCATATGCATATATATGTGTGTATATATATATATGTTTTGTATTGTAATTGCATTTATATAGAGCTTACTACCCCTGATGAGGCGTCAAAGTGCTTTTTCGGCGAGTAGCACTCTACTCCGGGACCCATAGAGGATTAGTGTTGAATTAGTATAGTGAAACATGCAAGTACATTTTAAGTGGTGGATAGGTTATTAAGTTATTTGGATTTGGAATGATAGCAGAAGGATAGAGGAGGAAAAAAGGTTTGTATTTATATAGTGCTTGTTACCCCTGATGGGGTGTTGAAGCATTCTATTCAGGAAGCCCATAAAGGATTAGTGGTGAATTAATATGGTGAAATATGAAAGTAATTTCACTGGTGAATATTAGTCAGTTATTTGGAGTGAGAAGGATAGCGGAGGGATAAAAGGGGAAGAAAGGTTTGCATTCATATAGCACTTGTTACCCCTGATGGGTGTTGACGCTCTTTTCTGGCGAGTAGCACACCACTCCGGAACCCATAAAGGAATAGTGTTGAAAATTAGTATAGTGAAATATGAAGTAATTTGAGTAGTGGAAATGTTATTCAGTTATTTGGGTAGAGAAGTGTAGGTGGCGGGATAGAAGAGGGAAAGAGGTTTGTATTTATATAGCGCTTGCTACCCCTTATTGGGTTTTGAAGCGCAAGGTGCACGCTACTCTGGAACCCATAAAGATTAGTGTTGTGTGCGCGTAGAGAGGTAGATGTAGAGGTAGAGAGAGGTAGAGAGGTAGACAGGTAGACATGTAGACAGGTAGGGGTAGAGAGCTAGACAGGAAGAGGTAGAGAGTAGCAGAGAGAGAGGTAGAGAGAGAGAGGTAGAGAGTAGAGCGTGAGTAGTAGAGTGTGAGTAGTAGAGAGAGTAGTAGAGAGTAGTAGAGAATGAGTAGTAGAGAGTGAGTAGTAGAGAGTGAGTAGTAGTGAGTAGTAGAGAGAGTGAGTAGTAGAGAGAGTGAGTAGTAGAGAGTGAGTAGTAGTGAGTAGTAGAGAGAGTGAGTAGTAGAGAGTGAGTAGTAGAAAGTAGTAGAGAGTGATTAGTAGAGGGTAGAGAGTGAGTAGAGAGTAGTGAGTAGTAGAGAGTGAGTAGTAGAGAGTAGTAGAGAGTGAGGAGTAGAGAGTAGAGGGTAGAGTAGTAGAGAGTGAGTAGAGAGAAGTAGAGAGGGAGTAGAGAGTAGTGAGTAGTAGAGAGTGAGTAATAGAGGGTAGAGTAGTAGAGAGTGAGTAAAGAGAAGTGGAGTGAGTAGCAGAGAGTGAGTAGTAGAGAGTAGTAGAGAGTGAGTAGTAGAGAGTAGTAGAGAGTGAGTAGTAGAGAGTAGAGGGTAGAGTAGTAGAGAGTGAGTAGTAGAGAGTAGTAGAGAGTGAGTAGTAGAGAGTAGTTAGTAGAGAGTGAGTAGTAGAGAGTAGAGAGTGAGTAGCAGAGTGAGTAGTAGAGAAGAGTAGAGAGTAGTAGAGAGTGAGTAGTAGAGAGTAGAGGGTAGAGTAGTAGAGAGTGAGTAGTAGAGAGTGAGTAGTAGAGAGTAGTTAGTAGAGAGGAGTAGAGAGTGAGCAGTAGAGTGAGTAGTAGAGAGTGAGTAGTAGAGAGTAGTAGAAAGAGAGTAGTAGAAAGAGAGTAGTAGAGAGTGAGTAGTAAAGAGTAGTAGAGAGTCGTAGAGAGAGTGAGTAGTAGAGAGTGCCTTTTCTGCCTTACGCTTAAAAGGTGTACATTTTGCTGTAGAAATCGATTTTACTGATGTCTTGTGTGGTGGGGTGCCCTAATTAGATCTCTTAAAAGCTACCACGTTAAAATAACTGCCTATAACGGGATGCTAATATATTGATATTCGGGCGGACGAGGAGCAACACCTTAGGCTGAATACGGGACACTCTGGCTCAGACAACTGAACAGGAGTGTCTCCTCCCTTCCCCCCATGTGGCAAGTAGTTTATCTAACTAGGGCTTGACAGTTGGAAGCCATCTAGGTAGTGGAGTGTGGCCCCGCCACACCCGCGCAGTGGTAATTTCTTGCTATCTGTTGGTAAGAACGGAGCCCTCTTTTTGTAACTCTAGGTCCTGATGAATGCCCTGGACCCGCTCGGGCCAACTAGGCAGAAACATGTCGACCTTATACTAGACGGCTAGGGGACACTTAAACACCCCACCCGCCGCCACTTTGTTTTTAGTATCATATAGTTACTGATCACATTAAAAATATCCTGGTAACTATAATGATTTTTAACCTCACGTTCCACCCCATGGGCCCCCACTCTTTAGCTTAGAAGTGCATCCCTGTCTCCAGGTGTATGCCCGCCCTCCATCAAACGAAGGTTTTGGAGGGCGAGGACTGGCCGATGATGAAGCATGACACCAGGTGGTGTGTGAGGCCAGTCCGTCACTTTTTGTGAGATGTCCCAACTCACAACAACTTTACAACTGTAGTAGGGTCACATCACTCTAGGAGCAGCTTCCTGTGGTCAATATTATTAATGGAGGCCGCTAGCTCCTAGTACCCCGTGCCTCCCGTTCCCCCCTCCACACCCTGTGGAGTTCCTCTAGTGATTGCTATGCTAATATAGACGCCACCTTTAAGAATGCCACCACTAAAACGTGTGAAAGGCGTTTGCAGCACATTTTGCTAAAAGTTGTTTTCGGGGAGTCACAGTGGCGGGTTGCACCGCGCTAGCCTCAGACTTGCGCCTGGCGGTTTCCGGGACACTGGTTCCCATCTGAGCGGAGGTCGAGAGGCTTCCGGTCCTGGGAGTTAGTGACATAACCCTTCTCTCTGGCCTCAAGAGAAAAGATGGCCCTTTAAACAGTTCGCAAAATGTGTCCGGAGAGATACCGGAACTCAGAATACCTCTAGGGTTATCACATCCCATAACTCCTGGAAGACGCAAGCTAGTAAGCGCTATAAACAGTGTCTTATGACCAGATATCCAACGCATCAAATGTGTGCAGGTAAGAAGGTCCCGTGATATTGCACAGAGCCAGGCAAGGAAATGCCTGATCACTTTTTTAACCGGAGAGCTGGAGCTCAGTGGGTTAAACCACCTGCTCCATACATCTATCTATGTGAAGCTTGCAGCCATAAGTTCCAATCCCACCCAATATGACAGTAGCAGGTGCCTTGCCCCCCGCGAGCTGAGTTTGCCACTGTAACCTGCAGGTCACACATGTGAACCTAAGGTAGGTCACAAGACCAACGCACTTCCGCTTAACTCAGGCAGATCAGAGAGTCGTATCCCTGTCAAAGAGCTCGACACTTTTACGCATCTACTATTGTTTACACTGCGGGTCATGACTGGACCCTCTTATTCAGCCATTCATTGAGCCAGCTAACCATAACACCTCAATCAAAGAGCCAAGAAGCAATGCGGATTCTGCGTGTGCGCAAAAAAAATTGTAACTATTCCACAAAAACACACTTAATCTTACTGCGCCCTATTCGATCAGACACAAAAGGAAAATAATTGACTGCAGACCTGACCACAGTCCCACAATAAACTGTTGCACGTATAACAACCCTTTTAACTTGAAAAGAGCTCCGTTCCTTAAACAGAAATGAGAGCGAGAAAGGATTTTGCTAAAGTGTGCAAAGGGCGTCGCAACATTCCCGAAGGCTGCGGGGCGTGTGTATTTATATCAGGGGTCAAGAGAGGAACTAGGCCGAGCGGTACCCTAGAGGTGTGAGTAAAGAAAGAGCGGGGGCCACAGGTATCAGACGGGGTACGTGGAGGGGCAGACACGAAAGGGTATGTGAGAAACGGGCAGGTAACAAAGAGCACGAGACGGAAGGGGTAGATTTTGAAAGGGTAGTCGGGAATGGGTAGACACAAAGTCGGAATGAACGACCTGAGGCACGAAACGGTAATGAGGGACACACTGGAGTGTAAGTGGTTAGAAGGGGCAAATACAAAGGGAGAAAGGCTGGAAGAGACGGTGGGCAAAGGGCAAATGTCAGGACGTCGAAGAGGTTTGGAGTGGGACCCAAAGTCCGAGCAGACACTGCGGGGGCACGGGATGGAAGCGGCGAGTGTTCCTTCTTTAAAGTTCTGGAAATGCCCTCAGTGATAAAACTAGTTTGGCTAGACTAGAAGAAACGTACAAAGCAAAACATATACTGTAATACCTGTTAAAAAAAGTATATATGAACACCAAGTAACCGCAAGAAAGATACAGAAATTAGAAAAAGAGGAAAAACAGATCCAGCCCAGGCGAGTTTGTCACGGTCATAGAAAACTTGCTTGCGAATGCAAAGAAAACTAGCTGCTCTCGCACGCACAATGAGTGGTGGGCGCGCGCGCGCCACTGCGACCCATGTGCTTTCAAGTATCACGCCCGTGTCTGGGCACGATAATTGAAACCACATGGCCTATTGGTGTCTATTACGCGCACCAAGCGCAATGTGCCCGCCTTTGGCCTATTGCGTGCTGACTTTCAAAAAAGCACGCACGCAAAGACCAATAACGTGCAACAGAAGGAAAGGCACATGCTCGTGCGTGTGCCATTCCTAGGTCAGCTCCAAATCCCTGTTTTTCATCTACTAAATGTCTTGCGCTGCACGAGCACTGTTGCGCAGTGCAACGCTAGGCGCGAGACCTTAAAAACTGCTGAACGGAATTGCACCAAATTTGGCAAAAAGGTACTGTTTGGCTCAGAAAGTGTCCTTTTTCAAAATGGTGTAAATCCGTTCAATAGCTTTTGAGAAATAAAGATAGTGATATCTAGAGTCACGGAGGATCCGCGCACTCTCCCGATCACAAGCTTAATGCTAATTGTCTGTCAACACTCCAAACCATGAAGTGTTGGCAGGCATCTTGTGCCTCGTTAGAACCGAGGCACAAGAAAACAGAAAAAGACACGTGAAAAACAAGAAAAGGGGACAGGGTAGAAATACCCTGACCCCCTAGGCCTGCTCAGGGGTCCCACAAGGACCCCCAGGGCCAAAAAAAGCATTAAATAAAAAAAAAAAGAATCGGCAAAATTCGGTCACCCAGCGTGAATTTCGGCCGAAAATAAAAAGCCCATGCTTCGTTTAATTAAGCCCCCGGGTGGGCCAGGTCCCGGAGGCAGTTCAAAAATGTGCGTGGGGCCCCAATCCCCCCCACACTGCCCCGGGGACTGCCACCTCCCCAGGGCTTGATCACAGAGGTGCGGGGGCCACGCAGCCCCCCCGCAGCCCCATGAACCGCCACCCCCGGGGCAAATTTCTAATTCCCCGGGGTTTTTATTAATTGTTTGTGGAGGGCACACGGACCCCCGCAGCCCCGGGGACCGCCACCTCCCTGGGGCACTAATTATTCATATTAGGGGACCCGTTACGGACCCCCGAGCCCCGGGGACCACCACCCGCTGGGGATTTGCATTAAGTGGGAGGGGGCCGCGTGGCCCCCCTCCTGGAGCCAGTGATGGCCCTGGGGACCGCCACCCCCCAGGGCCGGCTCCTGCAGTGTCCCGGGGTACCCACCCCCGGGACACTGCTGTTTGCAATGACAGGGCGGGAGCCTCGTGGCTCCCGTCCTGTCATTGCAAACTGCTTTGCTTCATTGAAGCGAGAGCAGGGAAACCTTCTCTCGCTTCAATGAAGCAAAGCAGATTGCTTTTCCACATGGGGAGCTGTATGTAAGCAGCTCCCCATGTGGAAAAGCAATGCCGGCTCCCCGGAGCGTGGGGGCATTGTAGCTCCCCCCCACTGTCCCCAAAGGAGAGGGTCAGCCCCGGGGGATGGAGTCCCCGGGGATAGCAGTGGCCCGGGAGGGGGGCCACGTGCCCCCACCTCCCCTGTGCATTTAAAAAAAAAAAAAAAAAAGCAGAGGCCAGGCCCCGGGGGTGGGGTCTCCTGGGCCAGATATGGCCCGGGAGGGGGGCCACGTGGCTCCCCTCCCAAAGAAAGTAAATAAATAAATAATAAATAAATGCCGGCCCCGGGGGATGGGGTCCCCGGGGCCAATAGAGGCCTTAGTAGGGGGGCCACGCAGCCCCCCTCCATAATAAAAAAAAGATATATTTAGCCATGCCCCGGGGGATGGGGTCCCCGGGGCCGGAATTGGCCATGGGAGGGGGGCCCACGCGGCGCCCTTCCTGTAATATTTATCCATTTTTTTAAAAATGGGGGTCAGGCCCTGGGGGATGGGGTCCCCAGGGCCCATAAAATAGAAAAGGAATGGGGGGGGGCACACAGCCCCCCTTCTTTAAAAAATAAATACATAAAAAAAGACCAGCATCGCGCCGGAGTTCCCGCCCCCTCCCTGTAGCACTCTGCAAATGCGCCCCCTGGCGCGTTGTAAGATGGGGAAGTAATTCTCCTTGAATACTGGGGGTACCTGGGGGCCAACTAGCCCACCAGGAACCTCCAGTATGCGCCAGGGAGCTGCGTTGCAGAGAGGTGTTCAGAGGCCATGCCCCTTTTTGCACCTCTCTGCAACGCAGCTCTGTGGCGCTTACTGGAGGTACCTGGTGGGCTAGTTGGACCCCAGGGACCCTGAGTCTAATGGGTGTTGCGCGCCTGATACATATGTGTCAAGGCAATTCCACATGAAGTTTCGGCTCGTTTGTGGCTGAAATTTTGAAGAGCACCTCGAACTGAGCCACCGTGGTTTTGCCCTCCGCCAGGTACCAGGAGGACCAGCAAGCATGCAGGTATTTGACAGCTCTCGTTATTTTCATTAGTTTCCAGTGCTTGTTTTTACCCAGCTGTCTTAGCATCAGGTAGGGGCCTGTTGAAGGTCAAATGGTGAGGCTGGGAATCATCTCTATGACGTTACTGTGGGTTCTAAGTGTGCGTGATGTAATTTCCCCTAGCCTTTGTACTTTGATGATGTCATTTCCGTTAACCTGGTATTTTGATGAATCACGCCTATCATATGCTGGCAGTCACTTTGTTTATTTAACTCGACTTTAGTATGTCCCTAATTTTCCTACCCAAATCTTTATAAAACTCTTTCTCCGTCTTCCTCACAGTTCGGTTCCCGCTCTCCAGACATTATCACCGGCGTCGGTGTCACCTCAGACAAAACATTGGAAAGGTCGGACGGTTGGCGACACAGCCACTCAAGCGCGGAGGAGCCGTTTGTCTTTTTATTTCTCCTCCCGCCACTTATATTAGGAACATGGCGACCCAACGCCAGTTAAGAAGATCAATTACTACGTTAGGGGAACGGAGCCAGCGGCCCGAGCAGCGAGCCTGCCTGTCAGCCGATGCCCTTCATAGCTGAACTGTTGTATAAAAGTACCAGTGATCAGCCAGACCCACTTAAACCAGGGCCAGGGCTGGGCTATGCTACTGGGGTGACATCTCCTGGGAGTATAAACAAGCATTGGCATAGCCAATCAGTCTCGGCAATGAGAGTGCCTAATTATATAGACGTCGAAAGGGGATGTTTCTGCGACGGGGAATCAGCCAATTAGCATGCAGGCTCTCCAATGTATGGAGTGGAGTGGATTTAAGGAACATTCAATCTGCTACAAGACTTTACCTTGTATAACCCCTCCGAGACGTGCGAGTGACCACCCTTGGTTCCCGGCCCTACTCATCCACCATTACATAACCCGTCTGGACAATCGGAGTCTGAGTCTTAGCTGGTGCATAAGGGCCGCAGTTTATTTTAAGCATGAAACATAAACATCGCATTTCTTTTATGGTCATTCGTATGCTCCATGATTCAATACCGCATCACATCTATAAAAATGATCAACAGTCTAATTAGTTAGTCCATAAAGGTCTTACAGCACTTCCGGCACAGGCCCTTGAGTAACGGCCCCCTGTTTTAGGTGTCTAGTGTCACGGCCTCCAGGCTTCCCTTGCTACGGATATCTGAGTGGGTGGCCGTCCGGCCTCACCCGGGCTGCACGTGCCGTGACCGCCTGCTGCCGACCCCTTGATGTTCATTCGCCTGCTCCCTCAGTGCCCCTGCCGTACGGCATCCCAAGGACACTGTTTTGTGCGGCTCATCATCCTAGGCTAGTGTGCTTTCTTGTCTGTCTACTTTGTGCTGTTTCCGTGGCTTCCTTGCCCGCTACCAACTTGCAGCTGAAACGCAGGCAATTCGGTGGGGTGGGTGGGCCAACGTGGTGAGGTCAAGGTATGCCCGGTGCTGCCCATGCCCCCTTTTTAACCCCACCAGAGCACTTCGCTCGGATTGGGGGTTTAAAACAAGCTGCCCAAATCGCCTGCTGCCATTTTCGCGGGCTTATGGCACCTTTTTGAAGGCTTCCTGCTTCTGGACTCAAGATGGTCCAGCCCTCGGGAGGCGTTCTTCATAAGCCCCTCATGGGCCAGGTTCTGCCTTTGCAGCGCGCCATTTCTTTTTTTATATTAGCTATTTTATTATGAAATATCCATGACCTATTTAAGTGATGTATACGCAACTGGGTTAGTGTCTTCTGACTCAGTTCTCAAACACCAAAAAACCCCACCAACAACAGTTCATAACCCCACCACTCAAAACACAACCCAACAGGACACAATGAATTCCAGCAATATAATACACAACCAGGAGACAAGCAGCTTCCAACGGGTACCATATACTGACAGCCAACGTCAGCGGGCACTGTCAGTTAGGAAAAAGCAGTATGCTGCTGATATCACAAATGTGAAAGATGAAACTACAATTCCCAGAATCCAAAGCGCAGCTGCTTAAAATGTCTGGACTGGTTCAGTGTGACCCTCGAGATATAGGGCCTGTTAGCAGTCATGCCTATGACAGCAACCAGACCGTTCTTCAAACTTTTCAGATTTCACATTCTGGTGTTAGTGAATGATTTGTGTTTCTGTGTCATGTGAATTCAGGGAGGCTTGAAAAGTGGGAGATGATTTGTCATGGGAAAAGCTCTGCAATGGCATCTCCCTGGAGTAGAGGTGGGGAAGTCGGGGCAGCTATCTGTTCTTCCGGCGCTTTGTCAGCTCTTCAGGAGTAAAGACGCAAGAGATGTCGTGCAGCAGGGCTATGCGTCTCTAGCATAAAGGGAAGGTGAAAGCTGACCATTTAAAAAGCAAATCCTAACTAAAATGCATCAATACAATTGGAATATTCTGAAAACAGTTTGGTGAATATCCAAACCGCATAAGAGCTTCGAGACCTCAATAGAGGTAGGAAACGCAAACATTTCTACCACAATCAAATGCAGTAAGCTACTAATGGAAAGGTGTTGAAACAATTTCTAACTCTGCTGTTGAGTCACATATGCACGGTCTGCAGCGCTCCTGAGGAGGAATCATAAACAAAGACAAAAGAAGTTCCTTAATTGAACATAAAATGAGGGATAGTGTACTTGGTCACTGCTCTTAGGGAGTGGTAAACACAGGAAGAGTCATGATAAATGCATGCTATGGACAAATAGGGAGAAAGAATGGGAGGGCAATGATGGATCCAGCAAATCAGAAGCCTATGGGCGGGCTGTAAGCCCAGAAAGAGATACAGCATATCTCTTCTTGAGACAGCGCAGACGGCCTGTCTAGACCTAAAAATTACCTTATTGTCAGTGCTTTAAATGGGGCGAAAAAAAAATGCAGGTACTCACTAAATTGAGCTATGACCCAAGGTGCGGGGCAAGAAGATGGGTTTAGGGGTCGAGGCTACTGCCAAATATTTACTGGGAATCGGTAAATGAGGGATAACGCATTTTCCCTTTGTCATGACCACAAAATTTGCACAGACCTGTAGTTTTACTGACAAAAACTATGCAGCGCGCCAAGGATAATGTGTGGAATTGGGTACCACCCACTCAGTGGTGTAATGAAACTTGGAGGTTTTCAGTATGCTGTTAGCTTTGAGCAGCTCTGCAGGTCCCTTTATCGTATTTCATATGATATAGTCTGCTTAGATGGTTACTGCACTGGGTTGTTCGAGCTGAGATTTTGTGTATTGTTTTAGTCCTGAGCTGGCATGGTTGGAGGGAAAGAGAAATGCCATCTGGGTGACCTGACCTTTCGTCATGGCCCCAACATGACACCAGCTCTAACCGAGCGATTTTGGGGTTGCCAAGTTCCCCCCCAATGGAATTGTGCCTACACATGGCCACGTCTCCCCGTACTGGAGCATGGTCTCCCTCGGACTTTCTGTGCCTCGTGGTACTCTACCTTCACTAATTCCTAGTTGCAAGACATCAGGAACACCTACTACCAAGATGTCTGCCATGCAAGCCTTCAGTCCCAGTCGGTGTCAATCCGGGTCGGTCTTGGACAGAAAAAAAAGGCCTGGGCACCAAAATAGTGGCCCCAGTAGCAAATCAGATAGCTTAAGAAGTGTCCCACATTTACAAATCAGGGCAATTTTGAACTTGTAAAGACAGCCGTATATGTGTTTTGCAAGATATGGGCAACTGCATGCATTTGTGTTGCTGCAGGCCGTGTTTGCGGTAATATCAAAGAAAAACATTAAGCCATCCGACCAGCGGTTCTTAACCTCTTGAGGACCTGTGGACCCCACTGAATCATTATTGGAATCCAGGGACCCCAACTGAATCATAATTGGAATCTGGGTTTCCCCGTCCTAACAAGTTTCTATGATTTGAACTTCAGAACAATCACAAAAGTACAAAAACAAGTATACATTAAAAGGTTTTCTAATATTGAAATCTTTTGTTTAATTCAAATCAAAAATCGAAAACGTTTTCATATTTTAAATTCTACTTTATTTGTATATACTTTATTCATTTTAATGTATTCATTTTAATATTATTTAATTCCGTAACATAGTTGCAGACTCCGTGAGTAGACCCTTCGGATCTTCAGAGGTCCTCGGACCACAGGTTAAGAACCACTTCACCAGACCATAAAAAAAGGCCCACAAACATCCCCAAAAATGGCCCCCGCATTGTCCTGCCGTCGGGCACGGCCAGCTTGTCCTAAAGGCCCATCCTGTCTCAGTTGTGGGTAGCTGCGGGATGTTGCAATGGGATGTCGCAAATGCACCGCGGCTCAAGAGTGTGAAACGTAGATGAAAACACATCAAAAGACATACACGCTTAGATTTACTAAAAGTAGGGGCAGCGATGCAGGAAAATTTGCAGCACTGCATTGTGCGAATGGTAAAAAAAAAGTACTTATGAAAGCTGCAGACCAACGAGATCAGATGCACTAGTGCTAAAAAGCTATTTTAGCACACCACCAAGGATTGTATATAGGCACAAACACCAGTCAGTGCTGCCTTGCATGAGATTTGTACTCGAGGTCCGCCATTTTGTTCAGATTTCAAATGGAGGACAAACGTCTATGCGTATGTACAAAGTGTAATGCCATAGAAATTTCACCTTAGATGTAGGACTATCAGGTGACATTCTGCTTGTCCCTTCAGTGCACCTGGTTTAATTTTGCACTAGGATTTTATGAAAAGCCGAGTCACACTATTTAAGTAGATCGGACTGTTCATGAAAACCATAGGGTCTTTGCGCTGTTCCTGAACCATTACGCCCCATTACGTGGAGAGGTGTGGCTCACTGGTGTGGAGAGGTGTGGCTCACTGGTTAGAGGTGGCAGATCTGTAAGCAGAGAATCAGCCAGAGACCAGGGTTCAATTCCCGACGCGGCAGGGTCGTGGACCAGGGTCAAAACGGACTCGATAATTCTCGCCTCGGTACCTACTCTAACCAGGAACACACTCGGCAACTCTGGGCATTAAGCTTGCCTCATCTCTACAACGGCCCCCCACAGACGCCGGGGATGCCTGGTTTCACCTTGGAGATACCCAGAAAGGGACCATCTCACAGGGATAGCCAGGACGGGTTCCCCAGCGGTCTACAGCGCCGGGACGCCCCGTTGCTGGGGCAGCTGTGCGCTTTACAAGTCTACAACATTTGCATAGACATTAGGGCGGGGTTGGCGCTCCAAGATGTAAAACAATTTTGGCACTGCGATCACGTCAATTTTCAGTGCAAAAGAAGTTTTGTTCACAAAAGTCAATGACACAATTTCCTTGAGCACATGACTAGTCCCAATAACATTCCAATAGGAAAAAATATACTTTAATTCACAACATTAAAAGAAAAAAACATGAAAGGTGGGACAGTGTTCAAAAGGAACGTTTCAAAACCTCAGGCATTGCAGTGCGTGGCCAACAAGTTGATCAACAATTGGACCACAGGCACATGCACATCGCGCCCGGCTGTTCCGGGTCCTCTCTACACGGGGATTAAGCTGTTTTACGGATATATGTACTACATCCAGAACTGGCCCTTCATTTGCAGTGATTTCCACGCTGCCCAGGCAATCTGAACGTAATCTTCTTATCCTGGACACATGCTACGTCCCTAAGGTCGCATGAGCTGCATCCTGTTCTGACCTAATCCTCACCACCTTTTCAGGGCTGATCCTCACAATTTTTTCATTTTGGACACACAACATGCACTTTAGGCCCTATTCATGCCAGTTCTCTTTCTGGGCCTGGCTCTTGATGCAATTTGCTATTATATCATTAGGCATTCTTTTCATGCCTTAATTACCATGTCCTGATGATGATCCTGTTATTATGTTGGGGATCGAAACGCCGTCGACTTCAGCACCTTGACACAGATGTATTCAACTGATTATTGTAAACATGTGCAATGGTGCTTTTCATATGCCTGTGGTCTAATTGTTTTTTTAAAAATTGTTTTTTTAAATTTTGGATTCATTACTGTACACATCAAACAAACATTTGGCACATAGAAAGTCACCCTGCATTGCACGTCTCTCCATTGTCTACACTTTACTTGCGATTCTAGGCACATCAATATACACACCATTGAGAACATGGCAGTGCCGGTGGTCCAATTGTTGATCAAGTTGTTGGCCTGTAATGCCTGAGGTTTTGAAATGTTCCTCTTGAACACTGTCCGACTTCTCATGTTTTTTCTATTCATGTTATGAATTAAAGTATATTTTTTCCTATTAGGACGCCTATAACACAGTCTTCATTATATCTCTGTGTGAATCATTATCTTTTACCTACACTGTAAGGGGTCACTGTACCTATAGAATTACTTGTACCCCAGGTCCCTCTCAGATGACTTGAGCTCCATTTGTTTTTGTGCAGTATATCATCACAATAACAAACATTCAACCATTGTATTAACCACTAACCGTGGGTTCTGGACTAGCATGCTACTCGCCATTAAGTGCTTCAACTCCCCGTAAGTAGTAGTAAGTGCTATATAAATGCAATTACAATTATAGCCATTTGCGCCAAATAGCATTGCATGAATGCCAAACTGGAATGGCATGGCGAGCAAAAAAACGATGGATTTAGGCCCAGATCTCTGTACTGGGGTGAATGTATGACAATGGTTCTGCATTCTGTCCATCAATAGTTCTTTTTGCATTTGTCACCCCGAGTGGGAAGGGTATGCCCAGACGTGGGTCCCTTGCTCTCCATGCCACTGGAATCAAGCTATCCTGGTGGAAGCGGGGTGAAACCCCGAAACCTCTCCCAGGATGCTTGTTTCCAGTCCAGGGAGGGGAACGGTCATGACTGATTTGCATATGGCTGGGTCTGAACTGGAATGGCATGGTGAGCAAAAAAACGATGGATTTAGGCCCAGATCTCTGTACTGGGGTGATTGTATGACATTGATCTGCATTCTGTCCATCAATAGTTCTTTTTGCACAAATGGGTGGCACACCTGGATCACAGACATACATGGATAGCCTGGGGTGTACTACACAGCCAGGAGGCTGATGCACACCAGGGGAGGCTCAACGCCTGCGGTGCTATGGACGAATAGGTGTAGCTGCTGCTTGTGTTGACATGGCGCACTGACATGATGTGCAAATAATTGATGGCAGCCGCTGCTAACACGAGAGTTAATTTTAAAGCCACTTCATCATCATTAGAGGAATGTATATGGGATGTGGAGGCCTCTTATTGTCGAAGGAAGAATGCCTGTGCCTATTGATTTATGTTCAGAGATTAAATGCCAGCTCGGAGAAAAGCTTAAATCATGCCTGCGTGGGCTGTAATCACAAGTTGTGCAATTAATTTTCAAATCCTGCCTTCCATCTATAGAAGTGTTGTGCAACGCTGGAGGAAAGAGGCCTATTAGCAAGAAAATGTAAGCTAATAAATCGCTATAATTAAATCTAACTATGCTGTCAAATTAGCAGCCAGGAGCCCATCTCCATGTGATTAGCTGCTGCTGGGGGTTGGGGGGCTTGGAGGTCGGGGTTCTTCCTGCCCTCCCATGCTCTGATGCTGTATGATTTCATTAAAGACTACGGAGGCTATCATTATGCATAAACCTTTATTGCTGACCCCCCCCCCTTTAAAGAACTTAAACACACCACAAAGTAAAAAGTTCCATTCTGGAATCATACCACAGTATGTATGTGCATGTCACACAGCTATATTCCTTGTTTATTGGCTGCTTTGTCTCAGATAAGTATATTTTTACTTCTTGCTAACTTGATAGTTATTATACCATATGGCTGGTCATTAAAACGTTTTTTTTTTTTTAAATAAATGTATTTATTTGACATTCAGGTACATATCAAATTCACACTTTTCTTCACATCTCAGAGCAGAGGTTACATTGGTGTGTTACAACATTGATCTCCAATATCGACACAATCCCATTCATGAGCTACTCAAGCTGATAAAATCCTACAACCGTTCTTTATATCATATCAGTATTATTAATGCAACATAGCTATCTCGGGGACCATCCCCTTTAATTCTGCAACTGGTATCTGTCACCCCCCAGGGTCGGTCCGTAAATATTGTCCAAATGGATCCCAGAACTCCCTCGACCTTGGTAGTTCCTCTGCATAGACTCCGAGCTGCTCCCTTCAGTGCGCCATGTCTGCCAGCCAGTGTTTTTTATGTAAATGTCCAGTATTTGTAAAGCGCGAACAATTACCCGAAGGTGTCAAGGCGCTGGGGGCCGTCGGGAAGATTAAGCGAGCTATTGCCCAGAGTCACATGGTGCTGGGCAGACCCCTGCCGTCAGACCCGGGGATCGAACCGTGATCCCCAGCGTCCAGCGTCAGTCGCCCTGGCCGCTGCGCCACACCTCTTCCCAGTGGTGCGTATTTGCTTCCCCATCGCATAGCAACGTGCCTTTTGGCCAGCAGCAAGGCTATGGCTAACAGTTTGCATCTGGGGGCCTGTTTTACTTTATTTAGGCTGAGGAGGCAGACTTGTGGGGTGTTGGGAGTTGGCTCAACTAGCATTGCTCCTATGGCATGAGTTACTTCCTGCCAGTATCTATGCAACTGTGGACATGCCCAAGCTACATGCAGGAAATCTGCATGCGCGGCATTACAGCATAGGCATCTATCAGTGTTGTGAAGGCCATATTTATATAGCTGTACCGGTGTGTAGTATGTCTGTTGCAGGAATTTAAAATGCATGATCCGAAGGTTACAATTGGGTGTAAGTACTTGCAAGAGCGCACAGCAGTATTCCCAGTTTTCTTCGGTCAGTGGAGTGGATAGCCCATCGTTCCATTTCTCCCGCGCAATGGTTCATTTTGCCTATAGCTGCTCTTGCTGGGCTGCGTTGTAAAGCTTGGTCATAAGACGTTGGCGTGTGGGTGATACGAGCGGTACCTGCAGTGCATTATGTGTAGGGGGCTCGTGAGGGAATGTGGGGTAAATATCTTTTATTGCAGCCCGTAACCTAAAATATGCAAATACCATTAGCGGCGTGCAATTGGTGGCCGACATTGCTTGTAATTGGGTTATGAACTGGTCGTTAGGAAACACATCGCTCATTACATGTATGCCCATTTCTCCCAGTAGTGCTTGTGTCTTTTGTTCTTGCATCACTGTTATTTGGTGTCGTAGTGGCATAGCAGGGGCTTATGTCGGAGATTTGTCAGCCCGTCGCAACAGTGTGTGCCACGCTGTTGTTGTAGTGGCTACTCGGTTTATTACCGCGCGTGGAATAAACCGCTTTAGCTGTGACACCAGGGCAACTAAAGGTGTTGGATGGGCAATGTCCATCTCCACAGCCACAAGCTGGTCGCTAAATTTACATGGTTTATTGTTAAACTAGGCTTGTTTATTCCAAGGCAGATTGATCGAAGTTTAAAACCTTACTTTGACTTACAGCACACCTTTGCCAAGGATTTAGATTTGGCACAATAAGACAAGATTATTCCTTGACAAAAAACTTTTTCCGAGCGTTTTTTACAATACTTTATAAGGAAGTAATTGAACAGAAAGATTGCAGGCTGACTGTTTGTTTGAATGTGATGATTTTAGCGAGCTTGTCGCTCATGCCGTAAATTCTGCCAGCGCATGATTCCTTTGAAGCACTCTGCACTTTGCAGTGTGATTGCGAGGGGAGGCGATTCAGGGTAACCTAGCCTTGCACTCCCCAGATCGAGAGAGGAGACAGCTTCAGGGCAACCTAGCCTTGCACTCCCAGATTGAGAGAGGAGACAGCTTCAGGGGAACCTAGCCTTGCACTCCCCAGATCGAGAGAGGAGACAGCTTCAGGGCAACCTAGCCTTGCACTCCCAGATTGAGAGAGGAGACAGCTTCAGGGGAACCTAGCCTTGCACTCCCAGATCGAGAGACGGGAGACACAGCTTCAGGGCAACCTAGCCTTGCACTCCCAGATCGAGAGAAAGGAGACACAGGTTCAGGGCAACCTAGCCTTGCACTCCCAGATCGAGAGACACAGCTTCAGGGCAACCTAGCCTTGCACTCCCAGATCGAGAGAAAGGAGACACAGGTTCAGGGCAACCTAGCCTTGCGCTCCCAGATCGAGAGAGAGGAGACACAGCTTCAGGGCAACCTAGCCTTGCACTTCCAGATCAAGAGAGGAGACAGCTTCAGGGCAACCTAGCCTTGCACTCCCAGATCGAGAGAGGAGACAGCTTCAGGGGAACCTAGCCTTGCACTCCCAGATCGAGAGACGGGAGACACAGCTTCAGGGCAACCTAGCCTTGCACTCCCAGATCGAGAGAAAGGAGACACAGGTTCAGGGCAACCTAGCCTTGCACTCCCAGATCGAGAGACAGGAGACACAGCTTCAGGGCAACCTAGCTTTGCACTCCCAGATCGAGAGAAAGGAGACACAGGTTCAGGGCAACCTAGCCTTGCGCTCCCAGATCGAGAGAGAGGAGACACAGCTTCAGGGCAACCTAGCCTTGCACTCCCAGATCGAGAGACGGGAGACACAGCTTCAGGGCAACCTAGCCTTGCACTCCCAGATCGAGAGAAAGGAGACACAGGTTCAGGGCAACCTAGCCTTGCACTCCCAGATCGAGAGACAGGAGACACAGCTTCAGGGCAACCTAGCTTTGCACTCCCAGATCGAGAGAAAGGAGACACAGGTTCAGGGCAACCTAGCCTTGCGCTCCCAGATCGAGAGAGAGGAGACACAGCTTCAGGGCAACCTAGCCTTGCACTCCCAGATCGAGAGACGGGAGACACAGCTTCAGGGCAACCTAGCCTTGCACTCCCAGATCGAGAGAAAGGAGACACAGGTTCAGGGCAACCTAGCCTTGCACTCCCAGATCGAGAGACAGGAGACACAGCTTCAGGGCAACCTAGCTTTGCACTCCCAGATCGAGAGACAGGAGACACAGGTTCAGGGCAACCTAGCCTTGCACTTCCAGATCGAGAGAGGAGGCACAGCTTCAGGGCAACCTAGCCTTGCACTTCCAGATCAAGAGAGAGGAGACACAGCTTCAGGGCAACCTAGCCTTACACTCCCAGATCGGGAGAGAGGAGACACAGCTTCAGGGCAACCTAGCCTTGCACTCCCAGATCGAGAGAGAGGAGACACAGCTTCAGGGCAACCTAGCCTTGCACTCCCAGATCGAGAGAAAGGAGACACAGCTTCAGGGCAACCTAGCCTTGCGCTCCCAGATCGAGAGAGAGGAGACACAGCTTCAGGGCAACCTAGCCTTGCACTCCCAGATCGGGAGAGAGGAGACACAGCTTCAGGGCAACCTAGCCTTGCACTCCCAGATCGGGAGAGAGGAGACACAGCTTCAGGGCAACCTAGCCTTGCACTCCCAGATCGAGAGAGGAGACACAGCTTCAGGGCAACCTAGCCTTGCACTTCCAGATCGAGAGAGGAGACACAGCTTCAGGGCAACCTAGCCTTGCACTTCCAGATCGAGAGAGGAGACACAGCTTCAGGGCAACCTAGCCTTGCACTCCCAGATCGGGAGAGAGGAGACACAGATTCAGGAGAACCTAGCCTTGCACTCCCAGGTCGCATCGCACCTCGTTGTGAGGTCGCAGAATGGGCCGCAACTTAGAGATAAAACTCGCATCCTGGCCTAGCGCTCCTGATGCACTGAAGTGCCCAGAGACATGGCCAGGGAGCAAAGGCTGTGTGTTTTGGCAGGCGGCTGCAAGCACTGGTCAATTGTGCCACCTCACCTAAGTAGAAATACACCTATAAACCCGGGGAGGCCCACTTTGGTGATTTGGGGTATTTCCTTTCCCCTGTTGATTATGTAGCTGTTGCTCCAACTAAAAAGAAATAGTGTAAACATGGAAAAAGGACTGCTTTTAAATCACCCACCATTTTGGATTGGGCTAAAAATGAATATTATGTTACCATGACAACCACATTATTTTGAAGCTAACTTCCAGGTGATACATGAGCTCATCTTATCATACAGTGGTTTTTACATTTGGAAGTGACCTTTTGTTTAGGAATCACTCATTCTCATCCATTAGCTGGTGATTTTTGTCTCTAGGTAGTTTTAGATTGTAGTATTCGGTACGGTGGATCTAAGAGGTAGAAAAAAATATATATAGATAATTTAAACTAATAATAATAATAACAGAAATAATATATATTTCATATTGAAGGAACAATGTCGGAACAAAGGGAAATAATACCCCATATGGAGGTGAGTGAAGAAATGTTTAAAAAATACTTTCAAGGGGGTTTAAAGACCTCTAATAAGAAAGTGGCAGAGGCTGCTATGACTAAACACAAGAGAAATATTCCTTCAGAGGAGGAGAATTTCTCCGTTTCTGAAGAAGACATAACTACAAAAGAGGGCGGAAAGACAAATATTTAGTCTGGTTCAGGAACAAGGAGGTTAGAGCCCCTGTCTTTTCCGAGTGGTAGCCTTAGCGCTACAAATGATTGGGGTAGTCTTAGTGCTACAAAAGATTGCGGTATCCGTAACAATACAAAAAGGAGAAGTGTCCTCAGCGGCACAAAAGTTAACCAGGATTCCTTCAGCCTGGATGATACTTATGATGCCAAAGATAACATGGGGTTAGACGGGCATATTTTTGATGCTGATGAGGGGTTAGAAGCTTTTGAAAGTCTGGATGATGACTTACAATGCCCCTCAACCTCTAAACCAGTTAAGGATCCTCTAGGGGAGTATATGTTTAGCCCGGATTCCATAAGACATGCGCACAGTTCATAACGGTGGCCCTTGTTGCATGTGGCCAAATTTATTAAACAATGTGTGAAAAAAACATTGGAGATGCAGCATCACAATGTGATGAGAGCCAAATGTCCCAGACCATATATATTGCTAATAAGGTACGTCACATCTCCTATCTGGACCCTGAGCTGTTTAAATTAGGTAAAGACCCCAGAAAAGGCATCACATGGTGTCTAAAACAATGCCAGGATAGATCACTAGACATCCTGGGCCCTTCGACACGCATCTTAGGTATGGCAGAGGAGATGCATTTAAAGGAAACAGAAATAGATATTGAGCTCTTGAGGGGTTGGAACCAAAGGACAATTTGTATGCTGGGTAATGCCAATGCAGGCATGGTATCTGAGAGTAAAAAGGCCATCCTCATGAGAATTAACCACAAACTTGCAGAATTGGCCAATAAGGTGACAGTAGGAGATCTCGATTCACTCCTTTTTGGTCTCAACTTTGTTAAGTCATTAGGAAAGTATGTGTCCATCTTTACAGCCTTGAATAAGGGTCAATTTAATTTTAGGCATGTTTTTGGGGCACAAATATTTAGAAGGGACGACTGGATGGGACTGGCTGCCATCTAAGGTATCAGAAGGTCTATTTTCTAATCCCAGAATTCAAGAGAATATGAGAGGAATTGGCAGTCCTTAACTGGATTCTATCCACAGAGAGGAAGATCTAGACCCAGATGAGGTAGATTAAAGTCTCAAAGAGCAGAACATGAAGGTGAGTACCAAGGTTTGTACTGTTTTTTCCCAAAGTAAAGGTGGGTGAAAGATTAAAGCGGTTTGTCACAAGTGGTTAGTAGTGACAAATGACCCTCGTGTTATTGAAACTATAAAAGATTTCAGGATAGACTTTTGGGAAGTTCCCATCCAAATTTCTCAACCAAAAGAAATTATTTTTGACAGGGGAAGGGATGGATTTAGTAGATTCAGAGGTTGCTAGGCAAGAGGGCAATAATAGTGATACCAGAGTCAGAAGACAGATTTGTAAGTGCAATCTTCTCGGTAAAAAAGAAAGGCAAAATTTGGAGACCAGTAATAAACCTCAGGGATTTAAAAAATATTTGGTTTACAGACACTTCAAGATGGAGGGAATCCATCTTTTACGAGATGTTTTGCAAGAAAAGGATTGGCTAGTAAAGATAGATTTGAAGGATGCATATTTTATGATTCTTTGGAGGAAAATGTGCAGAAATATCTCCAATTCACATTGAGAGGTGTATTGTACCAGTTTTGTTGTCTCCCTCTCGGGTTCTCTTCTTCTCCATGGTGTTTCACCAAGGTTTTATGGCTGATTGTGGCTTTTTTGAGAAAGGTGTTCATTTAATGATTTATTTAGACAGCATTTTGTTAATGGACCAGGAGAGATCAGAGTTACTGGCACATTTACGGATGACAAGGGATCTTCTGTAAGATCTAGGTCTCATTGTCAATGTAGAGAAGTCGGTGTTAGTACCAAGTCAAACCTTAAAGTACTTAAGTTTTCAGGTGGACACATTGCAAACTCAGTTGCTTCTCCTGCAAAAGAAGATAAGGAAAATAAGGAAGGAAGGAAGAAAGATATATTTTAGGCAAAGAAGTCATTTATTCAGGCAACCTCTCCAGGATCCCTGCATTACATAGCTCTTCAGATGTTAAAAACACTGGGTTTATGGAAGGGTTTATGGTATTCGCACTCAATGATGTTATCCTCAGAGGCACTGAGAGATTTGGAGAGGTAGCTAAACAGTCTCAAAATATGGAATGGCAAAGCTATATTTGGAAATGTGCCAGAGTTTACCTTAGAAACAGATGCCAGCAATTTAGGTTGGTGAGCTCGTCTGAAATACCTGGAAACAGGGGAGAAATGGGCAAAGGAAAAAAGGCTATTACATATAAGTTCTTTGAAGTTAATGTTAGGATTGAACAACTTGAGGAGTTTCAAGAAATACCTGGAGAACAGTGTAGTTTTAATTTGTGTGGACAATGTTTCAGTGGTTTGTTACATCTATCGCTTGGGAGGTTCAAGGTCAAAGCAGCTAGCAGATTTAGCGAAAGATATATGGATCTTCTCATGAGAGTACAAGATTGCTTTGACAGCAGGTCATATTCCAAGCACTCAGAATCTGAGGCAGACTGGAAATCGCAATATCTCAATGATTTTAACGATTGGCAATTGTACCTAGTAATTTTCGGGAAAATGGAACATTTATGGATCCCAGTAGAGGTAGATTTGTTTGCAAGCAGACTCGCATGTCAAGTGGCAAGGTATTTCAGTTGGAGACCAGACCCGGGGGCCACAGTAGTTGATGCCTTTGTACAGGATTGGTTGACGTAGAAGGCTTACACTTTCCTGCCGTTTGCAATGATTCAGAGAGTGTTGTAGAAGGTACAAAAGGAGAAGTGCAGGGTTGTTCTAGTGTCCCCATTTTGGAATTCACAAGTTTTGTTCTCAGGGGTGATGAAGCTTGCAGTAGAGGAACCTCCTTTTATACCTGTACATCAGGGTTTACTGGTAAGCCCAGAAGGAACATCCTTTGGTAGTAAAAGGAAAGTTGACCCTTCTTGCTTGGAGGATCTCAGGGGTTCTAGAAGATACTGTGGCTTTTCAGGAAAGGCTAAAGATTTACTGGATGAGTCCTGGGCACCAGGCACCAGAAGAGATATAAAGGAATTTGGTGTAAATGAAGTAGTTGGTGCATGGAAAGGAATCTGGATCCCGCGGAGGCTCCTGTGACAGATTTGGCAAATTATTTAGCCGAACTATTTCAATCAGGACTATCTTACAGGACCACCTATTAGTATATGTCAGGTGTGTCAGCCGGTCATGCATTGGTAAGTGACAACGCTATTCGCTATTTGATGCAATCCTCTAATATATAGAATGATGAAAGGAATTAGGCTTAGGAGGCCATTTAAGGCTCGTTATGTTTCTTTATGGGACGTAAATTTGGAGTCAAACTATTTATCTTATGGAAAGCGGCATGTTAATACCCAAAACCTTGTAATGGCGTGGTGATTATTACACCCAATAAAACCCCACTCGCTGAAGTCAGATTTTATCCGATAAATGCCGCATCAATTACTGGGCCATTCATAGTGAGATCAAAGCTTTCCCACACATGGTGCTTGCCATGGGGTTGTATGACACTATGTGGAGGTCATTATCGACCAATGATTCGAGTGCGTCCACCACATCAACCACCTTTACATGCTCATGGTACGTAAATAAATACTGTTTGCTCCATTTGTGCAATTATGGTGTCTAAACTCAATAGAAGCACAAAATGCATGCTTAGCAGCTGCCCTGTAAGAAAGTTTTTGAGATTTTAAGGAGGGGACTGTGCCATAAAATGATGTTCCAGATAAAAAAACTGGACTATTATATATGGAAACCTTTTATTCATGTATACATCTTCTGTCTAATTTGCATATTACAGCGGAGTTTTGACGTTTATAGACATCATATTAATGAAATGTCGTAGCTGCTTAACTTTAACAAGTTCTTACAGTTGAGTTGTGACGTCATAACGCTTGCTGCCTGAGCCAGCAGCCGAGTAGAAAGGCAAGTCCTGAGGCATCATTACAGCTGCAGTTTAAACAGAGCAACAATAATGAAAACCAGCTTTTCATTCTTCTTATCTTTTTTGTCAGAGTGATGAGCAGAATAGAGGTTTTTATTGGAACATGTACACTAAAGCTCACATGACAACCGACATTGGGCCAGATGTACGTAAATGTGAAATACCGATTTCTTAATAGCGAATTTTACCGATTCGGTATTCAGAAATCGGTATTTCCTATGTAGGTAAAGATTCGGTAACAAATTCCGAATCCTTAATATTCCTTATTACCGAATCGGTAATTGAGATTCGGTAATAAGGAATACCTACCCATTCATTTCTATGGGCTTGGAGGCCCATAGGAATGAATGTGAAGACATTCACTGTTAGCGATTCGGTATTACCGAATCGTTAATAGCGGGAGGTATTTCAAGGGTGCCAGGGTGTCCAAAGGACACGCTGTTGCACCCCTGAAATGTGCATGTGTGCACATGTGGCGTGCATACATGCCCTAAGGGCATGGATGTGTGCCACATGGCACTTAAAAAAAGCAAAAAAGTGCTTTTTGTAAGGAAATCGCTTTTTGTAAGGAAATCGCTACTTACCACCAACTTGAAGTTGGTGATAAATAGCGATTCCTTAAGGCTGAGGTGCACTGTTTTCAGTGCCTCCTACATTGCATTTAAGGAATCGGTATTACCGATTCCTTAAATGCAAGAGCAATAAGAAATCGTTATTAACCGATTCCTTATTTACCGATTCCTTACCTACATCGCACATGGCTAAATACCGGTCGGTAACGCTGAAATTTACCGAATTTCGCCGTTACCGACCGGTATTTAGCCACCTACATCTGGCCCATTATCTTTTACTCTTACATTTAACTAATTTCAATATGTTTTTACAACAAACTACTAGTTGTTTTTCACTAGATTCTACTTTTATTCTTCATGTCTGTAGCTATACTATCTCTTTCACTTGAAGAGCAACACACAAATGATTTAAGCAGGTTGGGGGAAGGCAATGGTGTGAACATGGATTATAAGGAATAAGATACCCTCTGCAGTACATTGTAAGGATATTTTAACTCTGCTGTAAGCCTCATTGCTGTAGATGATCATGGAATTCCTTGGTGACTTGCAATATCCTTCTAACATATGGCCAAAAGTAGTGTGCCATACATAAATTCACTATTCCACCCTAAAAAGCCATAGCAACAATAGGTCTTCACTGTGGCGGGTCATAATACGTATCCAAACAAAGTGACCTTTAGCACTGTGTGCTGTGGCATCTGCATGGGGAGACAGAAGATGGACACATTTGCAGTCATCAGAGCCACAGCATAATTGGTTCTTGCATACTGTCCCGGGAAAGATGTTTAGTGAATTTTTTTTCTGAAATGCACCAACAACTTCATACTTCATTAAATCTTATATTGTGAAAGAGGGACTACTATTAATTAATGAGAAAAAAATAAAAAAGACAAGAATAAAGAAAGAACTTCTTTGAACAAAATCGCCTCTGATTCGTAAACACTCAAGTTGAAGTGCTCTGCTTCAAAACGATAAGTAAGGGCCATATAGATATACAACAGAAAATTGTTTTTAAATGTATTTGGTACTGTTATATAGATAAAAAATAAAGTTTTGTTGAATTTCAGTTACAATTGTCAGACTAAGGGGCAGATTTACAAGCCCCTTGCGCCACTTTTGCGTCACTTTTAACATGGGAAAAGTGACGCAAAAGTGTGTAAATCAACCCCTAAGTATTTACACCCATGAAGTCTCCACTCAATTAGCCAAGGGTTACGACTCCCTTCGAGCCGCTACCTTGTTTTTTTCTTGGATCGGTGACCACCAGGTGTAAAAGAGTATGGGGAAGGTTGTTTTGAGGAATCTGAAAAAGTGCATAATAGCAAACAGCTCTGAGCTTTTTTTTCCTGTTACTGCTTACTGTACAATTCAGTGGGCAGGAGTTTTATGTCCTGTGTCTCTATTTTCAGTTGTTTAAGATCACAACTCATTCTTCTGCATTAGGGCCAAATCTTATTGTTGTAGTGCAGGGTGCCAGCTCACACTCCAGGTTTTATTGTCACCTGATGGTTAGGGTCAACAAGAATTCTGCAGCTGTTCATGGTCACAGCTCCTCGTATGGGTGTTTATGGACGCGGCTCATTATTTGAGTATTTATGGTCACCTGTGTTTTTTACATGCTTAGGATCCCTGTTCATTCTACTGGTATTTCTACTCATAGCTCATCCTTGAGGCTACGATGGTCACTGCTCATCCTTCATTTATTTATGTTCTCAGTTCATCTTTGTCGAGTTTATTTATTTGTTGTACCTATATGGGTAATTATATTTTTTATGACCAGTTTTATTGAAAGTTTGCCGGAAAAAACATGGCATAGCACGGGACAAGATTTGATCAATGTACAAGCAGAGCATCACAGCAATCTCAGACATCAAAAGTATAAAACAGTGCATTGTCATATTGGAAAACCATAATTGTCACACCATTTACGTTCATGTTTCTCCGGCAGCTACGGGTCTGAAAAATCTGCTTCTCCTGCTGTGCGCAGCAGTCCACCCCTGCGCGCCAACCTCTAACAGTCATGGCTTTTGTTGGTTCCAGACCTGGGCCATGTCCCGCTTGGCAACTAAGCAAGCTGTCCCCAGAAAGGCACGCTTAGCCCTAGGGCCTGCTGCCTCCTCCATAAGCTCTAGTAACACAACACGCGGCATAAACCCAGGGGGCTGCTCAGGACAGTGGATAATACTTGATTCACCTCCTCCCAAAAAATGTATCAGCACCAGGCACTCCCAAGCAACATGGAAATAGTCTGCTGTGGGAAGTGTGCAGCGTGTGCACACTGCTCGTGCATTGGAGCGTACATGTTGTAAGCGCCTTGTAGTGAGGTACATCGCATGCAGGTAGTTGAATTGTACCATACGCAGCCCCACCGAGATTGCCAGCTCCCTAGGTGTCATGTGAGCTTCCCTCCAGTCATCTTCATCCAAGTCTCCCACCCATGATGCCCACCTCTGCCTGACCCTTTCGAGACTGCCGGTGGCACGGATTACTAAGGAGCGATAAACCACCGAAGTGCCCCCTTTACCTAGCCGACCCAAGAAGAGTTTAGCCTCCACCAGATTGTATTCCGGCAGGAACTCACTTAGGGAGTTTGTGAGCTAGCAAGTCATGGCGTATTTGGAGGTACCGAAAGAACTGCAAATTAGACAGTGAGTACTTAGCCTTTAGTTCCTGAAAGGACATAATGTTCCCACCCGTGTAGACATCCCCCAGGTACGAGATCCCAATGTGATTCCATGGCAGAAAACCTTCCAGCATCGAAAGTTGACTAAGTCATGTTCCTCGCCACAGAGGAGTCATCGCGGTCAGGTGCCGGGCTCAACCAATAACATGAAGGGCCTCCCTCTAACAGGTGAGGTATACCTGCTTGCAAGAAGACAACGTGCCCCATAGAGGAGATCGAGCAAGCCATCCATACCCAGTGAATATATTTCCAACCGATATGCCGGATAATCCCATGCCCTGGTGAACTAGTCGTTAATGGGCACCATGTGTGCTGCCAGATAGTATAGGTAAAGATTTGAAAAACCCAGGCTGCCTTTATGGGTCAATTAACCCAAAAGTCAACAGGAAAATTTACAATCTTGGCAAGTAGATTAACAATATGGGAGCGATGCAAAAAGGTTGCGCCTTATTACTGGTGTCATGTTATGATATATAGCGCACACTCCCCTGTATAATATGGAAAGACTTTGACGTGTGCTCCTCTGAACTTCAAAGGGGCCTGAGTTCTTCCATTTCAGAGGTAGAAAGTGGTGCACACAGAGTGTGTGCACCGCTTGTTGTCAGGCTTCGGGACTGCGATGCTTGTAGTATGTGAAATACACAAGTTGTTTTGAGACAGAATACAGTTCCAGAGCATCATGAGACTCATACAAGACTTGTAACGGTGGCTGCTGTCTTGGATTGATTATGAGTGTACGTTTTGTCTGTTTTAGAGTTTTCCTATCTTGTCCATTGAGATACTCAGTTACAGAAGCCAGACTCTTGTTGCTAGCAAATTGGAACTCATTGTTCTTTCATCTAAATTTCTCAAAGACTTATAGACAAGTATTCTGGGATACACTAGAGATCAAGAACATAGACTTTGATTTGTACGTTAGTACTAGAGTCATCCTCTCCATGGATTATAAACTCAGTTTTACTTCTTGTTTCAAAAGAGAACCTTGTATAATTCTCAACTTGGATGCAAGGTAATAAGGTATTGCCAGTGGTAAGGAACTGAATGTATATAGTCGTTATGTTGTTTCTGATGAACTTTTTACATTGAGAATCATTCAGATCAATGACTTGATTTACAAATCAGTGAAGATATTTAGCTGTTTAGAAATGTGTAACACAGTTCAGCTATCCGAAAGGTATCCATTATAGTTTATCTCTTAGATGTCGCAGAGTTCCTACCAACCACAGATTAGTGAGTTATGCAGACATATTTTGTGTCATAGTAGGAATAGTGATTTTGAATACAATGATAAAATACTAGAGCCCACATTATGATTGGCGCCACTAAGTAACTTACCAACCCCACTGGAATTATGAGATCCGTGGGAACATCAAAGATCGCTTTTCTTTCACCCAGGGATTTTGGCTGCTGAAAACAGTTTATAGCGCTATGATAAAGTTCTGTGGAAAATGAGGAGTTGCCAGAGGAATCAGACCTGGAATTACCAATTCCCCATTCATTCATAATGTCTTAGGCCCAACTTATAATGGGCCATTTCCACCACCCACTGTTATGATCAGGCCCCTGGTATTGGTAACAGCGGGGAATGGGAAACTCCGGCCCATTTCCACTCCACTCATATTGAGGGCCTGAGAGTTATTTCTTGTTGTAGCTATCAACCCTTCTGACATGCAGGTTGAGCCCAGCTGTAAGAACACCCAGAGTAAAGATAGCCAGTGCCTCTCTTTCTGTCTCTCTTGTCTCATTTGCCTTAATCCGAGTGTACAGTTGACCAACATAAATATCCATTTCATGGCTGTCATTGGGTTCAGGAACGTGTGGACATTAGCATTGTTCCTGTTCGATCGGGATTACCGGGTTAGTGTAAACATGACATGTCATCATTGTCTGACACTTGCAGGTAGAGGTGACTGATATTTACAAAATGGCCAATGAAACTTGCTAATTGTGAGACCAGGATATTCAAGTGTCCATCTACAAGTTAAGAAGCATTGATGATTGATTGAACGCCGTGGCTCTCTATAGGATAGCGAGAAAGAGACCCGCTGGTGACAAAGTAAGACCTTCCTGGTAGGAATGATGAAACACATTGCAGATATTAACACCCCATCTGCCGTCGCTTCCCACCCTGATAGTCAAGGTAAGAAGAAATGTTTTGTGGTCGACAAATTGAATACAACGAAAAGTCGAAAAGACAGCTGTTCTTTCTTTTGGCGCTTGTAGTCGCAGCACAAGTTTGGATTGAGTTAGCCCTGCAGCTCATTTCTGAGTGTTCAGGGCTCAGTCTTCGAATGCTTATAATTTGAAGTCATTCATCAGGCATGTGCAGTCACAACTAATGCATTGTTTGTGTAGGTCCCCAGCTCACTATTTATGTCCATGGCCCATACTTTGGTTGTTTAGGCCTGCGTTATTGGAGAATTTATGGCAAGAGTTCATCCTTTGATAGTTTAACCCTGCAACTCATAGTTGTAGAATTTATGGCCAGAGCTCATTCTTTTCATGTTTATCTCCACTGATCATTGTTGGAGATTATTGGCTGTGAGTCATTCCTAGGTTTTTTATGTCCAGGCTCATTGTTGGAGATTATTGGTTATGAGTCATTCTTAGGTTGTTTATGTCCAGGCTCATTGTTGGATATTTATGGCTGTGAGTCATTCTTAGGTTGTTTATGTCCAGGCTCATTGTTGGAGATTATTGGCTGTGAGTCATTCATAGGTTGTTTATGTCCAGGCTCATTGTTTTGATATTTATGGCTGTGAGTCATTCTTAGGTTGTTTATGTCCAGGCTCATTGTTGGAGATTATTGGCTGTGAGTCATTCTTAGGTTGTTTATGTCCAGACTCATTGTTGGATATTTATGGCTGTGAGTCATTCTTAGGTTGTTTATGTCCAGGCTCATTGTTGGAGATTATTGGTTGTGAGTCATTCCTAGGTTGTTTATGTCCAGGCTCATTATTGGAGATTATTGGCTGTGAGTCATTTTTAGGTTGTTTATGTCCAGGCTCATTGTTGGAGATTATTGGCTGTGAGTCATTTTTAGGTTGTTTATGTCCAGGCTCATTGTTGGATATTTATGGCTGTGAGTCATTCTTAGGTTGTTTATGTCCAGGCTCATTGTTTGATATTTATGGCTGTGAGTCATTCTTAGGTTGTTTATGTCCAGGCTCATTGTTGGAGATTATTCTGTGAGTCATTCTTAGGTTGTTTATGTCCAGGCTCATTGTTGGATATTTATGGTTGTGAGTCATTCTTAGGTTGTTTATGTCCAGGCTCATTATTGGAGATTATTGGTTGTGAGTCATTCTTAGGTTGTTTATGTCCAGGCTCATTGTTGGATATTTATGGCTGTGAGTCATTCCTAGGGTGTTTATGTCCAGGCTCATTATTGGAGATTATTGGCTGTGAGTCATTCTTAGGTTGTTTATGTACAGGCTCATTGTTGGAGATTATTGGCTGTGAGTCATTCTTAGGTTGTTTATGTCCAGGCTCATTGTTTGATATTTATGGCTGTGAGTCATTCTTGGGTTGTTTATGTCCAGGCTCATTGTTTGTTATTTATGGCTGTGAGTCATTCTTAGGTTGTTTATGTCCAGGCTCATTGTTTGATATTTATGGCTGTGAGTCATTCTTAGGTTGTTTATGTCCAGGCTCATTGTTGGAGATTATTGGCTGTGAGTCATTCTTAGGTTGTTTATGTCCAGGCTCATTGTTGGATATTTATGGTTGTGAGCCATTCTTAGGTTGTTTACGTCCAGGCTCATTGTTGGAGATTATTGGTTGTGAGTCATTCTTAGGTTGTTTATGTCCAGGCTCATTGTTGGATATTTATGGCTGTAAGTCATTCTTAGGTTGTTTATTTCTTAGGTTGTTTCGATCTACTGATCATTGTCGGAAAATGTATGGCCATGATTCATTTTCTCTGTTGTTTAGGTCTACAGTCCATCAGCGGCGGCTCCTCCAGTATGACAGAGGAGCGCCGTCGTGCCTGCTGTGGGTGCAGCAGGCACACACATTAAGAAAATTGTAATAAATGCAATTTTATTAATGTGTCCAATGCTCGTGCTGTTACAGTGTGAGAGCAGGGGGCGGGGCTAATCAGTGCGATTGCACTACTAATGCAGCGCCCTGCCAGTGCGCAGGTCATGTTGGCCGGCTGCCTACAGCTGACCAATCTGAACTGCGTATTTCAGAGCCTGCTATCCCAAGGCTGACAAAGAGCCACGGGGTTGCAGCTGCAGGCCCCCAGCCTCAAAATGAGCGCTAGGTTTGCCTGCTCCAGCCAATCTTGGTGCAGCTTCAGGATTGGCTGGTTTCGTGTTGTCTTAGGGCGGAAGCCCTTCCCTCTCTGCCAAGCCAGCCCAGGAGAGCGCCGGGAGGAAGGAGTGGGAGACCGCATCCAGAGGCTGCCAGGACACGGAAATGAGCGTCGGTCGGCAGGTAAGTTCTTTGTATGTTTTTCATTTTTTGTGTATTGTCTGTTTTCCTCCCTTGCCCCCCACCACCTCTTCCCGCCCCGCCACTGTGTCCGCACACCAGCCGCTACTGCAGCCCATTGTTGGCAAACGAATGGACATAGCTCATGCTTCAGGTATTTAAGTTCTCAACATATTCCTTGGGGACTGAATTCTGTGTGTGTTTACGTTTATTCTGCATTTGTTTACGTCCAAAACTGATCCTTGATGCACCTATGACATTCTTTGTTTATTGTTGCAGGCCATTCTCGCGGTATTTAGGGGTGCGGCTCGTGGTACCATAGAGTTCCGGGCTGCCCCAGCGTTGCCGCCTCGACAGGAAGTGCCCTCACAGTGACGTGTTCTGCCAGAGTTGTTGATAGAGAGGGGTCTGACCAACAGACTCTCCTAGGTGGCTCCCTTGCCCTGGTGGCCTAGGGCTGAGATGGTATGCTCCATATATAGGATTTGCCTATATGAGGCTTAATGTCGAATTTCTTAAAACCCTCCTGTTAGTGCTGCTGAAATAAAATATTAACTTAATGTGAAGCTGACATTTTATGGAGCCCACGCGTCTTTTTTGTTTAAATGACTTTTAACAGCGCAAAGACGCTTTTAATTTTACAGCTGTTTTAATTAAGGACAAAGAGTCCGAAAACTATTTCATCTTGTTTTCCAAATGTCTCGGAAGCCATCTAATCAGAAAATGGGCCCCATAAATCCAATGGAAATGGCATCAGCGGTTTTATGTCTGGAGAAATCCTTGCTGAGCAAGGGCTGAGGCTCCAGGGTTTTTCCAGGATACTGGGTCTGTAACAGCAAGGCCCATGTTTATCACTGTGATGCAACGCTAGGGGGCGCAAGGGTGACGCAACACTAAAGTCAGATTGCTCAAGTCTATCAAGACCATCTTGCGTGCCCCTGCATGTCTTGATAAATGTAGTGTAATGTAAGGCATCGCAAAAGGCTGTGTTGCGTTACTGCGCCCCAGGGAAGTGTTCCATGGGTGGGGCGTCGGTGTTCCACGCACCCACACATCGATTTTGGTGCACTCCCAGATTTGCTATTAGAGGTACACCTGGGAATGTGTCAAAATGCTACATTGTGAGCCAGTTGGTAAAATTGGCAATGTACATATATCAAATTGCAGCATCAAAAATGCTTTTAAGGTTGTGTATTAAAGTGAAATAGTTATGTTATGTTATGTTATGTTAAATGGGACTTTTATAGCGCAACGGCTACTGAACACTCTGTGCTCGTGAAGACATATAGACGGCGCAAGTGAAACAACTGCTCGGTCTGCTGGCACATGCCAACAGACTGAGCACTTGTGCCTCGGGGTAGATCGTTTTCACCCCGTTAGTTTAATTGAATGAGGCCCCCCCACTTCAAAGCCAATTTCGGCGCATTCCCAGATTTACTATTAGAGGTACACCTGGGAATGTGTCAAAATGCTACACCTCCCCAGGGGTGGCATAATGAGGAGAAATTGTTTTATTTCTACATGGTTTTTCCTCTTTCTATGTGTGTTGCATTCTGTAGCACACATAGAAAGAAGACAATGTCTCTCAGGAATATTTTTGTGCAGGAAGGTGTCCTTTCCTGCAAAAAAAAATAATTCTGCTTACAACGCAGGCACAGGGATGCCCCGTATGATGTTAAATACAGTGCATTCCTGCCCTTTCACGCAGCACAGCAAGGTGGCTTGCTGCGTGAAAGTATTATAAATATGCCCCCATGGGGCCAACATCTGCTGAAGATAGCAGATGTGTCCTATACAGTTATACCGTGTTAAGGGATGGGAGCATTTTCATGTTATGAAATGGACTGCAAACCTATTGTGTCACACCTCAAGCCTGAGCTGAAACATAACTTATGCACTCAGAAAAGATGCAGGTGAAATTTTTAGGGCCATCTCTTCTGGAATTCAGAAGAATTCGCCCATGGCCAAAACGGAGAAAGTGTCCCAACCTTGCCTGATTCATAAAGTGAAATGAAGCCGCCAGAAGGAAATCCGCATTATGACAATTTCCTTCTCCAGGGTTGCCCATGGGCAGGAGTAAGGCTGTGACCAGTGGTGGTTGGTGGTGCGCGGGGGAGTCAGATCACCTTCTCACTTGTTGTATTTGGGCACCAAACAGAAGCTGTTGGCTGGTGGGTCTTTGCCGAGAAAATATAACATATTCACAATGGATTCCTAAATCTCTTTAATTCACCACTCACTCTGCACAATTTTTAGAATTTTACGTATAATGCTTGTGAATAAGACCATTCTCTCGTTTATCGGTATTGGTAAAGTATTTAATAATCTGCCTGTGTTTAAGTTGACCAGAATTATCTGGAAAACTCGAAGAGAATACACAGTGCTTGAGGGTAAAATTAACATTAACATACAATACTAAACTATACTATACTATTCTAATACTATACTATACTGTACTATACTAATACTGTACTATACCATACTAATAATATACTATACTAATACTATACCATACTAACACTACACTAATACTAAACTAATACTATACTATACTAATACTATACTATACTATACTAATACTATAGTAAACTAATACTATACTCTACTATGCTATACTATACTAATACTATACTAATACTATACTAAACTAATACTGTACTATACTAATGCCATACTATACTATACTAATACTATACTATACTAAATGAATACTATACTATAGTAATACTATACTAATGCTATACTATGCTATACTAATACTAATACTATACTATACTGTACTATACTAATACTGTACTATACCATACTAATAATATACTATACTAATACTATACCATACTAACACTACACTAATACTAAACTAATACTATACTAATACTATACTATACTAATACTATACTATACTAATACTATAGTAAACTAATACTATACTCTACTATACTATACTATACTAATACTATACTAATACTATACTAAACTAATACCATACTATACTAATACTATACTAAATGTATACTATACTAATACTATACTAATACTATACTATGCTATACTATACTATACTAATACTATACTATACTAATACTATACTAAATGAATACTATACTATAGTAATACCATACTAATACTATACTATGCTATACTAATACTATACTAAACTAATACCATACTAATACTATACTAAATGTATACTATACTAATACTATACTAATACTATACTATGCTATACTAATACTATACTAAACTAATGCCATACTATACTATACTAATACTATACTATACTAATACTATACTAAATGAATACTATACTATAGTAATACTATACTAATACTACACTATGCTATACTAATACTATACTAAACTAATACCATACTATACTAATACTATACTAAATGTATACTATACTATACTAATACTATGCTATACTAATACTATACTAAACTAATACCATACTAATACTATACTAATACTATACTAAATGAATACTATACTATACTAATACTATACTAATACTATACTATGCTATACTAATATTATACTAAACTAATACCATACTAATACTATACTAATACTATACTAAATGAATACGATACTAATACTATACTATGCTATACTAATACTAAACTAAACTAATACCATACTATACTAATACTATACTAAATGAATACTGTACTATACTAATACTATACTATGCTATACTAATACTATACTAAACTAATACCATACTATACTAATACTATACTATACTAATACTATACTAATACTATACTAAACTAATACCATACTATACTAATACTATACTAAATGTATACTATACTAATACTATACTAATACTATACTATGCTATACTAATACTATACTAAACTAATGCCATACTATACTATACTAATACTATATTATACTATACTAATACTATACTAAATGAATACTATACTATAGTAATACCATACTAATACTATACTATGCTATACTAATACTATACTAAACTAATACCATACTTATACTATACTAAATGTATACTATACTAATACTATACTATGCTATACTAATACTATACTAAACTAATGCCATACTATACTATACTAATACTATACTATACTAATACTATACTAAATGAATACTATACTATAGTAATACTATACTAATACTACACTATGCTATACTAATACTATACTAAACTAATACCATACTATACTAATACTATACTAAATGTATACTATACTATACTAATACTATGCTATACTAATACTATACTAAACTAATACCATACTAATACTATACTAATACTATACTAAATGAATACTATACTATAGTAATACTATACTAATACTACACTATGCTATACTAATACTATACTAAACTAATACCATACTATACTAATACTATACTAAATGTATACTATACTAATACTATGCTATACTAATACTATACTAAACTAATACCATACTAATACTATACTAATACTATACTAAATGAATACTATACTATACTAATACTATACTAATACTATACTATGCTATACTAATATTATACTAAACTAATACCATACTAATACCATACTAATACTATACTAATACTATACTAAATGAATACGATACTAATACTATACTATGCTATACTAATACTAAACTAAACTAATACCATACTATACTAATACTATACTAAATGAATACTGTACTATACTAATACTATACTATGCTATACTAATACTATACTAAACTAATACCATACTATACTAATACTATACTATACTAATACTATACTAATACTATACTAAACTAATACCATACTATACTAATACTATACTAAATGTATACTATACTAATACTATACTAATACTATACTATGCTATACTAATACTATACTAAACTAATGCCATACTATACTATACTAATACTATATTATACTATACTAATACTATACTAAATGAATACTATACTATAGTAATACCATACTAATACTATACTATGCTATACTAATACTATACTAAACTAATACCATACTAATACTATACTAAATGTATACTATACTAATACTATACTATACTAAACTAATGCCATACTAAACTAATGCCATACTATACTATACTAATACTATACTATACTAATACTATACTAAATGAATACTATACTATAGTAATACTATACTAATACTACACTATGCTATACTAATACTATACTAAACTAATACCATACTATACTAATACTATACTAAATGTATACTATACTATACTAATACTATGCTATACTAATACTATACTAAACTAATACCATACTAATACTATACTAATACTATACTAAATGAATACTATACTATACTAATACTATACTAATACTATACTATGCTATACTAATATTATACTAAACTAATACCATACTAATACTATACTACATGAATACTATACTATAGTAATACTATACTAATACTACACTATGCTATACTAATACTATACTAAACTAATACCATACTATACTAATACTATACTAAATGTATACTATACTATACTAATACTATGCTATACTAATACTATACTAAACTAATACCATACTAATACTATACTAATACTATACTAAATGAATACTATACTATACTAATACTATACTAATACTATACTATGCTATACTAATATTATACTAAACTAATACCATACTAATACTATACTAATACTATACTAAATGAATACGATACTAATACTATACTATGCTATACTAATACTAAACTAAACTAATACCATACTATACTAATACTATACTAAATGAATACTGTACTATACTAATACTATACTATGCTATACTAATACTATACTAAACTAATACCATACTATACTAATACTATACTATACTAATACTATATTAAATGATACTCCAAATAACTTTTAATGCTCCCTACTTACCTAGTTCTAGATGTATGTTAGGCTGTGTGTTCCTTTTATGCTAGATAGGTGAAGATATCATTGTTGAACATAAGATGCTCAGTGCGATGCAATAAAACAATTGCCCTCACCCTTTTATTTTGGTGTATAGCATTCTCTTGTCTATTAATTACAAAACAAGCAACTAACACTCGTTGCTCCTGGACCCAAACTATGTTTACAGAACTCCACTTCTCATCCTACATGCCTCTAAGGTAGTGGCAACACTTATCGCTACATCACTGTCTAAGTAAATGCCTTGGAACCTACGTTGAGCTTAGACCTTTCACACTTCTTTTCAATAAATTAGAAACCAGCTACCAGGTTATGCTCCATACCAATTCTCATGTTGAACAAATAACACTTTGCAATGAGTGTGGTGGGTTTACGGATAAATGGGCTAACAAGCTGGTCGCGTTTGCTTCCTTTACAAACTCACAGACACCATACTTTCAGTTACACCTCAGCAGTCATCTGATTTACTGTAGGCAAAGGTGGGAGTATTTCTTTTTTCTCAGTGCTGCTCAAAATGGTGGGATCCCGGAAGTTCATCTGAGATACTGTTTATCTCAGGGTCTCCCTCTCACTCATCAATAGTGCTTCTGATGTGGAAGGGGGTTGGTTCACTGAAACACATCTGGGATTTCACTAAATCATTAATGGAATCCAAGGACCACCACTGAATCATTCTTGGAATCTGGGGAACCCAATTGAGTCCTTATTGGAAGTCAGGATCCCAGCCTAGGCAAGTCCAACCACCGTAACCTCAAACAATACACAAAAATACAGAAACAAGTTTGCATCAAACAAATACACAAATGGTGAAATATTTTATTTAATTCACAAAAAGAGTAAAATAGAAATTAAAATTTTAATGGGAAGGGTGGAGCTTTTCTAAATGTGTTTTTTAATTCTATAAGAAGAAGTTATGCACTCAGCTCTAGCTCAGTGCTTCACATACGTTTTAGAATCATGACCCACTTTTTAGCATGACAAACTTTTGCGACCCACTTAGCTTTAATGGACATGAGGCGAGCGATTTTTTAATGTAACTAAAGCATTGTGTGGTAGCACACAATGTCATTTACGGACCGCACATTTTCCATTGAAATGGCCACTAAATTTACTACTGCTAAAACTTTATTGCACACAAATGATATTGCGTGAAAATCGGGGAGCAGATTTATCAAAGGATTGTGTTGCCCTTGCATAACGCAAGGTGAGGCAAAAGGGCAACGCAATCCTTAAGTCAGATTTACAAAACCACACCTTGCGTGTGTACTCTGCACGGGGGTGTTACATGGGTGGAGTGTGGGTGTTCCCATGCATCCACCCATGGTTTGTGGCGCATCCTTACATTTACTAAGAGTAGTAAATCTGAGAATGCGTCAAAATTGTACGCCTTCACAATAGAGGCGCAACAAGGAGAAATAGCTGTACTTCTTCTCGTTTCCTCTTTGTAGAAGGAGGAAAATCCTCTAAGGGTTGTTTTTCTGCAGGAAGGTGTTCCTACCTGCATAAAAACAATCCTGCCTGCAGCACGGGCACCTTTGCCCCATGGTGCAAGGATGCCTGTTCTGATGCTAGGCAGCACAGAGTGTGCCAGCGCAGTGAGGGAACACGAATGCACCGTATCTTAATAAATATGGCGCATTCCGGCCCCCCACTTTGACGCAAAGCAGTGGGTTTTCTTGCTGCGTTGCACTGCATCAAATATTGATAACTCTGGCCCCGGGTTTCAATGAATATTTATCTTTGGTGACTCACCAAGTAAAGTTACTTGATTTGTTTTGATCCTATTAAAACCTTTGTTTCCGTCACACTTCAGAGTTTCAAAAGTAATGTGCTTCATTTTTACTTTCCTAACTGCTGAATGTGTGCAAGTTCATTGACCGGTATTTACATTTTGTTGTACTGACATTATACAGCCTTTCTTTCCACACTCTCTGTACCCCAGCAAGATTGTCTCTCAATTCACTTTATTTTTCTTTCTCTGACTGCAAAGCGAGAGGAGTTTGTAAACACCAATCCCCATGTTGGAAAAAATGCAGCAATTTGTCAGAAGACAGAACCTGACATTTGACCGCTGTCTCTGAAGTGCAGCAAATGTGACAATATAAATACAGAATTTAAAGGATGTATCTTTATTTATTGCTTGGCTTTCACATCCCACCAAAAATCGGCTTGTGATCCACAGTTTGGGAAATCCTGATCTAGCTTATCACTTTCTTTTTTGCTCCTAATGCTTGCTATTTTTTTGGCAGCACCTCAGTTCAGGCCACCCATCACCCATGCTATCTTTTGTTTGCTGTACTTTTGCTGCTCCGACAATTCAAGCTAAGGACACCAAATTAATTATTAGACTCCTTATTCAAATTCCTTCACACTTATAGAACATTTTTACATTCCCAGTGTTACATTCTGTTTCTTTACGAACACTTTATTAATCTGAGAATAATAATAATTTTTCCACACAGTTAGGACCTTCTGAGTAGGTGTAGCGGATCAAGGGGGGGGGGGGGTCATGAACCGTGGACCATTTGTTGAAACTATACAGTGTATCCAAGAGTTTTAATCAGTCCCTAGCGTACTGTAGCTCCTTGTAATGCAGGTGGAGTGTACTCTGACCGACTGGGAAGGCGCTATCTTTGAGTTAGCCGACTGGTTATGTGGAAGCATTTAATCTGTAATAAGAGAGCCGCCTTCTGGTGAGAACTTTTAGTTAAAAAGTAGCTTTGGGACATACATGTGGAACCGAGTCGACTTTGACGGATGAGATAAGTTCTTATGCTCTCTGTACACAAGGTATTGTGTGGCTGCCCTCCAGACAGCCTGTTGAAACATCTCTGCAAATGCTAGGTTGACCGTGCCTAAATGGTGAAGTTCTGAAACCTAATACATTTTAAGTAACAAGTTTGGTATTGAATGCCTGGTAAAGAGAGACAAAAGAAGTGTCAAAACCTACAATTCCTCAAAAAGGTATAAATAAAAATGATGTACTATTATATTACTTAGAAATGGACCATAAGAGAGTTTCCAGTTATAAAATGGATCACATCCTGTCACAATCTATCCAAGAAGATTGAAAAGAGAAGGATATTGGACCAGGGAGCAGAAAGCCAGAGAAGAGGGAAAACTGAGTCAGGATAAAAGGAGAGAAACATGATAGGTTGTGGTAGAGGAGATAGGGATAACCCTCACACAAAGAAGAAGTGGAAGAAAGAGGAGTGGGTTGGAAAGGGTTAAAGAAGGAGGAAGAGGAGAGGAGAAAGAGGAAAAGGCTAGGAGAAGGCAGAAGAAGAGAGGTGGGCTATTTGTGATCCATCGACCTCTCACATCAATGCAAGAGAGAGTTCAGGATCAGACCTGCTATATTGCATTTTATTCAATGGCTTTCTGGTCAATCTTAGCTCCTCGCTCCTGATCCAATGGCTTCCCTCCATATTGTTGTATTTGTCCAGTACAAAGAACATTTTAGTCTCACAATTTCTTTTGGTTGACATATATCCTTCTACTACTGACATCAGGACCCTACATGAGGGACTATTTTCTCCCTTACTCTCCCATCTTTTCTCATGCTGCTCAGCGCCTTTATTTGCTGAACATACTCTTTATTTAAAATGTTTTTAACCATGCCCTCTTGTTCCAATGTGCTCCAACTGTCACCAACTGTTAATACAGTGGCTGTCGGCCATCTCTGAATGCTATTTAACCATTCCAAGATGGCTCCCCATGCATGCACATGCACGCACTTGTGCACATGTACTGTGCCCATCCTAGAATGCTTTGTTTTGCACTTTATGAATAAGCATTCGAAGATGGCCACTGGTCATGCGCATATGTAGTGGTCAGAAAAGAATATCGTTTCATAAAGCTTGAGAAAAAATACTCCAAGATGGCCTTTGTGCATTGGTCCTCTTGGAATGCATTTTCGTATTCTTTAAATGACAAAAAGCATTGGCAAAGGCAGTACATCTTTTCACAAGTGTGGTCTATTCGCTTTGCCAATGCTTGTGAGATTGGTATTGGGACCATACCATGGATAATTCTGTTCAATAAATCTCATGTCAGATATCGACTGACTAAATTTTTTTGGTATCATTCAAGTGCAGTTTTTTCTACCAAGTCCAAATTACTCCTGAAATATAATAAAAATGTAAGGTGCGACAGCTCACATTGGTGCTCTTATAATAGCGAAAAAAACCCTGTGCGAAGTGAAGAACGCCGTAAAGTAAGCGATAAAATTGCCAGTCAGCGCATTACCTATAACACTGTATTAGGGACACCTCACTTGTGTAATCTGTGAAATAAGTGTTCATCAAATTTAGTGACACAGGATCATCCATTTATTAAAATTCTTGAGATGTCCTTCAAAAAAGGAGAGGATCTCACCCTGGATTCTGTGTTACTTCCACAATTTCATGCTACCATGCATCGCAGCGAGGAGAGCTGCCAAATGCCCTTGGGCTCTCTGCTCTCTAAAATAGCCAAGTAAATTACTAATCTATTTTACTCATCCGCTAAAAGGGCAGCTAGCTCCCCAATCTAGAAATGCGTAAAGGTTGCACCTCAATTTAAAAGGGTGAATTAAAATGAAATGGACCTATCATCAGGCCTGCCTTTTTATTAGATTTACAAGCTACCATTATGGAAGTGGCCAGGCCTGGACTGGTCCTGAGGAAACCCAGGTAGTTCGGTAACATTTTGCTGACTTTAAAAAGGAAGGATTAGCTGCTGGGACGTCTGCTCAAAGGCAGCTGACTTTACCCTAGCTTCATCAACCATTCTTGGTTGCACAAAATCTTTCAGTTTCCTAGTCAGCGAGCCAGTTGCTAAAGTTGGCAAGATACATAAATTAATATTAGTAATATTGTCAAAAGAGGACAACCAGATCATATTTACATAATTCAAATTGCAGCATCAGCCATGCTTTTAAGGTGTGTATTAAAGTGAAATAGTGAACACTCTGTGCTCGTGAAGACATACAAATGGCGCAAGTGAAATGACTGCTCGGTCTCCCGGCACGTCACCCGTTAGCTCGATTGAATGAGGCCCCCCACTTCAAAGCCGAGGCATTCGCAATCCAGTTGGAGTGGGAGACCAGTGAAGCATACATCTGATCTGGTTGTCCTCTTTGACAATGTTACTGCGTTAAATCATGTTCTTGGGACTTTTCTAGTTATCGTTTAATGTATATTATAATTAAGTTATTTCTTTAAGTTTATCCCCTCGTTGAGTCCCGTTGAGAAATTGTTATATGTTACCACATTTACCCAGGTCTCTAGTGGGGCTACAGGGAATATGGCACATTAAAACGACCGAGTTGTTAGTACAAATTACATCGCAAGTCTTTACAACGACTTCCACTAGAGGGCGCGCTGGACTTAGGAATAGTATTATTCACTATTCCTACTCCAGTTTGCGCAACAGTAGGAAAGGTGTTGGATATTTATTTCCAATACCTCAGCGCCCCCTAGAGGAATTTGTTGTAAGGACTTGCGATCTCTTTACGTTGCGTACTAATAACGCGGTTGTTGTAACAACCGCGTTGTAAAGGTATCTCGGAGTAATGACCGTGTTGTAAAGGTCGTATCCCGACTACGGGTGTCTCCTGTAGTTGCTAACATGTACTCCACAACTCTGTCATGCTTGTGTACCACGGCACACAAACCCACCCAATCACACACCACCCAGACTTTATCCCCGTCCGCATCCTTGCCATACCCCCAGTCTCGAGTACCCCCTCCCTTAACACTCCTTGTCACTTCCACACCCCCCGTAGCTGCCACCCATCCATGCCACCTTCCCCATCATTGTCTCACTCCCTGTCCAACGCACCTGAGATTCTAGGAAGTAAAAGTGACTGGCAATAGATAATATGGCTCGCGGAGCTCTCTTAGGATTTGGGACTCAGGCAGGTTGAGAAAGCTTGCTGCAGGACTACTGGATAGATGGGTGGGAGTGGAGACACAGCGTGGAATACAGCAATAGAAAAGAGAGAGAGAGAGACAGTGAGAGAGATAGAGCAGAGAGAGAGAGAGGAGAGAACCGAGGAAGCATGTTTCTGCAATGTAGTCAATATTTTAAATGGAAAGACAGATGTGCAAGCACTTGCTCTTTAAAGTCCTACATGTGCTCCTGAGAAGTGCCGGTTCTCTCCCATTAAATGTATTGAAAACAGTGCTGAGAAGTGCTAGTACTTTCAAATTAAAGAAGGTACTCAGTACCCCCCCCCCCCACCACCCCCATTTAAGGCACTGATATAATGCAAGCAGAAGAACGTGCTTGGAGTGTATTTTCAGTCTCAGGCTCTTGAGTCTGACAGCCTAGTCCAGAGGAAATCTTTGATTCCCACATCTTAGATGTCCACTGGACTGGTGTGTCAAGCCCAGTATTTGGAACATTTATGCGCATGATATGTAAGCGGTGCCACTTCTAGAGCTAAGCTCCTCGTTCGATATGTATGCATGCCACTTCTAGACCTAGGGCAGTCTGCATCGTGAACATTTAGTCCAACAGTCTAATCCAGACTACATCCTGAGCATGATATTTAATCTTTACTGGTATTTTATTGACTATGTTGCTTCACTTGCTCTGCGCTATATGACGGAGTGTGTGTGTGAGTTGTGTATATATGTTGTGTGCGTGTCTTTGTATGTCCCACCTCATAAACGTATCTTGTATTTATCGTTTATTAGAAATTCGTGCTAGGGACCAGTTAGTATGGGATCATCTCTAACTTGATGATGTGTACATCCCTGACATAATGATAGTAATCCTTGACATATCATGGGCATCCAGGACGTGGTGGCATTCACCACTGACATAAAGCTGCTCGTTGCCTAATGGTGGTATTACATTTTGGTGCCCACCCCTGATTTAATGCCGAGCTTGGCATAATGGTGGTTATTCTTGGCATATTTTGAACATTCAGACCATGTGGCACAATGGCGCATGTCCTTTGCAGACAGCAACCTCTGTAATAATGGTAGAAACTCTTACTGTATTGTGGATCTGTGCCTCCCCCACTGCTCCTTAATCAGAATAGTTTAGTTTAAAAGTCTGTGGATTTGGCAAAAAAGTGTGACTTCATACTATGTTAATAACGATGTATTTGGGGGTGGCCTCAATACAATATCAGTGATCACAATGAGATTATCCACATAACAAGCTTTATGGAACTGATGTGGCACATATGACATGGACTCCACAGTTTCTGTTATTTGGTTAAGTCCTAGGCAGGAGCGTAGCGTAGTCAGTGAGATTTGAAGGGTCTGAATAACAAATTTACCACAAAAAAACAGTATGCCGAAGGGTGGAGGGATGACCAACGTTTGGGATAGACCGGTCCATAAGAGGAACAGGTTCAATACTTATTTGCCTTAGGTGGACCTCTCTCTAAAATCCTTTAAAAAAAAAAAAAGCCTTTTATTCAAAGGAAGACGACCAGAAAAACCAAGAAATGCATAGAAGACCTGACTCAGGGCCCCAAGACCCAACTCTCCTGCCAAGAATGCATTTATGTGGGAGGGTGTCTCACCCCAAACACCCCTACTACAGCTGCACCCCTAGTCCTAGTAAGACTAGCATGGGACTGTGACACAACCGAAGCATTGCGTCCTGATGTTATTCGCGATTAGAAGCCAGTAACGTTGCTGTACTGGGCACTTTAACCCCTTCGCTGCTGCGGACATTCCGCTGCAGCGCTGGGGGGGGCAGGGGGGCAGCGCGGTGGGCCTGTGCTCATGACGGAGCCGCTCCGTCATGAGCCACAGTTGAGCTGTGCTCATGACGGAACGGTTCCGTCATGACTCCGCCCATTTGCGTTGTCGCCCCGCACAGGCGGGGAAACAGCGCCGCGCAGGCGGAGCGGCCGCCAACAGGATTGTCATGACGGAACCGTTCCGTCATGAGCACACGCCAACCGTGGCTCATGACGGAACGGTTCCGTCATGAGCGGGGAAGGGGTTAAGGCATGACCAAGTGTAACTTTGAAATAATAAAGGGGCAGTGGAGACTGACTGGCCAAGAATGAAAACTATCAACTACCACGTGGGACCAGAGAGTCGGATACCACACAAGGACTCCAAAAATGCTCGCTTCAAACTATTACAATGGAACTACTAAAACAACACGAGATAGAAGGACAGGAAAAGGAGAAAGAAGAAGGACGAGAAAGATAAGAAAACAGTGGGAGAAAGCAGGGATGAAAAAGAAGCTCCAAGAGTGAGATAAAGAGACGGGAAGGGTAGGGTGGATAAAGAAAGAAAACGATGTGAAATCAAAACTGGGCAACTATGGTATTCAGCAAACCCCTGGCACTGGGAATTGGGCTCCTAAGAAAATGTTTGCCCCCATGCTCTTATTTTAATTGTATTTTTTTACAGTTTAATAACTGTTCATAGACTTTTCAACCGTGTTTTAATTTATTTAATTTGTATTAGTGTATTATGTTAAAGAAACAGTTTCCTTTATTGATGTGTGCATCTACACCTCTGCCATGTGAATGCCCCCTAACATATGTAGGTTGTGAGTATCAGGGCCAAAACATCCAGTTTGTATGCATTTTCTACAGCTAACTCACATATAGGAACCTCATAAGATATATATCTTCAAGGTACGCTACTCTGGAGTGAAGAATAATACACCTTTACCTTCTTCTGTCCACTTACCTATTCGATATTGTGTCCCTCTAAATTCTGGTCACAATAGTGTGACCGATTGCAATTTGTTGTCGATGTTTCCTACCACAATCCCTTTCACATACTTTTATTATTTATTTATTTATAAGTTTTATATAGCGCTAGCTAGACCCGAAGGTATTAGAGCGCTTTACATAAAAAGAAATAGCATAACGTAGCTTTACAGAGGATGCATAAAATAACAAGCATAGATAGAGATAAAGAGAATAAGTAGGGGGGAAAAAGTCACTTGTTTATTGATATAGTATGAAAATAACAAATGCATTACCAGGAACTGTAAAAAATTATTATTCGGCAGTTATTTTTATGTGGTGGGATGCAAAACCGCATGTTTCCCACGTGCCACACAACTTGTCTTCAGCAGTGCCTGGCAGACACCAGGACAAGGGCAATGTTATTTCCTTTGGCTGTGTGAGTTGGAAAGGCCTGGGCTGCCAGCCAGAGAAACTGTCGTCCGTGAAAGGGTTAACTCGTTTTTGAGACGCATCCCATCTTGGCCAGTTTTTATGAGTGAGCTTTATGTAGTGTCTCAATGTTCTACCCTTCCCTGATTCCTGTATTTATGTACTCATCATATATCACAGGGGCCATACTGCTAATGAATTGGCAAGAGCAAAGGAGCTCAGACAGAGGCAGCCCAACATCCGGGGCTTCAGGGCAGCCATATTCTGAAATCAATAAAAGAGACATCAAGAAGAAAAGACATGAATTACTGTCGCCTCACGTCTATAATCTGGCCATAGGTAGAATGACGAATAATTTGTGGCCTGTCAAAAAGTAGGACACACTGTCGTCGTTCTTCTGTAAACAAGCAAGTCATCTTCTCTGCTGTTCACTCGCCAGAGATGTGCAGTTATGTGCTGGGCGGTATGTGGATATTTGGACACGTCATCACCACAGTCCGCTCGTGATCAATGCCCCATTTCGTTCGACTCCCAGCAGGCTCAAGGAGAAAGATCGTATCGGATGAATTATGCGGTGATAGAGGATCAAATTATGCTGCAAGAAATAGCAAATTATGTGGCATAATGCGAAACACAGTGTTGCAGTGTTATTTCGGCATTTTGTCATTTTACCACATATTAATACAGTTTGAGAAATAGTTTCACCTCATTGGTACCAGTTGAACAGCTGCACATAGCAATCAGTAACCGAAAGGGGACCAGGCAACCTTTGCAAAGTGTCTGTCACTCCCCAGCACCACCTGTGGTACTTTTTGTAAAGTAACGTTCGATCCGCTAGAAAAGAAGGGCCTTATATATGAGAAGTGTTGCATCGCCAGTGCGTGACTTTAATATGGGAAAAAGTGACGCAGCGGCGGCGCTCGAGGCTTGTAAATAAGACCCTAATTGTGTTAGAAGCTATTTTTTTTTTGCATGTGCAAAATCCGAAGCAGGTGGTGGATTATGGGGTGCAGTAAATCTACAACTATGAAGTAAATTGCCCAATTCTAATTGATCTGCCCTATATGTACCCTTACTACCAATACAATGTCTTGTTTAGTAACATAATTAGAGAATATTTTACGTTTTTTATCGATTCTCTTAAAGAATATTATCACCATAGGAAATATATCTGTTCTTTGTTCCTCCACTTCAAACATGCTTTGACAAAGTAATTAGGTCTGTCTTTTTTATAGTTCATTTTTTGGCTCTCATGCCAGCTACATATTCGTAGAGCGCCGCATTTATTCCCAAAGAGGTCTCTTGGCTCTACAGAGAGATAAGAGATGTTTATTGTTACCCAACTCATTGATGCTCATATACACTCACCTCAGAATACATAAAAAGTCTTAGTAAACCCAGCGTGGTTTGCACCTGTGACCGTGGGGTGAAGCAAAGGTGTCTAGAGGGGCCGCCATTCACCATCATAGGATTTAATTTTGGTTAGTCCCAAAAAGGTATAAAAAAGTAGTATTGTGTCAGTAAATTTTTTATGATTTTCCATTGTTTGCAAGCTTGTGTAGCTGAGGAACACCCCTTCAAAGTGGGTGAGAGAAGTAGATTAGGTAGAGAGTTCATAGAACAGATGGATCTTGGGGTGTTTCTGACTCTGATTAGTTCTGGTTCATCCTTAAGGGCGGCAGGGAGGAGGTCCACACTCTTGGGGTCAAATATGTAAATCTTCAGCCATCGCTTCTCACTGGGAAGAATCCTTTTGCAACCACCTAGAGAACAGATCTGAATTACCTAGAATTGTGGGTTTAGTGATCCTGCCTTGAGAAGTACATGACCCTCCTTGTGATGAAGGACTCTGTGGGTGAAGCATATGGATTTGATGTTCATATCAGTTAATACCATACTCCACAGGCAGCCGTGGTAGATCTTTCGATGCTCTTCTGAAGGGACGCATGATGTCAGAATGACAAAGGAATGTGTCTTCTTATGACGCATTCTTTTTCCCCGCAGGGAATCACAACGCGGTCATTACAACGACCGCGTTGTGATTCCGCATAGCATTACTCCGCAAGTCGGAACAACGACTTGCGAAGGGGAGGCGCTGGATGTTGGAATAGTATCATTTACTATTTCAACTCCAGTCTGTGCGGACAATAGGGAAGGTGTTGGATTTTATATCGAACACCTGCCCCCCCCGCAAGTCGTTGTTCCGACTTGCGTAGTAATGGTATGCGGAATCACAACGCGGTCGTTGTAACGACTGCGTTGTGATTCCCTGCGGGGAAAAAGATTTGTGGTAAACGTTGTTTACCGTGACAAACACCATTGCCGTTCTGTGTTCAATGATTTAGAACATGCTGGTCTAGATAACAAGCAGACCATGATATAGTAGTTGGCATGGTCGAGCCTCGAGCGAATGACAGCAGTGATCAAGGAGACCTCAAGGTCAAAAGGAACGAAGGATGTGACGTCTCATCAAGAGAAGATGGCGGTCGCCAGACTTAACAGACTGGTTTGTCATTAACAAAAAATCTAACATTTTGGGAGACGAGACTTGAGGAGCTTGAAGGTCAAAGAGATGGCAATTCAGATAGCTAGGGAAAACTGAAATATAGGAGGATTTCAGTCTCTTATCTACACTTACCTCAGTTTGACACATCTAGCGATGAGTAAAGATGACAGATCGGCTCTACCTCCATCTGCTGCCCTTCGAGTTCTTTAGCATCGAAACATACCTCAAGACCCCACACACATCAACTTCTACCTTAAATTTCTTTCAGTCACTAAAATTAATCGTTGATGCGTTTCTGCCCTGACAGGAGAATTTACAAAACATTAGAGCAAAACTCTTGCGTCCAAGACGAAAACTTTCTGTGTTTCGTCTTAACACATGTCCACAGTCAGTGTGCACCACCAGCCTACCCGAAACCTTACTTATGTCTGGTTGAGGGATTCATTCTTCATTAATGACATCATTCAAATCTCATTCACGCCTAGTCATGTGGAATATCGATGACGCGGCCGATGATTTAGAATTGATCTCAGGTTAATGCTACGTCTGGGTTTTTACCAGCAGACAATTTTTAAGAACTCATACATGATTCAAGCATTAATGGATTCTGGATTCTGAATCAGCCCACGTGCCCTGCACATTAAAAATGATTTACGTGGAAATGACACAGCAGGAAAATTGGCTTTCCCGATAGCGTGCTCCGAAGGAGCCGTAATGCTAATTGGTGATGTCTCAAGTTAATATTTTTAAGCCTCTCTTTCAGATATGGATAATAACTAAAATGGAAACTGAAGCAACTGTTGTTAGGGAGCCCTGGCAAACTGATGTGCTGTGATGGAGAGAAACCTCGTAAATCTGTAGATAAGCAAGCTTACGGTTCTGTCACCAGTCACATTAACACTTTTTAAAGGGTGGTATGTAATAATATTGAGGTCAATGTCATCAAAATATACATATATCGACTTTGGACATATATCAAAGTAAGCATATATAGGGAAGTATGTATTTGCGATCCTTAACCCCAAATAACTGTTCAAGTGCTTATACTAACAACGCAACAATTTAAAATGTTAAGCAAATAACTCTTAGTAGACACGGTTTACTAATAGTTGTTTACAAAATTCGGACGTCAATATTAAGAAGTATAAAAGTTATCAAGTTCATCAAGAAGCACATATTCTTGTTGATAATTTAATATTCACTTTACTTCGTGTTTTAAATATTGGGATTGTTTTTGAAAAAGTTATGCCTGTATACATGGGTTTTCAGACATAATCCAATTGTTTTTCTAATTTTCAAATATTATTTAGAAGGTTTTAAGAAAAAAAGTTAGAAGAATTATGAAACAATCTTTCAAAATTATTTATCAGGGGCGGCTCCTCAATAATGGCGGAGGAGTGATGCCCCACTGAGTTCGTTAGCAGAAAATAAAATGATAATATAACAATAGTATCATTTTTTCCCCACTGACATAGCCAGGGCGTCTCGGGTGGGGCGGGGCTGGCATGGTAGGGAGGTGGGGGTAGTGTGCACTGTAAAGTGTGCATGTCCGTTTGGCCTGCCATCCCAGGCCGGCCAAACAGACATGCGCGCTTAGGTTTCTCCAACCTGGCTGTGTTTCACAGCTGGGTTGGAGAAACGCTGCAGGCACTAAAGCACTGTCTGAGCGACAAACTAGGCTGCTTAGACCAATCCTGGTGCTGCTCTCATAGCATGAGCGATACCAAAGGGGACAGGGGTTGTTAGACCTGGCATCTTTGGCGTGGTTACCCCTGACATTTTGCCTCTACCGCCTGTATTTTTGATGCTATGCTGGATTTCGTTTTTGCTGGTTTGGATGCTTTGGGCACTTTGCCACTGCTAATCAGTATCAAAGTGCAAGTGCTCCCTTGGTAAATTGTTATATTGATTGGTTATCCATGATTGGTATATTTGTTTCACCTGTTAGCCCCTAGTAAAGTGCACTGCGTGTGCCAGGGCTGGTGATTCAAATGCTACTAGTGGGCTGCAGCACTGATTGTGCCACCCACAGGAGTAGCGCTAAAATGATGTCTTAATTCTGCTTGCAGTGCCTATGTGCAGTCCAGGACTGCCATGTTGACCTGGCCAGTGCACCCACTGACCAGGCCTTATCCTTCCCTTTCTGTACATGTCAGGCATCCCTATGGTGGCCCTAGGTACCTCCCTGGGCTGGGTGCAGTGTATCTGAAAGGTAGGGCATGTACTGAGGTGTGTAACATGCCCTGGTAGTGAATTATAGCCATTTTCGTTTTTCACTGCTGAGAGGCTATCTTGCCCATAGGATAGAATGGGGAAGGCTGTTTACATGCCTATCTTCCCATAAGGGCAAGATAGAAAATCCAAGTTTGGTATCTTTGTGTTCAGAATTTAATTATACATCTTTTTAGCAAGATGGTTTTTAAATTCACTGTGTGAGAATAGCACTTTTTAGAAAGTAGCTATTCTCCTGTTTAACCTTCCTGTGTGCCTGTGTGCTGGTTGGCTGACTGGTGTCATGTGATGGGCTAGGTGGCTCCAGGAGCCTGGATGAGTCAGCAGCAGGGTGAATAGGGAGATCTGCTTTAGATGGGTGGGAGGAGTAGTCCCTGGGTTTGAATAGGGCTGCCCCTGCCAGCACAAAGCTGGCTCCACCCCCTGCTGGCCAGGCTGAGGACTCTGCCTCTGCCAGCACAAAGAAGGCTCCACCTCCTGCTGAGCGTCTAACGACCCTACCCCTCACTCTGAAAGGAACCATGCGCTCCAGGGCAGAGCACACCCAGGAACCGGTTTGAGCAGGGGAATCCCCCCACTGAAACACAGAGAGACAAAGACTTGGAGGGGTATAAGAAGAGGACCCCAGACACCTAAACTTTAGATCACTTTGGAACTAAGAAGAAACCTCTGCCAAGGAGAAAGCTGAAAAGGACTGAAGAGGAGAAGACTGCCTGCTTGCTGTTTTGCTTTGCTGCCAAGGAGAGGGGAAGGACTTTGCTGTGTCCCCTTCTTTTGATTCTGATCTCCAAGGGCCTGAGAAGAGCTGGCTCCCTGTTAAGAAGTCCCAGGAACAAAAGGACTTCACCACCAGCTCCCCTGGAACTCTGCTGAGAGAGTTCTGACCTGCCTTGGAGTGTTGCCCAGTCTTGGGGCCTCAGGAGGTCGTTTTGCTGTGTTTGGGAGCTGGGAAGCAGAAGCGTGAAAAAGAGCAACTGGTACCCAACGCATCATCCGATTTGCGTGTCGCAAGAACGAGAGTGCGTGGAAAATTTCATCGCGGCACCATCGCAACACGCAGGGTCCCCGCATCGCCGAGTGCGTTGGGCATCGTCCCGAAGCGTGAAGATTCCTGACATTGCGAGGGTCGTCGCAGAACCAGCTTGCGAGCCGCACCACTGCCGGTGCGTGAAAGTCTCCAGTCATTGGGTGCGTCGACGCAGAGTCCCGTTCCGTGGCGCATCGAGAGTTGCGGCGCCGGAAGACAACGCTGCGCCGCGCATCGTGCCACATCGAAGCGTGTCGCATCGAACCTGTGCGTGAAGCTTCCCCCTAAGAAACCTACGCAACGAAAGCCAAAGTCATCGCATCCTCCCCTACAGATCGGAGCCGGCGCATCCACCTCTGCTGCGTGAAGCAGGGCTGCTGCAAAGCCTCCCCAGGATCTCAGGAGTATCGCATCGCCTTTGCAAGCTTCCTTGTTATAGCTTTTGGGAACCTTATCGCAACTACAGGTACTGTTGGACACGAAAGTGTCGCATTTTGTGCATTGAGAGTCGCATTGTGCAATACACTGACTTTTACATCCTGGAGTACTTTCTGCAAGCTCTTGAACTATCTTTAAAGTAACCTTTTGAATTACATGTTGGTTTCTCTGTAGTATTTGGTCTTGTGAAGTTTTTAGTAAAGATACCTTATTTTTCTAAAACTGGTGTGGAGTAAATCTGTGGTGTTTTCACTGTGTTACTGTGAGTGTTGGTACAAATACTTTACACATTGCATTTGATAGCCTAGACTGCTCAGGCAAAGCTACCTAGAGGGTGAGCAGGGGTTATCTTAACAGTGTATCCCCCTTTCCCTGACTAGAAGCAAGGGTCCCTACTTGGACAGTGGTACCTACCCTGCCAACTAGAGACCCCCAGATCTAACAGGGGTCAAGACTGATTTGCATATGGTCAGGTCTAAACTGGGGTGGCATGGTGAGCAAAAGAATGATGGATTTACCCCAGATCTCTTGACTGGGGGTGAATGCTTTGATTTGTTCTGCATTCCGTCCATCAATTGTGTGTCTTTTGCTTTCTCGCCCTAAGTGCACCGGTTATGCCTAGACGTAGGTCCCGGGCTCACTGTGCCACTGGATTCAAGCTATCCTGGCTGAAGAGGGGTGAAACCCCGAAACCGGTCCTAGGATGCTTGTTTCCGGTCCAGGGAGGACCTAGCTTGGCAGTTCGTGCTGGACTGTTCCCATGAGGCACAGGGTCAAGACTGATTTGCATATGGTCAGGTCTAAACTGGGGTGGCTCGGTGAGCAAAAGAATGATGGATTTAACCCAGATCTCTTGACCGGGGGAGAATGCTTTGATTTGTTCTGCATTCCATCCATCAATTTTGTGTCTTTTGCTCATAGCATGAGAGCAGCGTCTGGATTGGGTGTGCTGATGCTGGTGTCCCAAGGGCTGCTGGGACACTCTGGAGTGGAGAGGAGAGCACCGATGCGTCAACTGCAGGAAAGGTAAGTTTAAAAAAAATTCTATCTCCCTTAACGCCCACCCTGCATTCACCCCCAGTGGAGTTTTGTGGTGACTGCCACTGCTATTTGTGTTAATTAGACGTTTGGTGAAGGCTGGACTTGTTTCTAAAATACAAAAAAAATACTTAAAACTTTTCTCTAAAAATCTCACTTTTTAAATATTTTTTAACCTTATCAGGTTACTTTCACGATAAATTTTAGTTTAATTAGACTTTTCTCTCCCAACACAAGGCTCCCTCGTTGCATAGCTGGGAAATTTCTCTTCAAGATCCTTTTATCCATAAAATCCAATTACTGTACACCACCGATGTTCTCTCTGTGTCAGAATGTGTCCATGTCACTTATCAGTCTAGTGCATTTTAATTTTCTCCAGAGAATTTGACATGCCTTTTGGAAATCATTACTCATGTGAATGCCTTTTCGTTCTTTAGCTGTCACCAGCCGTCTATATTTCAGTAAATTATCTAGATCATGGGTACTCACAAACATTTTCCCAGGGGTCGCAAAGTTTGAACTGTGATGTGACCATGGGCTGCATTTATGCCAACAGGGAGATGTTCAGGGGTTGGGGGGGGGGGGGGGTAAGGTGAGTGTAGGAGAAGCAAAGCATATACATCTAGTGTCTAAATTGCACAATGTGAAACCAAAAGTTTGGGATTAATCCCGGCTTCTCCACTTAACCAAATTGTGTGATTCTAGGCAATTGTTTTATTTCACTTTGCCTCCTTTTTCTTCATTATAACATATGAGGATCCTGAAATACATGTCCTGTGTTTGCATTGATAAACTATAATGTTGCTCGTGTATAACAGAAACCCAGGCCACTCAAAGATTGCACACAACAAATGACGTGCCTCTCAGTTCACTATTGGCACAGTTGTCACAGTGTGTGTGGGGGGGGCAGAGAACAAATGTTTCCAAATTCATGTTTGAAAACTATCACTTTAAAAAATACTCTTCAATGCACTGATATAATCTGATATACTAAGGTGAAAGGTTCTGCATGTTAATGAAATACATGTTTCGAATTTTGAATAGACTTTATTATATTTTTGCTGCAAGATGTCTTAAAAAATGATGGTGTTTCTAAAACTAAGCGGTGCAGGACACCCTAGTTACTTCTTTTCGTTAACTTGAGTTAAACCTCAAATAAACGCTTGCCTGTTTATTTAATATTTTAGTGCTGAATCGAGTAAACAGTAGCTCAGTGATTCTGTTGACCAGGGGGCCGCATGTAAATGTCAGGAGGACCGCATGCGGGCCCTGGGCCGTACTTTGAGTATCACAGATGTGGATACTGGCTTTCGGTCGTCTAAATTTCACTCACAAGCGCCATTTTTAAGCGTAATCCAACTGAGGCCGCAAACTCTAGCATTGTGCTGCGTGGGTCCCAATATTTGGATGTGAAACAAATACAGAGGCCAGCCAAACGACATTCCTCATGCAGGGCTGCGGCGAAATCCATGGCCTCAATCATCCTCGTTACGGTCCCAGGTCAGAACTAAACAGTGGTTAATTTGTAGAATAATAAGTGCCGGGGCTCTCATCTGGAGGCAGCTTACACCAGGCCATTTCTCCTGTTAGTGCCGCCTAAAACAGAACCAACTACTAACCATGAAAGTGGGGCGAGAATGTGGCGTAATGGCCAGAGATGCCAACTTCGGAGCTTGGGAACCAGGTTTGAGTTTCCGCGTGGGCTAAAACTCCTGTGATTCTGGGCAAATTACTTAATATTCATGTAAATTGATGTGTCCTTAACTGGTGCTCATGAAAAGCGTCAGTGTTGATGATTAAGTGGGTGCTGAACACTGGAAACCACCAGCTTAAATTAAGCACTGGAGCTAAATTGATGAATGCAGGCTATTTTAGTTCAGAACTGCGATAGGAAATGCAGTGCAGGAGTCATGTATCAAGCCAGGGATTTTATTAGTACTTTAAGTGTAACACTTTGCTTCCACATACAGAATTTCATTTTCAAATTGCTTTTTAGAGCTGATCAGAAATGACTTTTGCTGGCCCCCCGCGCTGGCATAACTGACAAGTATTCGGAAATAATGGGTCTCGCCTTTTATAGTAAGCCACAGAGCTATTGGCTTTGCCAATACTCCTTTGTATCGTGAGAAGTTCATTTTGATATGAAAAACAAATAAAATTCCACAATGGCTGCTGTTGTGTAAGGATACATGTACATTAATGGATTCATGCACACACCGTGTGTAAAAATGCAAGCGCAGGCACAGCCATGTTGAAATGAGTTTTCTTTTCATTTAGGATAAAAACCTTTCCAAGTTTGCAGATATTGGTGTACCGAAACTTGAGGGGGCCCCCCTGCAAAGTACATGGAGGCAGTGGCGTAGTGGGGGGGTGTGGTCCACACTTTGTTGGGAGGAGCGGAGGTGAGCAAGTAGTCTGTCGACGACCAACCCAACCTCCATGAGCAAGTGGTCTGTCAAACTCCCCCCCCAGGAACAAGTCATCTGTCGACCGCCACCCCCCAATTCTTACCTGCACAGGGTGGCAAACTAAGGGATCGCCCCGGGCGGCAAAAGGTCTAGCTATGCGACTGTATGGAGCCCCCACCTCCCCCCCACCAAAGTCAATCAAGAGCTCAAAGGCCAGGGTACTGTGCTATGGGGACCCCCTGGAGCTCGGGCCCCATACATACATTGTCTGTGCAATGCATTTGTAGTGTAGGGACACACCAGCAACCATTTTGTGTGTTTTTGTACTTTAAATTATTGCTCCCAGATGTCTTAGAGCCATATCAGAATGGAAAATTAAAAAATAAAATTCGTGTTGATAGCCATGCAGTTTAGAGGGCGTTTTTTTCAATTTAGCCAAACAAAAGGTGTGTCATAAAACAAGACAAAAATAAACAGCTAATTATTCTCACATCAACAGAACACTGTGGCACCAGGGTGGCATGGCTGCAGGTTCGCGCCCCCCGCGTTTCTTATGAGGATCCCTTGTATTGTTGGACTGAGCGGTTCACCTCAAAGTGTGAAATGTTCCCCCTAGGCTCGGAGACTCCCTCGCACACTGTGGCTCCCGCTACAAAGGACTCACTCTCTCATCCTGACCCCAGTGTGTCAGCTCTCAGCCCCTGAGAGACCATCTCTCTTACCCTCCTCCCCCACTTTCTTCCCCCTGCCCACCCTCCAGCTCTTGCCTCCCTGGTAAACACACGTCTTGGCTCCGGGGGCAGGATGTGCAGACAGCACTGTTTATGCCAAGGTAGGGAGGGGGAGTGCCAGGAAAACTGGAGTTCTGGGAGGAGGGGGGGGGGGCAGTGCTGGAGAGTAGGAGTGATGGATAGGGGCTGGCCGGTGGGGCTCGAAGGGGGGGCACGCGGGCTACCCCTGTATACGGAGCGGATGGCTCCACATGTCTTGCGCACTCACTCCCCCTTCCTCCAAAACAGGCCTCGTTCCTGGAATGTAGGTGGCCATGCACCCAAATCCTTGGGGAAGCGTAGAAGAGAAAACCAAGTAGAGGGAGAAGTTGGCAGTGCTCAGAGCCTCAGAAGGCCTCGTCCAACTCACTGGGAGGAATGCCGTACGTTGAGTGGCCCTACCAGCTCAGCAAAACTGCCACCTCACTTTCGCTCACCACTGTTATATTTACACACGGCAGAGTGAAGTCTCCCCTTAATTCTGGTTTATAAACATATATTCCCAGTATAGGTTTTATTTCAAATGCAGTGTTACGATGCACGAGCGCCAGGTCTGCTGGTGTTTCAAAAACACTGGCTGATTGAGTCTTGGTGTCAGGTACAACTGTGTAAGTTCTGATAATTTCATTCACTTGTGGTGGGTACAGCACAGTTGATGAGGCAAGAACAAATCTGCCTCTGCGAACAATAAAGCTCTAGAAAGACCTTGAAAACAGAGCCGGCCCCAAGTCAGCTTCTTCAGCGTAGCAAAGGACAGGCGACTTTCCCACACTGGTAGATCTCCGGGCAGCGTCGACTAAGGGGGGCATTCAGATGCTGCCGCAGGATTTTACGAAAGGCATCACTGCTTGCTTCAGAATACTACCAGGGAACCGATGGACTCGGATCTCTCTTTGTAGAAATCAAGGCACAAACTGATCACGGTAAAACATCCTTGGGCGGCAAGCACGATAACAAGATGAAATCGAGTCAGAGACCTTGAAAAACAAGCACTCGCCATCTGTTTTCACTCAGCCGCTTGTTTATATTTGCATCGTGCTTTCACTTTCACTTTAAGTGAAAGCGCAATGCAAAAATAAACACGGGGCTGAGTGAAAACAGATGGCACCCATAAAGATAAGAAATTGCTTTGTGACCGTCGCAAAGGAGACGACCCTGTCCGGATCGGCCGGACTTAAGGGAGAAAGGGCATTTCCAATGGCAGGCCACCATTTAGCATAAATGGTGACGCCAGCCAATGAAAATGAGGGGCGGGACTTTAAGTCCCCTTCTCAAATCTACTCTCTTACAAGATCTCTCGCCCAGCAAGCAGGGCTTTGCGCTGCAACGCCAGGCGAGACCTAAAAATGAAGCAGGGAGAAGGACGGACAAGCGATCATGTGACGAGCTGAAGGATGGAGTAAGCAGTAGGAAAGGAGATATGGCGGCGAAAGTGAGGAAAGCTACATTTTCACACGGAGCAGTAAATCGGAAATGAAACTAAGGCGCCTGGATGTCAGCATAGAAAAATGGAAGCCATCCTGGCTAAACACTCGTACAAAGCAATGCTCCAAAGGCAGGAGAAAAGCAAGAATAGGGAAGAAAGCCATTGAATCAGACCCGTCTAACTCTGATTGACAAGAAAACCGTTTACTCATGAGCAAGAAGCGGACACGTAGCCAGGTTCCACCTGAATTATGTGACAACGGAAGGCCAAATTAGGTGGCATCATTTACTAAATTATGTAGCAAGAAATTGCCAATTATATGGCATAATGCGCCACATTTTGAGATAGTGTTACATCATTATTTTGTCAGTTTTACTCATGTTAAATCTGCCTGGGCAAAAATTTCACCTCATTAGAACTATTAACCCCCCCATTCCCCACGAAAAAAAAAAATACAACAATTAGTATGTGAAAGGTGACCAGCCACCCTTTGCAAAGGGCCTTCCACTCCACGGCAATATGAGTCACCAAATTTTTTGTCAATTTTGATCCGTGTGAGTTAGAAAAAATATTTAATATTAAAATTGGCTAAAGCTTCCTGCAGAGACAGTGAAAGGTTTTACTATACTACAGACTGTCAAAACTTTGCAACGGAGATGGAATGTGTTCTCTCCCTCCAACATAGCATAACATAACAGGTGTATTTGTAAAGCGCACGATTACCCGTTGGTGTCCTGGCGCTGAATAACAGATGTTTATTGTTACCCAACTCAATGGTACTCATTTTATCGACCTCAGATGGATGAAAGGCTGAGTGGACCCGCCAGGATTTGAATCTGTGACCATGAGGTCGAACACAGGCCGCTGCAGTGGCTGCTTTAGTCCACTGAGCCACCAGACCCGGCAAAGCTTTTTGTTGCACAGACTCTGATCTTCAGGCTAGACTGGCTTATACATTGAGTTCTGTTTGATCAAGTTAGATGTCTTAGAATTTCATCTGTTATGAGGGAGTTTTTTTATGATATCAATGAGGCCTTGTATAACAGAATGCTATTATAGCTAGTCTTTCTACCATTTCTATAGTGGGCAGCCTCTGTCAGTCAACGCAGCATCTGGATATACTGCTAGAATCCTAGCAGAAGATTGAAATAAACACTTTCATGAATTAAATATGGAATGAAAGCATAACTTGGAAGGTGGGTAAAGCGAAAAACTGATGTTCAATCACATGCTAATCAGTCTCAAATTCTTCTCGGAAGACATAAGTCAAAATGATAGGTAATGTTCCCTCTGAGGGGCTGATTCCGATCCGGGTCAGAAAGCACTCCGACTGAGCTGGATCCGGAGTGTTTTCCGACCGAGCCGGAGTCCTGCAGTCCGACCGAGCGAGTATGATATGGCCGTATGCTGCCGGACTCTGTTCGGTCGGACACCCATAGAAGTCAATGGGAGCCGGTCGTACGACGCGTACATGGGCTCCCATTGACTGAATGGGTACGTCGCGGACAAGTGCGCCCCCTACAGTGGGTACGCGTCGGTGCCATCTGCACTGTACATGCCTGTGTTGGGGAGACCCATGGGTCTCCCCCTGTGTCTGAGTCTTAGGGTGCAGGTGACAGGGGGTCCGACGCGGACCCCCAAAGGCAACCACCCCGACGATTTGCGAGCCGGACACTCCGGCTCGCACAGGCTGTCCGACGCGTGCATCGTACTGGCTCGGTTGTGAATCGCATCCATTGCATGCCACGGTTAGCTTACGACCGAGACGTACGGAGCGGTTTGGACCCGGAAACGACTCGGTCGGTGAACTTCATGTAGCTCGCATCGTACTTGCTCGCTCGTACAGCTGTACGACTCGGACAGAAAACACGCGTACGGCTTGTAGTTTTTCCGGCCGGATCTCGTTCGGTGCCCTTCCGACCCGGATCAGAATTGGCCCCTGTGTAGGAACAAGAACACGCCCAGGCATTTTTCAGGTTCACTGGGAAATCATCTTTGGATTCCTGTGTCCTTACGGAACGGGTAGCTTGGGTCAGCCTCTATGGGCCTGACTGAGAAGAAGTAGCTCAAGTCTTCATGGCAAAGAGACCTAGGGGCATATTTACAAGTCTCTAGCACCAACGGAACATCACTTTTCTGGACGCTCCTGTGGCGCTGTGTGCTGGCCCATATTTACAAGGCCATGAAAAGACACTTTGCGTGGCTTTACACAGCCTTGTAAGTATGACCCTCTTTCACGCAGTAGTCTGTGTTAAAGGGCATGTCATGGGTGTTGCTGTGGGTGTTCCCACGCAACACCCATGGCTTTTTGACACTGCCCCAGATTTGCAAGGATCTGTAAATCTGAGGCAGCGCCAAAAACTAAAGCCTTTCAAAAGAAGGCGCCAATGTGGTGCAACAAGGAGACATACTTTTATTTCTCCTCGTTTTTTTGCTCTTTCTATAGGAGTGAAACACCATAAATTATTGTTTTTCTGCAGGAAGGTGTCCCTTCTTCCACATACACAATCATCCCTGCAACGCAGGCACTCTTGCACCATGGTGCAAGGGTGCCTGCGTTGGCGTAAGGCAGCTTTTTTAGTGCGAGCGCAGGGCACAAAGCACAGGGATGCAGTGTATTCTTGTTAATACCGCTGTATCCTTGTTAATATGTATTCTTGTTATTACGGCGCATACTTGCGTTTTGAAAATGACGCAGCTTGGTGCAGCAAAATTGCTTGCGGCACCGCGCTGTTCAATTTTCATTTAAATATGCCCCCTAGTAACCAAATTCTGTGGATATGCATGTTCATTGAGACAACTCACTTAGCACAAATGTGATGGAGGTAATTACTTCAATCAGCCTCAAATACTGGTAATTAGGTTACTAGATCTGGTTTCCATTGGAAATGGGAGTGCTGTAAATCCATTCGAGATAGTCATCATACAACGATTGTTCTCAGTACACAGGTTTCTTGCCCAGCTCTCGAGTAACTTTTCTTTTTCCTTTGTACAAAGCATTTTCAAGGTCATTCCGCTTCCTCCCATAATTATGCCTTATTGCCAGATTGACTTGTCACTCTGACGTTCTCCCTGTTCCTAAAGTTTGCATGAAGTCTGATCTTCTGTGGAGGATGGGTGGGATTTTATTTGTAACATTTTGGGGGCTTTTTTTTCGACATGGCAGACCGAGGAAGGTAAAAGTGATGCTGGAAAAAAACATGACATTCAAATTCGAAATGTGATGAACAACAGATCCGCGGAGGGACCGGATCACCCATTTTTTGTCAGGGGTCCTATCATTGGCGACGAGGCTTTCACTCGGGAGCAGTCCTACATGTTGCTAAATGTTCGTTATTTTCACCGGCTTTCCAGTAAAATATTTCACAAACAAAGAAAGAGCACGAAGGAGTGTGCTTTTGTTATTTTACGCCTTTCATGTGGAACAGCACTATTTGTCTTCGATCCAAAGCAATAGAGGACACAGCGCTCCTTATTTAATAGCCCGCTGGGCTCTGCGGGAGGTAAGCCTGGTGTTGTGGCCTGGCTGGCATCTTTATGGCCGATCTCCTTTCAGAATGCATTGATCAGAGAGAGGCTGAGCCATATCAAGCTCTTTGTCATCTAGGAAACCACTGCTGTGCTAAAAATACGTCACCTCTTCGCCCTGTAGCCCAATTGTCGCTTTGGATGGGCAATGATATGAAATCACACCTACCAGGAACGGGAAATTGGATACCACTGGCGGGTGTAATGCCTTTTCCTCAGTTTCCATGAGGAAAACTAACAGACTGGAGCATGACCAATGATGATGTGTGTATGGCTTGTACTTGTATGTAAGGGCAAAGACGAGCTATAATACAATGGATTGGAATGTGGGTCATAATGATTACCTGTGGCTGAAACGATGTCACTGTGTGTGATAATACAGCTGTTGGTCAGTCCCACAAGTAGCCGTGAAGTTTTACATAGCTCCCTGCTGTTCACTTTTAGCACGTTTATGTGGCACACACACCATGCACATTTTCTCATCACAACAGGAGGCCCTGAAACACAAGATATTCCCCTTAGTTCATCTCATTGACTTTAGGGAAAGAATTGTCCCAAATCGACATAAATAAGTATATATTAGGTACATAATCAAACTTAAGTTGATCAGGGAATAAGGTTGTCTAATATGTTTACAGTTACAAGTTAAGATGCTGTTGTGACCTTGTGTTCTGATCTCAACTTGGACTCCCACCCACTTACAACAGGAAAATGAAAGTTTTATGTGGAAATATTTTATCAAGAAAGGGGCAATGTTGTGTGAGAAGGAGATAGTCATAGGAGGAAAAGACCTATACTGCCTAGAAACTGCTTCTAATGAGAAAGGCGCTATTCTGTGGTTACAGACCCGCCTCCACTGAGGAGGAAAGAGCCCTGCATGCGAAGGCTTCCTGTACCGAGGACAGGCCCTTCTCTTGACATTGATGAGCGGAGACAGCAAGCTGGCAGCCAGACCTAAAGCAAAGTGAAGCCACTCATAACGTCTGATCGAAAGCCTCTGACAAAAATATTGCTGTAAAGTAGCATTTACCGTCACTGGGAAGTCGAGCATTACTGGCTGTGCTAATAATATTGTGAGGGACACCTCAGAAAGGCATGGTAGGCTGGAGCGCCTTTCCCTTTGTTACGTGCTTTTCCCTCAGCATGCTGCGAGGCTAAGGCGCTATGGGGCTTATTTACAAGCCCCTTGCGTCGCCGGTACGTCACTTTTTCCCATATTAAAAGAAACGCACCAGCAAGACCATTTCATGACTCAGTGACTACAATACATGGAAGGACTGCATGTGTGCTGTAGATGTATAAAACAGATCTCTGATCTGGCAAAGGTTCCTGCCCATACCCTTGAAGGGCACCCAGGAAACTGATAAGCTTCTGAGCGCTTTGTGGCTAGTTAGGGGTATGAAGCGCTATATAAATATCTCCTTCTTTTTCTCAAAGCTTTCTCTCTTTCTGGACACCATTATCTTCCCCCTTCAAATCCATCAAGTCGGGATCATCTTTTGACCCTGCCCTGCTCCGGTCCTGGTGAGGACGACTGATACGGTCACCCTAGGTTACTACTCATTGGAACTCCTTGCTCACTAGGGCCAAGGTTCCTGACTTATGGAAATCAATGTTAGTTATCAATTTAATCCAAAACCCACAGCTGGTCCTGTCCTTCTCTGCAACATTTGATGCATTGTTCTGCTCCACTCCCATCAAAGATTCTTGAGACGCAAGTCAACACATTGCTTCCTGTGTTGAGAAGAACAACCTTTGTGCCGCCAGTCAATCGGGATTTCAGACATCTCGGGGTACTGGGACTGCCCTCCTTGCCATCTCGGATGAAGTCAGAGCCATACTAGGTCAAGGTGGCAATGCACCTTCATCTTTGTACATCTATCAGTGACTTTCAATCCAATCTCCAAATATATTTTTATTCCTTCCCTTTATTTAATGGAATTTGCGAGAATGTCCTCACGTGGATCTCTCCTTCCTCGTCAAAAGCTCTTAAGCTGTTTTCCCTCCTAATCCTTTTTCTTCTCTGTTTTTCCAGTCCCCACTGGTGTTCCCGAGGGCTCTTCACTAAGCTTTACTCCCTCCAATATATACATCACCCCTCATCCTTGCTGATTCGCTCTTTTGGATTTGTTCAAATCTCTTAGGCAGATGAAACACAAATTGTTGTGTCCATCATCGAAGACCTCAACATCACTCTTCTAATATTTGTCGTCCAATCTATCATATTGTCTCACCTAGACTATGGAAATTCCCTCCAACCTGCACTGCCTCTCAATCTTCCCCACCTCCTTCAGATGGTGCAGAGTGCTGCGGCCGGCTTCATTCCTGGACTATATTCACTCCTCAAAGTGTTCCTTTCACTGCCTACAGCGAATCGTTCTGGTTTCAAGACCCCAAGTTTGTGCTATTGAGTCTTTCACTTCTCAGAACCTCTTGACTTCAAACAGCCGAAGTCTTATCTTTTTGCCTTTCAAGAGAGCCCGACTGGGACGTCCTCCTTTCTCCTTATATGCAGAAATTATAGGAACTCCCTGCAGCTTGAACAAAATATACAACTATCTTGATTTTTGTAAAAATCCTAAATCCTGGCTCTCGCAGCTCATTTTATTCTTCTGATCTCATACAGACATTTTCCCTCAGAGGCAGGATCGGCTCCGGGATATTGGTTCTTCCTCAACAAATCTCTTTACTTCATTCATATGGAGTAGCGATTTACTCGACAACGGGGAAAAAGAAGTTGAGGCTCGAAGGGATTATCTAAAGAGCTACATAAATCCAATACAACATAATTCAGTCCCTCAGATTTGTATGCATAGTGACTGGCTATACGCTCTGAGTCCTTATAACAATTGTCTCGAGCGTAGTTGGATGGCCTGATACTCAATCTTCTGAAGGCCGATCTGTCAACATCATTGAAGACTTTTTAATCACCCGCTCATTTTCCTATCTCTCGCCACTGGCACGTGCCGGTTTAATAGTTGCCACCTTGAGGAGCCAAGGCAAACTCTTCGCAACTTCTTTTCCTTCCTAGCTGACTCCCTCTTTCTCTAGCCTCTTGATCAAACTTCAGCATTTTCAACATCCTCACCTTCTAACGATACCACAATCTGTCCATCAGCTTTCTGATCACAGCCTCTTTGCTCTTCCATTTGATTTAAGGACCACTCCCTGCCTAGCAGTGTTAAATATTGAGTCAAAATACATTCTCTTTAAATTTGTAACTAACCAACCCTGGCTTAGATCACCTCAAAAATCTACACATTGAGCATAATGTATAAAAAAAATTCAGAGCCCACCATCGGTGCTCCAGAAATGTAGTGACCATGTTACAATACTGCCGACTCTTGACTCCACCTCATGCCGCTTTTATCCCCCAGCCTGCTCTTTTTGTCTCTATGTCTCGTGCAGAGGAGTTTTTCATCCCAGCTTTACTTTGACTTTAGGTTTTATAGAGCGCTCTTATGCCCAGAGGCGTCTTGGTGCTTTCACATTTTGTATCTGTGTTCCTATCTTCCTCCTTTTTGTCATCCTCTCTTCTCTCTCTCTTGTTTTGGGTGAAGGTCCAAGTCTCCAAAAATGAGTAGTGGTGCCCACCACCTGCAACCTCCGGCACAAATTAAGTACTGGACTCTAACAGCCTATTCCCTCTACGTGCCATAGTCTGTTGGTATGCAGGATTTATGTTCGAAATATTCCTTCATATGTTTCAAATACATACAGCCTCTGTGCTTCTTGTGTTCTGTCACTCCTTCTCTTCCTCTGCTTATGGAGTCAATGTTGCCATGGTGTTTGCCCAAGGGTTTTTATAGATTCGCACTCTCATTCATTGAGAGGACACATGTTGGATGCGTGGCGTTTTGTACAAGTGAAATATTTATATATGGCATCTGCCTGACTGCCTATCTCATTTCCATGCTTACATTACCATGAGGCTTCCCATCTGTCATTAGGTGGAAAAGCTGCCTGGGGGCTTTGTACATAGGCCCCGGATGGAGGCAAAAGCTTGGAAATGGTTTGGCTGTAATTCTAAGTTAGCCGGGTGGGGAGAGATATTTACCAAACAAAATAAATACAATTACCCTGGGTTGAGGTATTTAGCGGGTATGCTCAATCGCTCCTATTCCAAGTTTTGAACTTGGAAATGAGGCATAACATGAGGAATCAGTATTTAAAGCATCATATCAGAAATGTTTTGCAATTTTTTCTGAGCCTTTTCCCATCAGATCATTTTTGGCGGGACTGAGCTGACCATTATTTGGGGGTAAAATAGCAGATATATTATTTATCAAACAATTGATCATTCTAATCAGTGATCGGTGTTCACATTCCTCCTCATAATCTGGGCCTTAATGAGAGTTTGGTTAATGCATGCAAAGTTTGCACCAGTCACAAACACATGTTCGGTACAATTGCAATGGCTCCCTTTGATGAAGGTATGCCTTCCTATTTTGATGTATTTCTGATTACATTTTGGGAAGACTTGCACCACCCATCAAGGGTAAATAAGACATTTGCATTGATTGAAGAAAGTAAAAACTGCATTTTTGCATTAGTGGGTCAGTGGAGATGTAGGGCCAGATTTACAAGTCCCTTGCGACCATTTTGTGCTGCCGTTGAGTCACTTATGTGACGCAGCGGCGGCGGCGTTTAAAAATGCGGCCAATTTTCAACGTGACTCATCTAGGGAGATGCGTCTCGTTGTAAAGCCCTGTGACACATTATACCTGTGTCAGGTATAATGTATGCAGGGTGGGCCTTCCCATGCAGGAAAGCCTCTTAAAAGGGATGCAGTGAAATCTACAAGATTTCACTGCATCACTTCTAAGATGCCACTGCATCAAAACCTTACGCCTGCTTGAAGCAGGCGTAAGGAGTGACCCAGTGTAGTGGGAATATGCCTCAAAATGCATTGCTGAAGTTCTGTTGTGCTTGCGACACGACTCCAGCAATGCTTGACTTTTGCCCCTACAGATGCGTCAGAATTTCTGACGCATCTGTCAATCCTTACGCAATGGTGTGCCGTATTGTAAATATGGCGCATCCATCCATGGTGGCGTAGGGGTTTCCCAGGGGTGCTTGTAAATCTGCCCCGTAGTCTAACAATGCAAATGTTGTGCAAAATAGTACGACACCAATGCAGAATTATGTCATAAACCCTTTGTTAGTCTCAGGCCTTCATTACATGTTAGGTGGAATAGGGTGGGGAATTTACCATAGGTTGCAAATATCATTACCCCTAGCAAGGTATATACCGCATGTGGTCAATAACTCTCATTCTGATTTTCCAACTTGAAAATGAGACAAGCAGAATTGTTTTTAACACACCGAATTCTGCATGTTTTGCATGGACAGAATTTACCAAAGTACAAGGGGTAGTGTAAGTGAGTTCACACGCCCCTTGACCTTCACTTTCACTCACACATGCATCTGCTTATACATCCACACGCATTCACAAATACACACACACTCACACTTTCACACACACTGCCTACACATCCACACACATTCACAAATACACACACACTCACATACACACACTCTGCCTACAAATGCACACACATTCACACATACAGACTCACACACACATACACACACTCTGCCTACACATGCACACGCATTCACAAATACACACACACTCACACACACACTTCCTCCACATTCACACACATTCACAAATACACACACTCACACATACACACACTCTGCCTACACATGCACATGCATTCACAAATACACACACACTCACACATACACACACTCTGCCTACACATGCACACACATTCACACATACACTCTCTTACATAAACACACTCACAACTGCAACCTTGCACACAACATACATACATTTAAAGGCCTTTTTTTAATTAACCTCAGCTGCCAGGAAAAGTCATATTCCAGCTATTTGCGTTCCATTATTTATGGACCTAATAGCCAATAATAATAATGTAATATTATTCACTATTAGTATAATAAACAATTGACGAAAATGAGGTGAGTGAACACCCCACCGCCATCCATAAGGACGAGCTGCTTCTGTTTCTGCCACTGATTCTGTCACTGCTGACGCTAGGGGTCGCAAAGGCAGTGCCAGGGGTCACAAGGGGCATGCCAAGGGTCGCAGCAGCGACCCCTGCCGACCCCTAAATGATGTCGATGAAGTTTTGCCTGTTTTTTCGAGTCACTTTCCGCCTGATACATTTCAGGAGGTCTGACCTACTGAAATCAATCCAGGGAGAGCTGCCAGGGTGTGCTAATGCTACTCGTAATTCCCACATTTTGTTTGCACAGAGCTGAGAATTTAACCCTTGCAATGATGGCCGAACAGTTTTGAAAAACACCTCTTCAAATTAAATAAAATGAAAGGAAATTAGAAATCCCCCCACCTTATGTCCCCTGGAGAGAGATCCGCTGAGCACCCTCTGTGCATCAAGGCCCGCTTCAGAATGATGCTTCGCCTTCCGCACTGTCACCACCACGCGGCACCTTTTCTCCAAGAACCCTCCATCGCTTTGATGTGTTGTCACCGATGCGACTCCCTGCTGCCAAATCAAAGAGCTCTGCAGCTTTATCATCTGCTGGGGACACAACATCTCCTCCAATGGTGACACGATGCATCTCTGCTGCCAGGCTTCAGAGAGGGGGCAGGCTCTGGAAGGCAGATAATGGAAGACCTGGACCACGGCTCTGTCAGACCCTGCTGCAAATGACCATATCCAGCTCTGGGCTGAGACAGCGGCAATGATTATCAAAATGGCTCCCGGGAAGATGGAATGGTGGACAGCGAGCTGCGTCCGCTGGGTGTTCATTAAAGGCGCATGAAGGAAAGCGCGCCTGCTGCGTATGCCCGCTTACATGAAGACATTCCTAAGCGCACAGTAGCCCTATTGGTAAGAAGCATTACTAAACATGCATGCAAAGTCTCACGACTTACTTACTCGCATGGACATAGACAGATAGGCCAACCCACCGGCAGACACCCGTTTAAACAGGCACAAAGGCCTTATTCACCAGGTGTGGCCGGCACAGGTAAGAACAGTCGGGCAGTGGGGCCGGGTGCAGAAGTCAACAGATGATGGGATAGGTAATATTAAATTAAAAAAACACTTACCGTGCGCTCACAGCATCACTGACTCAGCGATGCGGTGAACGCAAGGTAAGTGGTTCTATTTATTTTTTTATTTATTTTTACCTATCCCGTCGTCTGTTGACTTTCCCCCTCACCCCGCCCGCTCCACCGCCCACCGCTCTTACCTGTGCCAGCCGCGCCTGTCATTAATATTGCTACTGAGGGATATACAAAATATATTGAACCTGACATAATCTAATTCCCCTGGGTTTGGAATTTATCAGGTGAGAAAAATCTCACTTATCTAGTGTTAAAGCCATGAAAAATTGGTTATAACACAGAGATTTAGGTGTTTACCATATTACCTATTATTTATCCAGCATTTTCCACCCAATAAATTCCACTAGGTTTGTTTGACCTGCTGAAATTTAACAAGGTGTGCGAACTTTATGGTGCCCTGTAATTGTAACTCAGTTTATAATCGCTATCCCGATGCAAGCAGGTCTATGCAAAGGCATCCAGGCAACTTTGAATCAGCACCCTACATACACAGCCATGTAGGCCAGTAGGAACAGAGTGATGTAAACCTGAGCTGTACCAGATGTTGTGAAGCAGGGGTCATCACGAGGTGATATGCTTTGGGTGGGGTCAAAGTGTGATGTATGGCAGTGAAGCCCAGGTTGATGTGCTCCAGGAAGCAGCTGTGATGCACTTCCACAGATCAAGGTTGATGCACCCCGGGGGATCCGAGGTAGCAGGATGTGAAGCACCCCAGGGTAGACCAGGGGGGTATACTTCCAGAGAGTGATAACTCTCAAAGAAGCTCCACAAGTCAGAATAAGGAAGCACTGGAAGATTACATAACAAAAGTTTAAAATTAAGTTATTTAAGTTAACATTAAAATATAATGTTATTGGTTACGTTTATTTTTTTTTAAACTATAAATTAATTAAATATATTACTAGGCTTGGCTGAGCTATTACATAAATTCTATGAAGAATAATTATATAATTTTAAAGATTCGATTTGGTTATTAAATTACTTTTAACCAAATTAAATACATTTTAATGTTAGGGTTTAGATACTGGAATAATTTAATAATTGAGATCAATAGATGTATTTAAAGATTTATAAAAAACAAGATTAAAAAAGAATGTAATGTAAAAAGACATTACAGGTATAAATATAAGGGTTAGTGATGTTTCTGTTTACATCAGTGAATCTTATTTACAAAACAACCTTTCTTGCCAGAACCCACTGACAAGGGGTTCAGGCCTCTGAAGAGTCTCTAATTCTCTCTTGAGCTTGGAAACCAAATTGCCTATGATGAGTTTCTGATTCCTTGATGAGCCTGGATAGCAAATTGCCGAAAGGGGAGACCAAGGAAGAAAAGGAAATAAATAAGCATAGCTATTGAAGAAAAGTCCAAAAGATGATATGTAGGAAGCTAAGGAGAAGGTGGAGCTAGAGACCAGGAGACACCCCATGACAGAGACACCAACAAACTCAATGTGGGTGAAGCACACATCTGGTGAGCATGCATGTACCACTTACCGCTCATACATACAGTCCCTAGTTACGTTGGATAAAACAACAAGAAATATACACTAAAATTCTCAATTATCAAACAATGGACATAATTAACACCAGCATGGGTGAATCTCTATGTTCACAAATGTTAGCTTTACGGAGCTATAGCATTCACAAGGCCCTACACACCTATCTGGAGACACAAACAACATGTTATAAACCAAACCGGAGCCAGCATGTGGACCAGAGAACCAGATTTCCTCATTTTTCCAGCAAAGCAGCGCAGCATCCATTTACCATGCTGCGTTGCGCAAAAGGGAACACACAGAGCAGCACCTACTTTACAAAGCTTGGCCTGCGCCTGGAGTCGTTCCCTGTGCTAGAACTCCAACAAGGCTGCCTCACGTGATGCATAGCCTCGCACAATGCTACAAAAATGAGTCTGTGGTATAAGCAGTGGCGGCTCGTCCACTATGGCGGAGGAGCGTGGCTCCGCCTGCAAGCAGCTACAAAATGAAAAAGAAAACGATAATGAACCTGTGTTTATTTTCGTTTTATTTTTCTCTGTAGCATCGTCTAGGGGACGTGACCTTAGGGATGACAGGCAGAGGGGAAGTGGTAGGTGCACTGGTTGTCAGTGCGCATGACAGTTTGGTCGGCTGTCTCAGGCCCGACCAACCCATCATGTGCACTGAAGCTCTCTCGAACTCGAGCTGTGTTACCAGGTTGGAAAGAGCAGGCACAGGCTCCCGGTCTCGCTGGGAGCGCAAATCATCGGCGCTCAGGCCAATCTTGACGCTGCTTTCAAGCAGCATGAAAGCAGCTTCAGGATTGGCCCAGGGGATTCTGGGAGCCTGTGCCTGCAGTGCATGGTGACGGAGCCAGAGAGGGGTGTCGGTGCGCTGAACAGGTAAGTTCTTTTTTTATTATTATTTTTTTGGTTGTCCGTTCCTGGTCCCCTCTCTCCCTCCGCCCCGTCACTTGCCCTGACCTGCCCGCTACTGGGTATAAGCATCCAATGCAAAGTTCTATGTGTGTTCAAGCTCATGGGGTCATCGCACATTGGATGTGTGTTGTGCACTGCAGCAAAAATGTAGGGCATCGTCTTGTTTGTGAAATCAGCATGTGCTTGTGCCTCCTTCAAGTACATATTTACTTTTACACAAAGTCTGGTCTGACTGTCTTAGTTAATCGGGCTTTGCGTCAAAACTTATGAATATTTGCACTCATCTTCTCACTACACGCCCGAATAACACCCCCTTGTCTCAAATTGACACACAGTAGCACAAAGTGCTTTTTGAACTGTGAAAAGGTCCCCTTCCCAGCCGAAAACATGCTGAATCGTAGTCACGCGACTCTTTACGCAGTGTAGCATGGCATTTGTGTTGCACTAGCACAAAGCTTTAGTAAATCTGGGTTCAATTGCAATACATCTGTCTGCAGCACTAGTGATACACGATAAGATATACACCTCGATGGTAAAGCTTACCTGGAGCTGTACACCCAGACGGGTACACTAAGAAGATGGTGCACACCTCTATTTAAACCTCAGATGGTACACGCCTCTCTTTAGACCTCAGATGGTACACGCCTCTCTTTAAACCTAAGATGGTACACGCCTCTCTTTAGACCTCAGATGGTACACGCCTCTCTTTAAACCTAAGATGGTACACGCCTCTCTTTAGACCTCAGATGGTACACGCCTCTCTTTAAACCTAAGATGGTACACGCCTCTCTTTAGACCTCAGATGGTACACGCCTCTCTTTAATCCTAAAATGGTACACGCCTCTCTTTAATCCTAAGATGGTACACGCCTCTCTTTAAACCTAAGATGGTACACACCTCACTTTAGACCTAAGATGGTACCCGCCTCTCTTTGGACACGCCTCTCTTTAGACCTAAGATGGTACACTCCTCTCTTTAAACCTAAGATGGTACCCACCTCTCTTTGAACCTAAGATGGTACACTCCTCTCTTTAAACCTAAGATAGTACACACCTCTCTTTAGACTTAAGATGGTACCCGCCTCTCTTTGGACACGCCTCTCTTTAGACCTAAGATGGTACACTCCTCTCTTTAAACCTAAGATGGTACCTGCCTCTCTTTGGACACGGCTCTCTTTAAACCTAAGATGGTACACTCCTCTCTTTAAACCTAAGATGGTACACTCTTCTCTTTGAACCTAAGATGGTACACTCCTCTCTTTAAACCTAAGATGGTACACACCTCTCTTTAGACCTAAGATAGTACACGCCTCTATTTAAACCTAAGGTGGTACACTCCTCTCTTTATACCTAAGATGGTACACACCTCTCTTTAAACCTAAGATGGTGCACACCTCTCTTTAGACCTAAGATGGTACCCGCCTCTCTTTGGACACGGCTCTCTTTAAAACTAAGATGGTACATTCCTCTCTTTAGACCTAAGATGGTACACACCTCTCTTTAAACCTAAGATGGTACACACCTCTCTTTAAACCTAAGATGGTACACACCTCTCTTTAAACCCAAGATGGTCCCGTTCACACAATTTCGGCTGGAATTCTCACTCCCCGAAACGGAGAGACACCGTTATATGCAGGTTCGGCATTGGGCCCTTCAGCCACAGGTGAGGGATGTGGCGGATAGGATGCTCTCACCGTGTGAGAGATGGCTGTTGTCCCGTACATCGGACTCGAAACTAATCTCGGACCTGTATAAGTTTTTGCAACTACCTTCAACACACTTCCACAATCCAGGGATGATTCGATGGGAACGGGAGCTTGGGAGGACACTGAGCCCCAAGGACTGGGACCACATATCTTATAGGGCGCGCCACTCAGCATATCATATGGGCCTCACTGATACTTTTACTAAAGTGTCCACTTACTGGTATTATACGCCTGAGCGGATCCATGAGTTCGACCATAGTAAGACAGACACATGCTGGCGGGGGTGCGGACAACGGGGTACACTCACACACATTCTCTGGGACTGTCCTCTCTTAACTGGCTTCTGGAAGGAAGTGCTGGATGAAATTGATTCTCATTTCGGCATAGAGCTCCCGCGCTTCCCGGCATATACCCTGCTAGGACTCCCAAATGATCTAATGTATCCCCTCAAGTCCAGAAGAGGCAGGCAGATCGCCATTGCACTCGGCTCTGCAGTTCAGAATATCTTGAAATACTGGCGCACAGACACAGTACCCACGATAACGGGCTGGCTCCACAGACTTTGGCACGTGCTGGGTATGGAGAAATTGTCTTTGGTGGTGGCTGGGATGTAACGCAATTTAATGAACTGTGGCAACCATTCCACTCTCTGCTACTCACAGAGTTCAGGGAGCTCACCTGTCCGAGGTACCTTCGCCTCCTGCGGCTTACGAGCCCGCTAGCGCCAGATCAGTGAGAGGGATGAGACCCTCCTCCCCAATTACCTATAGCTTTGGGAGATAGGCTGCATGTTAGTAGTGCACTGGACAGTGGGTGGGGTGGGAGTTGGGTGGGGCATTGGGACGTTGGGGTGGCGGGGGACGTTTGTACTAAAATGTTGTGTCATGCCGGACTTTCGCTCCTTTTCATTTGCCGATCTTATACTGCTGTATATGAGTTTGGATGTGTCACGCTGAATGAATAAAATACTTTAAACATAAACCTAAGATGGTGCACACCTCTATTTACACCTGACATGGGTGTAGTCTGGCAGTGGGTGAAAATTCTATTCAGAAAGTTAAAAACTGAAATTTTACCCATATTTCCCATCTCCTTGAGTGCAATTAGATGTGATCTGCTGCTCCGTAGGCAGAAAAAACAATCAGTGTTGCTGTGAGGGTACGGGCAACATATTTACCATAATTCTATCCACATGAAGGTGAATACATGCACCTCAAAACAACTTCTCCAGCAGGAAAACCAGTGTGCAGCACCAGTCTGTAGTGTTCCCCTGGCAAGCATTAGACTCAAGCTCCTATGCTGGGGGAGTTCTGAGCACTCGGAGGGGCCGGCCGTTATAATTGGGGCTCCTGGTTTTATGGTATTTACTTTTTTAACATTTCCATCTATATTTATCCAAATTTATTTTTGGGCCATCTTATTGGCATTTATCCATATTAATTTCGTGTTTTGAGAATAAATGCAGTCGTAAAATGGTATATTTCCACATTTATTTAATGGATAAACATGCACTCATACTTTGATGCCTGTCGCGTTTTAGCAAATTGTGAAGCGAAATATAAGAAAACACCAAACCCACAGGTAAATATTAGCATTATATACAAATATATGTTAAGCTATGTCTGTATTTAAGGAAATCTCATCCTATTGTTTACCACCCTTTGCTGTCTATGTCCTCAGCTATTGACCTGGAATTCATAAAGGACAGAACTGAGAGTCACTCGTCAGATGAACAATATACTGTATTTCTGCGCTTTTAATAATAAGTATAGACAGGAACCACATTGTTTTCTGTCTGTATTTATCTGTAAATAATTATAATTATAATTAACATAATCTGATTATACTCACATTAATTACAATGGCTAGTATCCTTGCATTCCACAACGCTCTGACCAAGGAATTATTTTTTAGCAGGGCATTTCTCCTGCGTTCCTCCCTCTTTGAATAGTGTGTATGGGAGCCGCCGAAGCATAAAAATTGTCCGCATTTTCATATCTACTGTCAACGGATGGTAAAAAATGCACTTCGCCAATCTCTAGTGAAAACTACACCTCACTGGAGTATGGTGTTGAGCGAATATAATGTATGAGGTACTATGTAATGCTGTGAATTTTAAGTCAGGTGCTGTAGCCGTAAGGGTTGTTAGTATGTGCAGACCATTGCGACAGCAGAATTCCTTCATAGTCCTGAAGAACCATCTTGGTGGTAGCCCATGTCTGTAAAAATCCATGCTTTCCAAGATGGCGTCTGTTCAAACTCCCTTGGAAGAAACAGAAAGTGACAAGCTTGCTTCCTACCAATCTGTCATGGCTGTCACCACAGTCAATGTTATTTCTACTTCCCAAACACCACACATCACAGCAGCCTAATTTCCTGTTTATCACTTCCTGCCTCACTCTTTATAAAAAGCTGGAACTGTCAGTACTATGCATTGAAAACTAAACTCGTCAGTTACTTTTTGTTGTCAAGTCCATTTCCCCTAATTAAATATTTGTGTCCCTGATTATTCTACAGAGATTTCTCCAAATTCTGGACCTCTTCTACAACTTCTTCTCCTAGAATTCTGCTCATGCTGGATCTAGTCCTCATGTACTCTGCTTTTGGATTTATGAATGCCAGGATCCTCTACATTTCCCAAACTTGGGGACAGATCTGGGATTCAGTGGATGGTGCTCTATCAGGGTGGCAGAGGACATTATGTCTGCCACCCTGAGGGACTGCCATCCACTAAATCTAGAGTTCAACGTTGACCCATAGATGATCTCTGTACCTTGACAAGAACCGCCACCGTGACACTTCATGTAAAAGTACAAAATGTTTGATAGACTGTCGCCATCTACTAAACTTTTACAATGTTTTTGTTTTTCAAAATCAAAACTCCAGAGTGAGAGGTTGCTATTGAAAAACAAAAAAAAACAAGTGAGCCCAATACCTACAGAGTTCTTTTCCTGGATGTAGGGGGGTCAATATTTATATTTTTTCTGTCTTTCACCTCAAGATTGTAGTTGGCAGTGCCGGACACAAAAAAGGACATCACACTGCCACCCTAATTAGGGCTGTGGCGATATGAATTACTTCCTCCGACAACCACTACTCCATAGGGCTTTTCATCAACATAGTCAACAGGGGCTCTGTTGATGGAAAGCGGACGGTCCTTCAACCCAAAATGGGAAGGCTGGCCATCATGTTGGTGGATTGAGTCCTCTGTTGCGATTGTGACTAAGTTCCTCATCTGCCAAACAATGAACCAGCTTCTTGGTTCCCTACCTGCCTGTTTGGAGTATTTTTTTTCGCCACGCTTTTGTCCAATTGGTGACTTTTTAAAGAGGCTTCTGTTAATTCCAAGTGATATTCAAAGTTCTAGGAGCTTTGATGAAATTCGAAGGTGCGATTGTTGCGTACAACAATAGATGCAATCAGTATTCCGAGCCAACATTGAATCACTGAAAGCGTGCACAAATTGACACGTTCTGGGCCAGATTTACGACCCTGTCACACAACGCAGCGCAGCACCTTAAGTTTCTGTGCTGCGTGACAGGGAGAGAGGAGGAAATCGCCATATCTGCATGGATATCGCACTCTCCACCACTCTCCCTAGCGTCGGCGCACAATCAGGCTTCCAAGCGCCACACACAGACCTTTGCACCATAGTGCAAGAGTGTCTGCATAAATCTAGTATAGGATTTGTACTGGGAGGGCACTCTTCCAGTACAAAATACTATGCATAGACCAACCTTTTACTTCAGCTGTTACACGGGACCTGTTATTTAGTGTGTAAGCTCTATTTACTTTATTGAGTTTTTCTTACTGCATGCCGGACATGCGCTGCTTCAGCTGAAACCACCTGTGTTTTTTTAAGCAGCACGGCCGCCCCCGTAACACGGATGCCGGCTCTCAATCACTTTAACCCGGCATTATCTTGTGTCTGTTTCAACCCCCCCAAGTAAAATGGATTTAGAAATGATTCGCGAATTAAGTCATGTGAATTTCAGGTAGCACATAATACTGTTCTAATGGGATGAAGCTGACAACAGCACACCTCTGTTGCATGTCATCTGTACTAAAGCCACCTGACTGGTTGTTTTCAAAAGCTTGTTTTATTATCAACAACACCAACAATACCACCACCACCAAAACCGCCACCCCACCAATACCACCACCTCCACCACTACCATCACAATACCACCACCACCACCAATACCACCACCAATACTACCACCATCGCCAATACCACCACCACCAATACCACCACCACCAACACTACCAAAACCACTACCAATACCACTGCCATCACCAATACCACCACCACCAATACCACCACACCGCCAATACCACCACCACTAATACCACCAATACCATCACCAATACCACCACCACCAATACCACCACCAATACCACCACCAATACCACCACCAATACCACCACCAATACAACCAATACCACCTTCACCACCAATACCACCACCACCACCACCAATACCACCACCACCAATCCGATACCACCACCAATACCAATACCAAATCCACCACCACCACTACCACCACCACCAACAATACCACCACCAGTACTACCATCAGCACCAATACCACCACCAATATCACCACTAATACCACCACCATTACCACCACCACCACCACCAATACCACTACCTCCACCAGTACCATCACCAATACCACCACCACCACCAATACTACCACCATCGCCAATACCACCACCACCAATACCACCACCACCAACACTACCAATACCACTGCCATCACCAATACCACCACCACCAATACCACCACCACCGCCAATACCACCACCACCAATACCACCAATACCATCACCAATACCACCACCACCAATACCACCACCAATACCACCACCAATACCACAACCAATACAACCAATACCACCTTCACCACCAATACCACCACCACCGCCAATACCACCACCACCACCAAGACCACCACCACCACCAATCTGATACCACCACCAATACCAAATCCACCACCACCACTACCACTACCACCACCACCAATACCACCACCACCACCAATACCACCACCAGTACTACCATCAGCACCAATACCACCACCAATATCACCACTAATACCACCACCATTACCACCACCACCAATACCACTACCAATACCACCACCACCACCAATATCACCACCACCAATATCAACACCACCAGTACCACCACCATCTCCAATACCACCACTACCAATACTACCATCACCATTACCAAAACCAATACCACTACCAATACCACCACCAATACAACCACCACCACCAATACCACCAATAACACCACCAATACAACCACCAGTACCACCACAAATACCACCAATACCACCCCCACCAACACCACCACCACCAATACCACCGCCACCACCACCAATACCACCACCACTAATACCACCACCACCACCATAAATACCACCACCACCAATACCACCACCACCACCAATACCACCACCACCAATACCACTATCATCGCCAATACCACCAATACCACCACCAATACCAACTACATCAATACCACCACCAATACCACCACCAATACCATACCACCACCAATACCACTACCACCACCACCAATACCAACACCACCACCAGCACTACCATCAGCACAATACCACCAACAATATCACCACTAATACCACCACCAATACCACCACCACCACCAATACCACTACCAATACCACCACCACCTCCAATACCACTACCAATACCACCACCACCACCACCACCAATATCACCACCACCAATATCAACACCACCAATACCACCACTACCACTACCACCACCAATACCACCACCATAACCAATACCACCACCAATACTACCACCACCATTACCAAAACCAATACCACTACCAATACCACCACCACGAATACAAGTACCACCACCACCAATACCAACACCACCACCGAAATCAATACCACCAATACCAATACCACCACCAACAATACCAATGCCGCCACCACCAATACCACCAATGTCACCACCACCACCAATACAACCAATACCACCACCACCAATACCACCACCACCAATACCACCACCAATACCGCCACCAATACCACCACTAATACCTCCACCACCAATACGAATACCACCACCACCAATACCACCACCTCAGTGCCTCTCGCTCACTAGTAATAGCAGGGGAACTGTACGAGGCCAGAGCTGCAGCCGATACCATCCCTCCCTCCCTCCCTCCCAGTCTGCCATAAAGCACAGGCCGCCCTGCACCAGGAGGTGAAGCCAGGGCCCTACTTCAGCTGGAGTGCTTTTTATTAGGCCAAAGATAGCAATGACATTATGCAATGCCACACAGCACACTCAAATCATGGAGAGGGCCGTAAATAGCCCCCCTCCAACTCTTCCTCCTGAGCCACAACAGTGTAATCACAGAGCAAAAGGTATTGGAGCACTTTGTTAGTGTTTATAGCTTGGATCATATGTAACTCTCACCATCAATACCAACACCATCAATACCACCACCTATACCACCACCACCAATACTACCACCAATCCCACCACCACCACCAATCCCACCACCACCACCAATCCCACCACCAATACCACCACCAATACCACCACCAATACCACCACCACCACCAATACCACTACCAATACCACCATCATCACCACCACCAATATCACCACCACCAATACCACCACCACCAATACCACCACCATCAATACCACCACCACCACCACCACCAATACCACCACCATTTCTAAAACCAATACCACCATCAATACCAATACCACCACCAATACCCCACCACCAATACCACCACCAATATCATCACCAGTACCATCACTAATACCACCACCACCAATACCAGCATCGCCACCAATACCAGTACCACCACCACCAATACCAATACCAATACTACCACCAATACCACTAATACCACCACCACCTATACCAGTAACACCACCACCAAAGCCACCACCAATATCAATACCGCCACCACCATTTCCACCACCTCCACCAATACCACCACCACCACCACCAATACCACCACCACCACCAATACCATCACCACCACCACTACCACCAATACCAGCACCAACAATACCACCACCAATCCCACCACTAATACCACCACCACCAATCCCACCAATACCACTATCACCACCACCACCAATACCACCACCACCACCAATATCAATACCACCACCTCACCACCTCACGCTCACTAGTAATAGCAGGGGCACTGTACGAGGCCAGAGCTGCAGCCGAGACCATCCCTCCTTCCCTCCCTCCATGCCTGCCAAAAAGCACAGCCCGCCCTGCACCAGGAAGTGAAGCCAGGGCCCTACTACAGCTGGAGTGTTTTTATTAGGCCAAAGATAGCAATGACATTATGCAATGCCACACAGAACACTTAAATCACGGAGAAGTCAGGAAATTCCCCCCCTCCCGCTCTTCCTCCTGAGCCACGGCAGTGTAATTACAGAGAGAAAGGTATTGGAGCGCTTTGTTAGTGTTTATAGCTCGGATGATATGTAACTCTCACTTCACACTTTGTGTCTGTGTAATTTACAACACTCACACATCTTCTTCACTGCACTATTTATCACTACTTTGAAGACGTCGCAGGCTGGTCTCGTCCTCTGATATTTACAATCTAACAAGCGTTCGAGAAGGCCCTTTATGGCAATGCAATAGGTCTCGCATTTGCGAGAGTTTAAGCTATTAGTATTGTAAATGACAATGCCTTTTATTTATGTTTTAAAACCTAAAACATAAATAAAAGGCATTGTCATTTACAATGCCAACAGCTCAAACTTGCATGAATGCGAGATCTATTGCGTTGCAAATGCTTGTTATTTCTGCTGGAGTGAAATGCTAAATCAGGTACAATTGTAAATGACACCACAGGGCTTTACCGCTTAATTTAGCGCATAGTACTACATGAGAGGTAAGAGTTTGCACGCAACTATTCAACACACCATAGTGTAACAATGCTTCAAAGAGCCATACAGCGAAGAAATAAAGAACTTACACAGCCCAATCAAAATCAAGTAAAAGAATGGAAAGTACTCAAATAAATACTGCAAAATGTTTAAAAATGAGATAATCTGGACGAGAGTTACAAAAGTAAGTTATGTGTCACTGTAAGAATCAATGGTGTATAAAAACCTTTCTAGTCGGGTGAAGCTGTGGTCTAAAAATACTTTAATGGACCCAAAGAGACCGTGCAGAAATCATCGGTAAAGCAAGGAAATCCTCTTGCCTTCCTGTGATACAATTCAAAGCCTGGGAGACTTGACTTCTGGCAAGGAAATTTCAGTGTCTAGTTTCTTTTCCAACAAAGATGGCAGGTTTTTTTCAGAGAGCAGAACCTCTTATTGGGCTAGTGTTCCTTCCCCTCGTACTTCAACGTAACTCATAGAACAATAGATAGGAACCAAAGTCCAGTAAGTGACCCAATGAGGAAAGGAAATATGATACTATAATTCACACTACATTTCTATGCTATGTCCTGAAACAGAACCCCGCCATCAATCACCTCCTGTGGTTGAAACATTATCAAAAGCTCCAGGCTCAGCCAAATTTATGAACTAGTATCAGCTATACTTAAGATCAAATGGGTTAAAGGCCACTGACGCTTATACCTGGGCCAGCATCTCTGTTGATGAGTTTAGACTGCAATCTTTGTTTCTCTTTCTCTTTTTGATGAGCTAGTTCTGATTTTTTTTTTCTCTTTCTATTTATTTTTTGCCTTAGTTAACTTGGAAATTAATTGGCTATGTTACTTTCACGTTTTCCAAAATTTTGTCTAAATTTATCAAGACTGCTGTTGTGAAGGAAATAATGTAACTCAATAAAAAAGAAACATTATCAAAAGGAGGAAAGCACATGGATTCTATACGAAGTCATCTGCGTTTATTTTCTCAGATCTACGTTTAAGTCACTTTCGCGAATTAGCCTTAATTCATCAGGGACTTAATAAAAATGTAAACTGTTTATATCTCCTAATAAAATTTTTAAAACATTTTAATTTGATTTAATTTACTTTTTCATAGTTCTTAATTTATACATGTTAAAACTTTAGTGTAAAGTTGTCGAAAAGTGAAAGTCGCACAAAATATTAATTTAGGAGAGGGGAAGCTTGAATATTTGCGGGCACACAACTACATTAATGGCAAAAAGGAATGCGTAAGTAAGTCATGAGTGGCAAAAGCCACATCAGACAATGCTAAGCAGTGGAGATTCTGGAGAGAATACTGGACTTTACAACGCATGTGTTTACAACGCATGCCTTTAAATGCACATAATACAATGCATTGACCTGTACAACACGTTGCTTTACTTCGTTATACCTTTACAACGCATTTGCCATTGTAAAGAATACATATAATATGTATACAAATATATTTGTATGCATCTGTGTCTTTGTGTGTGTATATATATATATATATTACCTACTGGCGGTCGCCAGTAGGTAGTTATAGTTAGGACCACGTTTCCATAGGAAATACGCAACATTCTATTTTGAATAACTTTGGCGCCGGTCGACGAATCCTCGCGAATTTTTCAAAATAGGTGGGGCGCTACGCTCCGCTCCTACCCTGAAAGTCTCGGGGGGATTCGTCAAGCGGGGGCTGAGATAAAAGGGGGGTCCCAAAACGCGTTTTTCCCATGCATTTTTCCATAGGACCTTTAGACAGGGCTACAGCCCGAACGGCTGAACAGAATTACTAGAAATTTGGCAGAGAGGTAGTCCTCAGGTCAAGGAAGTGCCTTTTGTAGGTTTGGTGTAAATCTGTTCAGTAGATTCTGAGAAAATAGCCTTTAAATCAATATATATATCTGAGCCAGCTTACGGTGCGCTTACGGTACGCTTACCGTACGCGTACGGTGGCGTGCGCGAGCGCAATTATGATTGGCTCTTAGATCTTAGTAAACATTCGAATCGGCCGAAACCAGGAAGCGGCGGCCGCCATTTTCTCTCTCGCACTGAGAGTGATGATTAACAAACAAAGCACAAAAACATGTAAAGGGGCTGTTTAGACAGCTCCCACACACATAGCCATGTAGAGGGAGTCCCCAAAAATACCCCAAGGCCAAAAACGGAATTTTAATTTTTTCGCTAATTTCGCCGATTCCGCTTACCGTACGCGTACGGTAAAAAAATATAAAAAAAAAAAAATTATCCACAATAACCCCACCCCGTGTGCAATTGGTGACCGAAGGACACCAATTGTGCATGGCTTATAACAGCTGTGAAAAACGAAAATAATAAAAAAAAAATATTAAAAAAAAAAATTATCCACACTCTCTCCACCCCGTGTGCAAATGGTGCCCGAAGGGCACCATTTGTGCATGGCTTATAACTACTGCGAAAAATTAAAATATTACCTTTCAAAACGAAGTGCATCATATGTCCTCCATGTGCGCACGGTGCGCGAAGCGCATCGTGCGTACATGGCCCATCTAGCGTAACGTGGGCACGCGGTGCGCGTAGCGCACCGCGTGCCCACCGTGCGTGCACGGCACTAACTGCGTAAAGTGGGCGCGCGGTGCGCGAAGCGCACCGCGTGCTCACTGTGCGCGCACCGTGCGCGCACCGTGCGCGCACGGAACGAACTGCGTTAAGTGGGCGCGCACGCCACGAATGGCGTAAAGTAACTTAGCATTTAAAAAAACGTACAAATTCACTGAAAAAACCATAGGTTTCACACACGTTATAGTTAGGAATTAGCATTTAAAAAACCTTGCAAATTCACTGAAAAAACCATAGGTTTCACACATGTTATAGTTAGCGGAAATTTTACTGATAAAAAACCAATGAAATTCCCCCGTTATAGTTAGTGCAGGCAACTATAACTCACGCGACCGCAATCTTCTGCTGATGACATATGTGTCTTTATGAAAAAAAAATATTTGTAATATATGTATAGCTAAAAATGTATGGAAGAAGACATGGGTAAATAAGTGTCTAAATACAGTATTAGCATCAGCAGAGGATTGCGGTCGCGTGAGTTATAGTTGCCTGCACTAACTATAACGGGGGAATTTCATTGGTTTTTTATCAGTAAAATTTCCGCTAACTATAACATGTGTGAAACCTATGGTTTTTTCAGTGAATATATATATATATATATATATATATATATATATAAGCCAATTAAAGATTGGTTGAATGACGCACAAGGCCCTCCACCACCATACTTTGAGTTATCCGGAGGCCGGTGCTCCCTTAGAAGCACTGATTCCCTTGTACTGAAACCACAGAAGTTCAAAAAAAAGAAAACACACAACCGCTCCTTCTCTGGCCTGGCGCCCAGAATTTGGAACACTCTACCTCCGGAAATCAGGACAAACCCCTCATCGGCCTACTTCAAAAGAGGGCAAAAATAGTCCTGATGCATAGGTTCCTTCTCCAAGAGAGGTGATTCTCCTTCAGCTTGGATATCATTGGCTGGACCCTGGAGAATCTTAGAACTGAAATGCTTGACAACTTACCGCACATATGTACTTATGATTATTCCTTCTCGGATTGTCACTTATTTTTGCTCTTTTTACCGCTATCGTATGACTTGATGACTATATCTACAGCGCTCTGATCCCCAGAAGGGTCGTGTTCGCACTATATAAAACTCCAAATAAATATATATAAATATAAAAATTATGACATTTAAAAAAACCTACTCACCTGCATTGTAATGTGTTAATACTTTAAAACACTTTCAAAGGGCCATTCGTTGTACTCGCCTGCATTGTAAAGGCTTGCGTTGTAACGTCTATTGTGGTAAACACCATGTTGTACAGGTTACATACCTCGGATGGTGAGGATGTAGATTCTTTAGTGGGCAGGATTACTTTTGCCTGTTCATTTACACCTAATGAGATAGTTGTGCTTGATATTCACAGGGAGCTGATGCCCCTCCTCACACCCGGTGTATTTATTATGGTCTCGTGTTGTAAAGTTTGATTGCCTTTACAGTACAATGGAAGTAATCAACCACATCTTAGACAGAATATTATTTCTCAGATGTATTTACTTCCAGCACCTGTGTGGGCGAGTTAACACGCATCTCCTTGTAATGTTGGGAGATGTTTTTCTGTGGGAGAAATGTCCCTTTACCTAGGTCAATTTCAAAGTAAGGGTGCATGAAGTTTGTGTGATATCAAAATGTAGGCAAAATGACTCGAAATTACACAAACCTGGCATTTGGGGTTTTTTGTTGCTTGAAATGGTCCTCACGTCCATTTTGAAAGCAAAGATTCATTTTACTCTAGAAACATTGCACTAAATCACACATGGTGCGGAAAACAGCCGTGTTTCCATGCTCCTTTGGTTGGATTTTTCCCCAAATAGACATAAAATAATTTGGCCTGGCGTAATGTCAGACAATTGGTATAAACAGCATAATGCAAAAGGAAGGAAATTACACAAGAGTATGCCGGTGTCATCAAAGTTTTACAGAAGGGCAATTTTAATGTGCAATTTTCAGATTCATTCTGGGCCACCCTCAATACCAGTGAAGGGGTCTCTCCCTTCAGAGAGGGTGAGTGACTGGAAGTGGCGGTTGGTGACCCACAAAAGTGGTAAGTCGACATCAATACAATTAAAACGATGACATAAATACAATTAAAAAACAAGCAAATAAACATTGAAGAATGAAAAAAAAACTTTCACTTACCTTAGTCTGCAGCACGTCCTCGGTGTTCTCCGACCCTGGCTCCATACTCCTCAAAGCGATATGTCCCATGGGCCCATATCCAATCCGGACACTGCTCTTATGTTGCATGAGAGAGGTGTCTGGGTTGGCTGGAGCAGGCTTCCTCAGCGCTCTAAAGAGCACTGAAGGCCTGTGCCTTCTTTCCAACCCAGTTGTCCATGACAGCCGGGTTGGAGAGGTTAAATTGCGCATGTCTGTCTGACCGTAATAATGTAGCCAGCCAAACCGACATGCGCAATTCATAGTGAAGTGGCCACTCGTCATTGCTGCCAATCAGAAGCAATGATGCACTGGCCACGCCGTGCCCTCTCTGTCCGGCAGAAAGCTGGAAAAATAAAATGGAAATAAAATTCTTTTAATACCATTTTATTTCTCCAGCTTTCTCCGCAGAATTGTGGGGAGACGGCGCTCCTCCGCTTCCTTGGAGAAACCGCCGCTGGTGACTGGTATGCATTAATATCTGGGGAGGATAAATATATACTGGTGCAAGTTTCATTGCTTCCCCACAGGTGACAGAGCTACAAATGTCCTAGTGGAGCACAATAATTGCTATGTATCTGCTGGTAAATGGAAGGTGGTCTGATGTCAAACTAGGTAGGACCTGTCCATCAATGTGCTTTGCATGAGAAGTTATTGGCCAGTACTGCAAAGGGGTGTGTGTGACTCCAGCCCAAGCCCGAATGTTCAGAGTGAGGGCTGTGAGGGGATCGACATCGCCAGAGAGTTGTTTCCTGGACAGTGTTTGGTGCTCCTGTGAAGATCCCACCCAGGATGGACCTGGATCAGCGGCGAATTCCAAGGGTAGGGTAAGTGGGCGCTGGCCCTTGTCTGATTCACCACCGGGTTATATGAATTATATGCCCAAACCATACCAGAGGATGCAGTGGCCTGTATTGACATGCTAGGATGAGGCAAGCCAACAAAGTCCAGTGAGAAAAACCCAAGTGATCAAGTGATGCCTTGTTCCAACTGCCTCGCATCTCTAGTAGCCGACTAACGCTTCGCGAGAGAGCATGTGACTCCAAAGGGGCTCACTGGGGCGACCCGACACCGCTGTCTGGGAACGCAGGCGTCGGTCAATCCACCTCCTAAGGATCCTGTGTTTTGTTATCCATTGAGGTTGCAGCTCTCACCCACAGAATGGAACCCTTTTGAGGATTTTTGGTTCTTATGAAACCGCAAGCCAACGAACCAATTCTTGTCGAAGAGCTTTCTAATCCATGCTATTGTGTGAGAAGAAGGATTCATTGTTTGCAGATGAAGAGAGTACTTTCATTTTAAAATGGCGGCGTCAGAGTCGAAGCAAACCACAGAGCCTAGATGTAAATATGGATCCGATTGCTGACGTCAAAGAGGGTGCCATCCCGCCACAAAAATGATCCAGAAACTCAGAAGCTGACATTGGGGCCAAAACCTCTTCTGAATGTCTAAAAAAGATTGTCGAAATCGCTCTTCAATCCAATTTTTTTTAAAGATATGCAATTCACATTGAACCCAGAATTATTAGAATTGTAATGTTAACAAATATATTTGTTATACTTTCATGCAGTTGTAAAATCAGAAATAAAACTTGGAAAACTCGAATATAAAAGGTCTTTCTTTATTTGACTCTAATAATTTTCTCCACAAAACGGGTGGTTTAAGCTCCCAATAATCGCGAAACAGGTGTGGGGGTAGTTTTCTCCCCAATCTAAGATGGCGACGACGGAATAAACGTAAAAAACGCCTGTTTCTAGTGACGTACGTAGAGTGAGACGTCATACGCTTGCCAACCGATAAAACAAACAGTCTCAGACGGCGTTGACACAAAGTGGGAGAAAAGACGAATGACGGAGGAACAAACACGCGACCCTGACATACGGTGAGCAATAGGTGGGGTAGTTGACTCTGCAACCCTATATAAGTTAAAATGAGCTCGTTTAGTCCGTTAGTTACGGGGCGGGGGTAAAAGTAGTTCCAGAACAATGTCGGAACCATTTGGTTAATAATCGAGTTCCCACATGCGCCGCTATGTAGCGAACCGTAGCAAGCTAGGTGGACATAGATCTAGCAATTGAGGGTCCGTGGGGAACTAATAAAATAGTGGCTAACAGTATGACGCTCATTTAGGAAGGTGGATGTACAGGCTGATCCTTTTAGGAAATGTAACCAATAAGGTCTAACGAACACCCCTACCTCCATAGAAGTAATCTAACAGCAGAAAGGTAGCAGGTTTGAAGGAAAGCATTAAAGACCAGTTTAATAAACAGCAATAGGATTGGTAGATAACTTACTTAAGAACATAAATAGACAAAAACTGATTGGTGGTGATACATTACGATTTATATAGCTATTTTCACCCGTTTCACAGACAACCAAGGGAGATGACAAATGATATGCTCGCCCCTTTTGAATCATAAGAAAACGCAATAGAGGGATTGACACCCACATGGAATGAATGCAGTTCCAGACAAGAAAGGTGAGCGCGAAGTGAGTAAATCATTCATCAACAAGAGGTTAAGAAAGAAAGGGAGATTAATTAACAACCACTGCTCCATTTTAAATTGGACCATATTATACCAAACATGTATCTTTTACAGCGACCGAGATTGTTTCCGGCCAATAAAATGAACTTGAACTGAAGTCTACCCCGTCTTTGCGTCCTATGATAAACATTAAGGTGGGTTTTTGGACCTAGATGGGAAAATAACTCCATCATACTAATATAGAGACTTTATGGGATTAGATATAGTCTAGGCATTATATTTTTATCTTGGGAACTTTTCTCCTAAAGAGGTAAATTGATGAGGGTTCTCACAGTCGCCCAATACCTAAAAGAATTGATCTTAGGTATCCTTTCATTCTAGCAATCTCTGTAAGCTCTCAGCCACCCGCTAAGAATTCTAGAAGTACTCCTTTATAGGAGACATGAGAGTGAAACCAGTAATATTAAAAAGGTGGAAGTAATGAGGGCTTTTTAAGTCTCATTTTTTCGAAAAAAGAGATTTACATGGGGGTTTTTTATCATTCTAGCAATTTTTGCAAGCCTCCAACGATCCGCCAAGATATCTAGAAGTACTCCGATGTAGGAGATATTCTTGCCGCAGTACGGTTGTACCGGTGAGTTTTATGATTAATTGGTTGATAAGAGTTGAGTGAAAGCGTAATGGTTGAATGATAACTGAAAGGTGCGTGCAACGATAAATATATATTTGTATATCGAATAGAAGGGTTTTGGTGACCTGTATGAAGCACTTTTGTTTTGAACAAGTTTACACATTTCGAAAAAAGTCTATTTAAAGATATATTATAAAATTGAACACCTGTAGGGCATTATACATCTGTATGGGTAACCTGTGTAAATGAACCATTGTAAAAACATTTTTAAATTACCAGTTTGGATTTTACAGTGTATAAATATGTTTTTCTAATAGGTGAATTCGACATCGTAGTTGAACACTTATACACACAAGGAGAAAATAGCTTGAGTCCTGAGGAAGGTGGTTCTATGTGAAGTTTTCACCACCGAAACGCGTCGACGCCTGTTGTTTTCAAAGTGTTAAATTTGGTGCAGTTAGGGAAAGACAGGGATCAGTAACTTATGTCTGACACTGCCTTTGACAAATCCAAATTGACAGATGTATGACACATTGCTTGTCGATTACCGTTCTCCTTTTTATGGCATGAAAAGTGTTTTTTGAAACAATTGTGACAACGTGTGTGGTGATTTTATCATTTTAAATTGTATAGGATTTTTATGTGTATGATTTATTGTGTCACATAAAAAATACTAGGGATGAATTTACATTGATTATTAAAATACAGATTTATTTTACCTGTTTCGTTTCACGACAAGTGCTTCTTACAGACCCAGTATTGAGGGGGACAGTAAAGTGTAAATGTGAGTGTGTTTGAAGATTGAGAGGATAGTGATTGTTGACCAATAGCCAATAGGCACATATATTTTTATACTTGACTCCAGCCCAAGCCCGAATGTTCAGAGTGAGGGCTGTGAGCGGATCGACATCGCCAGAGAGTTGTTTCCTGGACAGTGTTTGGTGCTCCTGTGAAGATCCCACCCAGGATGGACCTGGATCAGCGGAGAATTCCAAGGGTAGGGTAAGTGGGCGCTGGCCCTTGTCTGATTCACCACCGGGTTATATGAATTATATGCCCAAACCATACCAGAGGATGCAGTGGCCTGTATTGACATGCTAGGATGAGGCAAGCCAACAAAGTCCAGTGAGAAAAACCCAAGTGATCAAGTGATGCCTTGTTCCAACTGCCTCGCATCTCTAGTAGCCGACTAAGGCTTCGCGAGAGAGCATGTGACTCCAAAGGGGCTCACTGGGGCGACCCGACACCGCTGTCTGGGAACGCAGGCGTCGGTCAATCCACCTCCTAAGGATCCTGTGTTTTGTTATCCATTGAGGTTGCAGCTCTCACCCACAGAATGGAACCCTTTTGAGGATTTTTGGTTCTTATGAAACCGCAAGCCAGCGAACCAATTCTTGTCGAAGAGCTTTCTAATCCATGCTATTGTGCGAGAAGGAGGATTCATTGTTTGCAGATGAAGAGAGTACTTTCATTTTAAAATGGCGGCGTCAGAGTCGAAGCAAACCACAGAGCCTAGAGGTAAATATGGATCCGATTGCTGACGTCAAAGAGGGTGCCATCCCGCCACAAAAATGATCCAGAAACTCAGAAGCTGACATTGGGGCCAAAACCTCTTCTGAATGTCTAAAAAAGATTGTCGAAATCGCTCTTCAATACAATTTTTTTTTAAGATATGCAATTCACATTGAACCCAGAATTATTAGAATTGTAATGTTAACAAATATATTTGTTATACTTTCATGCAGTTGTAAAATCAGAAATAAAACTTGGAAAAAAAGATACATCATCTCTGACAGACGTACCGAAACATTTGACACAGATTCTGGATACCAACCTACCCTTCCGCAAGGTATTTCGCAATCTGCACAATGTACTAGTGAGATCTTCTTTCATGTCTGCTATGCAGCATGGTGAGTAATTGAAGCCTTCAGAGGAGACTCTCCTTTTTGGAAAGAGAATATTTAAAGAGGGAAAAAAACGTAGTGGGCCCAGTTCACACAGAAATTAGTAAATGAGTAAGTTTAGGCTTGTGAGTTGCATTAATGTAGAATGGCTCGTTTCTGATATTCACAAAAGCTTTACGATCGTCATGAAATCTCTGACTGTCAGTTTTCAAGACATACTCCCAGGGCTTTAAGTGGGATGAAAAAACTGGGGGGGGGGACTCTCAAAGGGGCGTTGCCAATGTAATAAGGGCGTGGCTTTAAAACACATGAGCTAAAAATCTGTGCTTAGCGTAGTGTGCCGCCCGACTTGTATTTTGCTGTTTCTGTCATTGCATCCAGATATTTGATACAACAAGTAACATCAAACCTACAACAAGTCAGGACTATTGGATTTGTCAATGGTTGTTATTTGCATAAGATAAATAAGCAGCAACTATGGCTTGTATATAATATTGAAAAAGCTTCCACTTAAAGGCCTGGTGACACCACCACAATGTTGCTGCTCCTGAGTTTCAAAAAGAGAAGGGAAATCCAGAGAGAAAATGACTCTCTTTAAAGGATTCCCCTTACCCTACAACGCTCGGACTGCCTGTGCCAGGGCACAAAACAGATGCAAAAACAAAAGTTGATGGACAGAATGCAGAACAATGTCATACCTTCACCCCAGTACAGAGATCTGGGCCTAAATCCATCGTTTTTTTGCTCACCATGCCATTCCAGATTGAACCCAGCCATATGCAAATCAGTCTTGACCCTGTGCCTCATGGGAACAGTCCAGCCCTAACTGCCAAGCCAGGTCCTCCCACCCTCTTCAGCCAGGATAGCTTGATTCCAGTGGCATGGAGAGCACGGGACTCACGTCTGAGCATACCCGTCCCACTCGGGTGACAAATGCAAAAACAAAAGTTGATGGACAGAATGCAGAACAATGTCATACATTCACTCCAGTACAGAGATCTTGGCACAAAACAGAGCCCGATAGAAACCCGTTTCGAGACCCCCTTTAAAAAACTGCCGGTGCTCAGCACACTCCTGAAAACTTTTGTCAGTTACCACTTGTGACAATGCAAAGTTGCAATTACGTATAGTTTCAACTGTGTATTCTTTAAGGGGTTGGAGGTATTTCAACCTTTGGTGAAAACTCTTTGGGTGTTTATTCCACTCCTTCAGGGAATGGATTTACTTCTGTCATTGACCAGTGCCAATCTTCAACGGGCATGAGAGGGGGGTGGTGAAAACCACAATTTTTTCCGCAGGATCTTCCCGCTGTGTAACACTCCCACCCCGAATGCGATAATCTTCACACGAGTAAATCTTTTTACAAGTGTAAAACCAGCTTTTCTGAGCTAGTGAATTGGGTTTGGCGAAGCAAACGAGTCAGTTTGCGTGGGCTAATCTGAATTTTTCCCCTATCACAATGGGGACATAAAATGTTGATCCCTCTGCATACCACTCTTTGCACGTGGATTGTAATTCCAAGTAAAGAGGACTTTACCACGCGGGTAAACACAGGGTACAATAAACTCCTTCCTCACAATTGCAATTTTCAGTCGGTCTATTATGGCAGGTACACTTGTCAAACTCTACCACAGTGCCCAGCAACTAACAAACTTGCAGATTTTAGGCACCAACTTCCCAATAAAATGGCAATTTGCGAGTTTGAACTCGAAATAGAATGTATTTAGCACTTCCGGTTAATGCCTCACCCTTCACCCCACACCCTTCCGGTCCCATAAATACCTCATGCCCCTCCCCCACCCTTGTGACCAGGGTCTTCATAGGCAAATACTTTGAAAATTGAGCTAAATATTTGCAGCAATGGAATCAAAGTATACAGTGAACAAAGCCACAGGACAGAGAAATGTAAGGTAAAATAAGTGAGCAGTTTAATCAGCCAATGAGGCCAAACTTATCTTTTAAAGGTGACTGACACCAGATTCCAGTCCATGATCATAAACGCCCAAATATGAACGCAGTGACCAGGGGCTGCAGAAAAGGACAGCTTTTGATCTTTGGACTTTATCTTGTTTTCTCTGATTGTGTGGATGAAGGATGCTCGTTGCCATGGCAATGCTAACAAGCTCATCGCTATTCCCGAGCGGCCGCATCCTGCATCCCAGCTCCCCGAGCAGCTCAGACCTGGCCCGGGAGTGTCTCGCCGGGTCTGAAAGGTCACGGTGGAATCAGATCATGACATGCAGAGCATTCAGAAGCAACATGATGCGATAAAAACAATCTTTACTCTTGTCTGCTGTGTGGAATAAAACAATGAACCGAGGGAGGAAAGGAAAGAGGGAGTGGGGGGAGTGAAGAAAAGAGGCTAGAGGGAAGAGAAGAAAAGGGAGTGACGAAAGACAAAGAAGAGACAGCAGAAGTGACAGATGTGGAGGAAAGAGAGGCAGGGATAGTTCAAAGACATTGAGCAAAAGAGAGGGTAGAGAGAGACCTCTAAGGTAGAAGACGAGAGATACAGGGAGAGACAAGTAGTAAAGAAGCAGAGATGGAGACGTGAAGAAACTGAAGGAAGAGGGACAAAAGGAAAACTAGGGAAAGACTGCAGAGGACGACGAGGAGCTAGAAAGGGAGAGGTGGAAGAGGAAGAAAAATGGGCCTGGGAGAGATTAAAGAGAACGAGGGAAGGAGAGGATGAGAGAGGCGAGACAGACGAGAGAACCGGTGGGACATAACAGAAGAGAAGAAAGAGACAGCAAGGAGAGACAAGAAAGGAGGAGGGAAGAGAGGCAGGGATCGAATAAAGAGAATGAGAAAAAGAGAGGACAGGAAGAGATCGCTGAAGAAGAAGAGAGAAACACGGAGAGACCAAAGATAAAGATGGAGACATGAAGAAATGAAAAGAAAGCGGATGAACAGAAAATCAGGGAAAGACTAAAGGGAACGAAGAAGCGATAGCAAGAAAGATGCAGAAGAGGAAGAAAAGAGGGTCACGGAGAGATTAAAGAGAATGGGAAATGATAGGATGGGAGAGACAAAAAACACGAAAGCGTATTGAACGAGGGTGTTTTTAAAGAGGGAGATACGAGAGAAAGAAAGAGATGACAGAGGAGGAAAAGGGAGGGCAGGGACGTACCGCAAGGGAAGAAGATGGGATTAACAGAGGAAGAGCAAATATAAAGAAGCAGAGATGGTCTCATGAGTAAACAAAAGGGAGGGAGAGTCAAAAGAGGGGGTGGGGAGGCTTGGATAGACTAAAGAAAATGAGCAAAAGGGAGGCAGAGAAAGACCACAGGGGAAGAAAAGACCACCGAAGAAGACGAAGACGAGAGAACCAGGGAAAGACCAAATACTATGTAGCAGAGAATGAAGCACGAAAAGAGTTAAGAGCAGCAGGAGAAGGAATAGGGTACCAGGAAGAGATTAAAGGGAATGAAGATGTGAAAGAAAATGAAAGGAAAAGGAGGAGAATAGAAGCAGGGACACTCTAGGGCTAAAGCGAAGGAGACAATGAGAGGAGGAAAGGGATTATATAGGATGCTGAAGACAGAACTAGCTGTACAAAAACGAGAATGAAAAAAGACATGGGATCAATGGATACAGAAGAGGATGGATAAGAGAGAACACAAAAATGAATCTGCAAAAGATAAAAATAGGGAATGACGAAGCAATGAGTGGCGAGAAAACTATCAGGGGTGAGGCTTAAGTGGAACAAGATGAGAGAACCAAGTAGAGAAGTAGAAAAAAGAGAATATTAGGAGATTACATCAGATGTGGAAAACATAGTAAAATTATGACATATAAAGGGGTTGAAAAGAAAGGAAGAGAGAGAAAAGATGATTGGGAACAGAGAACCCGGGAGCGAAAGAAGAACCGAGAAAGGCAAGGGGAGCCTAAATAGAAGAGAGGGCCAGGGAGAGAAGTGAGAGTTGCACAGGAGGAAGAAGGGATAGCTGATGACAGCCTAAAGGGGAAGAAGAAAAGAGAACCAAGGAGATACAAAGTAGGGAAAAATAAGAAATAACCTGTGAGAGACAAAAGAGGATGAAGAAAAGAAACTCTTTAACAATTGCAAGACAGGTCAAAGAAACAATTGCAAAACAGGGCGAAGAAGTAGAGAGAATAAAGGGAAGACGGAATGGTAGAAGAGTGGGAAGAAGAGAGAACTGCGGAGAGGTGAAACTGAAGTGGATGGACGGACCAGGGAGAGGCATGGAGAAAATGGAAGACAGAGGAACACGAAGAAGGTAGAGCCCTTGAGCAACGTGAGACAAAAGAGAAGGAAACAAGGCAGCAAAGGGAGACTAATAGGAGGAAAACATGCCCAGAGAGAGAAGAAGGGTTTACGAAGGAGGAAGAATATAGTGCCAGGGAGAGATTAATAAGGAAAAAGAAAAGAGACTGAAGGGAATACAAAAGTGAAGAAATATGAGATAAATTGTGAGAGACAAAGGAAGACAAAGAAACGAAACTTTAAGATGAATAAGGGCAAATCCAAGAAGAGGAAGAACAGAGATGTAAGCAGAGAACGAGAGAGAAGAGGAAGGGAGAATCAAGGAGAGGAGAAACACAAATAAAGAGATAAAGGATAAAGTGCCATGGAAAACAATAAGTTACAAAAGTGCAAGAAAAACAAAACGGAGAGCCTTTGGGGAAATGACAGGCTAAGGAGAAGGAAATAAGAAGTGCTGGGGAAATTAAGAGGAAGAAGAGTGGAAGAATGAGAAGAAGAGATAGCCAGGAAGAGATTGAGGTGGAATCAATTAAACTCTACAGGAAATGCAAGTAGAGAATGGGGACAAAAAACAGGAGAGGCAGCTATGGAAAGTAGAGCCCAAAGTGAAGGGACAGGTTAACGAGGAGCTAGAAGTGGGAGCCAGGGTGAAAAGGAGAGACTTTAGAAGTGAGAGAAGCAGGAGGCGGAGAGAGAGAAGGACAAACAGAAGAATAGTGGAAAGGGGGAACAAGAGACTAAAGAATACTACAAGGACAAGCAGGAGAAGAAAGGAGAAGCACGGGAAGCGAAGTAAAATATCATCAGGCAGAGCAGGAGAGACAAACCAGAAGAGAGAAGATGGAGCCAGAGAGTTAAAAGGACAACTAGAGGAAGAAAAGGGTAGAATACGGGAAAGAAAAGAGACTATAGAAAAATGAAAACATAGGCAGGGAACGAATGGAGCGACTCGAGAAGATAAGTAAAATGTCATAATGAAGAGCAGAGAGAATAAGGAGGAGAGAGAAGTGGCACTCAGACAGCAAGAAGGACAAACAAAGGAGGAAATGAAAGAGGAGAATCAGGGAAAGAAAATGAGGATAAAGAAAAACAGAAAGTCAGCCAGCACAACATGGGAAGGGAGAGACTTGAGAGGAGACGCACAATGTCAGCAGGGAGAGCGGAGAGACTTATAGGCAGATTTACAGGCCCCCTGCACCACTTTTACGTCACTTTTCCCATGTTAAAAGTGACGCAAAAGTGGCGCAAGGGGCTTGTAAATCTGCCCCTTAGTATGAGCAAGTTATGATATTATATTATAAATCTGTTTTGGGCGCAGATAGGAGTATGCGTCCTAAGCACACATTTTTTTTTGGGGGGGGGGGAGTTTTATATAGCGCAAACTAGAACCAAAGGTATTAGAGTGGTTTACATTAGCACCAGTTGCATTACAGACGGCCAGATAAATCATTATTTTTTTTTGGGCTAGGCACGGGTTGATTAAGTGATTTGCCCACAATCACAGGATGTTGATAGTCCCTGCCGAGACTCGAACCCGTTCCCTAGCTTCGAGGTTGGCCGCTCTAGCCGTTAAGCCACATCCTCTTCCCTAATCTGTTGTCCCTTCTTGATTGTTACCGTGGAAGGGACCTTAACCCTTACTACCCACACTGGAATTATGAGATCTGCGTAAAACCAGAAAATGCAGCCTGCTTAAAGAACCCATTAATTTCTCTTTTCTTAGTGGACCCTAAAGGTCTAACTCATAATATGTGAGATTACCCCCATTTCCAGAGTTCTGCTGCCCCAGGACCAGCAATTCCGAGGGTGGGAAAATACCTGCCCATTTCCCTGGATTCTTGCTAAGGGCTAATTATTGGATTGGAATACTCAAATGTTTTTATTTTTTTTTATGTAAAAATAATAACATGTAAGCACTGAAACTACCAGCAGCTGAGGACTTCTTTGTCACACTGATCACCCAGTTTCTGCTTCAACTACACACAGGCTCAAAGTGAATCGCTATTCTGTATTTTCTAGCTGGTAGTTGACGCAGTTTAGCATATGGTTTCGATTTTCAGGGAATAATTCACTTGGCTGTAATTGATGATTCAGGCCGGTCATTTATCAGCATTACTTGCACGCAAATGTAAAATGATTACAACAGCAGTGGGGACGCTGAATCTCCAGGAAAGGCATTGAGATTAAGGGTCTGTTACAATCTTGTTCGATGGGATACTCAGTCACAAACGTGATGGATAACGTATTACAAGTTACGTAGGATATAATGGAATTGTAATTTGGTGGGTGGGATATCCGTCATGTTTGTGATGGCGTAACCCTGTCCGCCAAGATCGTAATCAAGCCCTAAATCGCTGATTGGCTAGAAAGGATGTCATGGATTTAATTTGCACCACGACCTTCTTTGTGATTGACAGCATTTCCCGTGGACAGAAATCTGCTCTTTGTTACTTTTAACTATTTTCCACGTGGTTAAAACAATATTTCTCTGGATGATGGACCTTTCTTGTAACATCCTGCCTCAATGTTAATAGCTAGAACATATTTGTAGTAGCAGGAAAGGACAGAGCCACTGGAATTATGGGAAAGTGGAGGACCAAATTATGTGGCAGGCTTGACTCAAAAATGCAGCAGGAGATAGCAAACTATGCAGCTTAATGCGGCACACTTTGTGATAGTATTACTTCATTACTTTGCCATAATTATAAATCTTAACATCAGCAGGGAATAGTTTTCACCTCATTAGTACCAGCCTAACATCCAAATACAACAATAAACAATTGAATGGTGACTAGTCAACCTTTGCGAAGGGCCTTCTACTGTGTGGCAACACATATTACTATGCTTTCAGTAACCTTCTGTAACCTATAGTAACCTCTGAAAAATTCAGCTAGAAACAATATTCTTCTGTTAAAATCAGCATATTATGCAACAGAAGAAAGATTATGTGGCAAATGTGACTATACCATAATTATGAGGGAGAACGCCACAGAATTGCACAATTCCAGTTGCCTGATTAGGTAGTGTAACATTCTTTATCTTTATTATGAAATCTTGGTTATCTGTGCTTTATGCATGATTAGCTGTGGCTACACTGAACACATACATTTTAGGGAGTGCACCTACCAAATACATGATGCTTTGCAGTCTGCAGCCCATATCCAGTGTGTACATACAGAAAATTATTTTTATTGCAGTGCTGTTCTGTTGTGATGATGTTCTCTATCTCATTAAATACCAACATTGATATAGAACAAAAGATTTGCCCCCCATCCCCATTCCTGCGATGGTTCGACCACAATAGATCAGTCACAATGACATTTGCCTACCCTAAACCCCATGAAACCGCACTTGAAAGATATGGCCCAATACTCCTGGATCATAAAATATCCCAAAAACCTCTCAAAAAATGCAATGAAAAAGTTCAAACACAACCTTCCTGTTCGACTTGGCATCTTTTGGCATGTTTCCCCTGAGTTTTTGCTTTCTGACCTCCCGGTTTTGACTCTGTTTTTGCTGGCGTAGTGTTTGTGCGCACTTTTCTTACTGCTGATCAGTGGTAAAGTGCAAGTGCTCCTGTGGTAAATTGTGTTATGGATTGGTGTTTCCATGATCGGATATTTGATTTACTAGTTAGTCCCAAGTAAAGTGCACTGAATGTGCCAGGGCCTGTGAATCAAATGCTACTAGTGGGCCTGCAGCACTGCTTGTGCCACCCACGTGAAAAGCCCTGAAAAGGTAACTCAGACCTGCTATTGTGGAGTCTGCACGCGGTTTGTAACTACCATGTCGACTTGGCCAGTGCACACACTTGCCAGTCCCTCACCTTCCCTTTTCTTACATGTCAGCCACCCCTAAGATAGGCCCAAGGTACCCTTGTGGGCCGGGTGCAGTGCATGTGAAAGGTAGGACATGCCCTGGTGCGTGTGGCATGTCCTGGTAGCGAATTACGGTCAATTTCGTTTTCGCTATTGCAAGGCTACCTGGTCCCCATGGCACAGAATGGGGAGTTTGTTTATAACCTCTTATAAACATAACTGACCCGGGGAATTAGGTAAGAAAAGAAAGTTTAGTATGCCTGAACTAAGAATCTAAAGATGCATCTTTTAGTGAAGGTGATTTTTACATTCTGTGTTTGAAAATACCACTTTTAGAAAGTGGGTATTTTCTTACTCAGTCATCCCGTGTGCCTCTGCTGGAATGTGGATTGTCTGCCTGGGTTTTGGATGACAGAAGGCTGGGGAGCAGGAGTGGTTCCAGATAGTCTAGGTGGGTCAGGAAAGGGCTGAATAGACCTGGGCTGCAATTGGGGAACAGGGAGATTTCCTTGCACCTCAAAGGGCCTGGTCTGCTTCTGACCATTCCATCGCCACCTCCTGCCAGGAAGTCACACCAAAGAAGGCAGAACTGGTCCTGGCTGGGCACAGACACTCTCTGCCTAAGAGATCAAAGGATTTTGGGAATTAGAACTCTTTTGGAGCAAGAAGACTGCCAAGAATAAGAGCTGGAGAAGCTGTGAGGAGGAACTACCACATTGCTGTGTGCTTTGCTGTGTTGGCCTGCAGTGGCTGCTTGTGTCTTGAGCAGTGAAAGGACAGGACTGAACTTTCTGCAATCTAATTTTGTGAGTTTCTCCAAGGGCTTGAGGTAGAGCTTGCCCCCTGTTCAAGAAGTCTCAGGAACAGAAAGACTTCGAGCGCTTCTGCCCTCAGCACTGGGAACTGTGTGTTTTGTGCTGCAACAAAAGAAAAGCAAACCAACAACATCTATGATGTCGCTGCCAACTTTGTGTCCTGAAGGCACTGCAGAGGGCACCGCAACGTGACCCTGGTCTCACCGATGATGCCTGCTGATGCCGCCACCGAGCAGCTGCTCGCACCGCGACCTGTGGGCACCGCACTCTGCACCGCCTCGCTTCACGATGACGCCTTAGTATCCCCGACGCTACATGCCGAAATCTGTGCCGCTGCTTGCACCGTAGTTCGAGGGCACCGCTCGTAAAGTTACACGACGCACCGTCCTCATCCCGCACCACAGCCTTGGCCTACCGATGCCGGCGCCATCGACTCCAAATCATCAACCGAGTACAGCGCTTCAGCCACGACGCCGCCGCTGCTTGCACCATGACCTGCCAACACCGCGACAAGCACCGCCTTCACCTTGCACGGCTACCCTGGTCTCACTGACGATGCCACCTGACGCTGCCACAGAGCCGCTGCTTGCACCGTAACCTGAGGGCACCGCATGCCGCAGCGCTGAACTTCGCACCACAGCATCCGGCGCCTGCCGACGCCAGCGCTCCTGACTCCAACAGAGAGGAGATCGATCTGCAACGCGTGTGACCTCGAGGGCCCTGATGACTCCTGCACTGACCTCCGGAACCGACGCCGTGCCTTCGGAAGCTCAACGAGAAGTCGCTGATGCCCTGCATTTCTAAAAGGTACTGTTTGCGGGTCCTTCCAACACCATAGCTGGCCCGCGACACCCCGGTCAGCCAGAACAGTTTGGATTTGTTTGCTCACAACGCCGTGATAGCCCCGGATGGAGCTATCGACATCAAGGAACTGTTTTTCAAGCATATTTTGATAACCAAATGTTTTAAAGTATTGTATTGTGGATTTTTATCGTATTTGGTCTTGTCTTAAGTATATAAAAATATTGGATATTTATCTAAACTGGTGAGGTGTCCTTTGGTAGTGCTTAAACTGTATTACAGTTGGTTATGTGCAAATGCTTTACACACTGCCTCTAAGATAAGCCTGACTGCTCGTGCCAAGCTACCAAGGGGGTGAGCAGGGGTTATTTTAGGAGTGTAATTCCCTTATCCTGACTAGAGCGGTGGTTTCTGCCCGACTTTGGCACATGCCCTAGCCAACCACAAAACCAATTTCTAACACTTCTCAAAAATCTTCCAGAGAAGCTAATATCTGATACCTACTACAATGCGAGCAAAGGCAACACCAAAACTGACTTAATTTTCTATTCAAAACGCCCTGTAAAATTGAGAAACATCTTCTTCTCCATCTACATGTTACAAAATTCCTTATAGTACTAAACTTACTACCAACCCCTCCCAAAGCTTTAGAGGGAAGATCAACATATCTATCGCCTGAACGGGGAACATACTAATTCAAGCGACAGGCCATCACCTCACCCTCTTTGACAGACACTTGTCATCACTTTTCGCCTAAGGATTTTGTCAAATGATGATCCTGTTCCTCATCCCCCTACTCCCTTCTACCCTAGACCGTGAACTTAGAACCTATCCATCCCTTGAACACCTCTACGGCATGATGCACTTAAGCCTCCCTTCGAACACACGCCTTAGTAAAGAAAGCGCCAATCCAACCACCCTAGAAAACAGCCACACTGAAACAAACCCCTTGAAGTACACATCGTTTACAACTTTGCCAGTCCTAACCCAAGTACATCCACCACCAAACCCCCCTGGAACTCATCCCTGACTCCCAATGTGGAACACACCCAGCCCTAATAAACCCTCTCCACTCTAACCATAATGACAGTCCTAACCCAAGTTTGCCCACCCCTGAGCCCTCTTCAAACACATCCCTGACTCCCAATGTGGAACACACCCAGCCCAAACAAACCCTCTCCACCTACAACCTCAAGGACACAACCCACCACTCTATTTGAGATCGCATGCCTTCCATTGACAAGGAACCCACTGCATGTTCACTCACACACAGATCAGGAATCGTCACTGACATACTTATCCTGTTTCTTAGTAGAATTGAACAAAAACTTGATTCTGTAGCCAAAGACATTTCTCACGGAAAAAAATAACCTATCAATCCAGGCCAATTTAACGCACAACTCCTCTCTGAGAATGGAGAAATGGGCTCCCCATAAAGGATCCACAATCAACAGCCAGCACTGGCCAGACATCCATTCCTATGCGCCGCTTATCCCACAGGCCCTACCGAGCCCTAAACCCACTATCCGCAACTGAAGCAGAAACACTTAATGAATCATACTGCAGAAATACTCCTTAAGTGCTCCCCAAGCCTCCCTCCAGAATCCTAGTAATCATGGGCACAAACAGAATCCCTCGAGCTAATATATCTCCCAACCCTCCGGCTCAATATACCCCTATCCAGACACTACACCCTACAAATAATAAGCCTAGCTCCCTAACCTGCATGCTTCTTAACTGCAGAGCAGCAGTTAAACACACCACAGAAATACCTAAAACTATAATAGCTGATGGAATTGACATTGCATTCCTAACGGAAACCTGGCTTAACGATCACTCAAACCCTATTATAGACCTGCTCACACCACCTGGCTATTCCCTCATTAGACGGGACGGACCTGGACGAATACGGGGTGGGCTGGCAATCATACACAAAAAAGAAACTCTGCTTTACACATAAGAGTCCACAAACTACTGGGCCTTAGAATACCTTGGCATCAAACTTGTGACTAAAGGCAGCACTCGTATCAAATTCCACACCATCAACCACCAACCTTAAGATCGCTTTCTCTTCACCGAAGAACTCACCGACCTAATAACACGGTTTACTCTAACTGACTCTAATGAAGTGTTTTTAGGCGACTTCAACCTGCCCTGGAATGACACCGAAGATGCCTCAGTCCGTAACCTAACAAACCTTCTTGAAACAACGACCTCAAGCAACTCTGTAACGAACAAACCCACATCAACGGTTCTATTCCTGATGCGATAATGACTAGAAAGAAACTTGTTTCCCTCCGAAACCATCATGCCACTCGACTGGTTGGATCACCACCTAATACTGTTCAATCTCAAGGCTTATCACAAACCCGACCCAGCTCCATCCAACAAACCCATGCATTGGGCAAAGAACATACAACAAACCCCTCAAACGAAGCTGGAGTCCAGGATCTGCTCCAACTACTTTCCCAACCTATCCCCCACACTGAAGATGACTTCACCACCCACTATAACTCAGCGATGACAGAGGTCCTCGACAAAGTGGCCCCGCTCAAACTAAAGAGATCTAGAATAACACAATCTAGATCATGGTTCAATGCAGACCTTACCAAAGTGAGGAGACATCTAAGACTGACTGCAAGGTTATGGAGACATAATCCCTCACCAGCATACCTTACACTCCTCAGATCGGAATGGCTCTCCTACAAAAGACACATCTTCAGGGAAAAAGCCACTTTCCTACGCAACCAGCCTGACTGTGCGAAGAAGAGACCGAGGGAGCTCTTCAACATTAATAACAACATACTACGCTCTCCCGCCAACACGAAACAATAGCTACCAAAGAACGCTGCCAAGAAATTGTCAACTTTTTTACTGACAAAGTTGCAAAAATTAAACGACCTATCATCCTTCACACAAGTCCACCTTCCCAGTCCGCCTGCCCCATTGACACACATACCAATATGAAAACTCCATCACAAGATTCAATGAATAATCGGAGTTCCCTCAAAAACATCAAAGGCAACAACGATCTCCGACAACTGAAAAACAATGCAAATTGGACATATTTTAAGCCTAAGACAAAAGGAGAAGTCATCAAAATAATTGTGAACTTGAAGCCCACATCCCACGCCACTGATCCCCTCCCTTCCACCCTACTACAGAACCTCAACCACATCCTCTCTCTATTCTGGACCAAAATCATGAACTCCTCTCTTATCGTCAGGACGCGTACCAGACTCCCTTCAACTAGAACGTGACACCCATGCTAAGAAAACCAGGAGCGGACCCTAATGACTTCAATAACCTCAGACCTATCACCAACCTTCCTTTCCTAGCTAAAACTATTGAGAAGTGTGTCCTACTCCAATGTACCCAACACAAGAATTCAACTTCCATGACACATTCCAATCAGGATTTAAGAAAGGCTGTAGCACAGAAACTGCTACGCTCAATATTGCAGATGACATTCACAGATCATTAGATGAAGGTGAGTCCGGTCTCCTAATCCTACTCGATGTATCGGCGGCATTTGATACAGTAAATCATCAAGCTTTACTTCAGACACTCAAGAACCGCACTGGTATCAATGGCACAGTCCTGAAATGGTTCACGTCCTATCTACAACATCGGTCTAAACAAATATAAATCAACACCGGTCTCTTGAAGCCTGCCCCAGTTCCACAAGGGTACCTCAAGGCTCAATCCTCTCTTCAGCCCTATTTAATCACTTCATGGAACCCCTCACAGTGATACTGAACCAAGCAGGGATCAAATATCACCTATATGTGGACGACACACAACTCTACTGCAAAATAACATCACACAGAGACATCTGTCGTCTAAATGACACATTAAAGAAAATACAAACACAGTTAAACACCAATCACCTAAAGCTGAACCCCGACAAGACTGAACTTCTACACCTCTCCCCACAAAATAATCCCTTACCAATCCAAGAATGGCTCAAGAATCTGGGCACACTTAACTGTTCTCTCATACTATCTAACTCTGTTAAGTTCTTGGGTATCACCCTGGACAAAAACATGCCAATGAAGGAACACATCAACAACTCAGCCAAAGGAGTGCTTTATGCACTGAAACATCTCAAGAAAATCAATCTGTTCGTTCCCCCTGATGATCTTAAGATGGTAATACAATCACTAGTCCTCTCTAAACTTGATTATGCCACCGCCATCATCACTGGAACCCTAAAAAGCCATCCTACTCCCCTAAGAGCAATTCTCAATGCGGCCGCCAGACTCCTCTCAGTAATCAAATGGTTTGATCACATCTCACCCACCCTCAAGAGTCTCAATTGGCTTCTCATCGAAGGAAGATGCACCTTCAAGACAGCTTGTAGCACTCACAAAGCCCGGCATACACAGAACCCCAAATACCTAGAAGCCAAACTGTCAAAAGCAGGAAGAGGCCGGGCACTGAGAAGCTCCGTCTCACTTCTTCTCATACCTCCAAAGATGAAAAAGAATTCAACGCAGGTGCACTCTTTCCACGGAAATGCTCCTAGGATTTGAACTCAGTACCCAAGGATCTACGCTGCAACCCCTTCTTCTATTGCTTCAAACTGGACCTCAAATCTTTACTGCTTAACAACTACTTCGACAGTCTCTTAAACTTATCTATATTGTCCGAATATCCCTTAATGTGGTTGCCAGACTCACTCAGTCTTTAATCTGTCTGTGACACTGTTGCCCTAATGCTGTTATATTATAGACATTTACGACTGTCTTTGACTACCCTAATACTGTAGTATTTTATACTCCTTTGTTGTTGAGTTTCCTTGACCCACAAGAATCCTCACATATAACTCATGTAAACGTCCTCTCATAATATGTAAAGCGTTCTGATACTTTCGGGTCTAGCCAGTGCTAGAGAAAACTAAAAAATAAATAAATACATAAGGTAGCCATTGGTTGACACGCCAGTCTGTCGCCGGCTGGAATGACTGGTGCAGGCGTCGCCACCACAAACAGGAAAGTCCCAGCGTTTCTGAATAGGAAAGCCCCCAAACTAACCTGATGGCCTCAACTACCCTAATTACCAAGAAGGCTTTGGACTAGATGCCATAACCATGCATGCCAACAGACCCGATTCAGACAGGACACTCCTGATTTTAGAAGCCAAAAATTGTTTTCTTTTAGCTGTTTCCCACTTGAAATGGCCTTAACTTCAACAGAAGTTAATGGGGAAAATTAATTCCCCCATTTTTTATTCAAAATCTCCCACTTTCCTGTTCTGATATGTTGGCATTTATAGTCGTAACCATTGACAGCTAAAGTATTGGTTCATAGCTGAACTCGGAGGGTCGCCACTGCCGAAAAACTGGTGTCACCACAGGAGCTTGCCTAAGCCAAGTCTGTTGCAAATAGTTCTAGGCACAGCCACCAATGCAGTACTCAAGGCCCGGGAAGTACACTTCTTATGGACAGAAACACCCCTGCTCCCACTGCACAACCTAGATGGCTCCTGAGCAAAGTCAGGTAACCACAGGCCGAGCCGTGCCTGTCTCAGGAGAGAGACTGAGACGCCTATCGGTGCAGCTGCCGTCCACACAGAGACTGGGTGGTACAAAAAGCCTTCCTAAGACTTTGAACTGAATTGCCTACTGAAAGTCATAAGATCTTTGGCCAATCTGTACCTGGGCCTGGTCCCTGTTTATTTATTTATTTTTCTGGTCCCTGTTTATGATTTACCACCTGGGAGGTAAGAGTGGGAACCTGTACTCAGAAGGAGGGAAGGTGATTACCAGGGCGGGGAGAGGGGGTTTAGTACCTCATCATTAGTGCAACTTAAGACAACCCTGAATAGTGGAAGGATTGACTAGTGCAGTATTCAGTTTTGCTTTGTGAGAAGAAGTACTTTCTTTCCTGAAAACCATAAGGCCTGGACAGTGTAATACTGTGTCTGTTGATTGACTGTTGAGTTTTGAGTTTTTTCTACCCCCTCTACCTCCAGGAGAAGTCTGGGTATGCTCACCCCGGCCTCGCTAACCTGAGACTTAAGCGTGGAAAGGGGTGATCTTAGCCCAGTTTGCAGAGATGTAATTAGACATGTTGAAGGGCACAATGGTAAACGACCTTTCCCCCCTTAATTACCCAATTACCGATATCTGCCCTGTGGCCCCCAAACTGGGCTTAGCAATGTGTCAACTGGGGCAGTTGTAAATGTGGTCTTTAGTCTGTGAAAGGCAGAACTGGACTGGGAACCCAAAGCAGCCCAGGGAATGTTGTCAGACCAGTTCCAGTACCGTGCATAGTGAGTGCAGGGGGGAGCGTGACCACTACAAATGGGGGGGGGGTGGTTGGGAGGTTCTCCCCCAAGAACATTTGGGGGGAATAGTGCATTCTACAACACATTTGTCATTATCTATTCAATTGTATTACTTTTAAAACATAGTAAATGACGACCTTACTGTGCACTATTATACGACAATCTTTGTTGGCGCTCTCAATATCACCCCCCCAACAGTGCCTCTCATCTCTCCTTAGCGCCTCTCTCACATGGATTTCATCTGTTTTGCGGCACCTTTCCTAACAGTATAGGGCGTCGGAGCACTTTACATCACACACAGAGACAATTGACGCTGAACATCCTGTGAATCTGGGCAAATCACTTAATCTCCCCGTGCCTAACAAAGAATGAATGTGTGTCCTCATGTAACGTAACTGGTGCTATGTAAAGCGCTCTGATACCTGATTGGATTCGGGTCAAGTTCGCGCTATATGAAACTCTGCAAAGAAAAAAAAATGAATCATATGTGTTTGAAACCAGTGTATAGAAAATTTTACAAGGTGTATGATTCACATGTCATCCATACTGGTCGGCATTTTTTAAGAGTGCTTAGTCTGGAGGAGCAAAAACTCAGGATTCAGAACATAACACAGTGGTGAGGGTTGACTTTAATAAGAATTTATTTCTATGCCAAACAACCCTTTTTTTAGCAACATCAGAATACTGAAAGACTGGAGAAAAAAAAGATAACTTTCTAACCTCTACCATGCGGTTTGCATGCAGCTCTTTGATGGCAGTTCATTGCTCACTGAGCTAGATTAGATAGTAACTTATGAACAGCACATTAACATAAGAACCTCTGTGACAAAAGCAGTAACTCACTGAGCAATGCACATAAAATACTGTTCTTCGATATGCATGGTACACGTTCTTTGCAGCATCCATATTAACCATCTATGATACCTGAGATAAGTCAAAACTGCCACTAGGCAAAGCTCCCATCTCTCTCCAGCAGGTACCTCATTACCAGAGTTATCTTGACACGTTTATTGTTGCCCGAAAACTGCTGGATATACAAGGAACTTTGCAGAAACTGCTGCATTGCTACAAAACCGGCCTCTACTAACAAAACCGCCCCCCCACCCTTCCAGCATCCTGGGGAAATGCCAGATGCCCGGTACGGCCAGTACGGCCTTGGTGAATGGCTTGTGCTTGTTCTTCTCCGCAGCAAAAATAAGTTAATTTGTCAACTGGATGGGTTGAGTTAGAGAAGAAATGTCTTGTATGAACTGCAGATAAACGCTTGATAGCCAATGAACCTTTGTACTTCTTTGGGCCATAGAGTTGGCCCTTCTAATACTGTACGTTGGACAAAGGAATCGACTCCAAGGGGCAGTTGGCTGACCACCTGTGTGGTTACCGGGACACAGCAAGCTGCAAGAGACCTGAAGCGACTAGTTGATCAGTACCAACTGGATTTTGATGGTCGCCTCTTTTAGAGTGAGCTCTGGCCCCTAAGTGTTGTCCCTGAGGTTCTGGGCTTAGACGTGACTGAAAGGAGCGGCTTCAGAAACCCTGAGAAGTTGGGACTTTGGAAATTGTTTGGCCTTCCAAAACCACCAGAACTTTCGGTGGACTTTCGCAGGATGAGTATCCGATTTCGATTCTCTTTCCCCAGACACAACTTCAGGCTTGCCCTGCTGGAGGATTTTGAGTTCCATAAAGAAGACTAAGACAGATGGTTGACCAGGGGGGGGAAACCCCCTTGGTGTATCTGACCCGTGCACCATTGTAGTTGGCCTGAATTTGTGCCTAGGGCCTGGTCTATTGCTTCCGTAGACTATCATTGGCGCTTAGTGCTTTTTGGAGCTATTTTTACCTATAAATTAAAACATTCATATCTCTGGCTCCCCCTATTGAATTTTGGTTGTTTTATTGTCATTTTGTGTGTTAAATTGTACTCTCTTCCCTAATTTGGTTTAGGATTTTTATTGCTCGGTGTTTTGACTTTAATACTGTTTTGGTGCTGCATAAATACTTTATTATAAATACACATAGCCCTCAGTTGATTCTGTCTGCTCTGTGCCAAAGCTATCAGGGGGTTAAGTTCGGGTTAATTTAGTGACCTTGGGGTTCACCCTGACAAGTGATAATATTTGTTATGGTGGGCGCCTCACCCCCAAAAATATTTCACTTTTTTACAATTGGAAATGGTATAATTTGGTGTGCATATGCAGCTCGATATAGGCCAATGGTACATTGCTGTTCTTTGAGGATGCTGGTGACCAATGACAAGTGTGCTCTTGCATGTATGTGGGTACGGTGTAGACTAGTAGGATACCTTCCACTGGATTGCGTGGGAGACCTTTGTTTGCCACGAGTGGGCATCATTTTCAATGTGCATATGAGCAGGATAAGGACGAGTGCCACATTTTGTTAGAGGGGCAATGTCGCGGACCTGTGGCAGAAGCATATTTCAGACCAACGGTATGAGTGCCTTTGAGTGTACATTATAGCAATTTGTGGTTGGACTTAAGTAGAACATGATGTCATAGATATGCCTATGTCTCCCTTTGCCCTTTCCTATTGTTTGGAGGTGGGGGTACAAAGGTGTGCATGGTATTGTATTATTTCCTAATTTGAGCTTCTGTTGTGTGTGTTAGGAGTGTGGTGTGTGGCATTGAGGAGTCTGTCTGTCCATGTGTGCTGCTTTCGTGTGTGTATGGAGCAGTTGGCGAGAAGTTGAATAAGACTGATCAGGCAGGTTATAAGTGCTTAATCTGAGCCGGTGGTTTACTGTGCTCAGCACCGGCTCCTAATTGTCATCACCACACTTATGACACATGGAGGCGCTGCTCATCTAATTTAGAGTTCAGCAGAACAACAGTTCATTATGAATACAATATACATCAACAAATACTAATTACTGCCTCCCCAGCCTTTAGCTTTGGGGACCTGGAAGTATCTGAACTGTCGCACTTGCAGGTGAGAGAGATGGTTAGTAATTGTTTTGGTACCTTCATTGGCAGCGATGATGGGGCGATGGGTGGTGCCAGCTGCAGTCGTCTTCTGGTCAGGGCCCTGACACTTATTATTTTACAAATTAAGCACTGCAGGTCATCCCGCTCCGGGTGACCGTATTATGTTCTACCTGTACCCTCACGTCCCTGATCCAATATGGACGAGTTATCCATCTTTGCACGCTTATGCACAAGAGCTGATGCTTCGACATTATAATCCCCTTTACTGCTTGTAAGGAATCTGGAAAGAGCCCATTCAGCAGGCCTGCAAATTGTCTACATTTTTCAACACACAGAAGGACTTCTCAGCGGAAAATTCAATCTTGTATGTAAATTGAGTCATGCCATGGGCCAATTAATCACAATATATCAGAATCCTGGTGAAAACACACAGCTGCCCCCACTGCAGACAGAGCACTGAGAACATGTGAAAGGGGCGCCAGGCAGGAGAAAGAGAGGCGATAGCGCCTACATCTGGACAGGCAAATATCAAACCGCTTTTTGAAGCGTAAGTTGCTAGAGATTTTGGGGTTGAAATTTACTAAGCCAAAGTTGCTGCGCTGCGTTGCGTCAAAGAGAAAGTAAAAAATAGAGCAATATCTACTAACCTAATACCACAACTAGTACTGAATGCTGGATTCCACTCAATATTACTGAGTGGGATTCCAAACCCATTTATGTCACATCCGGTTTTATATTCTACTTTTTTGGTCACAGATTCCACATGTGTGAAATTCAGGTGAAATCAATAACCAGAAAATCAGGAAAAACATGCATAAAACAGACCAGTCATTTCAGATGCTGAATCCCCCCATTCTGGACATAAAATTAAAAATCACTTAGTAATGGGGCAATATCGCCTGTTATATTGGCAATATCGGCTCTTTTAGCCCCACCTCTTTTTAACCGGCCTCAGAATGAGGGCAGTGATGTAGTACTTGCACAGGCTGCCTTCACCGTTCATTTGTGCATTGTTTTTTAAAGCTTGCAAACCTGATTTTCCTGATTTACAAGAGCAGAGAGTTTAATGTGAGCAGACAGCATCATATCTCATAGCGTTTATAGCCTTGATTTAAAGTGCCGGGGCAGCTTACGTGGACCTCCTGGCAGTACAGACACAGGCAAACCACCACCTGGGAGCTGGAGGCAGGGGCTGCCCTCATGCCCACCTCTCTTAGGTTCCAACCAGCTCAGGGTGGCTGTGCTTACTCTGTGTGGGTGCTGGTGGTGACCCTGGCTCTCATTGTGACTCATAGCCGGAGAGAGAAGCTCGAACAGGAGTAAGAGGAGGGTGGGATAACAGTGACAATTGGAGGAAGCAAAGATGAGTAAGAACCTGCAAGAGTGAGATAAAAGAGATATGAAGTGTAGGGCAGCTGACGATTGAGGTATGAGGTGGAATCAAGACAAGGCAGCCTTGGTATTCGACAACTTCAGCATTTAGCAGAAACGTCGGTGTTCTCCGAAGATTAACTTTGGACTCCTGCACTGTTGTTTTTACAACTCAAGCAATCATGATATATGAGTCCTCATAGTCATGGTTTATCAGAGGGGGTAGCTTGCCAAAAAACACTGGCTAGCCTCCGTCGCCCACTTCTAAATTACGAGGCTAGCTGAAGGTGGAGCCGGTGTGCAACAGCTGGACCGAGCAGTTACGGGATGTGGCAGAACAAATTTGAAATCCTTATCCGTATGTCAAGTGTTATGCAAAAGAGTTGACTTGAAAAGTCCTCTGCAGTTTCTGGTCTACAAGATATGGAAAAAAGCAAACTGTCAACATCCCACTGAACCAAAGGAAAACGGTGGGCTCAGATCCTGGACCTCATTAGAGTCACATCAGGAAGGACCAACTTGGCTTCCTTCTTCCCAACAAAAGTCCACTGGATTCAAGCTAGCCTGGCTGAAGACGGCTGAAATGCCAGAAACCGGTCCCAGGATGGTTGTTTACGGTCCAGGGAAGACCTGGCTTGGCAGTTCGGGCTGGACTGCTCTCATGAGGCACAGGGTCAAGACTGATTTGCATATGGCTGGGTCTGAACTGGGGTGGCGAAGTGAGCCAAAGAACGATGATGGATTCACCCAGATCTGTGACTCGGGGTGAGTGTCTGTAAACGTGCAGCGCTCCGGCCATCATCTCCTTGTGTTTGCTTCCTTTAAGAAAAGCCAAGAGATCTGTCCCAGGGTGAATAATGGGGAACATCTCCAAGAAATAGAGCGATCCTCCCTCAGGATGAGAAGCATCGTTAGCACTACAGGAATAAGAAGAGGACCTCCAAGAGCTAAGATGGAAGGGGCTGCTCCCAAGAAGGAGAAGTACAGTGGTCTTCGTCCATGACGAGAAGCCTTGCGTATTCTGGAGGAATAAAGCAAGTGATAGTGAGAAGCGGGGGGATCCTTCCAAGATGGGGAAGCATGGGAGATGCTTCTATGACAGAGAAGTGGGGTGTATGCTCCAGGAATGTGACGCAAGGGGTGAGATACTACCAGGACCAAGAGGAAAGGCAAGAGGGTTCTTCTCCATGACTGAGTAGGGAGGGGGTCCTCCAAGAGCGAGAAACAAAGTAGTCTTTCTCCATAACTGAGAAGCATTGTGTTTTTGTTCAGAGTGAATCTGGCGATGGTGATTCGCCCTGGACTGAGAAGCAGGGTAGACCTCTCAAGACAGAGAAGCACGGTATCCCCTTCCTTGAAGGAGAAACAAAGGGGCCTTCCCAGGTCTGAGAGTGAAGGAGATCTTCTTCATTGTGATTGAGAAGCAGGTAGGACAATCCAGGAATGAGAAACAAGGGTTGGCGTTTATACCAAGACTGAGAAGCGGGGGGGCCTCCCTAGAGTCATGCTTCACCTCCATGACTGAGAAGAAAGGTGATCTTTCTGGGGCTGAGACTAAAGAGGGTGTTTCTTCAATAGTGGCTGAGAAGAAGGGTGGACACTCCAGTAATGAGAAGCAACGGAATGGGATCCTATTAGGACTGAGAAGTGAGAGGGCCTCTCGAAACTGAGACTCGGGATGCTTAACATCGATGACTTAGAAGCAAGGTGAGCGATCTTTCTTCGTCACTAAGAAAAAGAGTATATGCCCTAAGAATGAGAAGCAGGGACCCTCCCATGATGGAGCAGCAAGATGTACCCTCTGGCAATGAGAAGCATGGTGGTCCTTTCAGGGCTGAGAAGCAAGGTGGTCTTACTTCATGATTGAGAAGCAGAGTAAATGCTCAAAGAATGTGAATATGGAACCCTCCCACGATGGCGAGACAAGGTGTATCCTCTAGCAATGAGAAGTATGGCGGTCCTCTCATTGCTGAGAAGCAAGGTGGTCTTGCATGATGTCAAAAAAGATCAGCACGCCCCAACTTATATGTACAAATAATATCCTCAGCTGTGTTGCCAGGTTTCACATTAAATCTTCATTCAAACGTAATGCACAGACTGCATTTTATTTTTCTTTAAAATGTTCTTGTTATTCAAATCTTCTCTTTCTTCTTTTAATAAAGTATTTCTTCAGAAGTAGCCAAAAATAGCCAACGCGTTTCGTCTCCTACATGAGACTTCTTCAGGGCTTATTGATTAGGCTCCTATTTCAAGACTGAGCTGCAGAGAACATGCCCCAGGATTGAGAAGCAGGAACCCTCATAGAATGTAGACACAAGCTGTACCCTTTAAGGAGAAGCAAGGGACCACAGAGTACTGAAAAGCATGGTGGTCCTCCCGGTATAGAGAGGCACAGGAGCCACCTCCACATGGGCGTCAGCAGGGAGGGGCAAGGAGGGGCGCTTGCACCCCCCTGGAGCGCCCCTCCTTGCCCCCCCCCTTGTGTGTGTCAGCCCGGGCTGAAACAGCTTCCCGGGCTGTGGACCGTCTTGTTTGCAGCCGCACCCAAGTAGGTCTTTAAAGGACTATTTACGTGTTAATGAGGCTTTTTGTGAAGCTTTGTTGTTTTTTCACCCCTTCATCTCCACTCTGCCTATTGCTGGAAGAATTCCACCACCGCCCCCCCCCCCCCCCCCCACCCCAAAATTTGGGCTCTAGTTGCGCCTCTGGTCTGGGACTAAATATATTTTCACCACCCCTTCTGCTGTGCTCCGAATCCGCTCCGAAACTGAAGCTAATTCCGATGCTTCTACCAGGCCAGAGAGTGGCGTGCGTTGTACACCATGGATCACTGGAATTTTTATGTGAGGCTAACCGGCTATGAGTATGACTGTGATTACAAGTGCAAGTAAAATTACTTGAGAGGCCGAGTGGGTGTACTCAGACATTTCACGATGATCCGAGACTAACTAACTATCTTGTGTACTGCTTACTATTGCCAATGATTTCGTACCGAAGCTTTCTGATGGAGTGGGTGTTCTCTTTTTGTTGAATCCACTGCTCTGAGTGCTGACATAAGGGCCAAAAAACTACAGCTGCTGTCTGATTGTGAGGAAGGGGTGTCTCCTTTCCAGATCATTCGGGGGTACTTTTCTCAGTCCTTGCACTGGCTCGGGCTTAATTACTGTACAATCTGCACAAACTACATAAAACCAGGAAGAATATATTTCTATTCGATCCTCCCACTCTTCATTTCTCTTTTGGTCTTAGTACCGTTTCCAGTGCTATTTCCAGTACTTAATTTGTAAAATAGTAAATAAATAGGTTTAGGGACCCAATGTTTTTTTCTTAGAAGCTGCCATCCACACTGCTGAACACCAGGGTGGCCACATACCAAGGCTGCTTACTCTTGATTCCAGCTCACGCCTCTTCCTTTCACCACCTCACACTTCTCTCTCTTTCTCCGAGTCTTGCCCATTCTTTTTCATCTCTGCTTCATGAACCCAGTTCATAAGTGTTGCCTCTTATTTTGGTATCCGGGCCTTTTCTACTCCAGTCTGACACTGACTGAGTCTCCCTACACTTCTCTCCCTCCTTAGAACTCAGAGAGGGATCTCCCCTCAACTCTTAAACCTCCAATAAGTTTTGGGTTTTGTCTCTCCCTTGTCAGTTGAAAAATTAGATCTGTTCTCTGTTACTACAGATGATTCCAGTCCTGCAGTTATGGTAAGTTGACAGTCACTTGGGCCATGTGCCACAAAGTCCACTGTAGAACTACAGGCTGGATGGCACTAGTCGCAGAGCCAGCAGGTTAGCCCCCCCCCCCCCCCCCCGGAAAAATGTCTGCGGACGCCCGTGCACCTCCATGATGGAGAACGAGGGCTGGAATGAGATGCGAGGGGCCAGGGGGCGTCAGGAACTTGGCCCAGAGGGAAGCGCATTTGTGAATTCTAGGGAAGCAGGGTGGACACTCCAGTATCGAGAAGCAAGGGTTCATCCCGAGACTGTGAATCGAAGTGATCTCCCACCTTTACTGGGAAATAATACTACCCTCCCGGCATGAGAAGCAGGGGCGGAAGTCGTGCTGGAAATGAGATACGTGGCCTCTCTTCCATGACTGAGTGGCAGGGCGTGCCCTCCAAAGACGGGAACTAAAAACATGATGTTATTTCCAGCATAGGGAAGCAGAGTACACACAAACACACACTGAAAGGTACCCAGACACACACTGAAAAGTACACACACCAATACACACTGAAACGTACACATACACTGAAAGGTATACAGGCACACACTGAAAAGTACACATACACACACCAATACACACTAAAATGTAAACACACACATACACTGAAAAGTATACAGACACACAATGAAAATTACACACACCACCCACACACACACACTGACATGCACACCAATACACACTGAAAAGTACACACGCACACACACACTGAAAAGTACACACACACTGAAAAGTACACACACCACACACACACACACACACACACACCAATACACACTGAAAAGTACACACGCATACACACACACTGAAAAGTACATACACACGCACACTGAAAAACACGCACACTCACTGAAAAGTTGGGATGTCTTTCCCAGGACTGAGAAGCATGGTTACCGCCCACAAAACTTTGAAGCAGAGCATAGTTCTCTACCCCTCCCTCCCCCAATTCCCCCCACTATGAAGCAGGGGCGTGGCCTATCATTGTAAGGTTTTCTACGCTTCGACAGATAGGATAAAAATAAACGGTATTTTTTATTCTGAAAAGCTTCGCTATTTTTCCTCGTGTTTCTGAGAAGGTGGGGAGCTCCCCGGCGCTGTCAGTCCCCGCTCCCCCCTCCACGGGCGCTCCTCTCCGCTGTAATTAATAGGGCTGCGGCCCCCGTGCGCTGACTCACCTGCAATATTTGTTCGGCTTTTTAAACAGAAGCTTTGAATTCCGTGCGTCCTGCGGGGAGAGAGGCGGGAAGGGGCGAGGGGGGAATGCGATAACATCTAAAGATGCCGACGGAGGGCGCCCATCGCGGTGCAACAGATGGCTGGAGAGGGGGGCGCGCTGGAACAGGGTATGAGGGTAGATCCTGGCAGGAACAGCTGTAGGAGAACCTCTGAAGACACTGCCTGGGGAGAGCAGCTGGAAGAAGTACTCCGAAGATACTGCCTGAGAGAACAGCTGGAAGAGGGACTCCGAAGACACTGCCTGGGGAGAGCAGCTGGAAGAGGGACTCAGAAGATACTGCCTGGGGAGAACAGCTGGAAGAGGGACTCCGAAGACACTGCCTGGGGAGAGCAGCTGGAAGAGGGACTCAGAAGATACTGCCTGGGGAGAACAGCTGTGGGAGAACCTCTGAAGACACTGCCTGGGGAGAACAGCTGTGGGAGAACCTCTGAAGATACTGGCTGAGAGAGCAGCTGCAAGAGGGACTCTGAAGATACTGGCTGGGGAGAACAGCTGGAAGAGGAACTCAGAGGACAGTGTCTGAGAGAGCAGCTGCAAGAGGGACACTGAAGATACTGCCTGGGGAGAGCAGCTGGGAGAGGCACTCTGAAGATACTGGCTGGGGAGAACAGCTGGAAGAGGAACTCAGAGGATAGTGTCTGAGAGAGCAGCTGCAAGAGGGACACTGAAGATACTGCCTGGGGAGAGCAGCTGGGAGAGGGACTCTAAAGACACTGCCTGGGGAGAGAAGCCAGAAGAGGGACTCATTGGATACTGTCTACGTTAGTGCATCTGGAAGGGGGTCTCTGTAGATACTGCCTGAGGGAGCAGCTGTAAGAGGGTCCCTGAGGGTAGGGCTTGCGGAGCGCAGCTGGAAGAGGGTCTCTGTAGATACAGCCAAGAAGAGAGCGTGGGCACTGTGCGTGGGTGGAACAGCTTCAAGGGAATCTCACTGCTGGGGGCGAAAAGTGGGTGTCTCTATGGAGAGTGCCTTGACCAGAATCTCTTAGAATACTGCCCGGGCTTCATAAACGGGGAATGGTCGGTCAGGGCACTGCATGGGAAAGCAGATGTTAATGGAGCACAGATCAAACCAGCTGTGGAGCAGCTTGGAGAGAGCCATTGACAATCCTGCCCTAGGGGCCACTCGGAGGGTCTGTGAAGACACCGCCTAGGGAGCGTGAACCCCATAAGAGCTCTGAAGATATCACCCTGGAGAGGATTTCTGCTGATAATACCCGCAGAGAGATGCTAGGCAAGGGCTCTAAAGGTAGCGTTTGTGGAGAGCCGCTGCGACAGGGTCTGTAGGGCACCGCGTGTGTATGGTTACGAGGAGAGTAGCGCTGTTGATGCTGCCTGCGAGAGCTGCTTGGAGAACACCTCAGAAGGTACTCCCTGAGAAAGCTGGTGATCTCTCCCTAAGACAGGTGCTGCCTGAGAAACTCTTTGTAAAGATCCTGGGAGAGCTGCTGAGAGAGGATCACCATTGGGTAACACCTGGGCGACATGCGGAGGGAGAATCTCTAAGAAGTGCCGGAGAAAGCTGCTGTGTGACCAACTCTGTGGCTACTGCCTGGAAGATCTGCTGAGAGAGGGTCTCAAGAGATACTGCCCGAGAGAAGGTATGTGAAAATACAGTCTAAGGTGGGGTAGAGCATCGTAGGATACTGCCCGATGGTGCTGCGGAGGGAAGTTATTTAATGATACTCTCTGAGAAAGATCCTGGGTGAGGCTGCCGAGATGGGCTCGCCATGGGATACTGCCCGAGAGGGCTGCTGAGAGAGGATCCCTTTAGGAGGCTGCTTGAGAGCACTGCTGAGGAGATCGCTAATGATGTTGTCTAAGGGCGATCTTGAGTGACAAAGTCTAAGCGCACTGGCTGGTGAGCTGCTGAGAAAGGATCTCCCTGGATACCTCCTGGTAGGGTTGCTGAGAGAGGATCTCCTTGGGATACTGCCTGGGAGGGCTGCTGAGACAGGATGCCTTTAGGCGATTGCTTGAAAGCGCTGCTGATGAGGGATCTCTAATGATACTGTCTGAGGGAGATGAGTGATGAAGTCTAAGGGTACTACCAGTGTGAGCTGCTGAGAGGGGTCTCCATGGGATGATGCCCGAGAGGGCTGCTGAAGGGGGATCTCTTTTGGATACTGCTTGAGAGCACTGCTGAGAACGATCACTAATGATATTGTTTAAGGGAGATATTGAGTGACAAAGTCTAAGCACACTGTCTGGGAGAGCTGCTGAGAGAGGATCTCCCTGGACACCTCCTGGTAGGGTTGCTGAGAGAGGATCTCCTTGGGATACTTCCTGGTAGGGCTGCTGAGAGAGGATCCCTATGGGATACTGCCAGGGAGGGCTGCTGAGAGAGGATCCCTATGGGAACCTGCCTGAGAGGGCTGCTGAGACAGGATCTCTTTAGGATTCTGCTTGAGGGGGATAATGAGTGAAGAAGTCTAAAGATACTGCTTGGACGAGCTGCTGAGAGTGGATCTCCATGGGATACTGTCTGTGAGGGCTGCTGAGAGAGGATATTTTTAGGGTATTGCTTGAGGGAGCTGCTGACAAGGGATCTCTAGTGATACTGTCTGAGGGGGATATTGAGTGACACCGTCTAAGGGGTCTGCCTGGAAGCGCGACCGAGAGAGATCGCCGTGGACACTGCCTGGGAGAGCTACTGAGAGAGGATCTCCATCGTATACTGCCTGAGAGAGCTGCTGAGTAGGGATCGCTAATGATACTGTCTGAGGGAGATATTGAGTGAATGACGAAGTCTAAAGGTACTGGGTGGACGAGCTGCTGAAAGAAGCTCTCCATGGAAACTGCCAGAGAGGGCTGCTGAGACAGGATCTTCAAAAGAGACTGCCTTTGGGGGCTGCTGAGACAGGATCTTCTTAGGAGACGGCCTGGGGGGCGGTGGTGTTGCTGAGAGAGGATCTTCATAGGAGACTACCTGTGAGTGCTGCTGAGATGTGATCTTCATAGGAGACTGCTTGGGAGTGCAGCTGAGACAGGATCTTCATAGGAGACTACCTGTGGGAGCTTCTGAGACAGGATCTTCAGAGGAGACTGCCTGAGGGGGCTGCTGAGACAGGATCTTCAGAGGAGACTGCCTAAGGGGGCTGCTGAAACAGGATCTTCATAGGAGACTGCCTGGGAGAGCTGCTGGGAGACGATCGCCATCGTAAACTGCCTGAGAGAGCTGCTGGGTAGGGATCTCTAATGATACTGTCTGAGGGAGATATTGAGTGAGTGACGAAGTCTAAAGGTACTGGGTGGACGAGCTGCTGAAAGAGGCTCTCCATGGAAACTGCCTGAGAGTGTTGCTGAGAGAGGATCTTAATAGGAGACTGCCTGAGGGGGCTGCTAAAACAGGATCTTCATAGGAGACTGCCTGAGGGAGCTGCTGAGGCAGGATCATCATAGGAGACTGCCTGGGAGTGCTGCTGAGACAGGATAGCTAAGAATTCCATTTATGATGGCTGCTGGGTAAATAACTCTGGTGATGTTTACTAACCAGTACTGCAATGAGGCTTAGCGGTTAATGCCGGGGGAGCTGCTTAGAGGCTATCTTTAGTGACCACTGCCCGAGAATGCTGCTGAGTGACTGAGCTTCCTGAATACTACCTGAGACAGCTGCTGAAGGGGGGGGGGGGGGGGGGGTCCGGAGATTACAGCCTGGGGAGCTGCTGAGAGAGCGCCTGGGGGTACTTTCCAGGAGAAACTGGTAATTGTATTGCATTGCAATTGCATTTATATAGCGCTTACTACCCCTGATAAGGCGTGGAAGCGCTTTTTTGGCGAGTAGCGCGCTACTCCGGAACCCATAATGGATTAGTAATGCTGCCAGATGAGTATTCCTGGGGTGACTGCGAGACCCCTCTGAGGACCCTGCCGGACCCTGAAAGCAGACAGCTCCAGCAGCCGGGGCACTGCCCGGTACATCCACGCTGCGCGGGGGCTCGTGGCGGAGATTGTGTTTCATTCCGTCTTCAAGTGAGGTACAGTGAATGAGTGAAAAAAGGTATGTGTTCTTGTGTAATGTAACTGGTGCACATATAAAGGGCTCAAATGCTTTCGCATCACGTTCGCGCTATATGGAGAAAAGAAATGTGAATAAAGGTGCAAGTTGTCTCGTGGTGGAGGGGCGCGGTTTAGGGGCGGTAGGTTGTCGGGTTAAAGCATCCCCGCCTGACACAGAACCCGCGCCATCTGAGTGCAGAGCCGAGATCGTTGGCTTAAATTTGAAGTTATAAATGGTGCGTTCGCCCCCCTTGACCCCTTCACCGGGAAAGCGTTCCGGCAGCACCGCAGTAAGTAGTGTCGCACATACCCGAGGGGACCGGCTAAGAGCTCCGGGAACTGCAGGGTCTGGTAGAAAACTTTGAAGAGTGCGTCTGGGAAGGGTGCGGTGCATGGAGGCCGGGGGCCCTGTCCTTCGATGGAAACCTCGTTAGACAGAAAACTTGTGTGAACAACACCTGTAGACGCTGCCGCGCAGGGAGCGTCCAGAGGGGCTGGGGGGCTGACCGTGGTGCCACGGACCCGGCAAGGAGGAAGGGGGAATCCAGGCCATCAGGGGCGTAGCTCACCCCCCTGCGGCGCTTGGGAGGGGGGCATTCTTCAAGGCGCCCCGACACTTGTAATCAGTGCTATATTGGAAAATGAAGGGGGCCATCATGCCACAGTCTGCGCGGCAGTGGGAGTAACAACATTCAGCGTTACGCCCCCGTGAGGCTTTCAGGTTGTGCAGCCATCATTGTGCAGCAAGTGCAGTGGTCACTGAACCCTGATTATGACGATATTTTTGGTACACAACTAGTAGTGAGAGGGGCTTATTTTCTTGCTTTCACTGGGGCGGGGCCTTAGGCACACCCGATGCGCCACTACCGCGCAGAGCGCTGCGTCACTTCTGCCCAGGGCTTACTACGCGCTCACTGCTACTCACTGGAGGGACACTAACTGCTCACTGACTCCCACAGTGTGCTGTTGGGCCTGAGTGTGTTCAATCCAGTCATGCTAATCTTCTCACTGACTCTCACTGTGTGTTAGATTTAAGCATCCTCACTGCTGACACTAGTGATTGTGTAACAGCTCCATGACTCTCTCACTTTGTGTTAGGCGCATCACGTGCTCACTGTTCACACTCGCAATGTGTTATAGCTCACTTACTATGTGTTAGGCGCATCATGTGCTCACTTTTCACACTAGCGATGTGTAACGGCTCACTGACTATCGCTATGTGGTAAACTTATCATGCGCGCGCTGTTCACACTATTGATGCGTTATAGCTCACTGGCTCTGTCACTATGTGTTAGATTCACCATATGCTCACTGTTCACACTCGTAATGTGTAACAGATTACTTGCTCTGTCACTGTGTGTCAATCTTATCACGTGTTCACTGTTCACACTAGTGATGTGTAACGGATCACTTACTCACTCACCATGTGTCAGGCTCATCGTATGCTCACTGTTCACACTCGCGATGTGTAATGGATTACTTACTCTGTCAGTACGTGTCAGGCTCATCGTGTGCTCAATGTTCACACTCGCGATGTGAAACCGCTCACTTACTGTCTCACTATGTGTCAGGCTTACCTCGTGCTCACTGTTCACACTGCGACGTGTCACTCTGTGCCAGGCTTCTCGCGAGATTGCCGCTGTGTTACGTTTAGTTTTTGCTCTCTTCTCACAGCAATGGCGGGTAACTACTCACTGGTGCTGCCACTGTCTCTTGGGCTTAGAGTGTGTACTCACAGGTCACAATGGTGATGCGCAGTGGCGTACATAATGATTGCTCACTTTCTCTGCTCACTGTGCACACTAGTGCTGCGTAACAGCTCCTGCCCGGGAGGCTTCACCACTGCCCACGAGTAGGTGAGTTGCACACTTTGTTGTTAGAGAAGTCGGTTCTGATAACACACCCATGGAAATGAACTGGTAAATGAAGTACTCTGTATTGTAGAATTAATATAGCGCCTACTACACATACGAAGCGCATGCCTACCTGGCTTGCATGCTACATTGTGTGGGGCGTGTGCTTGGAAGTATGTTGTCTTTATTTTGCCCCTGTGTGAGAAGTGTTTCCGGATCTTGCTTGAGGACTACTCACGTGCGATTGTCGTGTGCTGGGATGCAGCGCTTAGAAGCACGATAGATGAAGTGTGAGAGATAGGCGCACACTATTCTGGAAGCGATGCTCGCCTCCTCAGATCTCTCGGCCACCTGCAGCGGTGTACGAAAGAATAACTCATTCCAAGCAGCGAGAAGGTAATACAAGTACAAGCTTGGGTACCACCAGATAATGTGCTTTTTGAGACAAGTGTACATTCTGCCCAGGAATGTACAAAAAATAGAGGGACATAAAAACATACAGGTGGGAGATGCGTGCAGGCAAATGCGTAGTTTTGTGAGCGCAAAATCGGCCCTAATTATTTGGAATGTTTTACACGGGCACTAGATTACATTAAACAAAGTCAGATTCGTGTTTGCTTGTTAAGGCGAGTTTAAGTGATTTGCACAGAATCACAAGATGTTGAGCCGACGCTGGGACTCAAACCTAGTTCAACAAGCATTTACAATGCAACGGTCTCGGCATTGTTAAAGTTAGAGCTATTGGCAGTGCTCATGACAATGCCGTTTCTTTAAATGTTTTAAAAACAAAAACATAAACAAAAATAATGTCATGAGCAATGCCAATAGCTCTAACTTTACCAATGCCGAGACCATTGCATTGTAAATGCTTGTTGTTTCTTCCCCTCGACTTGGTCTCCACACAACCTTTTCCTCCCAACATTCCAACAATGACGTCTATCCGCATTCCTCACACATCGTCTCTCGCCGGTTCAGTAATGTCTTTACATTCTCACCTTCTGTCCATTCTCCAAAGTTCCAGGGCACAAAACTCGCCTCACCTCCGGCATAAAAAGCATCCCAACCGGCTGTCGAGGCTGCCCCGGTCTAATGTTCACACATGAAAGGGTCCTGCGCGAGGCATCCGTCGAAAGGACATGAAACAAGAAGCCACCTGAACCATTTTCGGGACAACTTCCGACATAAATCAAACAGAAGAGACAGAAACGCAAGCAGCGCATCGCCATGAGATCTCCTGCTCAACCTGCGCATAAAACAACACCAGACAACACAAATACTAATGTGTTCAATGAAAGCAGGTGCATGAAAGGGTCGTAATATGCACCTTTCCTTCAATTAATGCCGCCCGAGGGTTTCCTGCACATAACTGCGTCCTTATGAAAACTAAAACATCCGGGATGAAAGGCGGAGAGGCAAAAAGGCAGAGCAAGAACAAATCTGCGGCTCGAGGGGTAGGTAAAGTGTTCGGTGTTTTGTGGGGACCTACAAAGTAATCAATCACTGTGGCTCCAGCAACTAACTTGCGTCAGACGTTTAACAACCATCAACAAACGTGTTAGTTTGCCTTCTCGTGGTGCCTGCACAACACCAGGGGAAACAAAACATTGCGTGACTTTATTTTGGTCGCAAAGGAAATCATCGACTGAAGAGTCCGGATGGCAGCTGGAAAATAGAGACATCAGTGTGTCAATGTGACTGGTGCCCATGTAAAGCGCTCCGATGCCTACGGGTCGAGTTCGCGCTATATTAATCTGCAAAAAAAAACATGCACGTGCAGGCACAGACCAGCACAAAGACACAAACACACAGCCTCCATTAGACCCACAGATACCAGACATGACACCTCGGAGGCACCCGAACAAAGAGGGACCCATGCACGGACCATCATAGAAGTTCACTCACACACAGGCTTGCCAACTTTAAAAAATAAATAAATAAAGTGCCTCAGTTAAGTAATAATATCAAACACGCGCGTGGTGCACGCCGCGATAATTAAAAACAGATGTCGGAACAGATGGCCCCTGCACATAACCGCAAGCGTTAGGCCAGGGGCGGATACATGCACACGCCTTTGACCAATTGCGTGATGTCTTTCCCAAAGCTTGTTTTACTTTGCGTTTTGATGACCAAGAATTAATGCTGTCCCCTGGTAACCACGGAGGTCGGCTGGCGTGTCTAAAGTGAAACTGGAGTTTCCGAGTCGGATGTCCTTGCACAGTAAACAAGGAGGAAGCTGCGAGCTGCACGAACCTGATGCTGGACACCACCGCCTTTCTCCGAGGCAGAGCAGAAATGCCTCGGAGAAAGGCAGCGTCCTTTTCGGATTCGGGGCGTGTTTTGCTGTTGTCTCCTCCTTGAGACTTCTCGCAAAAAACACGCCCCCCGATCCGAAAAGGACGGGGCCTAATCAGAGTGACTGACCTCTTCTCCAGTGACTGGCCAGCATTTACGAGGCCAGCCAATGGAGAACAGGGGAGAAGAGGGGCTGGTTCAAGCCCCTCTTCTCCAAGTCATTAAATCTCCGACTTCCGGTTCTGCCTTTCGGCAGACCGGTAGTCCTCGACCTAAAAACTGGAAGCTCTCACATCTCCCTCTGCTGGACTGAAGGGTACCATATTTTTTGTTTCCAGTGTTACATAGCGCGAACTCGACCCGAAGGTATCGGAGCGCTTCACATGAGCACCAGTTACGTTACACAATGACATATTCATTTTGTGGTAGTGAGGAAATATGAATTTTGTGATCAGTTATGTCCCCTATCGTAGACCCCAACGGCTCCATGTGCATGCTATAAGTACATGTATGTTCCCTCCTGCTCCAGTTCTGAAGACGCAAATATATGTGCGTCCATCGTCAACATGTCCTCTTTCAGATCCGCCATGAATGGGTCAGATATTCCATTCCTAAGTATGAAAGGCCACCGACTTTATGTGGTTCACTTTCCACATTTCACAGATTCAGGCGAGTAGGCCCGAATTCTGTCATCAAGCCTTTTTTCCTGCCTTCTGCCTCTGAAAGCTCCAGTCTGAGCCCGCATCTGTGACCATGAACTTTGTCTTACTCCTTGCGCGGCTAACGGAGCCTGATCCAGCCTGTTGCCTGCCAAAAACTGTATTTCACCTTCGAGATTATCTCCTTCGCTTTCCTCATCCGATGCATTCCTGTCTAGTAGTTTAGGTAAACATTCTTCCAGCTCCCGTGCAAAGGGCCAGGCCTCGCTGTCCTCATGCAAGTAATTCATAGCCCCGTTACCATGGAATATTCCTACCCCCTCGCATCTAGTGTAGACACTTAGACGCTTGTACACGCACTAACAGTCAGTATAGTCAGTATAGAATAAGATTCTATCCTAAGAGACCTCTCTTTTTGGATAACACAGTTCTTTAAACATAGGATATTAGATATGATTTGGAATTAGGTTGACATAACCCCAGACTTCTGTCTCCACATGTAGAGCTAAATGTCAAGTCTCCTTCACCCTCTAGTTGCACGTCAATCACACGTCATGCAGCTGCGCGCGCATCTCTGCCACATATTTCTGCTGACATTGCAGGATTCTCTTATGGATCCACCCACATATTACATCATGTATGATGACGTTTATTAAATTACGCCCTCTATTAGCTACGTATGCACCTTTTATCAGCTGTTACGCCTCTTGCATCTGTTTTCACTGTAATGCCTTTTCTATAAAAATGATTACCTGTCAATAATATATGTTCCTTCCTTCCTGAACTTTCGTGGTGATGGAATAGAAGGCCCACAATTCGAATTGTGTTCCTTTATATAGGAATAAAGCCTTTTTAAACCCTCTAATACCACGGATTCTGCCTCTCATTTTACTGAGTTATTCTTAGACAGACTTTACCGCATAAAAAATAGTACCGGTAACGAAATATTTACCACATAAATTGGCGCCCGAATAGGGACACTTTCTTATCTCACGCGCCGGCGGTGCGTTGCAGGCCCGGTCTCCTGCCACAGCTGAACGGACAACAAAAACGCGTATCTGCAGGATTTCCTGTGTCTCCTTCCGGCCAAGCGGGGACGACTGAGGCTGCGATCAACACCCAGACGAGGCGGTGAGAAGTGCGAAGTATCCCGACCAGAGCCTAGCTGAGAGAGCAAGATCCGAGGTATACAGAGACCCGCCAGGTTCCGAAGTTCCGAGTCCAGTCGAGTCGAATCCAGTCCGGTCCAGTTTCAAGTTCCGTTCCGAGGCCTTCCGTTCCGAGCTACCCGGTGAGTACCATTACCGGGGAGGCATTTAACGTGCACATAGGCTGTGCCGGTCAAGACGGGTTTGGGTACACAAATCCGGTCTGCACTGTTTTAGCAGTGTATCTGTACTGTTTAGCAGTATATATAGTATGTAATGCATATAAATAAATATTATCCAGTGTCAGTATAATGTCAGTAACTAGTTTCTTATTAGTTATCATTGTTCGTAAAACTGTTAAGCGTTAAATGTTTTAAATACGTTCTATATATTGTGGTATGAATGACTGTTCATTATTGTGTGTTCACGTATAAAGTGTGTTTCTAGAAACAAGATCTAAAAATGCCGCTCTTTTCGAAACTAAGACAGATCAAAACTAGAAAAGGTGTACTCGAAGAAGCTGTTCCCATTCCACCTAGGGATACTCCAGGATACTTTATGTATCATAAGCATGGCTTAGATGCCGTATTATTTCTTGATTTAGGGGTAGATTACACCAAAGAATTACCAGAGAGTCAGAGATGGCCCGCAGCGGGGACCTGGGATGCAGATTGCATCATGAGAGTAGAAGAAGAATTATGGAAAAAGAAAGCCAGACAGTCACAGAAAGATGCCATTGAATTATGGCGTAAAGAATCATATAGACGTACAGAAAAAGCACACCGACAGGAAGAGAAAGGCAAGGAGAATTCAAATAAAGTCCGAGAAAATCTATTACTTGAGGAAGGTACCCGAGTAAAATCAGAACAAGTAGATAGACAAAGAAACGCCCTTATGAATGGTATGTATCCACTTCTGGCCGAAGGGTTACCTAAGGCTACTCCGGAAATACCAAAAGACTTGCCACCCCCATTGTTTCCGATAAAAGCGCACCCCAAGGGGCATCCCAGAACCGCAGAAGATGTTTTCCTCTCCCGCTATTTAGATGACGCAGCTCCCGAGTATGCTAATACCGCACCACATAGACCGCTTGCCGATGACGCTCATCGCCAAGAACATTCGTCTGTACCTCCGCAACAACACGCTTCGACACACATTCCGACAAGCACATCTGTTTCTACAGCTTTTCCCACAACGACGGTTGCTGTCTCACCCTCAACAAATCCTTTCACGTCCGGCACCCCAGACGGTGCTACAGGAGGTACGACAGACATTTTTTCTACACCACCCAGAGGAAATAAATTTTCCCTTAGAGATTTAGCCCTCCAACGTACGCCCAAACTAGCCACTCCTGACATGCTTAAGGAACTTCTAGTAGATTGTAGATATGATCCTGTGCCCGGTAAACGGGACGAAATGCTGCTGTCATCATTACGTATCCGACGAGCTGCCATATATTTAACGAAGTTACCAGGAATGAATACACATTTAGAAAATATATATCACTTTGTCCAGTCAGGGCGAGGTCCTGAAAGTATTAGCAGAGCCATGGAGTACCAGAAAGCGGAGGTACAGGGACAACTGTTACGTTTCCTCATAAACTGTGTAATTAGAAATCAAGACCGGCCTGGGGTAAATCCGGAAGAAATGCAAACACTTGTCACTTGGGGTCGAAATATATCAGAAGGAAGACATGATAAACAGTTATGTATAGTAGCTATGTACCGAAAGATCCGCAAAGAGGTAGAACGAATACACGAAGAAAGATTAGAGGTAGACGCCGCTGATCTAAACAGAGAGGAGGAGGAGCAAGAATCAGAGCAAGTAGACACGATAGCTTATGTAAGTAAAGGAAGACCCCATAATAATATCAGAGGTTTTAACGACCCAATACGTCCAATACGTCCAGAATATAATAGACATCTTCCAAACCCTATGCTAAATACAAAATCCCCTGAACACTTATTCCAAGCCGCTGATAAATTACTCCGAGATCGAAGGGGGTATTACGTGCTCGATTCCATGGACGAACAAGAATTAGCCAGGTCAGCAGTACAATGGGCTGACAGTCCCGGCGAATACAATGATGATGTACTTGCACACACGTTTCTGAATCTAGACCCATATGAACAGCGTTTAGCTAGTATATACATGATTCAACACCTCCTTATATTATATAAAGGCCAACACTCCGATCCAGGACCCTTACCTGACATATTGACAGAACTACTCACGAACATATGGAGAGGGTCAGGTACTGATTTGATTAAGGAAATACTAGAATCCCGAAACCAATATTTAAATTTCGTATGCCCAGAACACGTCTCAGTTCCCATAATGGGAAGAAAAATGTATCACATAGATAGACAGAACCCGTTACGCGAAGTGCACCCGATCAGAGGTGCCGACGATAATTTCACACGTGTGTTTGTATACACGCCTATAACTAAACTGGAATTATTAGAAATGAAGAAAGTAGTACCCAGTCATGACAAAGATCCAGCAGGTTTCCACCGTGAGATAAAAGACATGTTACTCATGGGAGAGTATACCTACCCCGACATTATGAAAATATTAAAAGTCCTATTACCCGCAGGTGTTTATGAAAAACTCAAAGAAAAAGAATGGGAGGTAGGAGACCAAAAGATAGATTGGACAGCATTAGAAAACGAAGAAAAGGCCCGAGCTGCAGGAGCAGGGCTTGGGGATAAGACTACAGCACTAGCAGGATTACTAATACAGGTATTGCCACGTTTATTAACTACGAAAAAGGAAGACTGGGGTGCAATCTCAGCCTGTAAACAAAAACCAGATGAAGACACTAGTGATTTCTATTCCCGATTTGAAAAATGTTTTAGTATAAATAGTGGTATAAAAGCTAGTAGTGAGTCATATCCACATCTGTTTGTGACAAAATTAGTTGAAAATTCTCTGCTACAAGTCAAGAATAGAGTATTGAAATTCGAAAGTACCTGGCAAGGTAATACCCCATCACAGATGCTACAGATGTTACAATATCATCACAATAGAATTAGAGAAGAACAAGAACACGAACAAAGACGTATGAAAGATACGAAAATGAAAATGCTTGTTGCACAGTCAGTTCCAGCCGATAGTCATCAAAAGGGTGATTCCGCAGGCCCTGCGAAAGGGACATGCAACTATTGTAAACAACCAGGTCATTATATACACGATTGTCCAGTCCTGAAACATAATATTGCTACAGGTAGAACACATGAGAGACCACGTCCACCTAGACAGGATCAGAATCAACAACAGACGCCTCAGCAGGCACAACATAGGTTAGCTCCGCAACAATTAGCTCCGCAACAGGCAGCTCCACAACAAATTGTAGCACCACCACAAGCGCAGCCTATTGCTGCAACTCAAGCAACAACACAACAAATGTATCAGTATGCACAAACAGACTATCCCGATTATCAGCGATACTCATGAGATAGCCTAGAGAGGGAAGTTGGCTTACCCCTTATTGAGGTTCCTGTAGACCAAGAGGGACCTTATGTACATAGTGAACTATTAGGGGAAGACAGAAAGTTTTTACTTGATACAGGGGCAAGCAGAACAACTATAAGACACAGTGAAGTTCCAGGGGCACCCCTCTCAGGCTCACAGAATATTTCCCTTGGATTCTCAGGAAAACCTATAATTAATGATGTAACACAACCTCTTCCACTTACGATTGGTCCATTGACACGTACTACAGATCTATTGCTTACTAAATCATGTCCAGAAAACTTGTTAGGTATAAAAACATTGAAAGCTCTAGGAGCCATAAAATGTTGTTCTCCGGAAGGAGTACGACTATTTTTACGTGACTTTAAAGGTCACTACGTATCAAGAGACATGGATCACCGACTGCAGAATTTACCTACACACTTATGGGCACAAGGCCCCACTGATGTTGGTTGCATGAACATTACACCATATCGAGTTACACTGAAATCAGGAATAGTACTACCACGAATACGACAATACAAGTTACCCCCCGATGCTGTTGTGGCTTTGCTGCAAATCATTGACGAACTCATTGCACAAGGAGTGGTTGTCGAAACAGACTCCAATGTATGTAATTCCCCGATAATTCCGATTCTTAAAAGAACGGATCCAAAAGCTCCACCAGTATATCGATTAGTTATTGATCTGCGCGATTTAAATAAATGCATTGTACCACAATACCCTGTGGTTCCAGATATCTCTTCATTACTCACAGCTATTGACTCAGAAGCAACGTTTTTCACTGTAATTGATCTCAAGAATGCTTTCTTTAGTGTCCCAATCGATCCGGAAAGTCAATATTTGTTCGGTTTTAGTTTAAATGGACGAAGTTTTAAATTCACACGCGCACCTCAAGGATTTACAGAAAGCCCCAGCATCTATAGCCAAGCACTGAAACGAGAACTTGACAGTATCCATATGCCAGTTAACACTGCCTTGCTTCAATATGTCGATGATCTGCTGATCACCGCCCGAAGCGAACTCGAATGTGAAAAAGCGTCACTGACGGTTTTAAAATTTCTGGCCGACAAGGGGCACAAGGTGTCCCCTTCTAAGCTGCAATTCTGTGTCCAGCGAGTTGTTTACCTTGGGCACTCGCTGTCCAAGGAGGGAAGGCAGCTTACACCCGACCGCATCCAGTTAATCGCTAACATGCCACCACCCAAGACACAAAAGGAGGTACGGGCTTTTATAGGCCTCACTTCATACTGTAGGCAGTGGATCCCTCAATATGCATTTCTAGCAAAACCGCTCATCCAGTTGACAACACAGGAGGCAGCCACATCGACTGTCCTCCCTTGGACTCAAGAACATACACACGCCTTTGAAAGCTTAAAGAAAGCTTTATGCCAAGCACCTGTCCTAGCAACACCATGTTACAGTAAACAGTTTACACTCTTTGTGACAGAACGCGAAGGTACTGCTTTGTCAGTACTCACTCAGGAACAAGCAGGATCACACAAACCATGTGCTTATTTCTCTAGTACATTAGATCCAGTAGCTCAGGCTCTTCCTGCGTGCCTGAAATCGGTGGCAGCAACAGCTTTAGCAATCAGACAAAGCGATGCCATAGTGTTAGGACACCAACTGACAGTACAAGTACCACACGCAGTAGAGGTTCTCTTGAACCACACACAAACACAACACTTGACGATAGCAAGACTCACTGGTTACGAATTAACACTGTTTCAGCCACATATAGAAATCAGACGTTGTAATACGTTAAATCCTGCCACACTGTTACCAGTGGGCGGAACAGATCCATTGGCACATGATTGTGTCGAAGTTATTACTATCACGACGAAACCCAGACAAGACTTGACAGATATCCCTTTGTCAGATCCAGACTTGACATTGTATGTAGATGGGTCATGTATGAGAGCAAGTACAGGAGAGCTAGTGGCCGCTTACGCAGTCACAACAGACACTGAAGTCATTGAAACAAATTGTATTAACACTTTGTCAGCTCAAGCAGCAGAGCTCACCGCTCTGACACAAGCCTGTATTCAAGCCACAAATAAAAAAGTCAACATATACACAGATTCACGTTATGCATTCGGAGTCGTCCATGACTTCGGCGTACTGTGGCGAGAGAGAGGTTATTTAACTTCTCACGGTGCCCACATTCAACACGGACCCCTCATTCAAGCTCTATTAGACGCGATTCATCTACCTACTGCAATATCGATTATGAAATGCAAAGCCCATACAAAAGTTACCGATATCATTTCTCAGGGTAATGACCTAGCTGACAGAACAGCTAAACAGACTGCTCAGAATCAGACTCACACAACTGACATGACAAAGACAATAGTACCGACACCAACACATTGCATGACAGTTAAGGATCCCGCCCTTGATGTAATTGACATACAGACACACGCTACACCAGAAGAAATAAAGAAATGGACTGAATTAGGAGGGATCCAAACAGATCAAGGATGGATGACGAAGGAAAAATCTATATGGTTTCTTCCCGACTCAATGGTCCAAGTCATCATTAACACTATACATAGTCCAGCGCACCTAGGAGAAAAAGCTATGCTAGACAGCATTCAACACATTTGGTTCAACAAACATTTACGAGCCGCAGCTAAACAAAAAGTTCGTACCTGTATGATATGTTGTCAGTTTAATCCAGGTAAAAGCATCCCCGTAGAACAGGGTGGATTTCAACCTCCTAATCATGCTTTTGAAGTCCTCCAGATGGATTATATCCAGATGGAACGATGTCGAGGATTCAAATATGTTCTCGTAGTTGTCTGTGCTCTTTCCCGTTGGACAGAAGCATACCCGGTTTCAGATTACACTGCCCCGACTACTGCCAAACAGTTAGTTCGAGAATTCTTCCCACGGTACGGTTTACCACGTGTTGTCTACTCAGATAACGGCCAGCCGTTCTCATCCGAACTAATGAAACACGTTTCCCTTCTATTAGGATACCAATGGAAATTTCACTGTGTCCGACATCCCGAGGCAGCAGGTCTCGTAGAACGCCATAATCAAACTTTGAAAATTAGATTGTCCAAAATATGTAGAGAAAAAGGAGTCGACTGGATAGTAGCCTTACCAGTTGCGCTCTTTTACATGAGAATGGTAGCACATTCTCGAACAGGGCTATCCCCGTATGAGGTGATCTTCGGTAGACCACCAAATATGTGGGGGACGCCTATACCTCGTAAAATCACTGACGTTGACTGTAATATGCTGACAGATTACCTGGCTTCCTTGATGTCTGCACTACAATCTTGTCGTTCACAGGTATCCGCAGCTTTTCCCGATAATACTGAGGTGAAGCCCCATGACGTGGTTCCTGGGGATCTGGTGCTGGTCAGGAACTTTGACCGGAAGACCCAACTGGATCCTAGGTGGAAGTCACCGAAGTTAGTTTTACTTACCACCAGGACAGCCGTGAAAATCGAGGGAAGAAAAGGATGGTTGCACTCGAGTCATATCAAGAAATTTTATGGACTACCATCCAATATAGAGACTAAACCCTGTATTTCCTCAAAGACAGACTCAAAGCTCCCCTTGGTTGAGCAATCGAACTCAGAAATCTATAAACTAAAATTGAGGTCCAATAAGTCAGACAATTTGATTGTTTAAGTCCTCTCCAAGGTGAATCGGTTGAATTTGTCTCTGACATGTATCCTCTGGACCGGAATAGAGAAAGAAACAATCAAATGCTGCTCAAGAAGCAAGCGTATTGTAAATCATTTCGTAGTCATTGTACAGTAACATTATTAATTTTGTTTTTTCTAAGTCTTTTGATCATCATTGTCAGCATCCTATTGCACATGTATTACCCTATTCCTAAGCATGCTTATAATATAACTGCAGAACATTCTTTTAGCGAATTTCCTCCGCATGAGTTGTCATATAGATTTGCGCTGCGCAACAACACTTTTATTAGTATGTTACATCATTCCCATCAAACCAGCAATGCCACAAATTGTTGGATATGTGGCCGACTCCCTCCCTATCAGAACTATAAGGGAGTCTTGCCCCTCTTTCCCTATCCGTTCACACACAATGGCTCCTGTGGAGCATGGTTTAGTTTGATTAATACCCTAGATTCAAATTCCGCAGTTTATCAAGACAACTGGGTATGGGGAAACCTGAACCTAGCTTTACTTAAAGTCTGCTACCCTAACAAGGAGGGACTTCCCAAAAGAACAGGAACTGATCTAGAAAATGAAGTATATGGATTAGGTAATTTTACACTTAACCTCATGATCCTGAACGTTGAATCTGAAGCTACACCAATCTTGCCCGCCATGTCAGTATTCCCAGTAAAAGGGGAATTATGTATAAGAAAGAATGGTTCCATACATATGGGCCATAGTAAATGCACCACTGTAATAAAATTCAGTGATCAAGGCAAGTCTACATTTAGAGCTTCCCATCATTCCTACTTCATATGTGGCCAGACCGCATATATATGTCTACCTTTAGATTGGGATGGTACCTGTTACATAGCATTCCTTCTGCCACCTGTTTTCCTAGCTCCTCCTGATTATCATAGAAATATCCATTTAGTACACAATAGACAGCAGAGAGATCTCCCAATTGTCGATTACACTGAAACAGCATGGGAGAAATACACAGATTTCAATAAAGGTTTCTTTCCCTATATAGGTACAGTCACTAATAGTAAGCTGATACGTAGATTAACCAGAACCCTTGAAGCAGTAGTGAACGAAACTATTTCCGCCTTAGGCAATTTAACAGAAGAGCAGTCTGCTATGCGGATTGTTGTGCTTCAAAATCGTCTTGTCCTTGACGTCATCCTGGCTGATAGGGGCGGAGCTTGTAGGGTCATCGGATCAAGTTGTTGCATTTTCATACCAGAAAATTCACCGTCAGTATATAAAGCCATAACCCGCCTTCATAAGATTGTAAGCCAGATACACCAGAGTCCAGGCACCTGGACTTGGTCCGGTTGGTTCTGGGGCGTGTTGTCAGCCTGGGGATGGAGAATCCTATCCTTCCTAGGTATTGGCTTTCTCATACTATTCAGTTGCTGCTTATGTCTACAATGTGGGCCAGCGATTTGTGGTCTGTGTGCCACCTCGTGTATCCCACATCCAAGTTTTCGTTCGAGATCCCGGAAGAAGAAAGAAGAACAAATGATGCTATATGAACAGATCGATGGATTGATGAAGATCGATATCTCCTAAGGGTCCGAAGGGGACAAGGAGGGAATGAGGAAATATGAATTTTGTGATCAGTTATGTCCCCTATCGTAGACCCCAACGGCTCCATGTGCATGCTATAAGTACATGTATGTTCCCTCCTGCTCCAGTTCTGAAGACGCAAATATATGTGCGTCCATCGTCAACATGTCCTCTTTCAGATCCGCCATGAATGGGTCAGATATTCCATTCCTAAGTATGAAAGGCCACCGACTTTATGTGGTTCACTTTCCACATTTCACAGATTCAGGCGAGTAGGCCCGAATTCTGTCATCAAGCCTTTTTTCCTGCCTTCTGCCTCTGAAAGCTCCAGTCTGAGCCCGCATCTGTGACCATGAACTTTGTCTTACTCCTTGCGCGGCTAACGGAGCCTGATCCAGCCTGTTGCCTGCCAAAAACTGTATTTCACCTTCGAGATTATCTCCTTCGCTTTCCTCATCCGATGCATTCCTGTCTAGTAGTTTAGGTAAACATTCTTCCAGCTCCCGTGCAAAGGGCCAGGCCTCGCTGTCCTCATGCAAGTAATTCATAGCCCCGTTACCATGGAATATTCCTACCCCCTCGCATCTAGTGTAGACACTTAGACGCTTGTACACGCACTAACAGTCAGTATAGTCAGTATAGAATAAGATTCTATCCTAAGAGACCTCTCTTTTTGGATAACACAGTTCTTTAAACATAGGATATTAGATATGATTTGGAATTAGGTTGACATAACCCCAGACTTCTGTCTCCACATGTAGAGCTAAATGTCAAGTCTCCTTCACCCTCTAGTTGCACGTCAATCACACGTCATGCAGCTGCGCGCGCATCTCTGCCACATATTTCTGCTGACATTGCAGGATTCTCTTATGGATCCACCCACATATTACATCATGTATGATGACGTATATTAAATTACGCCCTCTATTAGCTACGTATGCACCTTTTATCAGCTGTTACGCCTCTTGCATCTGTTTTCACTGTAATGCCTTTTCTATAAAAATGATTACCTGTAAATAATATATGTTCCTTCCTTCCTGAACTTTCGTGGTGATGGAATAGAAGGCCCACAATTCGAATTGTGTTCCTTTATATAGGAATAAAGCCTTTTTAAACCCTCTAATACCACGGATTCTGCCTCTCATTTTACTGAGTTATTCTTAGACAGACTTTACCGCATAAAAAATAGTACCGGTAACGAAATATTTACCACAGTAGGCACGGGGAGTTTAAGTGAATCACAGGATGTTGAGCCGACGCTGGGACTCCAACCTGGTTCCCCATTTCCAAAGTCAGCAGTTCTAGCCGTTAGGCCATATCCGTGTTATCATAAACAATCGTTGTCCTTTTGTGAACGCCAAAAATCGTTTAGTCTTCGGTGAAAGGATTTCAAGGAGCACGGAGCCTCGGGAATAGAGGCATTTTTACAATATTTGATTACATTGAACAAACTTCACTGTTGATATTATTAAAGAAATATGTCGGGTGATAAAAGGAACCCATGCAGGAAGCTGGACAAATCAATGTTTTTTTTAAAAATAAAAACACACAAAAATCACAACCTTGTATTGAGCGGAACTTGTTTATAAGTAAGTGGTGGGCGGAGGTGTAGCTGTGAACACTTTAAATATAAGGGTGCCGATTACGATCCGTTAAAAACCGCGTACGAACCGTCGGTCGGAGCGAATTCCCCGTCCGACTCGTACCCGTTTGTAAAACTTTACAAACATGGAATTACGATTGGCACGGAAACACCATTTCCGTACGAATCGTGAAAAACACCGACCGACGAAAATATACATACGAATGTGATCCGGGAATGCTGCGACGTGACGTCGGGACGCTTTCAGGCAGCGTTTCACGAACCAGGAATTACGATTCGAACCGACAGCAGTCCGGACGGCAATATTTTCACGGCACCCAAAAAGTGCCGCAAAAGCGAAGTACGGCGCGAATCGACCAGAGTAGGTGGCCCGGTACGCGCCGACCCCCCCCCAGCCCCCGTAGGTACGCGCCGACCCCCCCCCAGCCCCCGTAGGGACGCGCCGACCCCCCCCCAGCCCCCGTAGGGACGCGCCGACCCCCCCCCCAGCCCCCGTAGGTACGCGCCGACCCCCCCCAGCCCCCGTAGGTACGCGCCGACCCCCCCTGTGTGTACACCCGTGTACGGTGCGTACCCACCCGTGTATGTACGGTGCGTACCCCCCGTGTACGCTCGAGTCGAACCCCCCCGTGTACGCTCGAGTCGTACCCCCACCCGTGTATGTACGGTGCGTACCCCCCGTGTACGCTCGAGTCGAACCCCCCCGTGTACGCTCGAGTCGTACCCCCACCCGTGTATGTACGGTGCGTACCCCCCGTGTACGCTCGAGTCGAACCCCCCCGTGTACGCTCGAGTCGTACCCCCACCCGTGTATGTACGGTGCGTACCCCCCGTGTACGCTCGAGTCGAACCCCCCCGTGTACGCTCGAGTCGTACCCCCACCCGTGTATGTACGGTGCGTACCCCCCGTGTACGCTCGAGTCGAACCCCCCCGTGTACGCTCGAGTCGTACCCCCACCCGTGTATGTACGGTGCGTACCCCCAGCGCTACGCTCGAGTCGAACCCCCACCCGTGTATGTACGGTGCGTACCCCCCGTGTACGCTCGAGTCGAACCCCCCCGTGTACGCTCGAGTCGTACCCCCACCCGTGTATGTACGGTGCGTACCCCCAGCGCGTAGCGCTGGGGGTACGCACCGCACATACACGGGTGGGGGTACGACTCGAGCGTACACGGGGGGGTTCGACTCGAGCGTACACGGGGGGTACGCACCGTACATACACGGGTGGGGGTACGACTCGAGCGTACACGGGGGGGTTCGACTCGAGCGTACACGGGGGGTACGCACCGTACATACACGGGTGGGGGTACGACTCGAGCGTACACGGGGGGGTTCGACTCGAGCGTACACGGGGGGTACGCACCGTACATACACGGGTGGGGGTTCGACTCGAGCGTAGCGCTGGGGGTACGCACCGTACATACACGGGTGGGGGTACGACTCGAGCGTACACGGGGGGGTTCGACTCGAGCGTACACGGGGGGTTCGACTCGAGCGTACACGGGGGGTACGCACCGTACATACACGGGTGGGGGTACGACTCGAGCGTACACGGGGGGGGTTCGACTCGAGCGTACACGGGGGGTACGCACCGTACATACACGGGTGGGTACGCACCGTACACGGGTGTACACACAGGGGGGGTCGGCGCGTACCTACGGGGGCTGGGGGGGGTCGGCGCGTACCTACGGGGGCTGGGGGGGGGTCGGCGCGTACCTACGGGGGCTGGGGGGGGTCGGCGCGTACCTACGGGGGCTGGGGGGGGGGTCGGCGCGTACCTACGGGGGCTGGGGGGGGTACGGCACGTACCGGGCACCTGTTTGGACGTCTCCATGGTTGTTATGGGAGTTCGGTGCGGACGGTCTTTTCACCATACGGTTGTACATTCGGACGCCCGGGATGGATCGTGATTCCCCGGTCGGAGTTCACCTTTCACGTTTGTACGGTGAATCGTACGAGGACGTGTCGGACACATTTTCCGACCCGAGGACGTGTGGGGAAATATTCCCAGTGCGGTTCGTATGGACTTTTTACCATGCGAATCGTGATTGCCAGTTCGTACGGCACTTGTACGATTCGTACGGTAAAAAGACCCGATACGAGTCGTACGGGGACATTTTTTACCGGATCGTGATCGGCACCAAGGTCTTGAGCCTTCGGGCCAACCATCCGGCAGACACAGTCAGTTAGTGTCAGGCAACCGAGATGTTTACATCTGTGTCTAGTAACGGTAACGGGACAGAGTCGAAAGTCACAGCTCGAGGACTGAGAGATCAGGCAAAGTGGGCACAGGTCAGGAGTACAGATAAAGTCCGTTAGTACAGATAAAAGTCCGATACCGAGATTCAGGTAGAGTCAGGCACTGAGGGCTCAGGTAAAGGCAAATGTCGAGAGCCCTGTTAGAGTCAGGCACCGAGGACTCAGGTAGAGTCAGGCACTGAGAGGTCAGATGAGGGCAGATATTGAGAGCCCTGTTAGAGTCAGGCACCGAGGGCTTAGGTTGAGTCAGGCACTGAGAGCTCAGTTAAGGGCAGATATCGAGAGCTCTGTTAGAGTCAGGCACAGAGGACTCAGGCACCGAGAGCTCAGGTGAATGCAGATATCAATCAACAAATCAATCTGGGCATTGTGAAGCACGCTACTCCCCTGTAAGGGTCTCAAGGCGCTGGGGGGGGGGGGAGCATCTCCGGTCAGTCGAAGAGCCAGGTCTTGAGGGTCCTCCTGAAGATGTGCAGAGTGGGGGCGCGTCTGATGTTGAGTACCCCGTCCGGGGTACTCAACAGCACTTCCGGGTCACGGCTCCTCGCATCCTTCTCCCCGGCACCTGGCTCCTCGCGTCTGGCACTCCTAATCGCCCAGACGCTTCGGCCCAGCATGTCTTGGTGGGCCCTCTCCTCTGCCCCGACGCTTTGGCACAGCATTTCCCAGTGGTCTCTCCTGTATAAAAACAAAAGAAAAACCAAAGAATCATTTCTATGGCGGTAACGCGCTTGCGCTTGTATGAATGAAAGACGTTTGCGAATGTTACAAGCATACTTATCTGAAGGGATCCTTGTGGCATACATGAACATCTGCATTTTCTTTGTTGGCATATTTCTTGTTTATATGAAATCCTTGCATTGTGCCCTACGAACTCCTGAAGTTAAGGAGATACATTATATGCAATAATTCCTGGCTGTATAAAATATGGTAATCTGCATTATAAGCTCCTGAAGTAAAGCAGTTACCTTACATTTAGTACTTCTTGGCTGCATGAATCCTCAGCAGTCAGTATTACGCACACCTGAGATTAAGGGGACACGGTTGGTTTAGTCTGCACCTTTTTGCATATTTTATTCTTTATCCCTGGCTGTACAGAGAGTCAGCCTTGGTTATTTTTTGGGCTAAATTCTATTTTTTACTAGGATGCCTACACTGGTAAGCACCAATACATAAAGACCATTACATAATAGAATAGTGTGCCCCCCAGTGATTCTTTCTCTCTGTTTTTTATTTTGTCTCTGCAGAATTGTTTGTTGATTCCTGTAATACAATTTATTTTGGACACAAGTGGAAGAGGGGAACAAATCAGGTAGATACCTTGACATGTTATTAGTGATTATTTATTTTTATGCTTTACATTATTCATTAGAGTAGTCTATTGACAATACTTTGTTTACAGGATCACAGAAGTCTCCAGTGACGTAACCTTGATTCCAGGCCGTGCCGAGGGACCTCCTTCAGCTTTCTCATCCCCTTGTTTCCCCTCTTCCCCCTATACACTAGTTCTACTTTGACTTCGTTGGGAGGACTGGTGGTAGTGGGAAGTTGGGACCTATTCTTCACTCTCCTGTCTCTCGTTCCCGTGGAAACTTCAGGTGAGCCTTGATACCCTAGGGCAGTGGGCCACCAGGTGTTGTCCCATGCAGAGGGGAAGGGTCTAAGGACGAGGACTTCTGTCTTCTCCGAGTAAAGCTTCAGGCAGCTGCTGCTCATCCAGGATGCAACGTCCTTCATTCTTTCCTGGAAGCGGAGTCTGGTGGTGATTGGGTCCTTGGTGAGGGAGAGGATGAGCTGGGTGTCGGCGGTGTAGGATACTGTGCTGAGCCATGCTGTCTGGTGATGGCGGCGAGGGGGGCCATGTAGATGTTGAAGAGCATGGGGCTGAGCGACGATCCTTGGGGTACTTCGCAGCTGATCTCTGTGAGTTCAGAGAGAAAGGGAGGAAGTCTGATTCTTTGGGTTCTGCCGGTGAGGAAGGAGCGGAGCCATTCGAGGGGGGTTCCCTGTATGCCGGCGTTGTGGAGTCTGGTGGTGAGGGTGTGGTGGGAGACGGTGTCGAAGGCTGCAGAGAGGTCGAGCAGGGCGATCTCAGTGTTGTGGTTGCTGCGGAATCTGGATTGGGAGGGGTCGAATATGGAGTTCTCTTCGATGAATTTTGTTAGTTGGAAGTTGATGATCTCTCTTATCGAGAGTCCTATTAGAGTCAGACACCGAGGGCTCAGGTAGAGCCAGGCACTGAGAGCTTAGGTGAGGGCAAATATCGAGAGCCCTGTTAGAGCCAAGCACTGAGCACTCTGGTAGAGTCAGGCGCTGAGAGCTCCAGTAAAGGAAGATATTGAGAGCCGTGTTCGAATCAGGCACTGAGGGCTCAGGTAGAGCCAGATACTGAGAGCTCTGCAGAGCGGGGACTGAGCAGTCAGGGACGTTAGTGAGGCGGAGTGAGGTATATTAACGTAGTCAAGCAGAGCCAGAAAGTGAGTGGTCAGGTCGAGTGGAGCGCTGGGAGCTCAGAAAGACAGCGGCAAGATGGTTTAGAAGGTGCACTCAATATTAAGTCAGAAGGAGCAAGGCGCCGAGGGCCGTGTCAGTGACACTCCAAAGCCTCATGCAGATTGAGGTATTTATTTTTTTGGTTTTCTATAGTGCGGACATGCTGAAGGCATCAGAGCTTTTCACTACGAAACAAAAGCAGTCAATAACAAGTAGAAAATATACATGTACATTAATGGTGGAGAGATCGCCGGGAGAGCCTCTCCCAGGAGGTGGAGCGCTTCACAAATATTCAAAGACAAAACATAGAAACGAAAAGCGGGTGGTACAGTACCCCGTGACACTCATCAATAGTTTGGACCGCGAGGAGGTCGGAGTGGTTTAGGCCAGGTGTCTTTCAAAGATGAGTGCCTTGAGGTTCTATTTTGAAGGTGAAATAATGTGGTCAGGCAGGGCCTCGGCGGGAGTTAGTTCCAGATTCTTGTGGTGCTTCCGGAGAAAGAATGATTCATAAAGGGTTCGAGGAGGAGCAATTGTTTCTTGAATCTCAGTCGGCACCTGAAATTTTCAGTTTCTCGGAGAGGTACGAGGGTACCGGAACCAGTGGTAGCTGGCACGGATCGGGGTGGCGGGGAGAGGGTAAATACAAAATTAAATGAAACTTACCTCCTGGCCGCGTCCTCCTCCTGGCGTCTCTCCGCCTTGACCAGAAGCATGGAATAGGAAGCACCCAGACTCCCCTGAGATCCGTAGTTTGGCACTCATACAGGGACTGGGAGCGTGGGCATTAGCTCCACCCTGGCTGTAATGCATCCTTGGTAGAGGACATGCTCAGTGCACATGAAAGTTTGGCCAGTCCAAGATGGCTGGCCAAACATTCATGCGCACTTAGGGAGTGAAACCACTCCTCACCCTCCCCTGCTTTGTCAGCAGAGCAGCCCCTCCCCGCCATGGCTCGCAAAGCAGCAGCGACTGCAACAGGAAAAAAGCATTTTCATTGCAATAGGTCTAGCTTTTGCAAGCTTTTAAGATATTGGCATTGAAAATGACAATGCCTTTATTTAGGTGTTTTTAAAAGGAACACATATATAAAAGGCATTGTGTTTTTAATGGTAAGAGCTCAAACTCTTGCAAATGTGAGACCACTATAATGGTGGCCACGCCCCTTTTTTTAGAGGCTGCTTGCATGTTCTGGTTACTGTGAGCAGCGTCTAAAAAAAGAGGCGCGACCAACATTAAAGTGAAAGCGCGCATGGCGCTTTCCCACAAACTTTTAAAAAAAAAGTAATTTCAAAAGCTCTGTAGCGCGGCTGCTAAAGTGAAAGCGGCCCATGCTGGTAATTAAATAATTAAATTAGTGCGGCTGCTAAAGTGAAAGCGGCCCGCGCTGGTAATTAAATTATTAAATAGGCGCAACCGCTAAAGTGAATGTGGACCATGCCGTATATTAAAGAATTGAATAAGTGCGGCCGCTATAAAGCAGACCGTGCTGTGATTTGAATAAAAATATATTACTATTAAAGAAAAAGCAGGCGGGTGTTGTGATGTCGTGGGTGGAATAGGGGAAGAGCATGAAAGAAAATATTGCTCACAAACCTATAAAGCAGACCGTGTAACAACCGAAGTAATAGGTCCAGTCCTTGTGGAAGGTTACAGATGAAGACAAGGCGGAACTAAGGAGGGACTAACAAGCCTATGTACGAATCAGAAGCCAGCATTTACGAAGGGCAATGACATAAGCCAATGACAAATATTGGCGGAGAGTGGGTGGGGCTTCAAGAGCATACTCCAATACACCATGCCTCGTAGAGCGAGCAGCACATGCGCGCTGCCCCTAGGCTCGACCTAAAAATAAAATGATAATAACATTTAGTTATTATCATTTTATTTTTCCTTACACTGCTGAAAAGCAATGGGGCAACGCTCCTCTGCCTTAGCGGATGAGTCGCCACAAACCGGAACAGAGCCCGGCGTTCAGGACCCAGTGTTAAGCACTGTGCAGGTAAAAGCACTATGCTTTATTGACAGCAGACAGCAACACCTTTTAAGCTGGAATAAGGGAGCCTGATTCCTAGGGCTCAGCCAGGGTCAGGCACGCCTCTCACGTGTCTGTAGACAGTGTCAGGCAGAGAGGTCCCTGACGGAGGCCGACAAGGGGTCTGAGCCGAGTTCATGGTTAAACCTTCAGCAGTTTTGAACAAACGCATTGCTGTTGTTTTGATGCTCGCATTCTTTATGCGCGACTAGAGGAATATGTGGGCTATTTCTTCACACACTGTTCTTGTACCATCTCCCTGGCACGAAGGCTGCTCTGAAACACTTTCCCTGACTCTGAGCTGACCCTGACAGCCACCGTCTTGTCTGGTACTTAGGCTGTCATTGAACCCGTTGCTCTGACTGGGTCATGAGGTACCTCTGAATCACCTTTCTATGGCAGGAGGCACCGACTCTACAACTATTCCCCTTTTCTGAATTGTGTATATCACCCTCACCCCTTTAATTGAAAGAAGAATATCTACAAACCCCACCAGGCCCTATCACCTGGTATTGGCAACTATCCCATCTCTCTACCAATAAGTACTCTCTGGACCCCAGTCGCTGGCACCGAGGACACCTCTGAGCCCCATAACCCGTTCTAAATCCCTGAACCCCATTCTAGTAAACTGGGAGACCCCTGAACACGTGTCCCTGACATTAAGGACACTACTGAACCCCATTTCCCGTTCTAAACCCTCAAACTCCATTCCATGGTACTTGGATACCTTGGAACCACAGTCCCGATACTGAGATGCTTCTGAACCTTAATATATGGTACTAGGATATCTTTGAACTCATTCACTGGAGTATTAATACATTTGGACCTCATTCCAGGGTACTATGATATCATCTGAATTCATTCCATAGTACTACGATACATCTGAACTCATTCCCTGCTATTAGGATACCTCTGAACACATACCTTGGTACTAGGGTACCTCTGAACTCATTCCATGGTACTAGGATACCTCTGAACTCATACCTTGGTACTAGGATACCTCTGAACTCATTCCATGATACTAGGATACCTCTGAACTCATTCCATGGTACTAGGATAACTCTGAGCTCATTAAATGGTACTAGGATACCTCTGAGCTCATACCTTGGTACTAGGATACCTCTGAACTCATTCCATGGTACTAGGATACCTCTGAACTCATACCTTGGTACTAGGATACCTCTGAACTCATACATTGGTACTAGTATATATCTGAACTCATTCTGTGGTACTAGGATACCCCTGAGCTCATTACATGGCACTAGGATACATTTGAACTCATTCCTTGGTACTAGAATACCTTTGAACTCATTCCACAGTACTACGATACATCTGAACTCATTCTATGGTATTAGGATACCTCTGAACTCATTCCATGGTACTAGCATACATCTGAACTCGTACCTTGGTACTAGGATACCTCTGAACTCATTCCATGGTATTAGGATACCTCTGAACTCATACCTTGGTACTAGGATACCTCTGTACTCATTCCAGGGTACTAGGATACCTCTGAACTCATACCTTGGTACTAGGATACCTCTGAACTCATACATTGGTACTAGTATATATCTAAACTCATTCTGTGGTACTAGGATACCCCTGAGCTCATTACATGGCACTAGGATACCTCTGAACTCATTACAGGGTACTAGCATACATTTGAACTCATACCTTGGTACTAGGATACCTCTGAACTCATTCCATGGTACAAGCATACATCGGAACTCGTTCTGTGGTACTAGGATACCTCTGAACTCATTCCATTGTACTAGCATACATCTGAACTCATACCTTGGTACCTGGATACCTCTGAACTCATTCCATGGTACTAGGATACCTCTGAACTCATACCTTGGTACTAGGATACCTCTGAACTCATACCTTGGTACTATGATACTTCTGAACTCATTCCATGATACTAGGATACCTCTGAACTCATTCCATGGTACTAGTATATATCTGAAATCATTCTGTGGTACTAGGATACCCCTGAGCTCGTTACATGGCACTAGGATACATTTGAACTCATTCCTTGGTACTACGATACATCTGAACTCATTCTATTGTACTAGGATCCCTCTGAACTCATACCTTAGTACTAGGATACCTCTGAATTCATTCCATGGTACTAGTATATATCTGAACTCATTCTGTGGTACTAGGATACCCCTGAGCTCATTACATGGCACTAGGATACCTCTGAACTCATTCCATGGTACTAGCATACATCTGAACACGTTCTGTGGTACTAGGATACATCTGAACCCATTTCCTAGCACTAAGAATAACACTGAACACCATTACCCGGTCTACATCCTTGAACCTCATTGAAGCATATTAGGAGACCTCTGAAGACCACTCATCGACATTATGGACACAACTGAACCCTATTTACTTGGCCAAATCCCTGAATTCCATTCCTGCATACTAGGAGACCTTGGACGACCAATCCCTGGTACCAAGAAACTTGTGAACCTCAATCCATGGAACTAGGATACCTTTTAACCCTGCTCAATAGTAGTATGATATCATCTGAACCCCATTCCAAAGTTTAGATACGCCTGAACCCCATTAGCCAGTCTAAATCCCCTGACCACATTCCAGCATACTAGGAGACCTCTGAAGCCATTACCTGCTCTAAATCCCTGAGCTTCATTGCTGGGTACTAGGAACCTCTTCCCTAATGCAAAGTTACTTCTTAACCTCATTCCATGGTACTAGTATATCTTTGTACCCTATTCCCTATAGGTACTATGGATACCTCTGAATGCAATTACCTTGCAGATAAATATCTCTGAACGCGGTTCTATGGGACTGCGATATCCTCTGAACCTCAATCCATGGTACTAGGATACCTGCCAACCATTTCCTGGTACTGAGAATACATTTGAACACCATTCTTTAGCAGTAGGGTAATCTCTGTAATCTATTCCTTGACATTAGGACACCTCTGAACCCATTCCCGGGTACTAAGGAAATCTTTGACCCACAAACTCTTGGCAATATGGGAATCTCTCAACCACGTTCTTTGGTTCTAGAGCACCTCTGAACCCCTTTCCATCATATGTGGAGATCGCTGAACCCTGTTCAATGGTACTAGAATGTCGCTGAATCCCATTTTATGGTACCCGGATATCGCTGATCCCGATTCATTCATTGCACCGTATTCCGATCACTTTACTTCTCAGATCATGATGGCTCATAAATTGCTCTGCCCTTCCAAAGTTGATGCACCCAGCATTGAGTTCCCTTCCACAAGTTCCTGTAAATATGTATTCCATCCCTTTACACTCAGAAATGTCATGCTGCAGGCACTGTTAAGAGTGGAAGTCAGGAAGATGAGTTTTTGCACAATGGCTGAGAAATCCATTTTGACTTATAGTTTACATTTGATATGTGTCTTCAGGGGTCCTCAATTTCTGTAGCTATTTTGTCAGGGAACTGGAGGGAAAGAGGTCCAGAGATGGTCTTACTGGTAGAAAGACAGAATCGTTTTAATAGCAGGCAAACGGGCCAAGCTATTCCTCTTCAAATAAAAGGGGGAGGATGGTTAGTGATAATGTTGGTGCCTTCCGTCACAGAAGGGCGATGCAGAGGTATCCTTGGAGGCGGTCAGAGCAACAGGTTAAGGGACAGCCGGAGTTCCCAAGAAGGGCGTTTCTGTCAAAGTCAGCTCAGAGTCAGGGATAGGGTTTGAGAAGCATCCTTTGCATCAAGGGAGCGTCAAGGGATCCATAGGCGTTCCCATGCAACCACCCATGTATTTTCATGCAAATACCTATCTAAAAAGAATTGTAGCCGGAGAGAAGAACTATTAATATCAATTTGAGAAGAGGGGGTGATCTTCCAGCAATCCTTCCACATAATATATGTCCTCAGATTTACCTCTATGCTTGGTAAGTTTGTAGGTTTAAATAACTGAACTATTTATGGGATAAAGTACACTCTGCAGTACATTAAAATGATGTTTTAAGTCACCACAGAGTTGCATGACCATATAAAGGAACAAGGTTGAAGGATAAGATCCTTTATAAGTTCCTGGAACCCCAAGGTTACTTGCCATTACCTTATAATTATGGCAGTGGTACTTTATTCCTTATAATACATGGTCACGAACAGCTTACATGCTTTGTGTGTTGCGTTATCATGTTCACTGCAGGCAAGACACATAAAAGCATAACCTGAAAAAGGAATTAAACACACCAAAAGCAGATAGTATTTTTGCAAAAATAATAATAGCATCAGTTTAATGTTAATCACGGTAAAAAAAGACGTGACTCAGATTGTGTAGACACATTTAGATTGTCTTTCCTGCAATGACCTATAGCATGGAAAAATAAACACACTGGCATAACAATATCTTTTCTGCTGATCACTTTTCCTTATTAGAAAATGATTAGAAAAAGGAAAACGCCTGCTCCTGTTTTCCTTGTTTAAACTGTTGCTGTAATTATACTCCATGAGCTGCCTTTCACCCGGACTGCTGGCTCTGGTAGCAACCATAGCGACATCAGAAGTCAACTGTAATAACTTATTACAGTTGAGCAGCTACATCATTTCTTTATTACAGGCATCCAGAGACCTTACAAGTTACATGTAATAAGGAAATTAGAGACGGGGTAGATTTACAAGTTCACTTTTAACATGGGAAAAGTGACGCAAAAGTGGCGCAAGGGGCTTGTAAATATGCCCCAGGATTAATAAAATGATGGCAGGTGTCCGTTTATTATAAACATTTCTTCATCGCCTTTCATAAAAATGGGAGCATCCTTTTATTCACCGCTTCTTTTTTCCAGACCTCCTTAAATGAAGCCTAGATTACACCAAACCCTGCTTCCCCGCAAGCTCTGTTTTTTCCCCGAGGCCGATGACAAACGCGTGCTTTTTATTTTGCGTCAGAGGCATTGCGGACTTTGGAGAAATGTTCAGGTCTCGTGACACTCATCCTTATAGTAGCGCTGTGGAGAGTGAGCCGAATCGTCTGACATGCGCTGCTGACTCCGCCCGGCCTTAGAGCCCTCTAAGTGGTGTACGTCTGACACACGACTTTTTTGGTGCCCCAGTAATTTAATTCCAGTGCCTAAGTAATTTGTGTGCGGGCCCAAGGCATTTCACAGTAGTCTACCTCAGATGGCAATGCATGGATCATTTCCAATTCAGGAAATTGCTAACTGTGTTATTTGTTGCCTGTTATCCTGGTGTTCACGCCGAGATACCTCTCCTGGGGTGATTTGTGCATGTTATAATTTAGTATAACATAACACAACATTACAGTGCATGGAACTGCACCTGAGGTCTAGCATGACCTACTAATGATACAACTCAAACAACTGTGACATTTTGAACTCTTCCAAGTCACCTCGAATGGTAGGGAAGGACTGGAATTGATAGTTTCATCATTTAAAAAAAGTAAATTAAATAGGAGAACGTTCACCTGATGAACTCTGCTAAAATGTAGACACATAGTGCCACCATGTGGTGGACTCTCATATCTACATGTCGGTGTTTAGAAGTAAGTGGCAGTGCTGAGCAGGGGGAAACACCAGCACAAATAAGGTAGTTCAATTCCTTGTATTTACATGTCTACTGGAAGCAGAGGAAAACATTTTTTTTGCTTTACTACTACAGCTCATATTTTAATGTCAGTCAGATTGTTTTAAATCTTGAAACTGTAGATTATTTACTGGTAAATATTCCTCGTACATGCACTGCTCAGCATAAAGTACGTGTCTTAGGTAAATGAGAGCATTATGTCTTTTTGTGGTCCTTTGCATCCCTTTAAACAGACTTATTGTGGGGTGTTAGCAGACTTTTAGAGTAGCTTGCTATGTGTTTCTCTGGAGTGGTGAATTGTTTATGAAGAGTTGGATGCTGTTGTCGGCTTAATGAAGTCCTCCTATTTAATGACTCCGACCTCTTTTGATTGTATGTGCAGTGTTCTGTCTATTGTGTTGTGTTGGAGGTTGTGACTGTTATTTTTGGTTAGCACGGTTGTGGGTCACTGATACCCAACTACATGAACTATCTGAGTTGTCTAGGGTTTGCGGCCAGTCTTGTGTGTAGTATGCATTGTTGTGTGTAGTATGCTCTGTTTAATGTTGTGTGTTGTTGCCTAATGGAAGTGTGTGTGCACGGCATCCAAATACTGGTACCATCTGGCTTGCACCATACTCACATGTGCAGCCGGATCACTGACGAAATATCGAGAAGAAGAATATCGAATTGCCAAAATATCGAAGGAAAAATATAGAATGCCAAAATATCGAAGCTCTATCTCCAAACAGGTAAGTACAAAAATATAGAATCCAAAATATTGTTGTGAAAAATATAGTTAGTCACAATATCGAATTATTGTAAATGTCTTAAAATTAATGTAAAATTAATGAAATAAAACATGTAATTAACTGAAACATACTTAAAAATACTTAAATTACTTTAAAATTAATAAATAATTAATGTAAGTAATAAAAAGAAATAATACATATATATTAACCTAATATTAATTTAAAAAATGCAATATTTTTTGCGTAGGATAGCGGACGGGTAAAATTTACTATTACCACTCCAGTAAGTGCAATAGTAGGGAAAACGTTGGATAGCAGGAGGGTAAAAATTACTATTCCCACTCCAGATAGTGCAACAGTAGGGAAATGGTTGGATAGCGTGAGGGTAAAAATTAGTATTCCCACTCCAGACAGTACAATAATAGGGAAAGCATTGGATAGCGTAGGGGTAAAAATTAATATTCACACTCCAGAGAGTGCAACAGTAGGGAAAGCGTTGAATAGCGGGAGGGTAAAATTTACTATTCCCACTCCAGTGAGTTCAACAGTAGAGAAAGCATTGGATAGCGTAGGGGTAAAAATTACTATTCCCACTCCAAAGAGTGCAACAGTAGGGAAAGTGTTGGATATAGTAGGGCTAAAAATTACTATTCCCACTCCAGAGAGAGCAACAGTAGGGAAAGCGTTGGATAGCGTAGGGGTAAAAATTACTATTCCCACTTCAGAGAGTGCAACAGTAGGGAAAGCGTTGGATAGCGGGAGGGCAAAATTTACTATTCCCACTCCAGTGAGTGCAACAGTAGGGAAAACGTCAGATGGCGTAGGGGTAAAAATTACAATTCCCACTCCAAATAGTGCAACAGTAGGGAAAGCGTTGGATAGCGTAGGGGTAAAAACTACTATTCCCACTCCAGAGAGTGCAACAGTAGGGAAAGCGTTGGATAGCGTAGGGGTAAAAATTACTATTCCCACTCCAAAGAGTGCAACAGTAGGGAAAGCGTTGGGTAGCGTAGGGGTAAAAATGACTATTCCCACTCCAGTGAGTGCAACTGTAGGGTAAGCGTTGGATAGCGTAGGGGTAAAAATTACTATTCCCACTCCAGAGAGTTCAACAGTAGGGAAAGCGTTGGATAGCGGGAGGGTAATAATTACTATTCCCACTCCAAAGAGTGCAACAGTAGGGAAAGCGTTGGATAGCGTAGGGGTAAAAATTACTATTCCCACTCCAAAGAGTGCAACAGTAGGGAAAGCGTTGGATAGCGTAGGGGTAAAAATTACTATTCCCACTCCAGAGAGTGCAACAGTAGGGAAAGCGTTGGATAGCGGGAGGGTAAAATGTACTATTCCCACTCCAGTGAGTGCAACTCTAGGGTGAGCGTTGGATACCGTAGGGGTAAAAATTATTATTCCCATTCCAGTGAGTGCAATAGTAGGGAAAAGCGTTGGATAGCGTAGGGGTAAAAATTACTATTCCTACTCCAGTGAGTGCAATAGTAGAGAAAATAATAAGTTAATATTTTATTAAAAATAAATAAATTATTAATACCAAATAAAAAATATTAAAATTAATTACCAATCAAACAATATTTAATAATTACTTTATTATAAATGCCAATGTTTTTTGTATTAATAACCTATTAATTAGTTAACAACCAATTAATTTTCAATACCAAAAATTAATAAATAAAATTAATACCAATTAATAATGAATTAAGAATAAATTAATTAGCAATATACAAAAATTATTTCAATAATTAATTATTTACAATTAAATTAATTCCCACCATATTCCCCTATAAACCCACAACCCGCTACAAATAATAAATTAATACAATTAACATAATTATCAATTAAACAATTAATACTAATTAATTACCAATTAATACAAATTATTTACCAATTAATAATTAATCAACAACCAATTAATTTTCAATACCAATTAATAATTACCTAATAACAATTAAATTACTTCCCACCCTATTCCCCTATAAACCCACAACCCGCTACAGAAGTAAAACGCAAAATTAAATTAAAAATAATTAATAATTCCTAAAAATATTCAAACATACATTCCAAAATTTATACATACTTTTAACACATATACTAACGCTTAAAACACTATAAAAAAATTCGATATTTTTAACAACTATATTATGACTGTCGATATTACTTACTTCTATATTATTTAAATCGATATTTTATTTCTTACCTGATTTTCGATATTCTTCACCACTATATTTTGGCAATTCGATATTCTGTCCATTCTATATTAAAAACTCGATATTTTGTCCTGTCGATATTTTGAATTCGATATGATGTCTGTTTACCGTGCAGCCACGTCCAGTGTGAACTGTTGTCGGTGTGATTTATTATCATGTGTGCAGTTTTGAGCCCAACTTTACAGAATATATGACCTGTGTTGGATGGGTTTGCAAAGTACTGTCTAATGTGCAGTGTTGAAAATTCTTGCCATATTGTAACTAGGGAGGCGCTGTTGTGAAAACAGTGATACTCACCAATATGGTGTATCTGTGCTATGATGCTTCATGGAAGGTGTTATCGCTAATGATTTCTCTTTGACGCATGTTCAAGATATCGAGATCTTCTGCACACCAAGATCTGCTTTGGTACAGAGTGGTCCCTTGTGATGCACAGGGGAACTGAAACATGTCGACATCTACAAAGCACTAACCTAGGCAGAGTGGCAGCAGAGCGCTGTGTGTGCTTGCCCCAACGTGAGCAATCAGGATTGGCCCAAAATGAACATGGTGAACATGTTCAGGGGGAGATGCTGTCACATGACTTAAAAGATGCTAAAAATGTGAAATAGCATTTGGCGCAGCCAATATAGTGCCTAGAACATGAGCGATGCGTCTTTTTGAAGGCATAGCTAGGGGCTACTACTGATCGAATATGTGACGTTACATCGTAGTCTTCACACCGTGATACTTTCACAACGCAGGCATTACAACGGAGGGCGCTGGACTTAGGAATTGTATGATTTACTATTCCAGCTCCAGCCTACGTAACAGTAGGGAAGGTTTTGGAATAGTAAATCATACTATTCCTTAGTGTATAGCGCCATCCAGCGCAAGTCGTTGTAACGACTTGCGTTGTAATGCCTGCATTGTAAACGTATCGCGGTGTGAAGACCGCGATGTAACGAATATCTCCCCTACTGATCATTTACACTCAGTAAGCAAGAGAAGTATTGGGAGAGCAATTATGTGGAAAACTTGAGCAAAAACCAATCAACCTTTTGAAATCCAACATTTCACCCATTCATCCTCAGTGTTCTCGGGCTCCCAAAGGCGATGGGACCTAAACTTGGGCGGGCCCTAGTCTGGTCCGATTATGCTGCTGAATATCGAAGCGAGAAATATCATCATATAAGAATATCATGGACAAAATATCAAAGACCAACATATCGAAAGGTATGTGCATGTAGAGGGGGTAAAGATTTAGGTGCCGATTACGATCCGGTAAAAACCGGGTACGAACCGTCGGTCGGAGCGTTTTCCCCGTCCGACTCGTACCCGGTCGTAAAACTTTACAAACATGGAATTACGATTCGCACGGAAACACCATTTCCGTACGAATCGTAAAAAACACCGACCGACGAAAATATACATACGAATGTGATCCGGGAATGCTGCGACGTGACGTCGGGACGCTTTCAGGCAGCGTTTCACGACCCAGGAATTACGATTCGAACCGACAGCAGTCCGGACGGCAATATTTTCACGGCACCCAAAAAGTGCCGCAAAAGCAAAGTACGGCGCGAATCGACCAGAGTAGGTGGCCCGGTACGCACCGTACCCCCCCCCCGCCCCCGTAGGTATGCGCCGACCCCCCCCCCAGCCCCCGTAGGTAGGCGCCGACCCCCCCCAGCCCCCGTAGGTACGCGCCGAACCCCCCCCCAGCCCCCGTAGGTAGGCGCCGACCCCCCCCCAGCCCCCGTAGGTACGCGCCGAACCCCCCTGTATGTACACCCGTGTACGTGTCGAACCCCCCCGTGTACGTTCGAGTCGAACCCCCCGTGTACGTTCGAGTCGAACCCCCCCGTGTACGTTCGAGTCGTACCCCCACCCGTGTATGTGCGGTGCGTACCCCCCCGTGTATGTACGGTGCATACCCCCCCGTGTACGTTCGAGTCGAACCCCCCGTGTACGTTCGAGTCGTACCCCCACCCGTGTATGTACGGTGCGTACCCCCGTGTATGTACGGTGCGTACCCCCCGTGTACATTCGAGTCGAACCCCCCGTGTACGTTCGAGTCGTACCCCCACCCGTGTATGTACGGTGCGTACCCCCCCGTGTATGTACGGTGCGTACCCCCCCGCGTACGTTCGAGTCGAACCCCCCCGTGTACGTTCGAGTCGTACCCCCACCCGTGTATGTACGGTGCGTACCCCCAGCGCTACGCGCTGGGGGTACGCACCGTACATACACGGGTGGGGGTACGACTCGAACGTACACGGGGGGGTTCGACTCGAACGTACACGGGGGGGTTCGACTCGAACGTACACGGGGGGGTTCGACTCGAACGTACACGGGGGGGTTCGACACGTACACGGGTGTACATACAGGGGGGTTCGGCGCGTACCTACGGGGGCTGGGGGGGGTCGGCGCGTACCTACGGGGGCTGGGGGGGGTTCGGCGCGTACCTACGGGGGCTGGGGGGGGTGGCGCGTACCTACGGGGGCTGGGGGGGGTTCGGCGCGTACCTACGGGGGCTGGGGGGGGGTCGGCGCGTACCTACGGGGGCTGGGGGCGCGTATGCGGGCACGTCTCCATGGTTGCTATGGGAGTTCGGTGCGGACGGTGCTTTTTTCCATCCGGTTGTAACCTCGGACGCACGGGATGGATCGTGATTCCTCGGTTGGACTTCACCTTTCACGTTTGTACGGTAAATCGTCCGAGGACGTGTCGGACACATTTTCCGACCCGAGGACGTGTGGGGAATGATTCCCAATGCGGTTCGTATGGACTTTTTACCATGCGAATCGTGATTGCCAGTTCGTACGGCACTTGTACGATTCGTACGGTAAAAAGACCGGATACGAGTCGCACGGGGATATTTTTTACCGGATCGTGATCGGCACCTCTCTATTCTTAACTCCATATATATGTACCTTGAAGATACACATATATTCATGGTACATATATGTGGAGTCAGGCGCAGGAAATCTATCATTTCTTACCATTCGACATTTCAGTTTCGATATTCTCTCTTCGATATTCACGGGGCCCATCGTCTGGTAGTGGCTGGACTGGTTTCCAGCCCATGCAAGGATGAGTACAAAGCACCCGGTTGCTTGCCGACAGAATACGAATCACCGAACCAGCCCCATTGTTGCTCACCTGATGTCACCCATCTTTCCTAGACCAATACTTGTAGCTCCCTGAGACCCTGGGTCTTTCTTGTTTACTTGAGGTGACATGAACTGGTCCTTTAAAATATCCTCCGAGACATTTTATTTGTAGTTGGTAACTACAAAATACCAAGACTATCATTACAAAAGTCCTGTTGACTTCGATATGACCGGTAACCGGCGTGTGAGAATTATGAGATCCACGGGAACACCACATATCTCTTTTCTTTCACACAGAGATTTCGGCTGCTGAAAACAGTCGAAATCTGTGGGTGAAAGTACGGGGTAAAATGAGGAATTAATGTGAGATTGAGTGGGAACCAGGCCTCTTGAACTGTGTCCAGGGTTGTAGGAACCTAACCAGTGTCACTTCAACTGGGCTTATTGACATCCCTGAGGTAGTACAGTTCAGCGTTACATGCACACCCTCTTACTAGAACAGAAGTCTGCAAGTGTGTCTACTTCCTGGACCAATATTTGTTGAGTTTTCCCAAAAATTGGCATTGTATTATGTCATCGGAGAAGTAGACACACACAGATTGCAATGGAAGAGACACCGTTTTTCCTGAAGTAGCGGGAAGATTGTCTCATCACTGTCATGGCAACCATGCAGCTGGCTCTGATCATCATAGAAGGGGGACTCTACAGGAGAGATGGAAGGAAGCACCTTCAGACAGAACAGGATCTTGTCAGTACTAAAGAGTTCATGTTCTTCCCAGGACACCCAGGCATTTTTAGCCCCCAGGACCTTTGGGAGAGAGAACCTGTCCTTCACCAGGTCACATGGAGGCTGGTGTTGCTGAGTGGTACTTGCTGATCAGGGCCATGGACTTTTCTGGCGCTTCAGGAGAGGACTCTAGAAGGTCAGAGTTCACTGATATTGTACATAGGCGAAGACGTTCACACGTTGATGTGATATTTAGAGGAAAGGCGGGGTCCAGGGTTGGAAATGTAGGTATGGGGGGTTATTGGGTTTAAAATGGACAGGTATGTGACTCAAAGACTGAAATCCTACTAGTGACTGACGGCTGTCACACATTGCGTCACAGGGCTTGAGTGTTGGGAATGCTGGCAGGCTGCCATTGAATCATCCTGATATGTTACTGGTGACACACACATGATATTTCTGTCAGACAATATTTTGGTTATGATAATCTGGTATGATACCCCGGTGGCCGGTTTACAGAGGGAGAGGACATCTATTACTCACGATGACCAATCACAGAGACAGAGGAGCACAGTTTTCAAATTGTTTACATCGCTCACGCCGGCTGACGTTGCTTATAACTGTACTGACGACACCAGAACCATGGGCTCGGTTGTTTTTGCTGGGAGTCAATGTAGAAAATTTAATAGGGACTAATCATCCCGACTCCTTTCCTGGCTCCACGCACCTTGCCTGTTCATCTTGCTTGTTCATCCATCAACGTGATCATCTGCTAGAACTTATTGTATTACCTAGAGTGATTTGTTTATCCGGCATCATCAGTGTATTATTGGAGCCTTGGTAACTCTGTAATCTTTACTTGTATATAGTATTGTTAAATCTGGTAAGATCCAGTGTGGATCATATGTATTATATTTTATATATTTTAACTTGAGCTTTTATGGTTTCAATACATGAAATCGAATAAATATTGAATTGAATTGAACTAAGTAATCATCAAGCGGCTTGTTTTCCCAGGGGATGGAAACTTTTTAAAGGCACTAGAAAGTCATATTAACCTTTGCCGAATCAACGCAGTACGTATTTTAAATACCCAGTCCTATTTTGCATGGAAATCAGAGCAAAATGTGCATCCAGCTATTAAAGATTGATATGCTGGCAGCCCCAGCGTTATGAAGATATCATAGTAATGAGATCTTTGATGCTCCTTGCGCATTTTAAGGTCAGTCCTGTATTTCATTTACTGCTGGAGCCTTTCTCCTGCATTATTTACCGCTCTCATCAAATCCAATGCATGCCAAAAAATTCATTTATGAAACAAAGTTTGTTTTCAGTACTTTCTCAAGTGTATGATGTAGCTCAACTAAGTCATGTGCTTCTCATAATTATCCACCAATTGGGATTTGGCATTTGCCAGAATTCCATATCTCATTTACATTTTTAGTCAGAGCTGAGGATGACTTTTGTTCTAAGACTGGTTTTGTACGAAGATTATACAGAATTTTGCACTTGGCCGCTTATAGCTCTATTAGCGCTTTTTCGTGTAAACTTTTCTGCCACGTTGACTGTTGAGCTGAAGTTGTCAGGTACCCCAGGGTGAAAGACAATTATTGGATTGTCGTCAAATGGTGGTCAATCATTTTGAAATAAAGATAAGAGATTCTTGTCGCTTCAATCAGTTTCTGGTATTTATTTATACAGGCACATAATCAGATACAGACTGATGGAGTTCACACTCCAGAAAGATGAGGATAAGTGAAATAATTGCTAATACCACAATATTGCCTCTTTAAAAAAAGTTTCTATCTTTTTTCATCAGTGCTAATAAAATAAGACAATAGTAAGTACCAAGACAGGACAACCCTAACAGAGCTGAGTATAAAACAAAACTGCATTATTAAGTAATTTCAGGAGCTTCTTTAGGTCTGTTGATTTCAGGAATACCTTATGTCATCAATTATTCATAAAACTACATTTAGATACACAGGGAGAGTGTGCTTTATGGTACCGCCATTAGCCTTTTGTTTTTATGTGCTTTTCATGGATTGCCATTGCTTGGATGGGCTGTCCTCCAAGGTCGTGATATTTTGTGGATGGTTAAATTGTTCTAAGTGAGTTTCCTTTAGGTTTTGGCGATGAGGCATCAAGTAAAACCTTTTGTTAGACTAGAGGCAGTTTGTTCTCTTTACTTTCCTCACACAAAGACATTGTAATTGATGGTTTCTGTTCTGTTTCTTTAGTAAGTGTGTGCTATTTGTATTCCTTAGCCTCTCATAAAGAAACAGTGTCATTCACTAATTGTCCTTGTACATTCCTTTGTTTCACTTTGCTGTCATGATAGCATGTCGTTGGTGTCACAGTTTGTTTTGTTCACAAAGTAACGATGTGCATGGGCATAGAGGGTCTTAACCCCTTCTGTGCCCATGACGAGCTGGACTCGTCATGGGCCGCGGTTGCGCTGTGCCCATGACGAGTCCAGCTCGTCATAAACCCCGCCCACTAATGCAACGGCCGGCACAGGGCGGGGAAAGGGCGTGGCACACAAGGGGTTAAAGACGGAACAAAAATAAGGGCCCTTTGTTGAAAGTGTCCAGTAGATAACATGTTGCTGTGTGTGCATTTTAAATTCAATAATTACAAACTTCATCTTCTAACTCCTTTTCATAACAATCTTCTTTGACGGTGCAGTCTAACTACTCTATTTCAATCCGTTCAGTAGAGGCTCAGCTTTAGACTTTCATATTGCTGTAGCCCAAAATATTACTTCATTATGGAATTTTCTTTCTAATTCAGCTGGGGCAACACACACACAGGGTCCCCAACTATTACCAAACACCACTTCTAACTTAAAAGCCAAACCTATTGGTTTTGACAATGCTTGTTTTGATTATCTGTGAGGCGATCTAGCACATATTGAAAGGTGACATTGGTCCTTGTGCCTTAAAAGAAAAGTGCTGCACAAACAAATGATAGACGTAATGCTGAACAAATCAAATATTCACACTCAGTCACAGATCTGGGTTAAATCCATAGTTTTTTTGCTCACCTTGCCACCCTATTTTGGACCCAGCCATATGCAAATCAGTCTTGACCCTGCTCCTTATGCAAACAGTCCAGCCCAAACTGCCAAGCCAGGTCCTCCCTTTACCGGAAACAAGCACCCCGGGACCGGTTTCGGTCCATCACCCCTTATCAGCCAGGCTAAGGTGAATCCAGTGTCAAAGTGAGCATGGGACCCACGTCTGGGAATACCCATCCCGCTTAGGACGAAAAATGCTGCACAATAAATGGTGGATGGAATGCTGAATAAATCAAACATTCAACCCCAGTCACAGATCTTGGTTAAAACCATTGTTCTTTTTCTCACTACGCCACCCCAGTTTGGATCCAGCCATATGCAAATTAGTCTTGACCCAGCTTCTCATGGGAACAGCCCATCTCAAACTGCCAAGCCAGATCCTCCCTGTACAGAAAACAAGCATCCTGGGACCAGTTTCGGGGTATCACCCCTCATCAGCCAAGCTGGCCTGAAACCAGTGGCACAGCGAGCAAGGGACTTATGTTTAGGCAAACCCGGCACACTTAGGACCAGAATGCAAAAGACACACAAATGATGGACGGAATGTGGAACAAATCAAACATTCAACCCCAGTCAAGAGAACTAGGTTAAATCCATCGTTTTTTGCCACCCTGCCACCCCATCCATCATTTGTTGCCGCCGCATAAAAGAAAAGTAGGCACTGAAGTCAGAAGCCATAGGTTTGAAGTGAGTGCTGGTGTCTATAGTTCAATAATAGTAATACATGAAAGACTGGGACTGCAGTCAGGAAAATCCTGGCTGAAAACCTGCCCAGAAAAACAGCCGTCCCTCCTCTGTAGGTGAAGTTGGAGATGCAAGAGACGCCAGACCGGATATGACGTACACAGCCTAGCATAACATGGAAATATCTTGAGAGAGCTATTCAGCTTTAAGGAAGAGTTGTTACTCACAGGATGTTCTTGGCCGTTGGACCACACCTCTGCCAACTTTGGTGGGCACCCGTTGTTCTGGCGTGGTTGCTATCAAACGGCTGACTTGTTCAGCCCTTGATTTGTGTAAATTCTTGGCATTGATATGCACACGGAAGCCCGGGGATAAGCCCAGCACGTCGATTTGTAAATTGTGTGAGCTGTCAGGTTGCCCGGTGAACTCTGAGCTAATGAGGAGATGACTGCAGAGTGGGCAGCTCAGGAAAATGAACAGACAGGGACTGTTAAACATTTTTATTGGTGACAAAAGTGGATTTCTGAAGCATGGAGCATTGCTATATATCTCCAAATTTCAAGGAAAGGTCTTTGCACTCCCACAGTAGCGTAGCAAGGATGCTATGGGCCCTTGTGCAAGCAAGGAAATGGCATCTTAGCACTGGCGTAATGAAAAGTGAGGAGGCCTTCCTGCAAGGTACGTGGAGGGGGCCCCCTCCGGGCTCAATCAAGAGCTCTCTGGCCAGAGTGCAATGATAAGGGGGCCCCTTGGAGCTTGGGGCCCCCCCGCACCGCGGGGGCTGCGGGGGCCTGTGTTACACCCCTGCATCTTAGACTGTTGTTGGGCTAGCAAAATATAGAACAGTCAGAGTTCCAAGGGATCCTCTGAGCTCTGGGCCCCAGTGCCACTGTACCTGCTGTACCACTGGTAGCCATGCCCCTGACTCCCTCAGCGCACTACACCTCCAGTGGCCATGGCTGGGAAAGCCACCTGGGCCAAGTGTAAAATACCCCCTTTGTAAGTTATGACGGCTGTTCCACATAAATAGCACCTGCTAAGGTTAGTCACAAAACGTCCCTCGCCAAAACAGGGATAACATGCACAGTGGCGTATCTAGACCTTTGGCCGCCCGTGGTGGTCCTTGCGTTTGCCACCCCGCTACGGGTGCAGGTAAGAGCCGGGGGATGCATTTGCCGCCCCGTGACGGCCGCAGGTAAGAAAGAGTGGGGGCCCGCCGCCCCCAGAACTCGTGCCCCCACTCAACATTGGCATGTTGAAAGAAGCACTCATGGTGGTAGTCATTAATAAAACACACTATTTCCCTAACCTGCGTATGCTGATTTAAAACTTTGCATATAATGCACATTTAGGGTTATAAAATTAGACTAATTTAAAATTTGAAATCTCTTTTTTCAAAATTAAAATATCTGTTCTTGACCTGTCTTCCTTTCCTTTAGCACCCCTAGTGAAAAAAAGCGGTGTTGCACTTTTCCACACTGTGCTGCACATGCGCATGCTTCTCATACATGCGAAAATACGACTTGGAAACGCATTTGCAAATGTTTGTGACAGCTCAACCAACTGCGCGTTCATCATCCATGCATGAAATTTCCCTGGCCACTCCTCTGACGCGCTGTTAGGAAACCTCCAAAGTGCAATTGAGTTTACAAATTACAAGGGCAAAATATATGCAGAAGTGAATTCTTCATCAGCCCGGTGCTGCAACACCTGGCCTGGAGCCACCGTAATTATATAATACTTTAGCCATAGCTTTTTACGCGTAATTCAGAATTTTACTGCACGTGCCACAATTTTTTTTTTGCTCCAATAGATTAAACGGTATAAAAAGGCACACCATGTCGTACTGCATAGCAGCAAACCATCGGCAACAGTTAAATGGTCACCTTTCAGTTGTTGATTGCTGTGTTTGTGTGTTATAATGGTACAAATGATCTGAAATGTTTGCCATAAGCTATTAATAAGAATTAAACTGTCAAAATTGCTAAATATTCAGCGGCAGCTCCTCCGCTAAGGCGGAGGAGTGTCGCTCCACTGAATGTAAAAGGAAAAATAAAATGATAATAACGCAACAATAAGAACGTTACGTTATTATAATTTTATTTTTCTGTAAGCAGCCCGAGCCAGGTTAGGGCAGGGTGTGGCTTGGCTGTGTCACAGAGAGAGGGGGATGAGTGGTATGATGGGTATTTAAGTGCACATGGCGGGTTGGCCGGCCGTCTTGGGCCGGCCAAACTGTCATGCACACAAAGCATGTTCTCCACCAGCTGTATTGGAGTGGAGTACATGCACAGGCTCCCAGTCCCTGTCTGAGTGCCAAATCACGGCGCTCAAACCAATCAGCACGCTGCTGTCATGCTGGTGATAGCAGCGTCGTGATTGGCTAGAGGATTCTGGAAGCCTGTGTTCTTCCGGGTTGCTGAGAGAAGAGGATGGAGGAGAGGCGGCGCCCCTTCAGGTATTGAAATATTATTATCCATTTTTTTTTTTTTTACATTGAGCCCACCCTACCACTACATTTCCAAAGCAACCGCCACTGTAAATAATACTGTGGAAGATTGTACTGCATTATGCTGCATCATTTGCCATTTCTTGCTCCAAAATGTAACAATCCAACTGCATTAAAATGGCCCCCCACTAATGCAAAATTCGAGTGGCCCTGGCTGTAATCTATAAATCTGACTATAATTTAGCACCTCTCCGCCACACTGGTCAAAGTAAACAAGCATTGGAAATGCCAATAGGTCTGGGTTTGGTGCGTTAACTCATGCAGGCTTATTACATCAGAGCGAGACACACAGAAGGGAGTCAACAGGAGAGGGGTATTGTTGCACAGTAGTCCCTTATGCAGTTCAGTGCAAGCACTCAAGTGGAGGTGGATAGATGCAACCAAACAGCCAGTAGAATTTGGTGAGAGATGAATACTCCACTGGCCTGAGCCAACATGTGATGGACAAAGTCTCACACCAATGGCTGAAAGTGAAAGAAGACAGTCATTGAAAGGGATGGAATCAAATCCCTCTCTAGGTACATTGTTAGCAGTATTGCACTAGTCTGTAAAATTTGCATATTGATCCATGTCCCAAATGAGGAGCTGAAGCTGTTCCTGGTGGACGAACTTATGCTACTGCGCTCCTTGTGCACAGTTGGTAGAGTGTGGGTTTTTAATGTGGCCTGTGTTGGAAGAGTTGTTGTGTTAAGTGTGAAAGCTTAAGAGGTTGTTTGATTCTTGTCACTGTGAACTTGTAGGGAAGTTTATCAACAATTGGAATTCGAAAGTGGACAACAGCCGTATCCAATCGAGGCTGATGCCCTCTTGGCTCGCTCCCGGAACTCGCACAGATGTCATACTGAAAACATGGAAACGGGAATGATAAGACGAAGAAAGTAAGGCCCAGATTACAAGTTTAGGTGTTATTTATTGCACCTGATAAATAACGATTTCCTCGGGGTACGTTATTTATTGAGTGCGATAAATGACATCTATTATGAGTTGGTGGGGCGCAACAAGCACATTTTGGAGTTTCGCGCACCAAAATCCTCCTGGTATGGTAAATACAATATGATTTTCCCCCGTTAAATTTCAGCAGATGTGACCTGATGAAATTTACAGACAGTTGAGGTATTTAATACATCCAATAATTATTGGTTGCGTTAAATACCTACCAACTTGGAATTCTGACCTGTGGGAAAACAGGGGTTTATGCAAGAGTCGGGATACACCAACCACCTTGTAATAAGGCCCTTAGTGGATCCAAGGTGTCTTTAGAGAATGAAGGGCACAAGTGTGTACTCCAGGTGGCGCTGTTGAGGCGGAAGACCTTGAATGTGAATCTTGATTGGTGCAGTCTGAGTGAATTGTCCCCATAAGATCTTAACGTATCCTTACTCTGAGGGTAAGTAGTGCTTAGTTTGCAGCAGTGGTTGAAGGTGGTGGGCTCTGACACTCACTTTCAGAGGACTGGGACTTATTTCTCATTTTTAAAGTTGATCCAGAGAAATAGAAAAAAAGACGGTAAAAGAAGGAGGAAGAGATAGGTTAAAAAACAGAGCCCTAGGAAGGAAGTGGCAATGAAAAAGAACCTGCACGAATGAAATAAAGAGACAGGAAGAGTAAGGTGGTGAAAGAAAGAGGCATAAGGTGGAATCAAGACCAGATATCTTTCATATAAGGATATAACAGGTTAGAATAAGGGTTAATTTCAGAGAGGTGAAAGGGAATTGTAAGGGATGAGATAGGGTTAATTTAATCATTTCAGCATCATAGCCTTCTTGAGCCGGGTTCTTCATTCTGATTAGCCAAATGCAAAACAAAACAAGCACTGGCATAGCCAATAGGTCTCGCCTTTGGGACCTTATGTGTTTAGCCATGCAACAGTTGCATAACTAAATACTTATAAGGTCCCAAAAGCGAGACCTATTGGCTATGCCAAGCGGCCGTGCGGCCGCGAAAGTGATCGCGATCAAACATCAAAACGGCCGCGAAAGTGAAAGTACTCGCGTCGAGCGTGGTGCGCGAGGCCGCGCACATGCACTGTAGGTCTAGGCTGGCCTGGTAGCACTTTTTGGAGCCCTCTCAAAAAGTCTCGCCAGACCAGCGCATGCGCTGGGTCAGGCGAGACCTAAAAAATATGCTTATGACTAGGCTCCAGGGAAAAGATGTATTTGAGCTGCATCTAGGACACCCCAACAGGAGAAAGAGCTAATCTGTTCACCCTCCAGGCCCAAGTGACACTAAGAGCCAACATTCCGCATTCATCACTCACAATATTCCAAGTACGCATCATCAGTCCAGCAGGCGGAGTGGACATCTATAGGTCATAGATATAAGACATGTAATGGTGTTCCTCGTAGACTTCTTCATTTTTAGATAGATTGGCCCAATTCAAATAAGCACTCACGCCCGCTAGAATGAGGTGACATTACTGTAAATCCCTTTTCTATCTTTGAAAAATCACATTTTATTTCCTAAGTGATGAAAAAACCTTGATCGCCTCTAATTGGCTTTCTCAAGCTGTATCATTTGTGCTTTTTTCCTGCAAACACGTTCCTATCTTTTAAAATCCAATTACAGTTTTGAGCTGCCTTCATTTACCTGATGTGTTTTCTAATAAGACCCTTCATCGTGGTTTTAATTTTCTTTGCAAACTGGCGCCTACGAGCCTTGCTTGGGATTACCACAACATTTCCTATATCTGTTTTATTTCCTAAATGCCAGTGTACTTTAATTACAACATTCCTTATTCGGTGGTAAATTAAACCTTCGCAAATGTTGATTTTCCTAAAGGTTAGCGAATATGATGACTATGAAGTGAAGTAGGTATTTTGACGGGGAGTGAATTAGGGAACAAGATCTGCTGACTCTGTATTTTATTGGCTGCAGGTGATTTTAAAGAGGAGAAACTATGAACCATTGAGGGTGGAAGGAACTATTCCTGAATCATATTGCTCACTGCCCCATCTACCCTTTTATTAGAATTGCAAAATAAAAGGTTATTATTAAAATAATAAATGAATAGAATTAAACCAGTCCAGACATACTAGAACTTGTTTGCGCTATGTAACAAATGGTGAAGCACTATGTTGTGAAGGAAAGAAAGGAGTTGAGTTAAAAAACACCCTGGACAGAATGCAGACTCTTCTGCCAAGTTTATTCCACAAAGTGAATGATCAGCCAAACACTGAATTTGCGGTGTTTGGACTCAGCAACCTCACCATACTCAGGGGCTTATTTACAAGCCCCTTGCGCCACTTTTGCGTCACTTTTAGCATGGGAAAAGTGACGCAAAAGTGGCGGAAGGGGCTTGTAAATCTGCCCCTCAATGCTTATTTTGTGCAAGGCAGACATTTTGAAACATGTCAGACAACCATGTGATTGGTGTCTTCCTCTGACATGGGGAATGACATGTTTCAGCTCGCAAGCAAAAAAGGAGATTTGGCTTACACTCACAAACTGCGTAATCTTGATCCATGGAAGACCAGTTTTTTTGCCCGACGCCCTTGCCGTAGTGCTACAGAAGCATACAAGAGGCAAATCTGATTGGTGCCTGTTGGAAGGCGGACCCCGAGGAGTCGGTGAGACCACCAAGGGGGGCCCTCGCACTGCACGAAGTAGCCGAGCGCTGCCGAGAAGTCTCCTGAGAGATCCTTCTCCTATCACGTACTAGCACAGTAACACCACCACACCGGACTCAAGGAGGTTGTCTCAAGACAAGCAATTCTTTATCATCAATAAAAGGTTACGAGTTCAATATTTACACGAAGGGATCGAGGGATCCACCAAAAGTCTCAATGTCTCTTTGGAAGGGTAGGGGTAGCGGGACAGTCTTTGGCAGGAATGTGGTACGAGGGTACCTGGGGCCCAGTTCTTATCCTCAAGCTGGAGGACCTCCGATCTCGGAGGGGTCGAGCCGCGACGGCGTCAGCAGGGCTCTGGCGTACAGTTCGTGGAGAGCCGCGATTCAATCAGCAGGGCTCTCAAGATGGTTTCTGCTCAGCTCGAGCCGCGACGTCGTCAGCAGGGCTCCGAGGAAGGTCTCAGCGAGGTGGGGCCGCGACGGCGTCTGCAGGGCTCCGATGTTCCAGGTGGTTCAGGGAAGGTTCACAAGAGGGAGCCGCGACGCAGTCAGCAGGGCTCGTGATGGTTCCGTCAAGAGTTCTTCTCCGTAGGGTCAGCCGCGATTCGATCAGCAGGGCTCTCGACTCCGGGATACAACTGCCGAGCTGTGGTGGGGTCGCCCCAGATATAGGTCTGGAGCCCTTTGATGTCCGGACCCTTGCGCCCAAGGGGGCGGAGTGGCCGGGTGGAGGTGGCCAGACGCCCAGCAGGAGAGGCGCCAGGCCCATGGGAGGTTGCAGGGCGATCACACCTCGAGAGGGGAGGACAGTTGGGGGTCCCAACGATACCGTCCTCCGCCGGGGGCGATGAATGGTTCCTGCGGCACCCCCTGGCCAGTCCGTGGTGCCTCGAGGTCGGGGCTTCGCTGGGGTCGAGGCCGGGTTGAGCGGGGGCGCGCCGGCTGGTGTACGGGGTGACGTAGATGCCAACAAGATGGCGGAGCCATGAGGAGCATGCGACCACGTGCAGTTCCAGGTGAAGGGCCTTGGAGCAGTTCAGACGGGTGGCCCGTGAAGGCCGGGGCGGGGAACGGCCACAGTCCAGGGGGGTTAAGGACCACGCCACGAGGCCGGGTCCAACAGGCGTCCCCCCCAGCCGAAGGCATGGAGAGTCACCCATCTCCTTGGGGATTCTCCTCGTCAAGGCGGAAGAAGCGGGACAGGCCGTCGGCGTTGGCGTGGTCATTGCCGGGCCGGTGTTCGACGTCAAAGTCCATCCCTTGTAGCGAGATGGACCATCGCAGCAGTTTGGGGTTCTCGCCCCGCATTCGCATTAACCATTGCAAGGGCCGGTGGTCGGTCTGGACCCGGAAGTGGGCGCCAAAGAGGTAGGGCCGGAGCTTCTTGAGGGCCCACACCACAGCGAAGGCCTCGCGCTCAATAGTGCTCCAGCGTTGCTCCCGGGGCAGTAGTCGCCGGCTGATGAAGGCCACTGGTCGGTCGAGCCCCTTTTCGTCAGTTTGGGAGAGAACGGCCCCGATCCCATACTCGGAGGCGTCCGTCTGTACCACGAACTCCTTCTGGTAGTCCGGGGCCTGCAGCACCGGAGCAGTACACATGGCCGTTTTGAGGGTGTCGAAGGCTGTTTGGCAGCGGGGTGTCCAGTGTACCTTCTTGGGCTGCTTTTTGGACGTTAACTCTGTGAGGGGGCCGACAATGCTCCCATAGTCCCGGATAAACCGTCGGTAGTATCCGGTGAGGCCCAGGAAGGCCCGGACAGCGGTCTGGGTAGTGGGGGGTTCCCAGGTCTGGATGGCATCTATCTTTGCTTGGAGGGGGGCCACCTGCCCGCTCCCCACTTGATGGCCCAGGTAGGTCACGGATCCGTGGCCGATTTGGCATTTGCTGGCCTTGATTGTGAGCCCGGCCCGCTGGAGGGCGGCCAGGACGGCCTTTAGGTGGAGGAGGTGCTCGGCCCAGTGGTTGCTGTACACGGCAATGTCATCTAAGTAGGCCGCGCTGAAGGCCTCAAGCCCGGCCAAAACTTTGTTCACCAGTCGCTGGAAGGTGGCCGGGGCGTTCTTCATTCCGAAGGGCATCACCCGAAAGTGGTAATGCCCATCCGGAGTCGAAAAGGCGGATCTTTCTTGGGCGCCGGGGGTGAGCTGGATTTGCCAGTACCCGGCGGTGAGGTCCAGCGTGCTCAGGTAGCGAGCGGCCCCTAGGCGGTCGATGAGTTCGTCGGCCCGGGGTATCGGGTGTGCGTCCGTCTTGGTTACTACATTCAGGGCTCGGTAGTCCACGCAGAATCGCAACTCCGGGGGGTGGCCGGGAGCTGCGGCCTTGGGCACCAGGACGACAGGGCTGGCCCACGGGCTGTCGGAAGGCTCGATGACCCCCAGGGCCAGCATCTTCGCTACTTCGGCCTGGATGCAGGCCCGCACTCGGTCAGGCACCCGGTAGGCTCTGTGTCGTATGGGGGGGTTCTCCCCGGTGTCGACGTCGTGGACGCACCAGTGGGTCACCCCCGGGGTGAGAGAGAAGAGGGCTGCGTAGTCCCGCAGTAATCGCTGGCAGTCGTTGCGCTGTTCCGGGGTCAGGGACGAGGCGAGTTGGACCCCTTCGATCGATCCATCGTGAATGTCGGATTGCAAGAGGTCGGGCAGGGGCTCGGAGTCGTCCTCGCCCCCCCCGTCGGTCGCCAGCAGCAGGCTCAGTTCGGTCCGGGCGAAGTGGGGTTTTAGCCTGTTAGCATGTAGGACCCGGAGGGGGTTCCGGGGGGACTCCAGATCGACCAAGTAGGTGACGGGACTTTTCTTCTCCACCACCTTGAAGGGCCCGGTCCACTTGTCCTGGAGGGCGCCGGGTTCGACCGGGGCCATGACCCATACTTTCTGACCTGGCTCGAATTCTACAGTAGAAGTGTGGCGATCGTACCACCGCTTCATGTCCTCCTGGCTGGCCTCGAGGTTGGCTTCGGCGAGGGCTCGGAACTTGCGGGTCTGGTTTCGGAGGGTCAGGAGGTATCGGTAGACGTCAGGAGGGGCGCCTCGGGCTTCATCTCCCAGCCCTCCTTGACCAGACTGAGCGGTCCGCGGACCGGGTGTCCATACAATAGTTCAAACGGGCTGAACCCCAGGGACTTCTGCGGGACCTCCCGATAGGCGAACAGGAGGCAGGGCAGCAGGACATCCCATTTCCGCCTGAGTGGTTCTTCCAGGCCCTGGATCATCCCTTTCAATGTTCGGTTGAATCGCTCAACCAGTCCGTTCCCCTGAGGGTGATATGGGGTCGTGAACTTGTATGTGACCCCGCACTGTTGCCACAGGGACCGCATGTACCTGGAGATAAAGTTCGTGCCGCGGTCGCTCACCACTTCGCTGGGGAATCCCACTCGGGAGAAGATCCCCATCAAGGCCCGGCCTACCACAGGGGCCGTTATGGTTCTGAGCGGGACCGCCTCCGGGTACCTGGTGGCGTGGTCCACGAGGACCAGGATGAAGCGGTGGCCCAGGGCGGTTTGGGGGTCCAGGGGTCCCACAATGTCGATTCCGACCCGTTCAACCGGGGTGCTGACGGCGGGAAAGGGCTGGAGGGGGGCCTTGACCCGACCCCCCGTCTTTCCGCTGGCTTGGCAGGTCTGGCAGGACCGGCAGTGGTTGTCCACATCTCTCCGCATCCGGGGCCAGTAGAAGTGGGTCACCAGACGACTGTACGTTTTGTCTTGCCCCAAGTGTCTGGCGAGGGGCACATCATGGGCCAGGTTGAGAAGAAACTCCCGGAAGCGGAGGGGGACCACCAACACGCGGCTGGCCCCGAGTTCTGCTACTTTCTGTTCACTGTACAACAGGCCCTCGGCCCAGTAGATCCAGTGGGTGCCGGTCTGGTCACCGTTGGCTTGCGCGGTCGCCTGCTGCCGGACCCCTTCGAGAGAGGGACAGGACTGTTGCTCTTGCTGGAACTGCTCTTGGGTGGGGCCCCCTTCGTGTTGCCATTGCGTCAGCTCTGGTAGGGCGCTCGGAGAAGTCATCTCTTCGGGGGAGGATTCGCTGGACCCAGGGTCGGTGTCCGCCTCCTCCTCGCTGCTGGCGGGAGGGGGTGTGAGCCCCTCGGGTCGGGCGGTCCCGGAGGTCGAGGATGAGCGGGGGGCCTGGGCGGTCATGGACCGGGTGATGGCGCAGGCCCAATCAGCCAGTCCCAACATTCGGAGGTGCTCTCGTCGTTCTACTTGAGCCCAGGGGGAACTCTCCAAGTCGTTCCCCAGGAGGCAGTCGACCGGGGCGTCGTCGCGCACTGTCACCTTCAGCAGGCCCGTCACCCCTCCCCACTCGAAGGGGACCAGGGCCATCTGGCATAGGCTTTCACTGTTGTCGGCCGTCCGGACAGGGCACAGCACATTCGGTAGAATCTGTTCAGGGGTCACCAGGTGGCAGCAGACAGCGGTGATACTGGCGCCGGTGTCGCGAAGGGCTTCGGCCCGTTGTCCGTTGACCGTGACCTGCTGCCGGTACTTCTGGGTGTTGGTTGGGATGGGGGTGCAGGGTACCATCTCCCGGCTACCCAGGCAGACCAGGGACATGGCTGCCGGCTCCCACTCAGTGTTTTCTCGGTCGAGGGCCTCTTCTTCCTCTTCTCCTCCCCCCAAGGCGGCGGCTGTCAGCTGCCGGGGCGGGGGCCCGCCGGCCCCGTTTCTTCGGTTCAGAGGGCAGGCCGGGTCGCTGGCAAAGTGTCCGGTTTGTTGGCAGCCATAGCAGGTCACTGGTGGCCGTGGTCCGGGTCGGGCCGGGCCCACCCTTCGTGCTAGGCTCGGGGAGAGATGTGGCTGCGGTGGCCCTCGAGGGGGGCTCCTGGGGGCCCCAGCGGGAGGGTCTCGGTTCCTGTTCGGCCCTCCCCCCCCACCGCGCTGGCGTGGGGGTCCGTTGGGGTTCCTCTGGTACTCCCCCATTGAGCTCCGGGGGACCCGGGAGTTGACCCATCGATCGGCCTCGACGGCCAGTTTCCGCGGGTCGGTCATTTTGCTGTCGAGGAGGTGCTGTCTCAGCTCCACGAAGCAATTGTTGGAAAGATGTTCCCACACGATGAGGTCGACCAGTTGCCCGTAGGTGGTTACTTTGCTGCCTTTGATCCACCCTTCTAGGGCCCGACTAAAAAAGTCCACATATTCCACCCATGTGGTACCCGGGATTTTCTTGCAGTCTCGGAACCGCTGGCGGTACATTTCCGCTGTTAGCCCGTAGCGGGTGAGCAGGGCCTCCTTCATGTGATCGTAGGAGGTCATCACTTCCTCCGGTAGCTGGAGCAGCGTGTCCCGCCCTTCACTCAGGAATCGCCCCCACAGGCCTGCGCCCCAGTCTTTTCGGGGCACTCGATGGGAGGTCATGGCCACCTCATAGGCCTTGAACCACTGTTGGATATCGTCATTCTTGTAATACTCCTTGACGACCTCCTTCGGGATATGTACTTTGGCCTCGGCAGGCGGTAGATTGTCTCTCGTACTGGGGGTGTTGGTCCCTCCGTTCTTGGCCTTGATCTCGAGCTCCTTGAGGCTGCGCTCGTGCTCAAGGGTGAGCTTCTTTTCCTCCAACTCCCGGTGTCGTCTCTTCTCTTCTATCTCTTCTTGAAGGCGTAGCTGCTCGAGGGCCAGTTTCTTTTCTGCCAGCTGGAGTTCGCCGTCCAGTCGCAGTCGGGCGAGCTCTAGCTCGTGGCTCCGGACCTTTTCCCGCTCTCGTATTTCTTCTTCGGAGAGGCCGGTTTCTAGGCTCTTTCGTCCTCCGGTTGCCGGGGTTAGTGCGGTTGCTGTGGTCTCCGTCAGGGGCAAGGGCCCTTCTTCCTGGGAGGGGCCTGCCCCGGCCTCCAGCCATGTCCTCAGAGCTTTCTGCATCTCTTCCTTGGTACCGAGGCTGGTGGTTGCAATGCCTTTGTCTCTGCAGAACTGTTTTAATTCTTTGTGCGTATATTCTTCCAGCCGTTCGGGCTGGAACTCCATTGTCGCGTTGTTTTCCTGGCTGCTCATGATGCTATTCGTTTGGATGGGTAGCTAGTGGGTACTGGCTGGTACGTACTGCGTTCGGCTCGGATCCCGCCGCTGCCACCAAATGTTGGAAGGCGGACCCCGAGGAGTCGGTGAGACCACCAAGGGGGGCCCTCGCACTGCACGAAGTAGCCGAGCGCTGCCGAGAAGTCTCCTGAGAGATCCTTCTCCTATCACGTACTAGCACAGTAACACCACCACACCGGACTCAAGGAGGTTGTCTCAAGACAAGCAATTCTTTATCATCAATAAAAGGTTACGAGTTCAATATTTACACGAAGGGATCGAGGGATCCACCAAAAGTCTCAATGTCTCTTTGGAAGGGTAGGGGTAGCGGGACAGTCTTTGGCAGGAATGTGGTACGAGGGTACCTGGGGCCCAGTTCTTATCCTCAAGCTGGAGGACCTCCGATCTCGGAGGGGTCGAGCCGCGACGGCGTCAGCAGGGCTCTGGCGTACAGTTCGTGGAGAGCCGCGATTCAATCAGCAGGGCTCTCAAGATGGTTTCTGCTCAGCTCGAGCCGCGACGTCGTCAGCAGGGCTCCGAGGAAGGTCTCAGCGAGGTGGGGCCGCGACGGCGTCTGCAGGGCTCCGATGTTCCAGGTGGTTCAGGGAAGGTTCACAAGAGGGAGCCGCGACGCAGTCAGCAGGGCTCGTGATGGTTCCGACAAGAGTTCTTCTCCGTAGGGTCAGCCGCGATTCGATCAGCAGGGCTCTCGACTCCGGGATACAACTGCCGAGCTGTGGTGGGGTCGCCCCAGATATAGGTCTGGAGCCCTTTGATGTCCGGACCCTTGCGCCCAAGGGGGCGGAGTGGCCGGGTGGAGGTGGCCAGACGCCCAGCAGGAGAGGCGCCAGGCCCATGGGAGGTTGCAGGGCGATCACACCTCGAGAGGGGAGGACAGTTGGGGGTCCCAACGATACCGTCCTCCGCCGGGGGCGATGAATGGTTCCTGCGGCACCCCCTGGCCAGTCCGTGGTGCCTCGAGGTCGGGGCTTCGCTGGGGTCGAGGCCGGGTTGAGCGGGGTCGCGCCGGCTGGTGTACGGGGTGACGTAGATGCCAACAAGATGGCGGAGCCATGAGGAGCATGCGACCACGTGCAGTTCCAGGTGAAGGGCCTTGGAGCAGTTCAGACGGGTGGCCCGTGAAGGCCGGGGCGGGGAACGGCCACAGTCCAGGGGGGTTAAGGACCACGCCACGAGGCCAGGTCCAACAGTGCCCCTAATACTTGCGATAGGAGATGGGGCCTAGTTTCTCAGTCAGCGCTTAGGGTTGATGTGCGACCACCAGCTTAATTTGCAACAACGTAGTCTACCCCTACATTGCTGCTGTGTTACCACTGAGGGCAGGCCTACAATCCTTTGTGATATAACCAATCTGATCACTTCTAATTTAAAAAGAAGTATGCATTTAGGGGCAGATTTATCAAAATGTTACGCAGTTCAGCGCAGCAAGACACTTTGCTGCGTTGCATGAGAGGGAGAGGTCAGGAATGCTCCATATTTAACATTATATGGTGTATTCGTGTCCTTTCGTTGTGCTGGCGCACTATGTGCTGCCTAGAGCCAAAGCAGGCATCCTTGCACTATGGGTCAAGGGAGCCAGCGTTGCAGTCATTATTTTTATGCAGGAAGGGGCACATTCCCCATACATTGTGTCTTTTAAAAATCTTTTTTCTTCTGATGTCCAAATGTCTTCTTCTACAAAGAGTTAAGTTTCCTCAACAGCTCCTGGTAGTCGTAGGATCTTTTCTTGATTTCCTTGGTCACAACAGTTGGCGACCAACAATCTCCTGGACCTTTGCCCTTTAAGCCTAACCATGACATACAGGAATGTTTTCAGTGTAGCAGGGGTCTTGCCTGGCTATTTTAGATCCAGAGTGGCATGGATTAATTGTATCTTTTGTTACACCACTGTATATCACACATTTAATAAGGTGGACTGGATATCTGTTATGTTGTTATGGAGTGATCCATTTGCCAAACTCTAAATCTGTCCTGACATACAGGAATAAGCCAGGACTACCGCAAGAGTAAGTCAGACCTACTCACAGCAAATGTTTGTGCCCTAGAAATCTTGAGAAACATACATATACTGTTACTGATCTGTCCGGTACAACGTTTGGCCTTTCTGTTCCTCTGTATGGGACCTGGAGTCATTAGCCAGAACAAGCCCAATCTGCAACACTGATTTTCCTGCAGAAAATGCAGATTTATAAATTTCATAAAGATTCTTTAAATTACATGCACATTTTAAGGGGTCCCCAGGTGTAATCACCTGGCAATTCCTCCTCCTGATGTAACTACTAACCCCATATTACTAATTTTGGAGGAGGGGTTGATTACCAGCTGCATTAACAGGCAAGTCATATTTGGGCCAAATATATCAGTCTTGTGAACATAAGAACACGGTCAGACTAATAGATCAGGAATTTTTGCCCGGCAGTTTGGAATGGATGTTCCCACAAGGAGATGAGTCAGTACTGATTTGCATAAACCATTCCTTTGTATGGGGTGGCAGAGTGGGTGGAAAAGATGGGTTGGAAAGCTACCCAGAGTGATTGTGAGTAGCTGGACTATTTGCAGGCATTCCTCCCATCATCTTTTGTGTGGTTGGTGAGAAAAAGGCAGCTGTATGATAGAGGCCCGCATGGCTCAACCAGTCCTGCCTCTACAACACAGCCCGAACCACGAATGCGACTTAACTATGCATTCCTTTACCACGCAATGTCATGGTAAAGACATGAATGGTAAGGGTGTGTCCATGGCTAAGTTCGCCACAACTCTGACCCCCCTGACCCCCGCCCTATGTCCTACATTACAAACTCCCTTACCTGCTACCCCACCCTATGCCTTAAATTACATACCCCCTACCTGCCTCCACCCAAAGCCCTAAATTACATACCCCGTACCTGCCCTCCCTGCCCTAAGCCCTAAATTACAAACCCCCTACCTGCACACCCCGCCCTAAGCCCTAAATCACAATCCCGCTACCTGCCCACCGCTGACCTGAGCCCTAAAAACGCTCCATTCTTTGATACTCCCCCAAACCCAGCCCTTAAAGCTACCCGAAACCCCTCCTCCTGCCCTGAGCCCTTAAAACGTGCCCCTCCTTAAAAATACCCTGAGCCCCTCTCCCCCCATCTCTGAGCCCTAAAAACTTGCCAGTGACCCACCCCCGAAAGCGACCCCCAGACCCGAGCCCTAAAAACTTGTCACTCCCCCCCCCGTCCTCGAAAGCAACCCTCAGATCCGGGCCCAGCCCCACTTAGCTGTCTCTGTCCGCTTCCCGTTCTGACGCTCCTGTTCCTGTTTCGAGTCCCCGCCCATCTCGAACACTAGAGCACACTTGCCTTAACTAGGCATATGTATGGTTTAGGCAAATGCGTTTTTCGGACACGCATGGTTACGCTTGATGGCTTCAGGAATGCGTGACTCTGGCCACGTAGTTCCGAATGTTTTCCGAAAATGGCACCAGGCATGAGGACTGTTACTGATTTTGGAGCCCAATTCTACTGACATTTGCAATTAGAGTGTGATTGCCATTTTTGAAAGGCAGTCGTTTGTGGCCCACATTTAAACAAGCATTGGCATAGCCAATAGGTCTCGCCTTTGGGACCTTATTAGTGTTTAGCCATGCAACAGTTGCATAACTAAATACTTATAAGGTCCCAAAAGCGAGACCTATTGGCTATGTGGCCGCGAAAGTGAAGGTGATCGCGATCAAACATCAAAGCGGCCGTGCGGCCGCGAAAGTGAAAGTTAGTGCGGTAAAGGGCGGCCGCGCGCCCGCGCACATGCACTGTAGCTCTAGGCTGGCCTGGTAGCACATTTTGGAGCCCTCTCAATAAGTCTCGCCAGACCAGCGCATGCGCTGGGTCAAGCGAGAACTAAAAAGGAGTTGCAATAATCACTGTAAATATAATAACTAAATTTCATTATACATATTAATCTTAAATGGTCTACCCCAGTTGTGCAGGTTTAATTAGAGGATTAGGCTACTGATAAAATGTTTAACACTAAATACCTTTGTGAATTTCCAACTCTTGACAATTTTCTTAAGGTGTGGGATGGTGGAAGTATCTGCAGTTCTTTTGCTCCTTTATGAAGTAATGTACAGAATTTAATCCATTAGATTATAGTCAGGGCCTCTGGAATTGTGCGATTGTGTCCCGTGATATTTTTCACATAATTGTAGATTTGCCGCATTTGCCACACAATCCATGATCTGCTGCATAATTGCAGATTTTATCAAAAAAATGTTTCTTGCTCAAACGGTTCAAAAGTTACAAAAAATGTAGCAACGTAAGCTGCTGCTCAGTGGAAAACCCTTTGCAAAGGTTGACTGCTTATCTTTCTGTTGTTTATTTCTATATTTTGGTGTTAAACTGGTACTAATGAGGTGCAACCAATGCCAAGACAGTGTTAACAAGTGTAAAAATGGCAACATAATTAAGTAATAATATCACCAAATGTACCACATTATGCTGCATAATTTGCTTCTTCTTGCTGTATAATTTACTCAACCTTGCTGCATAATTTGGCGCTCCCCTGCCGTATAATTGCAGTGGCCCTGATTATAACTGACTCTTACCTAAATTGGAGAGATAGAATCCTGAGTTTGAATTTTTTTTTTTACTTTTAAACTTGGGTCTGGATATAATTACGGAAAGGGATTGGAAAATGCTATGATTATTAATGTTGTAATTCCACTACAGCTTGCACCACATATTGCCCCTGCCGGCGCTGCCAAGGACAGTTCAAACTCAACTAATAACCATCACTCCCCTACAAGTGTGACAATTCAGACTCTTTCAGGCCACCCAATGCCATAACAATAGCACGGGTGGCAGACATTAGTCATTTTTTAATGTATATTGAATTAATAGACAGCTGGTATTGTGCTCATCTCTAAATTAGACAAACAGCACCACCATGTGGCAGACTGTCATAAGTGCTGGTGTTGACAATAATGTGCTGGTGCTGGGCCTAGAAACTGCTGGCTAAAATTAAGCACTTCCTCCAAGACCTGGAATGAGCTCTCCTTCCGCATCATCCGGGTAGCCAACTCCCTCCTTGAATTCAGAAGAAAACTGAAAACCTAGGCTACTCTCAGGCAGCTCAGTTCATACCTCCCAGGACCCCTCAATATCCTCCTGGGGATTAGCACTCCATACAAAGCGCTTTAACACAACATCAAGTATTTGGGACTCATAATCTACTGTAAATCCTGATAGTTGTATGAATGGATTTTCTGATGGCATATTTGTAGAACAATTCTAACCTTTACATTGAAAAATACTGCAATATTGTCTGCAGGGTGTTCCTCATCGGGTTTCAAAGAAATTATGTCTTGCATCGTTTTAAGGGTGAGCAGACCTGCCAACGTATAAATACATTTCACCATGTGAGGGGGAAGTGGGGTGTTGAAGGAAGTGGGGTCTTGTGCTGATATCTACCTAAGTGGCACTCTGCCCTCAACCAAGCCCCCCCCCCCACTAAAAGTAACAAAGGGCCACTGAGTCTGTCACTGATGTGCTGTGGAGTTCTCATGCCCCTTAATGGACAATGGATGCTTACTTCCTCCAAAGACGAGCTGAAAAGCCACTTTGTGCGGTGGTATCCAGCTTGTCTTTCCTGCCACCATGTGATTCCACTCCTCACTGGATGACCTTGCGAAGGGAGTCAAAATCATGTGACACATGGTGGCATTGTGTGAGTTGGGAGGTGTGGGGAAGGGCTAAAATCTTCGTTCGCTTCCTTCTCGTAGTTGAACCACCTTCACCTGCAGGATGGTTCAATCGTGTGCCTGTATACACCATGGCTTCAGTTTCACTTTCACTTCATGAAGTATGAGGGTTGGCACCAAACCTAGGTTCAAGGTGATGCCCCTGCGGTTTTTTCGCTCAGTAGCATGGGATTCCAAGCTGGGACCAAGCTGTGGGGGCGGTCCGACGCTGCCTCTTTGCTCGCCTGCACGTCGGTGATCCCAAGGCAGGGGATGGTCGAGAGCAGCCATGTTAAAGAGAATGATGTGGCCATGATGTTCCTACCCCTGCTCTCCATATCCACCATCCTCCCACGGGCCTGAACTAGCCCCGTCGCTGTAAACCATTGTCGAGTAACCCGGAGCGTTGTGGCAACCGGGACAACAGGCCTGGAGGACATCTAGCCATCACCAGTTCGGGGATTCCACCAGGCCCAAGATCACCGTCCATGAGTGCAACACCACCCTGAAGTTCGGGCTGAAAGCAAGAACCCCCGCAATGGTGAGAAGATCATGCCGTGTAAATATGTAATATACAATTGTCGAACCCTAATTGCTTCAAACTTTCTTAAAATGTAACCTTGAGTGAATTTACAACTTGTATATATGTAACTCTAACCACTAGTATCTGTAGTAGACATATGGACTTACTACCATTTTTATGAAAGTTTACAGTTTATATATTTGTATCTTTCATGTAATTCATGTACTCTAAAGTCCTGGTGTAATGTAACTGGTTCTATTGTAAAGCCTTCTGACACCTTCGGGTAAAGTTCGCCTATATAAAAACACATAAATAAATTGAGGAACCCCAGAGAGAAACCAGAGAGGTTTCTATTTAAGAGTCTAACGCTAAAGAATCTCCATCAATTCCCATCCAACCAAGAAATCTCCCACAACACCCTTCTCTCACACTGTTCCTTTCCATCAAAACAGCCTCAGACACCTGAGGAAATGCTCTTGGCGCCCAAAAATGTACGCGCACTCATCGCCTTACCCGTCCCGTCCACTGAGACTTAACCAAGCCAAAGAACAGAGGTACCTTTCCAGGGGAAATGTCTTGAGTTAGCAGACTGAGGATAAATGTACTGCTCCTTGCCAGGGGACTCCATCCAGTGCAATCACTGCAGAATAAATATTACTTTGTCAGCAATGCAAAAGGTGCTTAAATCTCATCTACAGATTTATTGAGTTTGACACAGAAAGGGTGCAATTTAGTAATGATAATGAAATAAAAAAGGCACAGGATTCTGGACAGTAGAAGAAATGCTTAATTTGCTAGTTCTTCAAAAATGCAGACACGACAATTTTTGTTATGCTGAGTGCAAGAGTCTGAGTGCAGGGAAGAAGTTCAAAGTAAAAAGTATCGGTGATGTCATCACCGCATCCTTGATTGGCACCGGTGAGTTTTGACTGACCCCAATTAAATCAGGAGTGGGTATGTAATAGCTGGCCACTCCAGCGGCTCTCATCTAGTTCAACAGGTACAACACTGAGGCTGAGACTCTACAGCGCGTAGTACAAACACACTTAAAATATTTCCAAAGAGGTTGGCCTCTGAGTGCATCTCAAGATCGGGTTTGGACTGTGGCTTTGCTGCTCCAAGTATCAGTGACCTACATGGTAATGGCTACTTCTCAATATGTGGAAAACTAAAGAATCAACACAAACTCCAGCAATTTATAGATTACCCCAAGCCTTCTGATCCAATTGCACAGCTAAAAATCCACGTTTCCCTTTGAGATTGCCACTTCATTGATTTAAGTCTACAATCCTGCATTGTATTTTCTCTTCTCAGCAGGGTCTGTAAGCCAATATTGCCTAATTGTGGAACACAGCTCTGTTTTCACTGGGGTCATTTTCAAAAAATGATCATTCGACATTTGCACCGGTGATAGGGAGCACAAAAGAACATCTATCACTGAGTGTGTGTATATAAGGGGGAGAGTGAAAGAGTGCTTGTGAGAACCAGGAAGTGTGAGAGAGCCGGATACGAACACGAGGAGGCGGTGTGAGGGAGGGTAAGTGTGTGACAAAGGCAAGTAAGTGGGGTTTGCATGTGCGAGGAGGATTTGAAAGAGGGAAGGTCATGTGTGCATGTGTGCTTGTGAGGGGAGGTTTAACTCGGAGAGGATGGTGTGAGAGTGAATGTGAGCCAGAGTGGGATGTTGGAGGAGTGTGCAGGTCAGAAAAGAGGATATTTGTGGATCTTTGAGAGGAGGGTGTGAGAAGAATGTGAGACTAGAACATATGCAAAAAGATGTGACAAAGGAATTCATGATTTACAACAACGAGTTGATTGCCAGTAAGAGTAGTGAGGGTGTGTAGTAAGGCAGAAATGGGTGTGTGAATGAAGCATATGAGAGGTGTGAGCAGTAGATTGGGAAATAGAGAATGGGAGGTGGTAAGAAAAAGGGTGAGGGTCATGCTTTTAGGAAGAGAAAGGCGAATGAATAGTATAAAATCGGTTCAAGAGCGTAGCCGTGAGAAGATGGCCGGCCGGACCTTCATGTACACTTAGAAAATGCCCAGCACTCCTCTCCCTGCTGGCTGTGACGACAGCCCAGCCCCGTCCCTAAAATTCAACCAAACTGAGCCAGTGCAGAAAAATTAAAAATGATAATAACATCGTGTTATCATTTTATTTTTCGATTTTGCACTGCTCAGAGAGCAGTGGGGCGACGCTCCGCCACCTTAGCGTAGGAGCCACCCCTGCATATTACTAGTATAAGCAGCAGAATTGGCATCATTGCTAGAGGTAGGTAGTACAGAAAAAGTATCTTGAACTAGGATAGGAAAATCACTGTGCTGGCTGTAGGTGGTACAGAGGGAAAAAGAAGCAGTGGAGAGGAGGGAGAAATGGAAGGTGTAGGTGGGAGACAGAGATGGTGGGGGAGTGGGAAAATGAGAAGAGTGAAAGAAATGATGTACAATAGCTCAAGTTGAGATAGAAGAGAGTGAGAGACAGAGGCAAGTGTGAAAGAAGAGTATGAGAGCGATAAGGGCAAGAGAAAAGACTGAAAAGATAAAGGTAGAGAATGACAAGAGTCTGAGGAGAAAGAAATGTAAGTTGATGAGGTGACCATAAGAGAGGGAGGGCAATAAAGTGAGAAATGAGAGGAAGAAAAAGACGTGGAGAGAGAGAGAGAGAAATAGAGAAGGTTAGTATGCTATAGAGAGAGTGGATATATAGACAGACGAAGCAATGGAAAGGAAGAACAATAGTGGGACATAAAGTCATTCTTTTTGTGTTTGCCATTTTGCTTTCAAATAGCCACACTTGGTTAATGACACTATCTCCATCCCCTTTCACATCATGAGGAGGGAAGGTCTTTGCACTGTTAAAGAGAAGGCTCAGCATTTAAGTTCTAAGATTTAATAAGAACGTGCACGGCAAGGGTAGCAGTTAGATCAATAAGAAGTGACAAGCAAGACTGAAAGATATAATAACAGACGTAGCAACAGTAACAGCAGGTCTCTGAGTGACAGCGGTAGGACTTCCAAGATGCTGTCATGCTGTCAGAACTTGCATATTCACTCACTTGGCGACTAATACATTCCGCATAGTGAACTAAGCACCTGCTTTAGAGATCAGTCTGTAGTGTAAACAGTATTTCACTCATATCTTAACTTTGAATCTTCTGTGACCAATGGAAGCTTGTGCTCGTCTGTCCTGCTGAATCTGCTCTGTAGGCAATGGAAGATTGCACTAACTGCCTTCTGTGAGATAAGGAAGCTTATTTTGCTTCTCCCAAGATATATGTATTCTGTGAGAAAGCAAAAGTTGCACTGCTGGTGCCAGAGTTTATTTGACCTGTGATAGGGAAAGATTGCATCGCTGCTGTCCTAGCTGAACCTGGCCTCTGAATGAGGGAAGCTTGCACTGTTTCTGCCCACGGTCACCCTGTTCTACGAATAAGGAGTGTTTCCACTGCTGTTGTAACTTCTTCTGAAAACAAACCCCACAGGATGTATTGAATGAACTTGCATAATATGCTGCTTGAATAAGGGGCAGAGTCACAATATTGGGTGTGAGATGCTTAGACGTATACTCCTGAAGAAGATTCCTCATCCTGTAGGGACAATATTCAAGAACCGAAACATGTCAACCGAAAACAGAAGCAGGGCCAGTTGCCGAAACTGTCTGTTTGAAATCCTGGAGGTAAAGAGGTACAGGGTAGACATTTTCAACTCACCCATGCACAATTTTAATATAAGTCTGTTAGTTTAACAAAGGGAAACCATAAATGTAGACATTTATAAAGGTTGTTATTCCACCGACAACCCAAAGCTAGGCGACTTCACAATGTGAACAGCAGTAGGAATGAAGGCTTTCCAATGAGAGACATGGAACCCACTGATGAAGCTTGCCATACTGGGTAGGTGAGCGCTCATCATCGTCATCATCTGGGGATGCTCATGTCTGCCTTTGACCATGTACAGCGCTCCGCTGCCGTTTGGCTAGGTTCACGCCATAGAGATACCACCTAAGTGCATACACACAGTCAACACATGGGCCTTATGAATATTCATAATATGGGCATGTGATTGGTTTTATATGCACATCTGTGGCCTGCAGAACATAAAACAGGCTAGCTATTCGGTCCCTTTTTCCCTATAGTGGAGAGGTCACACCTTTGAAGGCAGAATTACCTCTAACCATTTATGTTTGTACTTCTATAATATTTATGATTCATATTAATTATTTTGTAAGTAGTGGTCAATGCCACATTTTTCTGTTTCTAAGGTTTGGAAATAACAAGTGTTATTCCTACCGAATTCATTGCTGCTCAATGTATTGACCACAGAAGGATGAAAGGCTGCGTTAGCCATGTCTGGGATCAACCTAATGAACCGACCATCACACAATGTTATCATGGGACGGGAACACTTTCCCCATCAAAATAAAGACATTTTGTTAGGTGCAGGGAGAGCAAACACTGGCAAAACCAGTAGGCCTGGCTTGCATATTTTATCAGAGCTAAAACATTAGGACCCTTTGTACTAAAATTAAAAGGATCGTAAACAATACATACATGTAATACACAACTGCAATACGTGAAGAGTGGTCCCTCATGCATTGTGAGGCAGAGACGTCATACGAGATGCAATGAGACAGCAAGCTTACAGTAGCATGAACTGAAAGAACAAGCATTGGCAAAGTCAATAGGTCTCACCTATAGATAGCGCTACTGGCTTTGGCAGTGTGTTTTTTAGCCATCATGTACACCAGTGTGGCTGCTGTTCTGCATGACTAAACGTTAGGAGCCTGGAGTGGGGTGGGGTGGGGTAGATAGGAGTAGATTAGAGTGGGGTAGATTTGAGTGAGGTAAAGTGGGGCATAGTGGAATGGGATAGATTGGAGTAGAGTGGAGTGGGGTAGGGTGGGGTAGATTGTGGTGCGGTAGCTTGGAGCAGAGTGAGATAGACTGGAGTGGGGTAGATTATGATAAATTGTAGTTGAGTAAAGTGCGATTGGAATGGTGTAGAGTGGGGTAGATTCATTGGAGCTGAGTGGGCTAGATTGAAGTGGAGCAGTGTGGGGTGGAGTGGGTGAGTGGGATAGACTGACGTGGAGTGGGGTACATTAGAGTGGATTGGGGTGAATTGGGTTAGAATGCTCTGGGGTATATTGGGGTATATTGGAGTGGAATGGGGAAGATTGGAGTGGGTAAATTGGAGTGGAGTGGATTGGGGTAGTTTAGAGTGGAGTGGGGTAGATTGGAGTGAAGTGGGGTAGATTAGCCTGAAGTGGGGTAGAATAGGGTGGACTGTGGTAGATTGGACTGGGGTAGATTGGAGTGAAGTGGTGTTGGTAGATTGGGATAGAGTGAAGTGGGGTAGATTGGGGACGAGTGGGGTGGAGTGGATTGGGGCAGATAGGAGTGGAGTGGAGTAAATAAGGCTGGAGGGAGGTAGATTGGATTGGAGTAGTTTAGGTGGATTAGAGTAGAGTAGATTAGAAGGGAGTGGGGTAGATTGGAGTGAAGTGGGGTAGACTTTAGTGGAGTGTGGTAGATTGGAATGGGGTAGTTTGGAGTGGGGTAGATTGGAGTGTAGTGGGGTAGAGTGGAGTGCTATAGGTGTAGGGTAGATTGGGATGTGGTATATTGAACTGGGGTTGCACGGGGCAGATTGGCATGGAGTAGATTGGAGTGGGGTAGATTGGAGTGGGGTGGATTGGAGTAGATTAGGGTAGAGTGGAGTGGAGTAGACTGGAGTGGGGTAGTTTGGGGAAGATTGGAGTTGGGTAGATTGGGGTATGGTAGATTGGGATTGCGTAGATTGGGGTGGGATGGATTGCAGGGGTGGATCAGGTGGAGTGGGTTAGATTGGAGTGGAGTGGGTAGATTTGAGTGGAGTGTGGTAGATTTAAGTGGAGTGGGTTAGACGGAGGAGAGTGGAGTGCAGTGTGGTAGATTGGAGTAGAGTTGGGTGGATTGGAGCGGGGTAGATTGGAGTGGAGTAGACTGGAGCGGAGTGGGGAGTAGAGCGGGTTAGATTGGAGTGAGTTGGGGTAGATTGTAGTAGATTGTAGTGGGGTAGACTGAGGTAGATTGTAGTGGGGTAGAGTGGAGAAGATTGTAGTGGAGTGAAGTTGGATAGATTGCAGTGGAGTACAACTGGAGTGGAGTGTGGTAAATTGGAATGGAGTGGGGTATATTGGACCTAGGTAGATTGTAGTGCGGCACATTGGAATGAAGTGGGGTAGATTGGACTGGGCTAGACTGGGTGGAGTGGGGAAGATTGGATTGGTGTATGGTGGAGTGAGGTAGATTGGAGTGGGTTGGATTGGGGTAGTTTAATGCTGTATACGTGCCACAATCAGAAAACAACTGCCTAGCAATAATACCATCAGTATTGTCAATAAACCGTATATTATGAAAAGCCCTGTCATATTATATGGCAGAATAGCCTACCCTCCCTCCCCCCTTCTATAGAAGCAAACTGATTAGACAGCAAAGATCTCTGGGTATAGCAGCGGACCCCGTAACTTAGCATACATAGAGGAAGTTCTACATCTCAGCTACAGCTGTGACCTTCACTCTGAAAATATCTGTCTCTCTCTGTATGTTGCATTGCTGGACATATAGTAGCGGCCACTCTTAGTATGAAGTGGTGAGGGGGGGGGGGGGTAAACACAAAAAGCAAAGGAGCATAAATAAAAATAAAAAAAATAAAACTTACCTGCTCCGACGGCCGCCACCTTGCTCCTGATCCTCACGTCCTTGCCGGGAGCCTGCTGCACACTGCGCAGGCTCCCAGCTCCCAAACCCAGCGCTGCTCACCTGCTGGGAATGCTATTCCCAGCATGTGAGCAGGGCTAGGATTGGTCTGAGGTTCCTCGGTTCGGTGCTCAGACACAGAATGGGAGCCTGTGCTGGTTTCTCCACCCAGCGGTACAGCGCAGCTAGTTGGAGAAAGGCAAAGTGCGCATGACGGTTTCGTCGGCCCCTAATGGCGGGCCAAACCACCATGAGCACTTGGCAGTGCCCGCCCTCCTCCCTGGTGCTGCAGCTGTAGTATCAGGATGGGAGGCCAATACCCCTCCCTCACAACCTGCAGGGCTTAAAATAAAATTATAATAAATATGTTTTATTATCATTTTATTTTTGTCCCGACTCCTTTACTTCTGCTGTTTTTTAGCAGGAGGGTGCGACGCTCCTCTGCCATAGTGAAGTAGCCGCCCCTGTGTGTATACCTATATGACAAGGTTCCCATGTTCATAAACAACAGCTGCACCTCTGTGTTGTGTCTAGGTGCGAGTGCCTTACCAGAACAAAGTAACAAGGACTTTGCAAAACTTATGGGCACATGGGATGCGTATCATGGTATCGAGCATGGTGTTCTATGAACTTCCTCAGTACTAACCAAAGGTCACCAAATCAATTGATGACTTAATGTGGAGATCTTTCATTCTATATTGTGTGGTTGGACAGTCATGTGATATTATTTAAGAAAATATTCACCAGCCATTATTCTGAGCACTGATGAAGTTCCAGGAGCAATTGGAATGAAACGTGTTGGCTGGATTTGAACCTTTTTGCATTGAAGAAATACAATAAAGAATATATTGAGAATACATTTCGGAACTTGACTTTCTTCTGGTGCACCTTCCTGAACATTCGAATAACAAGGAACATTGTTGCTTGACCTAGTCTGCTGTTCATACTAAATCCCAGGAAAAAACAGAATGAGAAAATAACTGCAGGTTCTGTATGGAAATATAATGTGGCACAGAGGCAAATGTGTTTACATAGCAGCGCGTGCAAAGCTAATGCGGCCTGTGTGGAACACAGTTAGGCTAACAAAGGGAAAACGACAATGGGCCCTGTATAGAAAACATGACAATTGGTTGGAGTGCAGTGGGGTAAATTGGAGTGGAGTGGGGTAGATTGGAGTGGAGTAGGATAGGGTAGATTGTAGTCATGGGGAGTGGGGTAGATTGGGGTAAATTGGAGTGTATTGGAGTAGACTGGAGTGGAATAGATTGAGATAGATTGGAGTGGATGGGGTAAGTGGTGTGGAGTGGCGGGCGTACAGTGGAGGGGCATAGAGTAGAGTGGTGTGTTGTGTTGTGTTGTGTCGTGGAATGAATGGTGTGGAGTGGAGTGGTGTGGAGTCGAGTGTCATGCCTTAGAGTAGGGAGGCATAGAGTGGAGTGGAGTGGCATGTCATTGAGTGGAGTGGAGTGTCGTAGAATGGAGTGGTGTTTTGTAGAGTGTAAGGGCATAGAGTGGAGTTGAGTGTTGTAGAGGGGAGTGGTGTAAAGTGCAGTGGCGTGGCATAGCATGGAGTACGCATGGTGTGGTAGCGCTCTGCCATTACAGACAACACATTTTCAATTAAAAGGACTATTACATTTGCACATACATACAGTTTTACTGTGTACAAATGATGTATGGAAATGCCATCACCTAGTGTATTGATGTGTTTTGATCATATTCAAATACTTGTTTCTTCCACACTTTAGAATTACAAAAGAAAATGTGCTTCGTTTGTACTTTCATAATTCTAATATATTCTGAAACAGGAGCACAATTCATTTTTGTTGTGCGCTAGATCGAAGGACGGAACGAAAAATAAAAAATAAAAAACCCACTTACCTGGAATGGCTTTCCGGCTGCCACCTCTCCTGCGTCCTCTGTCATCTTCTTGCAGACTCCTAGCCAGAAGCAGGAAGCACCCGGCACACAGGCTCCCCTGAGCCAATCACAACGCGGCAATGCACGTTGTGATTGGTCTGCAGCCTGGTAGGAACATGCAAAGTGTGCATGAACTGTTTGGCCCAAGAGGGCCGGTTAAACAGTTCATGCGCACTTAGGGAGTATACACCACTCCTCCCCTGCTCTGGCCAGCCCCACCCTGCCCCGTCCCACCCGAGAGCCACTGACATCTGTAGGAAAAATAACATGATAATAACAAAAGTTCCTATTATGTTATTTTTCCTTTTGTTCAGTGGGGAGACGCTCCTATGCCTTAGCGGAGGAGCCGCCACTGGACAAGATAAGAACAAGATTTAAAGGTATGTTTACAGAAAGCGAGCACTCAGAAGGATACAGTAAAGAAGATGTGCTCACCAGAGGGAGGAGCTCAAGCTGGGCAGCCTAAGCAAATAAAGCCCGTAAATAGAAAGCGAGAAAATTTGAGTTACAAACAACAAAGCCAATAGTCAGAAGTGGGTGGAATGCATTTCCAGGGGAGCTTTCAGGACGCCCACAAGAAGTCGTAAGCAAACCAGACATCGCCAAAAACATATTCCTCTGGGAAGACGCAAAGCCCACTGTACGCACTTGAAAGGATTGGTAACAGTATGTCAGGGATACACAGATGCACTGTCAAGCCAGGCGCACATTTGTTGCTCTGGACTAGTAGTGCCCCAGGCGCCCAATGAACTTTGTTTCACAAGCATATATGTATTTACACGGAAATCAAGGAAATGGAAGAGAATGAAAAAACACGGGCAGCTTCCATGTAGGCCTAAGAACGCTTGGGTGATTTATCAAGTGTTAAACTGCACCCATGTGCATTTCTGGCATGACTGAGCAGAATACTGAAGAGTGGTTCTGTTTTACATTTCACTTGCTTCTGATTCCAGCCCCTGCTGCCACCTGGTGGCCACCAATTGCAAATTTACAATTTGTCCAAAAATAGTAATGTGTTTTTAACAGTGCTTAATTTGTAAAAGAATTAGCATGTAGCCCTATGTTTTCCTCAGAAGTCAGCGCAATTGAATGTCAGGTGCCAAATGTCAAGGCTGCATAGTATTTTTTCTCCTCATGCCTCTTTAACCCACTACCAGATGCTCTTTTTCACTTCTTCTCACCAGTGCATGTCCTTGATTTCTCCATTTTCATGGGTTTTCTGTCTTTCTCTTACCTTATCCTTCCCCCTTGTGTGTTTTTCTCTCTTTCTCTGGGCCAAAGTATTATGAGGAAAAACAACTGTTGGTCCCCAAAAATGAGTACCCATGGGACCCCCATGTGACCACCAGCTCCAATTACATACTGGGGAATATTTACAATCATATGTAGTAGCGCGAAGCTGGGTCAAATTTGGCAGTGCCATGCTCTTAGATTTTTATAAAATGCAGGGATGCGCCATTTTCACAGGAATACGGCGTTCCCCTATATTTCCCCTAGCGCTGGTGCAAAAAATGCGGCCTAGTGCCAGGGCAGGCACCCTGCCGCTATGTTGCAAGGGTGTCTGCGCTGCAGGGCCAATTGTTTATGTGCAGGAAGGTACACCTTCCTGCACATCAACAATCAATAATGGTGATTTGCACCTTCTATGTGTACTGCAGAATGCACCACACATTGAAAGAGCAAAAAATGAGGAGAAATGTATAATTTCTCCTCGTATCACCATTCTAACGCCTGGTATTCCATGGCGTTAGTTTTTAGCGCTGCTCCTGCCTTGTAAATCTGGGGCTGCGTCAAAAAGCAATGGGTGTGATGGTGGAACGCCCACAGCAACACCCCCTCCACGCCCCTGTGCCGCAGAGCACTGCGGCGGAAAGTGGCATATTTACATGTTGGTGTTAAGCCACGCAAAGTGGCTTAGTGCCACCTTGTCAATATAGAAAATGGCCCTGCGCCACCGGAGTGTAAAAAAAAGTGACACTCCAGTGGTGGTGAGGGTTTGTAAATATGTCCCGCTGTTTTTAAATTCGTACTTTGATGCCACTCACCATTTGCACCCTCATATATGTAAAGACATCCATAAGCCAGAAACCACAGTCTAAATATTTCTCTCAACTTATTTGCCATGGTAGGACATTCAAGCGATGGCCCAATCCCACATATTATGAGTAGAATGAACCATGCTAAATTAACGATAAAAAGTAGAATTAATAAGTTAGGCCATTACACAACTATATGCCCGTATAATATTGCAGTGATAACAAACCACCATCAGCCACTTGCGCACTAAAATGATGAGAGCCAGTCATACATCAAAGGACATACACATCCCATGACAGAGAGAGGTAGCGGGGGCTAGTCCTGACGAATGCTCGGGACTGGTATGGGTCACGACAGTTAGGGGCAGAAACATGTCAACACTAAATTGGAGTTCTGCATTACAGTTTCTCCAGTACACTGTTTTTAGGTCTCCCTTGACCCAGCGCATGCGCTGGTCTGGCGAGACATTTTTGTGAGGGCTCCAAAAAGTGCTACCAGGCCAGCCTAGAGCCACAGTGCATGTGCGCGGGCGCGCGCGTCGCGCTTTACCGCGATTACTTTCACTTTTGATGTTTGATCGCGGTTGCGATTACTTTCGCGGCCGCACGACCGCTTTGATGTTCTCCGTGAGGCTTCAATAGATTGCAGCAGTTAAAACAAGCATTGGCATAGCCAATAGGTCTCGCTTTTGGGACCTTATAAGTGTTTAGTTATGCAACTGTTGCATGGCTAAACACTTATAAGGTCCCAAAGGCGAGACCTATTGGCTATGCCAATGCTTGTTAATCATGTTATAGGGAAGTATAATTAAGGGGATCCTGCCAGCCCTCTATAGAAAAAATCTTCAATTTCCTTATGACAGGCGACTAGTGGTGCACCTATTAGCCCCTAATAAAGAAATGTTGTAGCTGCCCAGCTGTAATAACTGGTTATAGTTCAGTTCTGACATCATAATGTCTGCTACCAGAGCCAGCAGTCTAGGCCAACGGCAGGACAGGGAGCATAGTTAAAGCCTGGTTTAAATGTAGCTTTTCATTCTTGTGCTCTGTTTGTCTAGATGAACAGTGATAAGCAGAAAGGAGATAGTTATAGTAGCATGTTTATTTTTTGTAAGCCTTAGATACTTGTAGAAAAGATAACATCTCTCTGCACGTTTCTACACATTCCGAGCACCAGCACTTTAAAAACAAAATCTGACTTAAACATATTCAAATATATTTTTTAAACTAATATAGAAGTTCTTTTTCATGTGTTTAATTTTGTAATAGAGGTTTAACTTTTGTTCTTTGTGTTTGCAAACGTGCTATCTCTTGCACATGAAAGAGCAACATGCTAAGAATGTAGGTAGTTTGTGGAAATGGTGATGGTGTGATCATGTATTATAAGAAATAAAGTATCCCCTAAGGTACATTATCAGGATATTGCAAGTCATTTTGGAGATACATGGTCTTATAAAGGAAGCCCTCAGTGACATGCAATATCCTCATAATGTGTAGCATGGGGTACTTTATCCCATATATTAATGTCGCTAAATTGAACTAACCATGTTTACGGCTAACCCCACCTATAGGGATGTATATAATTATTTTTGTATAGAGCTACAGGTAGAACCCACTGTATGGACCTTTTGTAACAAGGTCCACATTAGGAGGGGGCCTGATGATGAAACATGCCACTTCGCCGACTCTCAGAGCTGGAGGATCTTAGCACTGCCTTCTTTTGAGTGTCTGGTACTTTTGTGTTATACTGTACAACAGGGAGGATGTACCTTGATACTTAACTCAACCTCTGCCTCCCCCTTGTGTGAATTATATATGACCTGTCAGACAGAAACTGAATGAGTTGCCCCACTGGGCGTTGATGGTTGTGGTCGAATACTCAGCTTTTCTATAGAGCTGGTTTGTGTCTTACAATGTAGACTGTGACGTCAGGGAGTGTGTAGCCTGCAATGAATTGCTCCAGTTTACCATAGACTTCTTTTTTGATTCAAGGTTGCGTCTAGATCTCTGACTTCGGATAGAGTTTGGTTGGAAGGCATTTATCCTACAAATATACAAATCCACAGGAAGCCATGTGCTTGTCAAACATGAAGAAGCAATGAATATCCGGAATATATGTTCATCATTTCTGTGAAATAATGGTTCCACCATGAAAACCTGACTTGACGGATGGATCTTTGATGGTTGGTGGGTCCACAGCATGCCCCACCACAGGTGGTTAAATGTTCCGGGTTGAGCTTTGCCTTGTGTGTGATATGGGGTTGTATTGGTTTTCTTGACAAATCAACAGCATTAATTTGAAGAGACATAGATTTAGTTTTATGCAAACGTACTTCTGTGTATAAGGGTATTTCAACCCTAAAGATTAATGGTCTAGTGTATCAAAGCATTTGGTCAATTCTGTAGATGTAGGAAATGCATTGATTTTATTTAAATGTTTTTGTTGGTTTTTCCATTTGTAACATCAACTAGTAGCACCTTGTATTGTAGCATACAGTAGCATCAGCCTTGTTACAGCATTTCATCAGCAGTAATTACAACACGTACGGTGGGCACGATGACGTGCAGATGCTTTTAAGTTTCACTTATCTAGGCTCATAGTGTCTGCCTGAGGCAGTGAGCCTGGTATACAGTTATGTCATGCAATGAGCGATATGTGAGGAGCAGTGCTGTTCAGATAATCCCTATGCGTGATGCCCTTATGTAGGAAATGCTTTGATGCATAAGGGCCCTGGTGACTGTTGCAATGTTCTAATACTTCTTTTTAGGTATGATAGATTGCACAAGATGTTGTGATCAGGATACGGACCATTTTCTTTTTAAAGTAACAGATTTATGTGGACGGTATCCACTTGTCAACGCTCTTAAAATAGCATGGAGGAAGAGCAAATATTTATTACAGCTCTTTCCATTGGTCTGGCAAATTTGCGACAATTTCATCCTCTCCCTAAAATAAATGATCATGAAACATTTTCTAATGTAGAACGTACAAGGAAGTGCACTTTGGCCGAGGACTTTTTGATTAATATATCACTGCAAAACTGTAATTTGCTTATATTATATTAAGTCTTCGGTACCGAGTAATTAAGGCTCCCTGTTTTCCGCTTTTACAGATTTTTACAGATACATACAGACAGAAAACGATGTGTTTTCTGTCTGCATTTATTTTTAAAAGTGGATAAATACAGAAAATTGTGCTTCTTTTAAGTGACTCTCTGTGCCGTCTTTCATGAATTATAGACCAGCAGCGGAGCAGATGAACAGCATGGGAATTTAAAAAACAGGATGAGATTTCTTTAAATAAGGGCATATGTCAACACACATTTATGGTATAATGCTAGTATTTACCAGTGGATGTATTGTTATATAAAATTTGACAGCTTAAATAGTTAAAACACAAGAGTCATCAAAGTATGAGCGCGCGTCTATCAGTTAAATAAATATGGAAATGTATAGTTTTTTAACTTTATTTAAACGCAAAATACAAAGTAAATATGGATAAATACAGATAAAATGGCCAACAAATAAATATGGATAAATACAGACAAAAATGTTAAAAAAATAAATACCACAAAAGCTGGAGCCCCACGAGTAATTCAGATATAGATTTATCCTTTGTACCAAATATTACATGTGTTGATTCAACCTAATCCTCTTACTGATTTTGAATTTATATAAATGTGTTTGGACCTTTACATTATTGTTAGATATTGAAGGTTGTGGGCTGCAGCCCAGAAGAAAAAATGCCTTGAACACCACACTTTTACTGTCAAAATCCTACTTTCTATATTTTTCAATGGTAGCAATGACACCACTCTCTAACTTAAACAAAGTCTAAAAGAGACATGTTAAAAAGCTGTAACATCCCAAAAATTCTTAAGGTCCTAGTGTCCTGGGTGACAGTTTTAAATGTATTCTTTTATCCTTTACATTTCTCTTTGTAAGCAAAATGGGCGTAAAAACAATCATACAAAAATGGAACATATATCACTATTTACAAAGAATATTGTGTAAAAAAGGTTAATAAATTATGAAGTTGAGATTGACAGTAAGACTATTATACTTATTTCTAATTTATTTTAAACTGTGCTAATTTTATGAAAGTAGTTTAGCCTCCAGGCCCCATATCCTTTCATCGCTGATGCTCACTAATGTTACGGGGCCGCGGAGAGTCCCCACTGCCTATCAGCTGATGATCATTACTTACTGATGACATTGTACTTAACTACTGCATGAATAAGAAGGTGGAAATAAATGAGTGAGAAGATATAACTACCTTGGTGTTGATAACAGGTAATTATTATTTAGTATAGTAAAAAAATGTAAAGGTATCAAAACTTAAAAAACATCTGTAGCCGTACCATAAATGGGAAGGTCCAGATGAAATGAGTGATAACAATAATAATAATATATGGTGTTTAAAATATTAAAATCATTTTAATTAATCAAAAAGTTTAAAAAAACAAATCTTCCATGAAATTAATGCTCTTGGTGGAGAACCTTATTATCCATTGGTCCTCCTGTGAAAAGTAAGGGTCAACGTCCGTCGCAAAGTTCACGCCCTTGAAGATAGGCTGAGAGTGACACATTCTGTGATGCAGGCTGAATATACATGTGGGTGTGTGATGCAGTTAGCCCCATGTGTGGGGTATCTAAGCTAGTTCTGAGGCACTGAGGAAAGGAATCTGTGCTAACTCCATGATCTTAAGTTGGAATCCTGGTACGTCCACTAAGTATTTCCACGGTTGATGAATAGGCATTATCGAGTTGGGTAACCATCAACATCGATTATTCAGCAACAACATGTCTACAGTACGTGTGAGCTTTACACATGCAAGTTAAACTGCGTGTTGTGTTATCCATCAGTATCTAACTAAAGTGTTCTATCCTGCTGTTTTATCAGTCGCATTTCCCATCTCCCTCGTAAACGAATAGACACATGATATGGGCCAAACTCCTTCATGAGAAGTACGGAAGAATCCGTCTTTGTTGTAAAAGACCCCCTGAGCCTGACTCGGGCCACACCGCATATACAAACACAGTCTAACATATCCTTCTTAATCCTTACAGCTTCAGCACATACTCCGGGGATATAGTTGTGCGATCCGCACAGTACCTGGGACCCTGGGGCTCCCACAGGATTTCCTATTCATGGACATGCATCTTGATCAGAATGGATCACACCCCTTGTTTACTGAAATTAACACCATTAGCATTGAAAGATGCATTGCTAAGTCTATGTTTCAAATTATATGGAACTGCAGTATTCTTTCCGTTCCCTTGAGAGACGTTATTGTGCTGCCCAGTATTCGTAAACGAGACTCGTTGCAGGTGACTCCATCTATCATTATAGTGCAGCAGCCAATTGGACTTGGCAAGGAACTACCCAAAGTCGGTACACTTCAACTGGACTGTTGGTCCTGTACGACTAGCCAACATTATCACCACGTAGGCATCTCCTGGATCCAGATCAACTGTGTTGCTAAGGAAACCAAGACCAGTCCATCCTTTGCAGCAGCTGAGACACAAGACTCTTTATGGGCACACACAGCAGTGGTTGGGTCTTTCTTTGTTCCTGCTCACGCATCAAGCTCCTGGGTATCCCCTGGGCTATCTAAGGAGGACCATCCCAGGCTAACCCTTCCATGCACAGAACAGCAGAAACATACCAGACATCTGTGCACGCCGCTGCTTCATTCTCATAGAATATTCTGACACATCGCAGGCACGCCCACTTATCCTCCAGTCACACTCACTACACATCCTGGTAGTTAGGCCCCGCCAAGGCTGTCCATCCCTTGTTGTGCAGCTTCTAGGAGAAACCTGCTGTTACCCCACCCCCATTAGATCTCTTGACTTGAACGTTGGAGCCAATAGCTGTGTCATGCAAAGCATAAACCCCTTTGATGATAGCATTCAGAATGCAACCCAGTCACTACATTCGCCACATCACTCACCCTGTTGTACTGAACCCTGCAGCAGCGATGTGAAATATCATTTCTGTGTGAATGTTAAACGCTGTGAAGGTAAACGAGCTGTGAGCCATGGTCTGCCCTGAGCTTTTAGACAACAGTGCTTTGTCTGCTGAGATTAGCACAGTCCATCTACATTGTTCAATCAATCAATCAATCAGGGGTTTATATAGCGCACTACTCACCCGTGAGGGTCTCAAGGCGCTGGGTGGGGGAGCTCCGGATCAGTCGAAGAGTCAGGGCTTGAGGTCCTTCCTGAAAGTGTACAGGGTTGAGGAGCGTCTGATATTCACGGGGAGCTCGTTCCAGGTCTTGGCTGCGATGTGGGAGAAAGCTCTCCCGCCTGTTCTGTTCTTGCGGATCCGGGGGAACGCTGCCAGGGCGAGGTCGGTGGAGCAGAGGTTTCTCTTCGGTACGTGGAAGGATAGTCTCCTGTTGAGGTATTTGGGCCTGATTGTTGATGTTAAAACCACACTACAAAACCTAGAGTACAAAGTGCCCCTAGATAAAAAGCCCTGGATTGTCGTGAAATAGTTCCAAGTGTTTATTTTATGCTCAGTAATCAGTTCACGGGATTCTATATGTTTTTGTTTCGATTTTTCAGAAACTCAGGGTTTTAAAATTGAGAATTCTAAGGTAAATCTTATAGTTGCCTTTCTTATTTTTAAATTATGGACCCACTGTACGTTTTTGATTCTACCCCTTTTTACTGAAACTATTACTCCTTCTGCTTCCATTTTCCTTAACTGTTAAGGCCAATGATATTAGGGAGTCCAGCATCGATAGTCCTGCACACTGTTCCCAATAACCTGCGCGCCTGAGCGCGCGCGCACTGAAGCCACCCTAAGCGCGCAGTGTGCTGTATTTAGCGCGCACTCCCGCAACATCGTTCGCACCGCCGCTTTTAAAATGCGAGCGGCACGAAAAACTGCCATTTCCTCAGTGCGGGAGAAGACGATTTTTACAGTGCACAGCTGGGGGGCTGATTGTGGTCCTTTGAATTAGTATTCGTGTTAATTGCAGCACACACGGGCGCTGCGATTAACATGAATACTAACTCAAAGGGTCACAATCAGCCCCGCAGCTGTGCACTGTAAGAAAAGGAATGCAGAGTGTCAAACACTGCGTGTGCTTAAGCACACGTCGTGTTTGAGACTTTGCTTTTCTTTTTTTAACTGTGCACAACTGCGGAGCTGCTTGAGACCCTTTGTGTTGCCTTCCCCAGCTCTCCTGTAAGCAGCCGCGGTCGGTAGTAGGAGTTCCTGCAGGGCGGTGATGTGGGGAGGGGGAGGGGGAGGGGCAGGGTGGGGGGTAGTAAACTATGGATTACGGAGGTTTACAGGTAAGACGAACGGCCATCCATAGCAAACAGCGCCTGCATAAGCGCAACACTATCCGTATAGTCTTGTTACAGACGACTGCAGCTCACACGGACAGAAAAAGTACAAACCTCAACAGCAGGCGAGTTTTCAAACGTGCCTCCTCGATTCTGACTGGTTGCTCTGAACAGACTCCTGAGCAGCCTTTCAAAATGTTTTCCCCAAATTACAAAGCAGTTCACCAAACAGCGCCAGGTGTGAGGCAGACAAGCTTTTCCTATTGGGGTGTTCACGAGACTCGTGCAGCTGCACATTAACACCTGTAGGCCTCGCAGTCATCTCTCAGAACCTTTTGCTGCCCTCTGGTCTAGACTCTGCCTCCATTTGTCCACTGACGTGTTAGTGACCATGTGACTCCATCACCCAAGTCTGAAAGGGATACTTTCTCTCGTTGCCATTTTACATTTTATCGAACTTTAGTTATTTATACAAGAGTCTCTGCCTCCATTACTCTTTCCCTTTATCTGCCTCACCCACTGACTATTTCAAGAACTATTGTTATTCTTAATCCGGATCAAAGGTAACCTAGAGGGTCTCCATTAAAATCTCTAACAATGGTTTTTGTCTTTTATTGTAATTTATGATCTTTGTTTTGTATTCCATAGGAGTCGCCTATCTATGTTCAGTGCTCTGATAAAAATAAAATAAAGGCAAAAATAAAGAAACAAAACCCTACTAACACAAAGGCTCTTCCGCAAGAATGTGCTCAGGCTCATTGACCAACTTCAAACAAAAACTCTTTGACGCAGCTTTTGCGCTAACCTGGGCTTTAAAACTGTGCAGCATTCTTTGTCCAATTAATTCCTAAGTAGACCAAGTTATTGTTCCCCGTTGAGTCTTAACAAATTTGGGGCATATTATCAAGCCAGGTGATAAAATTATCGCCGCTTTAGCGGCAGAAAACTGCCGCTAAAACGGCGATAACGGGCTTGATAATATGCGCTATGGAATTCCAATTGAAGCCCATGGGGCATATTAACAAGCCAGGCGATAAAATTATCGCTGCTTTAGCGGCAGAAAACTGCCGCTAAAATGGCGATAATGGGCTTGATAATATGCTCTATGGAATTCCAATTGAAACCCATGTTAAATGTGAAGGACGTCTAACATGGGCTTCAATTAAAATTCCATAGAGCATATTATCAAGCCCATTATCGCCGTTTTAGCGGCAATTTTCTGCCGCTAAAGCGGCGATAATTTTATTGCCTGGCTTGTTAATATGCCCCCATGTTAAATGTGAAGGACATCTAACATGGGCCTCAATTGGAATTCCATAGAACATATTATCAAGCCCATTATCGCCGTTTTAGCGGCACTTTTCTGCCGCTAAACCGGCGATAATTTTATCGCCTGGCCTGATAATATGCCCCTATTTTTTCTTGTCCAGCGCAAAAATATTGCCTCCTTATCAGTTCATAGCACTGGAGATGCGTCAGGCTTTTGTCCAGTGTCTGGAATGTTAGAAATAGCTGCGAGAGGGTGAATTCCTTATCGCCCAGTGCACACTAGCAGCTGAATCAAGAATGTGTGGATCTGTGAATTTTTAAGATGTAGACTGAAATCAATTCTACACCTTAAACAAGGTACATAGATCTCAAGGTATCGCGTGGCAGGTGCAAGTACCTCATCCAGTCAGTTTTTTTTCGTTGTTTTTTTTTTTACATATTTACATATAGGCTTTTACATTGGGAGTAGTGAAATGGCAGGTTTCAGAATACAGAGACAAATTTAGGATAAAAAGTTCTTCTCAGACTGGAATCAACATTACTTAATAATTCTGAGGTTCTAAAGCTGCTGACAGGCAACACCAGAAACCCCTTAAATTGACATTCATCACAGATGCTCTCAATCCAGCATCCATTAGGTCCTCAAAGACATCAAAACACCACTTAGGTGCCTTAAGATTACCAATCCTCCGTTCCACACTATCCAATGTGAATATCCAAGAAGAACATCAGTGGACAATATCTAAGCATTGCGGAAAGAAGTCTTACTGGAAACGCCAATTTTGTTTACGAAGGCTCAGGCTGTAGTTTGTCACAGCCCTTTGATCTCATTGTGGTCTCTGCTTATTTATGTAGATTCTGTAGAGAACTACTAAATACGATCTCAGAGAAGTGCATAAGAACGGATATCAAACACAATACAATCAAATGTTGAAGAAAAATAAGACCTCATAGGTCTTTTCGTTTTTAACCTCTTCTGTGCCCATGACGAGATAGTCTCGTCATGGAGCACGGTTGCGCTGTGCCCATGACGAGACTATCTCGTCATGAACCCCGCCCCCTAATGTAACGCCCGGCACAGGAGGGGGAAAGGGCGTGGCACTGAAGGGATTAAGACAGGTGCTGTCCGTCCTAATTTAGAGCAATTGTATTTAGTGGACATCTGCCTTTGCGTGGCTCCAGATAACTGTGCTTATATCTTAAATATGTCCTATTCACTCAAAATATCTGAAGGGCTGGAGTTCTAAAGATTGCTGTTTGGCCAGAATCACCTCATCATCTCAAACATAGAGGTTTGTTTCTTCTATTGGAATACACTGTGGTGTCCCTGAGGCTTCCCAAACTTGTAAACCTTGGCTTTCACTCTGAAAATTGGAAAAATGACACACGTGGAATGGTCTCCCCAAAACAGCTGGTTGTCTGAAAAAGTAAAAACACTCACTGCTTTGCTTGTGTTTTTCCTGAAACTGGCCACTCTGGCAAAGAAGGAGTTAAACTGCGCTTGGGAGTGAGTTACTCTGTTTAAGTGGCTAGCCCATGGAATCAAGTCATAAAAAGGAAAAAAATAATCATCTCACTCAAAAATAGTATATTCTGTGGCTTTAATATTTATGAACGTTTCGTGCCTGTGTGCAAATCGGAAACAGCGCCAGACCACACTGCTCAGCACAAAGAGACATTCATTCCCGAAAAATCATGTCACTTAGTTGGAGAGGAAGAAGAGGTGCTGTTTGCTATGGGGACCGAGAGCCTTGGTGAGCTAAGGGACTTATTTGTATGCAAGACGGCTTCCCTCTGGGCCACCACTAAGTTTGTGCTTCAGAACAGCAACAGAAAAACAACAAACCCAAACCATTTAATCAGGGCTTTAAGTGGGATGAAAAAACTGAGGGGTCTCTCAAAGGGGCGTGGCCAATGTAATTAAAGGTGTGGCTTAAAAACACCTGAGCTAAAAATCTGTGCTTAGCATAGGGTGCCGTCCGACTTGTAATTTGCTGTTTCTGTCATTGTATCCAGATATATAATACAGCAAGTAACATCATACCTACAGCAAGTCTGGACTATTGGCTTTGACAAGGGTTGTTAGTTGCATAAGATAAATAAGCAGCAACAGTTTACCACTAGCTGACATTCCCATTTTCTCCATAAAGCTCTCAAGTTCCCAGCGTTCTAATATTGCATATGACAACACTATAGGAGGCTACAATTATCATTAAATGATCTCTAGTCGGGTTATTGACAGACGCTAGGGGACAGAGAATGTAACAAATGTGACAGACGAGGCAGAACGGCTATAATGATATCTCAACGTTCCGGTCAATGATGTAGCAATGCTCTAAATTAAACAGGGGAACGCCACAATAATGACACTCGCTAGAATGTTGGAGCAGGTGGCTTATTCCAACCATTATTTGATCGTTGCAACTTCACTCTTCCAAATAAATCTTGCAAAATTCTAATAGTCTAAGACATCAAGCCCTTGATACACTAACGGGTGTGCTGGCGCTCGTGGGGAGCCGGACGGTTTTGCGATGCCATGAAGGGCTTTTGTGATGAAAAGTAAACAGACGCAATCCTTTGCGCTTACGCAAATTTGTGCCACGGGAGTGCCTGCGCAAAAACTTAGCAAATGCCCAAGAAGGCGTCCTTCATCCGCACCAGTCTAAGATCCGCTGGCGCTGTATACGTTTTTGGACCCGCAACTTATAATACAAATATATATATATACACATGGGAAAAGATAAATGCGAAAAAGGTTTTGTGTTGCATGTTTCTTAATATGTAAAGAGTATATCTATCTTAAATACTCCCCTACGTAAGCAGGTGGGATAGCTCTTCTTCCAGACCTTCTAAGGGACAACTCTGGGGCACCAGCGTCCACTGAACTTTTGCAGATTCCACAATTACCGCACCCTGAGGACCATTACATATTTTTCCTAGACAAACTTTCATCCAGGGCCACAGACAGAAAACAATGCACATCTTCTGAGCTAAGCTTTGAGCCCCAGCACTTATTGTTTTACAAATTAAGCAATGTATCCCGCAGTATTTGGCAATAGTTGAAATTGCTAAATGAAGATGAACGCTGCAGGCTACATCACAAAGATTCCATTCCACAACTTATTGTGTATATGTAATCTTGTGTAGGCTCTCAAAATGTACCCACCCAATGAACAGTGCTCCAGTTAAGAATCTTTAGTAAAATCTTATGATGGCACCACCGTTGGAGTCTTGTGCTTTTGTAAACCAGAAGTGTACTTGCCTGTGTAACCAATTCAGGTCATGGCGGGTGTATCCAAATTGCAAACCTGCCTTAAGACCCTTAACGTGGCACTGTATGTGTGGAAATGCACCATCTTCTCAGATTTTTAAGCAAAAGTTTGGAGTGATATTTGGCGCTGCACACACGCATGGTCTGGTTCCTGGCGCACATAGCCATGGCTGCAGCGCACAGAGACCCTACACTGCCGCACACAGTGAAAAACAATTAGAGGGAACATTGGTCCTGCACCTTGATATACCCGATCCACAGGTCCCTGAACTTCTAGAATGGAGAAGTTCTGGACCATCCAGAGTTACTCCTTGAATAAACTGGGAATGTATCAGGTGAAGTATCTGTGGGAGGAGAAGAGGGGTAAAGTTTTGCTTCAAGCCTTTAAATTCCTGATTCCCTCAATGAGTCCGGTTACAGGGCAAATTGGGAATTAGTCTGACCTTGAAATGAAGTCCTTAGGGCTTATTTAGAGTCTGGTATTTGGGATACTCGGTCACAAAACATAGCAGATGTCCGGTGGCTGGTAGTACGAGTGCATTTTATCCTATAGCACTTGTAATATGGTGGACAGATATCCACCATGTTTTCACAGTGTATCCCGTCCAACAAACTATAAATGAGCCCCTGTCCATGTGCATCCTAAAGGATATTATTTTGATCTAATATGTATAACAATCTTAAATAATTTATCAATAATTTAGCATCTCGAGGTAATTAAAAGGAGTAAAGCACATACCATTGATTGGACGTGGTTATTGGAGTGTTGATAATGCTGGGTTTTGAATTTCTCTCTGCGAGCTGTTGAGTTATCTTATGTAATGTTATGTTGATTTGTATAGCGCACTAATCACCCAAAAGTGTATCCAGGCACTTGGGCAAGGTGTGTGGGTGTGAGGTCCCGAAGGCGCTTATATTAAGAGCCGGGTCTTCAGCTTTTTGCGGAACTCAATAAGTGAAGAGGAGGCTCTGATGTGTTGGGGGAGGTCATTCCATGTCTTGGGTGTGATGTAGGAGTAAGCAACCTACGGTTTAACTTTTGTGGATGCGGGGCATGTGTGTGAGTGAGATTGAGGCAGAGCGTAGATGTCTGGTGGGTTGGTGAAAGTGTATGCGGCTGTTCAGGTATTCTGGTGCTGTGTTGTGCAGGGCTTTGTACGTGTGCGTGAGAAGTCTGAATTGGTTGTGCTTGTGAGTGGAGGGCCAGTGAAGCTTACTGGGCTGTAAAGTGATGTGGATGCAGCACGGGAGGTCGAGTATGAGTCTTGCGGCCACATTCTGGATGGTCTGGAGTCTGTGTAGGAGTTGTGTGGAGAATCCAGTGTAGAGCGTGTTGCCGTAGTCCAGTCTGCTGGTGATGAGTGCTTGCGTGACAGTCCGTCTGGTGTTCCGGCGTAGAGCATGTAGCCGTAGTCCAGCCTGCTGGTGATGAGTGCTTGCATGACGATCCGTCTGGTGTTCCGGCGCAGAGAGTGTAGCCGTAGTCCAGCCTGCTGGTGATGAGTGCTTGCATGACGATCCGTCTGGTGTTCTGGCGTAGAGAGTGTAGCCGTAGTCCAGCCTGCTGGTGATGAGTGCTTGCGTGAGTCCGTCTGGTGTTCCGGCATAGAGAGTTTTGCCGTAGTCCAGCCTGCTGGTGATGAGTCCTTGCATGAAGGTCCGTCTGGTGTTCCGGCGCAGAGAGTGTAGCCGTAGTCTAGCCTGCTGGTGATGAGTGCTTGCGTGACGGTCCGTCTGGTGTTCCGGCGTAGAGTGTTGCCGTAGTCCAGCCTGCTGGTGATGAGTGCTTGCGTGACGGTCCGTCTGGTGTTCCGGCATTGAGCGTGTTGCCGTTGTCCAGTCTGCTGGTGATGAGTGCTTGCGTGACGGTCTGTCTGGTGTTCCGGCGTTGAGCGTGTTGCCGTAGTCCAGCCTGCTGGTGATGAGTGCTTGCGTGACAGTCCATCTGGTGTTCCGGCATAGAGCGTGTTGCCGTAGTCCAGCCTGCTGGTTATGAGTGCTTGCGTGACAGTCCATCTGGTGTTCCGGCATAGAGCGTGTTGCCGTAGTCCAGCCTGCTGGTGATGAGTGCTTGCGTGACGGTCCGTCTGGTGTTCCGGCGTCGAGCGTGTTGCCGTAGTCCAGTCTGCTGGTGATGAGTGCTTGCGTGACGGTCTGTCTGGTGTTCCGGCGTTGAGCGTGTTGCCGTAGTCCAGCCTGCTGGTGATGAGTGCTTGCGTGACAGTCCATCTGGTGTTCCGGCATAGAGCGTGTTGCCGTAGTCCAGCCTGCTGGTGATGAGTGCTTGCGTGACCGTCCGTCTGGTGTTCCGGCATAGAGCGTGTTGCCGTAGTCCAGTCTGCTGGTGATGAGTGCTTGCGTGACGGTCTGTCTGGTGTTCCAGCATTGAGCATGTTGCCGTAGTCCAGTCTGCTGGTGATGAGTGCCTGCGAGACGGTCCGTCTGGAGTTCCGGCATAGAGCGTGTTGCCGTAGTCCAGTCTGCTGGTGCTGAGTGCCTGTGAGACGATCCGTCTGGAGTTCCGGCATAGAGCGTGTTGCCGTAGTCCAGTCTGCTGGTGATGAGTGCTTGCGTGACGGTCTGTCTGGTGTTCCGGCGTAGAGCATGTAGCCGTAGTCCAGTCTGCTGGTGATGAGTGCCTGCGAGGCGATCCGTCTGGAGTTCCGGCATGGAGCGTGTTGCCGTAGTCCAGTCTGCTGGTGATGAGTGCCTGCGTGATGGTCTGTCTGGTGTTCCGGCATAGAGCGTGTTGCCGTAGTCCAGCCTGCTGGTGATGAGTGCCTGCGAGACGGTCCGTCTGGAGTTCCGGCATAGAGCGTGTTGCCGTAGTCCAGTCTGCTGGTGCTGAGTGCCTGTGAGACGATCCGTCTGGAGTTCCGGCATAGAGCGTGTTGCCGTAGTCCAGTCTGCTGGTGATGAGTGCTTGCGTAACGGTCCGTCTGGTGTTCCGAGGCAACCATTTGAAGACCTGAGATGTACAGAAAGGGTTTTATTTAGAGTTTGATGAGTGTGATACTTTGTCACAAAGGTGATAGGCATCCCGTTGACGAATGACAAGTGCATCGTACCCTTTTCGTAGTTGTAATACGGCAGATGGGATATTTGACACATTTTGACTGCCTATCCCATCTGTCAAGCTCTAAATACGGCCCCTGGAACCTTTTACTTCAAACACCAGGTTTGCAACAACAACAAAAACATTTTTGGCTGCAACACAGCCTCACACATACAATCCCTTATTTTTCGAGCCAGACAAACAGACACATTGACAAACCGAGGATGATGGATGGACATACCCAGGCTCCCCATCCCCATGTTTGGCAGAAAAGTATAAGGAAGGCGCTGACAGGAGCCTCGCTGCGGACGGTGATTAATTATGAATTCAATGATTCGATTGTCATCGTGAGGAGCCGAGCGTGGCCTGGCAGAGGCTCCCGTGCGGCTCCGGTGCCGGGGAGAAGCCGCCCCGCGCCTTTCATTGCCTGACCTTTGGCGGGGATTGCCATAGGAACCCGCTGGAGACATCGCAGCGGCGGAGCGGCGGCTTCCCCCGCCCTCCCCGGCGGAGGGACACAACTGTTGCTTCTGTGGCAGGAGACGCTGGCAAGCACCGGGCGCCGCTGCACCAGGGGCGGAGGGGCACACCACAGGTAAAGAGAAGCATCGCGTGCTTGTGGGGGGCGAGGGTGTCTCATGCCACCAGATCCTAGTGGCGTCTCTTGGATGCATGGGCGTGACGTCCAAAGCAACCGGTGGCTGCAGGGTGCTCGGACCTGGGCGGGGTCCTCTGCGCTGCCATGCGGGGGGTGGCGATTCTTTTTTCCAAGTTTATGTCCGGGTGGGGGGCGCAACATCTTAACCAGTTAGTCTCGTGAGGTGGGATGGTCCCCACCCTCATTTCCAGCACCCGACGGAAAACCCACATTCTCTGACGTACAGGACAAATCTGAAGTGCCAGCGCCTTGACGGACATGATGTGGGCGCTTTAGAACTGTAAGCAGAAGCGCTCCAACTCTTGCTCAGGGGTACTAAGCGCTATATAGTTACAATACAGTACTCTACAATTTGGATTTGGGGAAACGAAAGACACTGGTGGGCACTTCCAATTTACACCGTTCTCCACGTCGAGCCGAATGCGAGCTATGTATTTTTCGTTGTCTCCCGGGCCGCCAGCCTGTGACGCCCTTAATTTGTGCCTCACATGTTCTCTATTTTGTAGGAGCAAAAACTCTTAACTCAGGGATTTAATGGACCTAGAGTCCCCTAAAGCTTCGTTCGGGCGTCTGCCAAATTTGAGAGCTGGCAGATGCTATATGCAACGCCATTTTATAATGTTTTCACAATATTTAGATCAATAAATTCATGAGAATTTCTAAAACTGAGTACAATTACATTCAGCACAAGTAAGACGGCATTTGCAGCGCCAGGAAACGGCTGCATTAAAGATCATACAAAAACCGCCTCTTTGTATCACTCTTGTGCTCTCTTTAATTTATATAATGCAATATAGCAGGTTAGCCATTAGTGTCGTATAAAACAGTATTACGATTTTATTAAAAATGTTTTATCTTTTGTATTATACATTGTTCAGTACGGATGGAAAATGAAGGCTTGCAGAAATAAATCATATATATATATATATATATATATATAAAACCTACTGGCGGTCACCAGTAGGTAGATATAGTTAGGACCTATTTTCCATAGGTAATCCGCTATGTATATATATACACACACACACACATATATACACTGTTTCATGGGTTATACTATTATCTGGCCCTGTATGATATTGATTTCTTCGAGGCAATCAGATAAATTTTATTTGTGAAAGGTGCAATAGGATACTCTGTAAGAATGAGAAGACCAGTGGCGAAATCGAAGATGTACATTCCACAAGTGCATTTGACAATCGCACTGTATTATGGGTACTGTGGTCCGATAATTAATACAGGTGAAATTAACCTAAAGTGGGAGCCAACTTTGCAATCAGTTTTTGTTTTGAAGACTTTGAACAACTATACTGGAGGCCATGGCACCCGAAATAATGAACTACTTCAGTAAAACCTTGTTACATGACTGTAGGCATTCGTTGTCCATCTTCAGTGTTTACACTTTGTGGATTAAAAGGAGAACGGCTGACCATACCACATGTTGCTTATGATTAAAACGCCGAGTGCGTTGAAACGCGTTATGCTGTAACTCTCTGCAAAATAAAGGATTTTATGTTACTAACCGGCTGGTGGGCTCATTGTTGATCCTTTAGTCAGGGTCTGCTATCTTTTGGAATATATATATATACATATATATACATATATATTTATATATATAAATAAATATATATATATAAATTTATATAAAAAAAAAAAAATATATATATATATATATATCTCAATCTGTGCTAGTACAATGGGAAGTTCCAGAAGAGTTTCCTAAACCCAGCTTGGCGTCTACCAAAGTGCAAACCAGGGCCGGTTGCATGCTGTGCTGGTGCAAGACACCACAGTACACCAGTTTTGGCTATATAGTACTACCCAATCATTGCGCAAGATGGCCCATTTTCCATATCTTCTTCAGGTCGCCTTGCTCCCAGCTAGGTCACTCCCAGTACCATTATCATGGCTTGAAACTCTTGCGCTGTCTTAACCTTTTCCCTTCTACCAAAATCTTGGTTTCTGGAGCCAGACTGTGTTAATTTTGATCAGACAGAAAGAAGCTGCAAGGGTAATTTCCACTGTACTACCTGGTCTGGTCACTGATATGTAATCACATGTGTAATGCCCACCTCAAATGACCAGCTGCCACATGGCCATAAATACAATACAGTTGGAGCAGAGTGATGAGAGGCAATAAAAAAAACACAAAGTTGAGTTACATAGACAAAAATAATTCTTATTCAGATTCTCTTGGTTGTGCATTGCAAATCTTTTTATTCCTTATGTTCTTCGTACAAAGTGCATACAGCCCCCGCGTTTCATCCCTAACAGGGCTTCTTCAGGGCAAGAGAAAAATTGTATTGCCTCTCATCACTCTGCTCCAAGTGTTAATTTTGTCTTTGGTGTGTGCTAAGGCCACTCTACTGAAATTTGTCATCAAAAGTACCAACATTCTAGTTTAGCGGATGGTTTTTGCATCTGGGTGGGAACCAAATGTGGCCTACCCCAGGATACTGATGACCATCTATTGGATGTAGCTGTCCCTCTATCACAGGACAAGTCGTCTTAGAGCTGATCACATCATCCATTGACATCAACCACCCACTACCACGGCAAACCCGTTGACGCCACTGGTATGCAGCGCTCTTACCTCCATTGAATTAGTTTTTTCGTCTCGTACTGGGAGTAGACAATCTCTTTTCCACTCTCTCAATCTATTCCTCTAGATTAGTCCTTGAGTAGTACCTAAGCGCTTTTTCCACCCCTTGATATTACTTCATACCACCCAGTTTTGGCATGTGTTCAGTTTAAGAGTTTTCATTTATGCCGACAACACCTAGATCCGCCTCGGTCTGCTAGGTGAAGTGGGTGAACCCTCCAGCGAGTCTGGTTAATGATTCCCTTTCTGTGCTCAAGGCCTGGATGTCTTCTCAGCTTCTGAGGTTGAATCCCAGCACATTGAAGATGGCCCTCTTTCTTCAGAATCTTAGACATAGCCAATGTGGTGAGCAGTCAAAAAATCGATTTTTAAATATCTGCCTACACTAATATCGAATTTTTAATATTGTGGGGACAGAATATCGATGTCAAGAATAGCATTGACCAGAATATGGAGCTTAAGGCAAGTAATATCGTTTTTTTTATATCGAAGTAAGTAATATCGAAGTTAGTAATAGCGAAGTAAGTAATATCGTTAGCAAAAATGTCGTTGTTAATAATATCGATACTTATATTAGTGTTATGTATTTTAGTATGTATTTTACATGTATGTTTAAAAGTTTTTTTGTAATGTATTTTTATTATTTTTAAATATATGTATTAAATGTTTAGAAATGAGTAATTTTGTAAAGTAAATTTTGCGTTTTAGTATCAGAGCGGGTTGTGGGTTTATAGGGGAATAGGGTGGGAAGTAATTTAATTATAATTAATTATTTAATATGTTTTTATTTATTATTTATTATTAATGTATTGATAATTAATTATTAATTGTTTTTTATTAATTGATTACTTCAGCATTATATTAATTATAATTAATTTATCATTTTATTTATTTATTTTTATTGTAAATGAATTTATTGTTAATGAATTATTAATTGGTAATTAATTTTTATTAATCGATTAATTGATAATTTAATGACTTTTGTTAATTTTTATGTGTAGCGGGTTGTGAGTTTATAGGGTAATAGGGTGGGAAGTAATGTAATTATAATTAATTAATCAATGTTTTTTTTTAAATTTATTATTGATAATAAATGTATTGTTTATTAATTATTAATTGGTAATTCGTTTGTATTGATTGATTAATTTAGAATTATATTAATTATAAATAATTTATTATTGTTTTATTTATTGTTATAGTTAATTAATTTATTGTTACTTTATTATTAATTGTTAATTATTTTTTATCAATTGATTAATTGACAATTAAATTATTTGTGTTTTTTTAATGTGTAGTGGGTTGTGTGTTTATGGGGAATAGGGTGGAAAGTAATTTAATGTTATTTAAGTAAATATTAATTTAATTTTATTGGTATCTTTTATTATTTTTTAGGTAATTCATTTTTAATATGTTATTTATTTTGCCAAAATTATTTAATTATTAAATATGTTAACTTATGCCATCCTACATTTTCCACACTGTTACATGTACTGGAGTTGGAATAATAATTTTAACCTCTACGCTACCCAACACTTTCCCTACTGTTGCACTCCCTGGAGTGGGAATAGTAATTTTAACCCCTACGCTATCCAGCATTATTCCTACTGTTGCACTCACTGGAGTGGGAATAGTAATTTTAATCCCTACGCTATCCAACATTTTTCCTACTGTTGCACTCACTGGAGTGGGAATAGTAATTTTTCCCCTACGCTATCCAACACTTTCCCTACTGTTGCACTCAGTGGAGTGGAAATAGTAATTTTTACCCCTACGCTATCCAACACTTTTCCTACTGTTGTACTCACTGGAGTGGGAATAGTAATTTTTACCCCTACGCTATCCAAAACTTTCCCTACTGTTGCACTCCCTGGAGTGGGAATACTAATTTTAACCCCTATGCTATCCAACACTTTCCCTACTGTTGCACTCACTGGAGTGGGAATAGTAATTTTTACCCCTATGCTATCCAACACTTTTCCTACTATTGCACTCACTCGAGTGGGAATAGTCATTTTAACCCCTACGCTATCCAACACTTTCCCTACTGTTGCACTCACTGGAGTGGGAATAGTAATTTTTACCCCTACGCTATCCAACACTTTCCCTACTGTTGCACTCAGTGGAGTGGGAATAGTAATTTTTACGTCTACGCTATCCAAACCTTTCCCTACAGTTGCACTCACTGGGATGGGAATAGTAATTTTTACCCCTACGCTATCCAACATTTTCGCTAATGTTGCACTGTTCGGAGTTGGAATAGTAATTTTATTACCTCCGCTATCTAATAATTTTTGTATTATTTTAGTTAATGTAGTATATAATTCATATTTCAAAGATTAACAATATTTTTAATTATTTTAATTTGTTATATATATATATTTAATTTTTATTTGTATTATTGTTTTATGTGTATAGATGTACGTATAATTTATATATTTAATGTAGATGTACGTATAATTTATATATTTAATTTCTTTTCTATGTTATTGAATTAATTATTTAAAATTATTAGTAAGTATATATATTATATATTATATGTACACATTACATTTATTTTTACTTTATATATATTAAATATATAATTTGTAAACATTTAAGTTTTTTTAACTATGTTTATTTTAATTATATGTATTATTTACTTTATTTTACATTATTTTTTAAGTTAAATAAAAAACAATATTTTTAACAACGTTATTTTTGACATCGATATTTTTTTTCCGATATTTTTGTAGTTACCATAATGTAGATAGGATGTTGATATTCTTGACTTCGACATTCTCACTGCGATATTTTTGTAGGTCGATATTCTGTCCTTCGATATTTTGTCAGTGATTCATCTAGTGTTATTACTCATCCTATTAATGGTTTATTTACAAACACATACATGAGGAATAACCACCGATCTGATTAGTAGATGTAGTAACGGGTAGAAGTCACAAGCAGTTACGGTACAGTCCATGTGGCATACAACCATAAGTGCTTTAAGAACTTATTCACATAAGTGGCATATTGAGTCACACGGCTCTTCTTTTGGCAGTGCAAAGAAAACTCACATGATTGATGTTAGCCATTTGTCAAATAGTGCCAGACATTTGATGGAGACACTATGTAATATTGCCTTCTGTACTGTGTTTATTGTGGGAGTGAACTCTTTATCTTGTGTGAAACTAAAAACTCATGAGTAGGCAAAAATTATTTTTAGCTACCCCATTCCATTAGTGCAAACGTGCCAAGTGCTATACAGAGTGAATAGGTCCCCAGGTGGGGAGAGATCGCTTTACGTTAAATAGAGAAAAAATTAAGGTTTGTTACATATGGTACTGAGGATAGGTCACAAAAGGCAAATTGCAATTAGGCATGAGAGGCAAATCATGAAATGATTTCTTGGCCAACGAGAAGAGGTGAAAAACAGTAGTCTGCAGACAAAGGTATATAGCATGCCTCTATGAACGGTGAAAACCTTGCATTGCCATTGTGGCATCGCTATAGTGGTCCAAGCTCACCTTCTGGCCTTGGTGTCACAACCAAAGGCAGTCTGAGCAGGGGACCAGTGAAGTCACAGCCATGACTCATTCATTGTGGAGAAGATGGGCAATGGCCATTTTTAACTCCATCATGGCCATTGATACCAGTGGGGAATGATAGCATACTAGTTGCTGGAAGAGGCCAATCACTAAACATGACTGCCTCCAGTGGGCCTAAGTATTCCTGCAACAGATGGCCATCTCCTAGTGAGCCCACAGAGTGAGCTCTCCTAGTGCTCTGCATGCTCAGCCCACTTTAAGGACAAGGCGCAGGAGTCAGGCTCCTCATCCGCAGGTGAACATCAACGGGATAGCTCTGGGATGGACCACCAGCAGCAACAGAAGTCCCTCTATCAATTTGTGACTTAATTATTGCTAATTGCACTTCAATAGAACACAACTAATTACAAAATACTACACATGTATTACATAAAGCATGGTAGAAGGACATTTGTCACAACTACACACTGGATCTTGCTAACAATCCTACCATGAGTTTGTGTATTAAAAGAAACATGTCAAGGGCTTCTTTCACTTCTTATCCTACCGAGCAGCAAAGACATAGAACGAGCTACACTTTCATCTACGGACCTCTCCATCTCTTTCAGAGTCCCGAAAGTCCCTTAAGAGCTGGCTATTCAGCTAATCAACTAGACTCTGCCAGCGCCTATATACCCGCGAGGGTGACAAGAAGCGCTCTACAAATCTCCTGATTAATTGATCGATTGATATCAATTAAGATCCTAAAAAATAAAGAAAAAAATCCTTGGTTGTCAATGGATAGTGAAGAAGTTCTCAAACCACCTGGAATATGTGTGGTCTATATACTTTTTTATGGACTCTTTTAGTTGTTTTTTTAGCTTGCTGTTCGTTATGGGTTTGCTCAGTTTTCACACATGCTGTATGATATAAGGTTCTTTTTAATTGTATACATTTTCAAAGACATGCCAGTTAACTTTTACACAATAGCTGACTCGGTTTCCTTTCCTTGGCCTCCCTGCCCTTTTCTCACTTACTATGTAGAATTTTGTTATGTTATATTATGTGTATTTGTGAAGCGCACTATCACCTGCGAGGGTATCCTTGGCGCTGAGCAGGGGCGTGTGCCTAGCCCTGCCTAGGGTAGGTTGGTTAATTGAAAATCCAGGTCTTCAGCTTCTTGCGGAATTCAAGAAGAGAGGAGGAGTTTGCTGTTGATCAGTACTCCAAGGTTCCGGGAGTGGGTTCTGGGTGTGGGTCCCAGTTCGGACGGGCACCAGTGTGAGTCCCTCAATGAGGTGTTCTTGCCAAAAAAACTCTACTCGTGTCTTTTAAATGCTAAATGTCTTGTCTGTCTCCTGGTTATTATCAATATCATGTTTATATTAGAAGTATATCTATCCACTGAAATTCCATTAGATATGTTACTGTTATGAAGATGATATAGGGATGTTGGCCATATGCAATAATATTTAATTAGGTTTATGTATCCTTGCATGGCAATGTGAATTATGTATTTAAAAACGTTTTAATAGAGTTTTTAAACATAAATAGAAAGATAAAGGATTTTTAGCCATTGCTGTCGATGGTGAAGTACCTTGGTTCCTAGTCCTGCGAAGGTGTCATTCTTAGAGCAGAGATGGAAGGCCGGGTAGGTTGGAAACAAATTGTTGGAAGGCCTTGAGACGTGATTAGTAAGGGGCTCAGGGAGGTAGAGTATTCCCATCTGATGGTTTAGGCTACCCTGTTGAAAAACACACAGTAGACTTCTAGAACTACAGAAAAGTGGCATAGCAACACACTCTGCCTCGAGGCACTGTAACAGACAGGACATGGGTGCGGTTGCAGGGCCTAATGTATCTTCCTTCCTTCTCGGTTACTGCCCTTGAATTCCAGTCACTGAGAAGGTGGGCGCCCTTCTTTTATGGTGTCCGTCTTCACTTAGGGACCTCACTTTCCCTGGTTGGAGTGTTCTGGACGATTTTGTGATATCATAGGGTCATCTGACACAAGGGATGCATCGGGCTTGATACAATGTCTCAATACTTTTTTCATGGTTTCCTTATGGTGAAGTCTGCCTTAGACCTGGGGCAAATCCTAGACGACAAACTTAAATATGGTTCCTGTCCATTTGATATGCTTCACGGGTGCCTCACTGTGTTTCATCCTCCTTAAATGGAACCCAAGCTCCACTGATGCAGACACTGTCCTTTCCAAAATCGTATTCTGGCATATGGGCTCTGCATACCTTTGTTCACTTCGGCACCGAGCGGGGCTCTGACAGGGTCATCCACTCTAGCACCTCTTCCTTCTTGCTCTGGTCCAGGGTGTAGGTGGGTGGCATCCTTCATTTGTTCAGTGTTGAGCAGGCAACCTTGAGTTCAACCGGAAACCGCAAGTGCATAGGGAGTCGTGCTGGCAGATTGAGCTGGTAGGGAGATGGAAGCCCACCTCAGATGGTAAGTACCCCAAAGGCCTCTAGTAGGTGGCAGACCCTTGCATGCACTATCATCACCAATCCATTCCTACCAAAGTACTTCTGCACCTGGATTTAAAGGGATTCATTTCTCCCTCAACTGCGACAAAATCATTTTTTGGGGCTGGTCCCTCAATGTGGAACTCAATTCCAAAGGTGCTGAGATGGACGGAAACATCATCTCTTTAAAAGTAAACCCTGAAAATATAACCACTCCATTCCCTACCGAACTTATTGTTTTATTCTCCTTTAACCATCTCACCTATAGGTGAAGTACTGTTTATTGACACTTTTACCTCAGATACTCATCCTTCCGTTCTGCTCCCATCTGTCTTCCAATGATATCTAACACCATCTTATATATATTGAATGTCATTATCTGTCTTACAGTTTCTATGTGTTAATGTATTTCTTAGATCCTGGTGCTTGTTCTTTGTTAAATGTAAACCACACTATCACCCAGTTATTTGAGCCACATTATACAACAAGCATTTACAATGCAACGGTCTCGGCATTGTTAAAGTTAGAGCTATTGGCATTGCTCATGACATTATTTTTGTTTATGTTTTTGTTTTTAAAACATTTAAAGAAACGGCATTGTTATTTAGAATGTGAATAGCTTAATCACTCTCAATTGCGAGACCTATTGCATTTGCACCCACACACAGAGCCACACACACAAATAGAGCCACCCACACACACAGAGCCACACACACAAATAGAGCCACCCACACACACAGAGCCACCCACACAGAGCAACCCACACACAAATAGAGCCACCCACACACACAGAGTTACCCACACACACACAGAGCCACCCACGCATAGCCCTGTTCTTTATTTCTGTGTATTTATTTATTATAAAGAGCTGCGAGTCGCTAATAAGTGACATCACGGTGCTATATAATGTGCCGCTTATGCAAGCCTGCCTGAGACCTGCTCCCTTATCAGCTTCGGAAAATAACAGTCAAAATCCAGTTTATACTTCTCTGTGCGCCTCTTTCTCCAAGCCAAAAGGCGCCTTGAGACCTCGCCCCCATCCGCGCCACTCTAGGAGCTGAGCTGCCAGAGCCGAGAACCGCAGAGCACAAACTAGAAACGAAACACCCAAAATACGTCTAAACGCAGCGTGTCTTCTACTCAGGGATAAAGTTGTGGTGTTTCCAGTTGGCTAATGAACTGGGCCGTGCGGAGTAGTCCCCCCGACTACCCCTCCTCACCCATCTGTGTTATTGATGAGGCAACGCGATGGTGGTCTCGAGGACGTTTTTCTTTAAAAAATAAATTACAAAAACCATCCCCTCATCCAGCCTCCCGTTAAAACTTCAGTTGCAATAATTCCGACAATAACTTTCTCACTATTATTACGATAACCTGCGGAATTTGGAAAAATGAAGGAAAGGAGAAGGAAGGGAAAAAAGACAAAAATTAAGGAAGAAGAAATAAGACGAAAACACGTACAAAGAAGAATAAACACATTATTGACATACCTAAGAAACATGGTAAAAATGGAATTTAAGACCGTTAACAGAGCACACATTGGAAACATATGGAGCACATGTGAAGGAAGAGAAGAGTCTACAACAGCAGGAGAAAGAGAGTCATACATGGCACGTAAAACAGTAAAAAGAAATGTACGAAGAAAGCAGTGGAAAAGACAGGCAGAGGGAAGTATCAGAAAGAAGACAGCAAGTATTCAAGAGGAAGGACTTGAGTCTGGAAACGGCTGGGCAGAACAGTAAATAGCGCTGGGCTGCTCAAAATCCATTTTATACTTCTCTGACCGCAAAGCACAAACCAGAAACGAAACACCCAAAATACGTCTAAACGAAGCGTGTCTTCTATTCAGGGATAAAGTTGTCGTGTTTCCAGTTGGCTAATGAACTGGGCCGCGCGGAGTAGTCACCCTGACTCCCCCCCTCCTCACCCATCTGTGTTATTGATGAGGCAACGCGATGGTAGTCTCGAGGATGTTTTTCTTTTAAAAATTTTTTTTAAAAACCATCCCCTCGTCCAGCCTCCCGTTAAAACTTCAGTTGCAATAATTCCGACAATAACTTTTTTTCACATTGGAAACATATGGAGCACATGTGAAGGAAGAGAAGAGTCTACAACAGCAGGAGAAAGAGAGTCATACATGGCACGTAAAACAGTAAAAAGAAATGTATGAAGAAAGCAGTGGAAAAGACAGGCAGAGGGAAGTATCAGAAAGAAGACAGCAAGTATTCAAGAGGAAGGACTCGAGTCCTGCTTGTTTGCTTACGTTGTTTAGGCAGTGGAAAGGCAGCTTCCATTCCAGATCCATTCAAGGGAGTCGCCATAAACACCACCGCCTTTCTCCGAGGCGAAGCAGAAATGCCTCGGAGAAACGCAGCGGCGTTTTCCGATTCGGGGGCGTGTTTCTTTTTCTCTCCTCTTGCCATTGGCTGGAGGAGAGAAAAACACGCCCTGCGAAAAGCAACGACAAAACACGCCCCCGAATCCGAAAAGGACGGGGCCTGTTCGGAGAGACGATCCTCTTCTCCAATGGCTGGCCAGCATTCAAGAGGCCAGCCAATGGAGAAGAGGAGAGAAGAGGGGCGGGTTCAAGCCCCTCTTCTCCAAAACATTAAATCTCGACTTCCGGTTCTGCCTTCGGCAGACCGGACGGTCCTCGACCTAAAAATGACTACTTTGAAGGGCAGCAGGAGGCCCCCACACTTACCAGACTTTTGTGGCATCAGCTGGGGTGGGACTCAGTCCCCCAGCATTCCATCAGAGGCGTGGGAGGTGGAGCTAGCCCTCCCATGAACTCTAAGGCTCCTCTGCACTCCCGCAGCGTGTGACAAGTTTGAAGGGCCGCGGGAGGCCCCCACGCTTACCTGACTTTTGCGGCATCAGTTGGGGTGGGACTTGGTACCCCAGCATTTCATCTGAGGTGCGGGAGGCGGAGCCAGCCCCCGATGCCTCTAAGGCTCCTCTGCACTCCCGCAGCGCGGGACCAAGGGCAGGCCCATCTGTGCCTGTCAGCATCTGACAGAGGCTGGGCTGGGTCACCACCCTTGGCTCTGATTTTTTGTTGTTGTATCTGAGTGGAAGGCCAAGACGAAAGGCACAGCAAGTAAGAAAAGACTCGCAGCTAATTCTCTTGCATGCTTTTAGACTGATGCCATGGGGGTGATTAACAACAAAATCAGGATTGTAGAAGAGCGGTTGAGGGTTACAAAAAAAACTCTTTCTAAAGCTGCCATAGGTAGCTCTCCCTTTCCAGGCACCCCTAGAGACATAAGTACTGGTAGTACTGACCTATTCGCACCCCCAAGCAGGCTGGCCACACGTAAAGAAGCGGATGCAACTCTCCCTGGGGTACTTGGGGGCAGTAGTGTGGTAAACAACCCATGTGTATTCAATGGCCCAATGGACAACCTGCAGGATGCCACAAGTGTGGCTCACCCGGACCCAACATGTAATAATCTGCAAACTGTTAAAAGGAACAGGATACCAAAAAAAATCAAAATTGGGCTTTAAAAAGATACACACAGCTGTAACCTGAGACTACACCCCAGTTGACGCCAAAACACAGGCAGGAAATCGTGCTTGGGTGGGCAACAATAAGGCACATATACCATCATTGACTGCTGATCTGGAGGGTCTGATGACTCTTAGAGTCCACCTGTGCAAAATGTTTAAACCCAGGACTCACTGCCCTAAAGGGGATCGAGCTAACACTAAAGGATAAATGCGCAACTGGCTGACCTGAATGCTAGAGCCGATGGCAAACTAAAGGAGGGGGCTATATTTCTTAATAGCATGGACAGTCCTGCCTGTGAGCAAGCAACATCTGGCGGACCTCAAAGGGCTCAATGTAGTCTTCAATCAGACAACGCCAAGAAGGTAACAATTGAGCCCATTCCAAAGCATTATCCGCCGGACGTACTCTCTATACAGACGCTTCCCTCGCCGCAAGATTCAAACCCAGGGGCAGTACCACGCGCAGGTCGTCCATATAGCAGTATGCCTACTCTTCATACCACTTATAGCCCCATCTTCCCTATTATTCATTTACCACCAGAAGAACTCCCCGCTGGTCATCGTATTACAAAACGTGCCTATCCTAACACACGGTCAGCTGGAGATGGAAGCCCAGCTCAAAAATAAGGTCACTGGCTATGAACATCCCTGGGTGACATGAGCAGTAACTTTGCTTCAAATAACATTATCGCCGTCCGTAGAGTCTAATGGATAGGCACAAGGACAAAATGAGAACAGGGCGATTGCATCATAGTTAACTTTACGAGTGGTAGGACAGCTGGTTTTATCCTTCAAAGAGTTATGTGCAGTACTCCCATTCAATGTGTGAAAGCGGTACCGCTCAGCTACTTTTATAGACCCAGCACAACGAAACATCCGGATCTGGAGATCCTTTTGTCTTCTAGTCACCACTTGACCAATTACCCGTTTTCAATTTACAACCGCTTCTCAGCACTGGACGGAGTCGATTGACTGGAAGCGGCTGTCCCTGTTAAAAACCATGATAGCAGGGCTAATATTATAGCCTTGCCCACCGATGATGCTTCACTCAACTACAACTTTACCACCCAAGAATCTTTACTGACTATAGCTGACAGGCAACTCCCCCCTGCCAATGGGCCTGCGCCCATTGCCAACTCAAAACTCGAAAACTCAAGCTAAAGGTGGGATTCAAAAGCTCTATTTTGGAACATAGCTGGGATCGCACATACATTTCGAGATTCAGAATGGCTAGACGTGATCAGTGATTACCAGATCATCTGTTTGCAAGAAACTTGGGCCTGCGAACGCACGTTTTTATGCGATTTCAACTCTTGTTGCTCCAACCCCAGATGGTCACAATAGCTGAGATTTATTAACTATGATAAGCACGACCCTTCCCTGTAAAATAATGGACACGGTCTTTGATTTACCCTTTTTTCAAATTAGCTGTATTATGCTGGGGTCTTTGCCTATGGTAGTTTTGATACATTTTTATCATAATAACTTTGATACTTCTGACTGTACAGTTATAGACTCCTTGGGAGCCGCGCTTGACAAAGTCATTGAAAAGTCCTCAGGGGATTTTTGCATATTGTGGGGTGAACATTTTAATCTGAGATTGTGCCATTCCACTAGTAATCTTGTTTGTGGATTATGGGAGGCCGATTCTCCAGATTTCACACATTTTAACTTAAGTCTATGTGGTACTGCCTTAAACACACTCATGATAAAACATAACTTATCTCTTGCCATTGACTTACCAAGTAGTTCACGAGACAGCCAGGTCACCTACACGGGGAAAGGTTCTGGAAGCCTAATAGACTTCATTGCGGTCTCAATAGAGACAAGTGGTAGCATAATTGATTACGTTATTTTACCCACCAAGCTGAGTGACCATAATCCCCAAGTACATTATTTAAAATTGGGATTAACATCCTGCACAACTACACAATTTGCAGCAGAGTACTCTAAAAAACAGGGTCTTAGGCGTAGGTGGGTGGAAGTAGACTAAGGGGCGCTACTAAGACAGTTGGTGGGTAGATGCACAAGCAAAATGGATACCTGTCTAGGCAGCGACGTCCCCTAATTAAGAGGGGTAGAGGCATACCTAGAAATCTGCGGGCAAACATCTGAGTTGCTAACATATAAAGCACCCAAATACCCAAATAAGACCACAAAGGGGTTTGATGGTGCACAAGTGAATACCGACATCTCAAAGAACCATTGAAAATCCTGCCTAGAGGCACTGAGAACATCCGCGCTTGTAGACGCGCATACAAGGCAACACTCGCCGCTAGAAAAGCATGCATTGTGACGGAGGCCTGTGAACAGTTGGCGAGGGCCTGTGTAGAGAAAGACTCAACAACCTTTTGGAAAGTTGTCTATTCCGTGTATTTTGCCCAAGACCACTACATCATCGCAGACATGCCCATACTAGCTCAAACTTATCAACGTGTTAAATTTTAGCCATGTTTTTAATGATTCCCATCGCCCGGAACAGGGACAACCATTGCCCAACTACAATAGGGACAAGAGGCTGGGGAACTATCAGCCACTCATTGAATTAGACTAAGTTACCGTAGCCATCACCAGATGCCCAAGTAACAAAGTGCAAAAACAACAGATGATGGACGGAATGCTGAGCCAATCAAACATTCACCCCCAGTCACAGATCTGGGTTAAATCCATTGTTTTTTTGCACACCACACCATTCCAGTTTTGTTCTAAACTGGGGTGGCATGGTGAGCAAAAGAATGATGGATTTAACCCAGATCTCTTGACTGGGGGTGAATGTTTTGATTAGTTCTGCATTCCGTCCATCAATTGTGTGTCTCAAGTAACAAAGTGCCAGGGCCTGATGGAGTGCCTATTGACTTGTTCAAAAGCAATACTTAGCTATGGGCACCCTTACTAGTTAACATCTTAAACAGCGCCATCCGGTACAGGCGCCCACCAAAATTATGGTCCAGTGCCATTATAATGCCAATCTTTACAAAAAGTGACAGAGGGGACCCCAAATGTTATTACCCAATTTCTCTCATAAACAGCACAGCAAAAGTGCTGGGAAGGATATTATTGGAGCGTTTGGAGAATTGGGCAACTGATAATGAGATCTTAACATAAGCTCAATTTGGGTTTAGGAGAGGACTAGGAACAATCGATCAATGCTTTAACCTCACCCTCATTCATTGCAAGTATGTTCAGGCCAAGAAAGGATTGGTATACCTCGCCTTCATGGACCTTAGCTTAGCATTTGACAATGTTGACAGAGGTAAACTCTGGACTAAACTGCTGGACTTGGGAGCAGAGGAAGGGCTGGTGCATATCCTAAGTAAATTACACGAGGATGTTGAAGGTTGTGTTCGGTATGGCATTAATGGGGAATGCACCCCTTATTTTAAAGACAGCAAGTAAGTACACCATGGATGTGTCCTTGCCCCCTTTTTCTTTAGTGTATACATCAATGACCTGGAGAAATATCTGGGGGATACTGTGGCTGATCCCCCTAGGGCAGAGAGCCATTCCCGTATTAATGTATACAGACGACTGTGTCCTCATGTCAAGAACAGCAATGAGCTTACAGAGGTTGTTGGATGGATTTGTTGCATTTAGGGGATCTCTAGGGCTGCAAACCAACAAAACGAAGTCATTTACTATGGTCTGCAGTCGCTCTAAAAGGAAGACGAGATCATTCCACAACCGTGTCCCTAGGCTGGAGACGGTGAGTACATTCACATACTTGGGGGTACCTTTTGACGAGAGCTGCAATTGGAGACACATGGCGTAGGTCAGATGCCTACACATGGAATAGAATGTGGGTGCTATATACACGTTTGCCAAGAAACTGGGATCATCCCCAGTGGGTGTGCTGCTTAACATATATAAGGCCAGATGCGTTTCAGCAGCCACCTACTGAGCTGGGATATGGGGAACTTACGAGCCCTCCTCATTACAGGTTGTTGAAAATAAATGTGTACGCAAACTCTTTTTTTTTAAACTTCTTTTTATTGGCATTTACACATATTATCAAACAACACCAATACGAGAGGAGTTTCAGAATACAGTAGTTTCTGCAGCGTACCCGGGGTGAGGAAGGAGAAGTAAACACAGAAAATCTCCATTACCTGAAGTCCAGTTTCATAAAGAAAAAAAGAACAAACAGGAAAAAACCCCAGTACTCCTTTGCCTCATATAGTGTAAGTTGGGAACCGTCTCAGAAATCCCCCCAGTCATACTTTCAAGGGGAATCGACGAGGTCCAAGTGCTTCCGTAACGCACGCCTCCACTCAACAAGTTCAATAAGGTCAAACCCTCCGTATATGTTCAAATCGTTCCTTGTGTAACTCAATCCCTGTATAGGGTAACAAAACCGTCAAACAAAAACTAAAACTAGATCCCACCAGGGGCCTACCCCTATCCTATAGACCGCTAGAGACATACATTACTCTCAATGTGGATCTCCGTCACCAAGGGCGGGGTAGGGCAGGGAGGGGCAGAAAACAAGACAAAACAAAGACAGGAAAAGAAAATCAAAATCAAAGCGGGAGGGGGAAGTAACCCAGCCTGAGAGAGAGAGGCAGGGAAAGCCCCACCGCACCCCGACTCAAGCCCGGGGTCCGCCCAACCAACCCTCTGCCTCCGCCACTTCACCCGACCCCCTCCCGGTCCTCCAGTGTCCCTAGCTCCGCTGTATCACTCCTCTCAGGCTCCTCCCTAGACTCCCATGCCTGGACAATGGCCCCCCAGCGCTCCGCAAGCGGTTTGCGAATTTGTACGCAAACTCTTATGCCTACCTAGGTCTGTACCTACATCTATCTGCCATGAAGAGCTGGGCCTTGTTCATGTAAGAGATCTAGGTCTGCAAGCTCCATTAATGTTGTGGATCTCAGTTTGGAATCGCCCGGAAGCTGTCTTAACCAAGAACGTAATCGTTGATTGCATGAAATTAGATCAGGCAAGCAGCAATGGCCGGCTAGAATATGTCAAGACTCATCTGAGTATTATAGGGAGGCACTAACTTTTTAACAGCCCCTCCTGTATCTCTAGGCAGATGAAAACTCTGGGCAAGAGAGAATGGTTGGACCACACGACGAAGAAAAGAGAGGAGGAGGACATTAGCAAATGGTCAGTGAGGGCATAAAACATGTTAGTAACAACCGGAGCTATGGAACCATATCTGCTTACCATACCGAGCTCTCACTGTTACTACATGGTCAGATTCCGCCTTGGCTTGGCACATCTATTAGTAGCCTATCCACCTACAGCTAGATGCGAACAGGATCTCATAGCCTGTCCTTGTGACTCGGTCTGCGAGCAATCGCAGCTGCGCTTTCTCTTTTTTTGTGGGCTATGCAAAAGAATATGGAAGACTCTGCGTGTCCCCTTGCTGAGGTCCCTGAATATAAAGCAATGCAGACCTGCTCTGTTATATCTACAGTTATTACAAACAGACATGGTCTGCTTTACTGTTTCCAAGTATATTTCATCGTCCGTCAGAGTACGGAAGCTGGTGGGAAAATAATCGCCAGTTACCACTACACGTTGATCCACCAGGACCTACTTGTGTAACAGTTTCTCCTCCCTATGACTGGAACCCACTGGACGCACAGGCTTTAAGACTGCACTTTATCCCGGGATCGAGATGTTCTCTGGCTTTTCATGACCAAGGTAGAGAGCTCCAAGCATATTACAATCCTTCACATTTTGCACAGCACAAGCACTTTATCATACATTTTATTATATCATGCACAACATCCTACCTATGTCGTAATATTAGTACACCGTTTTTTTTTCTATGTTATTGATTGTATTTGTTGAATTCTGGCGAGTTGAGTGGACTTTGTAAACATATCTGAGAGCTAGCGAGTGCTGAAAATAATATACACTGTAGTACCCCATCGGCATTTTATTGTATACATCGACATAACAAGTGACTGCTTTAATTGTATTGAACAAACTTTTAATATTTCACGTGAAGAACTCTGTAACTTTCCTTTTAAAGGTATTTTAATTATGTTTTAAGATGTTATCATGTATTACGTTCTTTTATGATTTATTTTTAAATCAAATAAAGTTTGCCTGATGATGATGATACATAAAAATGTTAAACAATAAATAAATACATTTCGTAAAGAAGCCAAATAACCATCAGTGAGTAGCTCTGGCTTTCTACAGCCTAGGCTGCAACCCAAAAGTGAATTTTTCCAAACCCCGGGAGTCCTCTTGCAGCATCAGAGATACCTTTTAATATTGATTCTTAAATAAATGTACAAATGTATTCCGCCATCTGCAAACATTCTTAAGCCTTTCCTAAGCAAGAACAAACCTTATTAAATCAGGCTCAATTTTCCTTAGGATTTTTTGTATTCTTGCTGTATAGGGCATCACTTGTCCTGTAGATTGTAAGGTGTACATTCAGACTATGGATCTAATTTAGTTTGGCGGGCAGCTTATTCTGTCACAAACGGGATGGATATCCCACCTGGCGATTTCCAAGTGCATTATATCCAAATGTACTTGTAATACAGTGGACGGAATATCCTTCACATTTGTGACGGAGTAACCCATCTGCTGAACTCTAAATACAGGCCCTGTATTTCTTCACCAGCTACCAGTTAAGTTATTGGAAGCCAGAGAAGGTAAATGAAGCTTGTCTGTACTCAGGCATTTAGAAGCTTCATTGCTGATCATACATATATCCTTTACTTCTATAACTTCTTAATTCAGCGATTGTAAAAGTGAATAGTCTTTGACAGAGCATTGTAGGATAGTTGTTTGCAAATATTGGATAAATTAATCTTGAGATATCATTCAATGCGACCAAATGAGGAACATGTTTGTTTCTGGTTCATTCACAGGCTAAGTTCATTTTCCGGCAAAGAAATCATTAAGGGATGAAGGAATCAACTTTGCGTTGAATGGTGAGTAGCGTCTACATATTTTGTGCATGTCTGTACATGTGTTTCCATTGGTTAGAATAGATCAAAACAAATTATGAAGATTCTTGTGACTAAAAAGAAGTAAATTCAGAATTTGAAATTCCCAACATCTCAAGAACAGGCCCTGGATGTGTATTTGACAAATTACAGGGGGGTATCTGAAGTGGCCTCCCCTTGAGACCCTAATGGAAGGAACTTGTCCAATCCTAACCCCCTCAGAAGCCTTCTGTGTAATACTGAAAGGGTTATGGGTGTGTAAGTAGAGAAAAATATGAAACGTGAAGAGGGTTTCTGGGCCCAGATTTACAGGAGTTTTGCAGGGGCTCTTGCATGTCACAAAGCGACACTATGCTATGCAAATTATAGCACTGATCAACTTTTGCACGTAAGTAGATTTTTGCACCGGCTACTTGGCTACGCGTAGAGCACTAACTGAAAGAAAATAGAAACCAACAATGACCATGTGTAATAGCTATACCTTTCCTGACATGTACACAGTTCATTATGTCCTCTTGGGCAGTCACCTGCTTGGTGAATATTTGCCCCGGAGCATGTACCGCGAGCACCAAATTCAAACCTGGTACAAACAGTACAAACGTTTGCTTCCTGTACGCGATGGTGCAAGGTTGAACGATGCTTACACAAATACTAAATTATTGGTGTGTGGTAAATGATGACATTATTGGCATATGCCATTGTGGAGCCTACTCACAAACTGCACTTTGTAGTATGTTTAGTAACCTACTCATATACTACAAAACCCTATTTACCAACCTCATTGAAGAGATATCTGCCTCAGTCTCTCCAATCATTTCTACGCGGAATTCTCCACTCTGGTTGTAAGGTCTCTGCACATGAAGATATACATTTTAGTAGTGAATGTTGGAGGAACATAGTGGATAGCTAAAATATGGGTGATACTTTCTGCTTAAATAGAAGGGCATTAGGGAGGGATAATGGAGGGCTAAGGAGAGGTATAGTCAGGGACATCAAATACAAACGCCCAAAGGCAGAAGAGTAAGACTGTAGTTTTTTTTACAAAATGCACTTCTCAAGTTACTGCAGCAAAAAAGGAACCAACAAAGCCATAAATGTATTCCATCTCAGTCTTGGCGTAAGACAGCACCGCGCATGGCCATTGAAATGAATTGCAACACACGCCAAAAGAAAATAATGGTGGAAGGGTTTTAAATTAACACTCCATAGAAAATAATGTTAAGTGAAATAAATTTTCTCAAGTTTCAAAATATATAATGCATATTTTTTTAAATAGCTAAATACTTTAAACGTTTAATGAAAAATATAATTATTTAAATATATTAAATACATTTGAATAAAATTAACTAAAATTAGTTAATATAAAAGTTATGGCAAAGATGGGATCTGTAACAAAATTATTTTAAATTACATTTGTAAAGCAATTAGTACATGGGCTGGGCAGGCACAATGATATACGAACAACAGGTAATACAGCAAATCATTTCTTGTACCCATGCTTTGACAACTGAAAAAACAAGGAACACTACTCTTTTGCCTGTAGACCAATTCAAGACACTCTTTGCAGTAAGTAAGATCTCATTAGCACCGCTAGATACAACCATGATGCTGGCAGATACATATTATAGGCTTAAAGCTCACTGCAGAGGGCAGTATTGGTTGTTAAAGACTACATGGATATTAGAACATGTCACCAAATGAGGGTAGAATGTTCTCACTTAAAAAAGGAGAAACAGAAAGGCAAACATTGGAGTGTTGGAGCAGAAGGCTTATACCAGCCATTATAAGCCAATATAAGCCCTCAGTCACTCCATTGTCGTCGATAAACCTCCAGACATTCCAATGCTCTAATTAGCCTCCGAATATTGAGTTTCCGAGTTCTCATGATCAATGACATCAAAGATTCTAAGGGAAGCAGAAAATAACTCATGTTATGTTGTGTTATGAACCTGGAATCTGCCCTGGCATACATTACTTAGGGTTCAATTTAGAGTTTGGTGCTCAGGGTACTCTGCCCAAAACTTGACTGAGTATCCTGCCTGCCAAAACTTGTCCGCCCATCTCACTTAGAGAGGGCAGACCTGAAGTGTTTTATCAATGGAGTCAATACATCCTCCGCCTGAAACGGCAGATGAGGAAGGACTTTACAGTGGCCGCTCTATTTAAGGGGAACAATATAATGCCTTTTTGAGTTGTCTAACAACACCACAAAAAAACACAGATGATGATGGACAGGAAGAAAACTATGACCCTTCAACATCCTGGGAGAAAGCACCCAGAGTTTGGGAGTCATCAGTGTTTTTACTTCTGCTGTGGGAGTTTGTGTCTCAAAAACATACAAAATGTAAAAAGTTTGGGGAACGACCATCAAAAACCATACTAAACTTGAAAGGAACTGCTGTGAAAAATTTAGATGTAGATAGATGACTGTTGAACTGGAAATTAGTGTTCTCACGCTTCAGTGATTCTTCATTTCCAGCACTTTTCCCATCATTTATTCCATGTTTAATCTATACAATGTCTTGACATGGAAGTTGGTTATCCTGAATTTGTTATAAACTGGATTGCTTTTAATTTGAAACTGCTTAGCTTTTAAAAGACCTAAAGGTATTGTCACAGAGAAAGTCTCTAACGCCCTCAGGGTTCAGGGCTAAGATCCTTCTGCGGTCCAAGAAGTTTCCTGAGTTCCAACTATAGAAAATTACACTGTGGAGAGGTTCAAATGCTCTGCCAAATAGGTCTCTATGGCTGATCTAGCTTATCCAGTGTCTTATTGTGGCCTCTTATCTAAGATGTCTGAGGCTGTGGCCTCTTTTTGTGTATGCTTAGCTTCAAGTACCTGAATTAGTATGGAGACAATTTACACATTTTAGATTGAAAAAATGCTGCTCAAATAATATTACTCCTAAAGATTTTTTAAATATAATTACTCATTCTGGTTCCTGTTTTCTCTTTCAGAGTTTACGGCAGTCTAGTCAATATCTGTCCCGGAGACTGATTTCATAACATACTTGCAGTCATAGATTGCAGACTGCCATGCGTCTACAATGAATTATGCATCGACCACGGATTATGAACTACTGCTCTCCCCAACCCTGCTGGATGACCCCACCAACGGCATGGGCATGGATGCTGAGCAGAAGACGGTCTTTGCGCTGGTGATCCTCCTGATGGTCTTTCTGGTGATCCTCATGGTGCGGTGTGTCCGAATTCTGCTTGATCCGTACAGCAGAATGCCTGCATCCTCATGGACAGACCACAAAGAGGGGTTGGATAGAGGGCAGTTTGACTATGCTTTGGTGTAAATTGGTATCTTCCAACAAATGGAAGACCATGTAAAAAAGCATTGTGGGAATCTCTGGAAGCAAACTGGTGGTGACTCGTCAGAGAGAGGCGCAATGCATATCGATCAATTGGCTATACCGCAAATTTCTGGTCTTATTACAGAACTGAGCAAGTTGCTTTAGAGCTAAATATAACTGTGTGGTATTAAAGATGATTTGGTTTGATAAAAATTAAGAGGTAAGCCCTACTGCTTTGAGCCAGCGCTAGCAGGATCAAAGCTACTAAATGGCGTCTGCATAATCAATCACTGGCTGTGTCAAAAATTGAATCAATTTAGATCATTAATTGATCAACTGGAAAAGTCTTAAAATAATAGCACCTAATAGAGCCACCCAAAATCCTGCTTCTCCCAGAGCCTAGGAGGCTAGCCAAAGCCTTCTCTCACAGACCAATCCCGAGTGAGGCTTTGCCAGAGAATCAGATGCCGATCTTAAATGTAGCCATTCGCAACACAGCAAAAATTCTGCCTGATACAGCTTAACTGCCTTTAACTTTGGATGCCTTCAAAATTTGAACATTCCAGGCCTGATATACCTGAAGGCCCTCAATGTATTGTTTTCTAGATATGATAATTTTTTTTTGTATCTGAATATTTTCAAAGTGTGAGCCTTCTTTTGAGGGTCGTCTCTCTGAAAGGGGGTGATTTTGCTAGTCATTTTCCCACTGGTAATTGTTAGTTAGCAGATCTTCAGTGTCGGTGGTGGGGAATTGTGTCTTACTAGATTTCTCAGGTTTTTGGGGGTTGTTGATTTTTCTTCCACTCCAGTGATTTCGTCTTGTGAGTGACTGTGAACTGTGATGTATCGCCTCAATGCCAGTCTGTATCCTGATTGTCAGAACTGAAAAAGTATGCATTGTGAGATGTAGCGTAACCTTTAGCTTAAATGTGTAAACTGAGCCCTGTGGTTATCTTGAACAATAATGGTTCTCTGTGTTTTCTTCATGGTCACCCAAGTCTGACCATTTTTTTTGACTGTGCATTTAGCCAGGGGGATCAAGTTATACTTATACTGGGTATATTTCATGTGGATGATACGTGGCAAATTAAAGTAATTTCATGCAGTGGCAGATAATGCATAAAACAGCAATATGGTCAGTATAAGAATATTCTTCAGAGCAACGGAATCTTGAAATGGGCCACATCATCGTTACCGGAAGAAACATACGTAAATGGATTGACCAATACATGCTCTTCCCCTATTTAGGTACTAATCTAAGATGAAAGGACGGTAATGAGAATCATTGGCATTGTTTCCACTTGTCAACAAAAAAGTAGCTTTTGCCACTGAAGCTTTGTGCACAGACATATTTTTGAGTCATCAGAATTCTGCTGCTTGGGCTGAAATAAATATGGTGAGATATCTTGTTTGAATGCAATCTAATGGTGATATGTTCACGGACAATCTTGTGTTATCTATTCCACACCTTCCTCTAATAAAAATGTATGCTTATTGCTGCAGCTAAGCTTAAAAACAAATGCTGGTGTTGATGGTACTTCTTCAGAATTGACCTGCGCGATCATCAGCGGGTTTTCCATAGATAATCTGCCCTGCGCAATCATCAGCGGGTTTTCCATAGATAATCCATTGAATTGCATCTCTAGTTCTCCTTCAGCATTAGATCATCAACTAATAGCTTTGTTAAACTTTAGAAGTGTTGGATGAAGTGTGCCCAAGATCTAAGACCTGCACACCGAACTTCACTGCATAGCTACTTGCCACACTTGCCAGGCAGTTTGGGGCTAATTTAGGCATGGGGGAATGCCTTATTTATAGGTGGAAAAACTACCAGGTAAACCTTTAAAGGTCAAGATGCAGCTGGCAATGCGGCAGGCCCATCGGCCACACGACTGCTGGGCAAGATGACCGGCCACATATATGACATTACTTTGTGATCCACATCCCACAGAATGAAGCTCATTGGTCCTATGAGTTCACAGAGATAAGATACCCTTATGCTCACAAACTATTTCAAAATTAAGTACTCCACTGATAACACCTAGATGTACTGAGAAAGATCACTCACAGGAACAGTTTAAAGGCCTGACTTAAGGGGACCTAGTGTTAAAAATACTTTGTTTCGCATCATCCTAGTCCTTCTTCAGGGCTCCCCAGTAGCCAGGATATACAATTGGTGGCAGCATGTGTGGTCCTCTGTGTTGAATGTAGTATAAGTGGTGGTTTATGAAGCCCGCTTAAACCTAGAAAAATACAATAAGGAATGTATAATGGCAGGATCATTTTATCATTCCAAAACAATGGTAAGATGGTAAATTCAGCAATGAAAAGTTGTTTAAACAAAGTTCATTGAAACATCCATGCAACAAATTCAAGTTTAAGATCAGCTCCCATCTAAACTCTCTGATACAAATCCACCCACATTCCAAGGCCTCAAGACTTCCATAGTGATCTCGCCTCCCCAACATTTCAAACACTCTACATACCTCACCATATATTTCACAATATACCAAACAGATTCAACAACGATATAGTACAAATGTGGACCATAAAGGACTCACAAATTAAAAGGAAAAAATATGCTTCTCCTTGACTGACTTAAGTTCCTTAATCCAACGCTGAACCATCCATCTGCCTATTACCGTCTTCATTGTGGCCACATTCTCATCCCTAAAAACTTCTTCCTCACTAGTCACCTTACCAGTGACCTTTGTGTAACCTTGCGTATTCACGCTCCTGCCACTAACCTCATCTTTAAGACTGACATCACCAATAATAACACATCATCTTACACACTTGGAAAGTTCTAAATCTGTGCATACAGATGTTTAATTGAAATAGCATGCACTTTAACCACATTCATTGTTTCAGACTACATTGATATTTTCTTAGGAATCACACAGGCTTCTGCACGTGCACATTTATCTTCTACATCCAACTCACACTAAACTGCATGTCTTTGTCCATTCACACAAGCAGTGCTTAATTTGTAAACATATAAGTGCCAGGGCCGAATGTATGACGGAATTCCGCATGCATTTTTCACACATGCCATAGGAACTCCATCATTTGAATGAATGCGTCTTTAGCACTCATTTGTTCTGCACGCAAGTCCTTTTAACGACTTGCCTTAGGGGGCGCTGGATATTGGAATAGTTTAATTTATTATTCCAACTCCAGTCTGCACATCAGTAGGCAGGGTGTTGGACTTTAATTCCGACACCAGTCCACCATTACGCCCCCCTAAAGCAAGTCGTTGTAATGACTTGCGTGCAGAACGATTGCGTGCTAAAGACGCAGTTGTTCTGTTGCTGGGGCTGTGAAAGCACAGCGTGATTCCGGCTTCGTCCAAAAGGACGTTTCCCATTAGGAGGCCATTGGAGCTGTTGTGGGGATTCTGCACATACACAGAAGTGGAGTAGTGTGGCTCACTGGTTAGAGGCAGCAGACCCGGAAGCAGAGGACGGCCCGGGACCAGGGTTCAATTCCCGACACGGCAGGGTCTTGGACCAGGGCCAGCAGACTCGATAATTCTCGCCTCGGTGCCTACTCTAACCAGGGATCACACTCGGCAACTCTGGGCATTAGCTTGCCTCATCTCCACAACGGCCCCCCACATTCGCCGGGGATGCCTGGTTTCACCTTGGAGATACCCATGAGGGACTATCTCACAGGGATAGCCAGGACGGGTTCCCCAGCGGTCTACAGTGCCACGACGCCTCGGCAGCAGTGCGCTTTACAAAAAACACATACACAACTATACACAGGAAAACAGGACCTCGTGTATAGGGGTTGTACCTTCCTACCACCTTAGTACCCAAAATCCCCAAACCGACTAGCTATAGTGTCTCATTTGTTCTCCTACATAATCACGAAGCTACAATTGATTATACAACCCAGAACACAACACTCCAACTCTCTCAGGAATCGTGGTAGCAAGACATACCCTTTCGCTCACGCACTCATACTTCTCCGCAATAAGGATTGTCAGAGTCACTGTAAAGTTCAAAATGTTTGTTTTAACTCGCGCTCTATAATGCAGTATACGAGCCACTACCAGCAGCAAAATGCATAAACCTAAAACAGTTAGCATTGTTACAATAGCATAGAATATAAAGGGGGATGTCATCGTATACAGACAGTGGAAAAAGGACTATAAGGCATAATCACCCTCCCCTTGGTAAGGTGTAGTTTATTATATAAAGAAGGATCTCTGGGCTTTGTCAGCAGACCCCATACCTTAGAGCCTAGATGGTAGGTTTGCATCATAGGAACAGCATAGCTCTTCTCCAAGGAAAGGTCTCTCTCCAAGTGTGTGTGAACAACATACATCCCCGTAATATCAAAGCACGAGTTTCCAGCAGTGCAGCTGTGTGTAGCATGTTTTGTCTAGGTGCGAGGGACTGACCAGAACAGAATAACAAGGGGCATGTTTATCGACCTTGCACATCTTGTTCAGACTAAACTCCAGGAAGGCAGAAAGCAGACAGTTCTCATGTGAAAGGCACAAACAGAGTCTTGCAAAATAAAGTCATGTAGTAAAGTGCACAAAAGCAGCATCATGGCAGCAGAGCTCATGCTAACTTAATAATGTCGAGAATGACCCTAACGGCCATATAACAGAGCTTGCACCAACCATTGCCCCTACCAGTGCTGCCACTGTTAGTAACAAATAAATATAATCAAACACAAAGAGAGATAGGATACTATGGAACTCCTCCCAGTCCCCTTGGATAAGCAATATATTCATTTCTTTTTCTCCTTTCATCCTATGCACTAGTTGCAACAGGTGGAATACCTCCCTATTTTGATTGATTATACTGATAGTAACAAGACAACTTCCAACCATCACACTCCTACAAGTGTGACAATTCAGATGATTCCAGGCCCCCGAAGCTAGAAGAATGGCTTTGGCAGCAGGTATTAGTCATTTTTAATATATATTGAAATAATAAACAACTGTTGCTGTGCTCATCTCTAATTAGACAAACAGCACCACCATGTGGCTGACTGTCTTATGTGCCAGTGATACAATTAAGTGCCAGTGCAGAGCACCGGAAACCACCGACTCAAATTAAGCACAGGGCGTACTGACCTCTATTTTCAAACTACCTTATCCTTTAACCCTTTGCAGTGCTCTGGTATCTTTCTGTTAATACAGATGTATCACGGAAAACCCCTGATTACTTTATCAACTTAAGAGTATTCACGGTAAAGGCATAAGGTACCATTGTGTAAGCAATAAGTTACTATAATGTAAGTTGTAGGAGTGTCTGAACCACTCCTTTAGATCATATACCGGATTTCACCCAAAGTGGAAGGCCTCTGTGGGTTTGTGGCTGGCGTTAGGGCTGTGCATTATATGTAATAGGGTGCACTGTCCCTGTTGCCCCTGGTGCACTTAGTTAAAGGTTTGTTGCGGTGCAAACATGGAGAGTGTGCCCTAAGAATAATACGGTCCCAGAGGAGCAAGGGCAGGTGTTGACAGGAGAAAAAGAAGTGCAAAAAAGAAAAAGAAGACAAGTCGTCTTTATTTAACACCCTGGATCAGGAAGAAATTCCCAAAACTGCTCCAATCCTTCTACAATTAAGAAAGGTGCTTCTCTTCAAAGTGCATTGATTCCAGTACATAGCAGAACCTACCTGCCGCGTGCTACATTGTAAACAACCTGATTGGCTTACAAGGGCTTTCATCCACTGTTCATGGCACTGTTAAAAGGAAAGTAGGGAAGTTCCTATGAATTTGATAGGTTCTATAGAATTGTGACATCACTTCCTGTGACGACACTACATCAATGCAAATTGGCAATGCTAATTTGCTCTTCAACTATTATTTTATGGTATTTTCCCTACATTCCTGTTTCAAGGAAGAGCTTGGGTGTCAATCAGTGACTGGTCAATGCTATACAAAATTAATTAATGAGCGGTTTATAAATACTTCAAGGGAAATGGTCGGTGTCCGTATTTTCCATAGTACTTCCTGTCCACGAGTGAGCGCCAGGAGTCTCCGTGGACGCATATATTCATATGGAAATCATCTAAAGCAGAAGATGTCACTGTTAGGGCTTCTACAAAAGATTTACTATCCGAGCCTGGAAGGCACGCTGATTTTATAAGACAATGTTATCGATTTACGTCTGTAGTGATCTTAAGGACGCGTGTTCCACAGCTAGGCTTGGCAGACAGTAGACACGACCAATGTCTAAGAGAACACTACATTGAATATAAGGAAAGTTGAGTTTATAGTAGCATTTATTAATTATAGTGCTAGGAGACTAAAGAAGTACGGGTTGAAGCGCTATACACAAAAAAATTTTATGTTTCCACTAACATCGTTATCAAGCTGCCCGTGTCCGATGTTAGCAGGTCGTCGTATAAAGGGGTTTGTAGGTTTGTTTACCGATTACGTTGAGTCTGCCTATAAACCGAAGAAGTCACTAAAAAAATTACCATAGACATTTTTTTTAAGAGCACCCTGGCTTAGGTGAATCTTGACTGACAATCTCTCTAAGCGAGACTGCACCTTTTCTTCCTCTGATGCCGCGGAGTGTGAAGGGGTTTGTAACTACATACCGCCATCTTGTGGCTAATCTTTGGGAGTGACCCGGTTCTCATCAGCACGAAGGCAAGTATTGCTATTGCTCAATTATGCATTCATTAATAGATTGTTTCGGTTGCTACAAGCAAATAAACACAATTTACAACAATATTCACACATTATAATAGTACATTTCAGCAAGACGTAAACTCATTAAAAGCTAAAATAAATGTTTTTTTCTGTACAGTTGGTTGCATTTGCAATATTAACCTACAAAACAGAACAGAGGTCCAGATTTACGAAGCCCTTGCATTGCCATTACGTCACGCAAGGCAGCACAAGAGCTTAAGTGATGTTTATGAAGTCACGCAAAGCCACCTCTGTGTCGCATAGTAAATCCAGAGTAACGCAAGTAGCTGTCTTCGGTTTCTCTAAATTGAGAAGGTATTCCCAGGGTGGAGTTTGGGTGTTCCCACGCATCCACCCATGGATTTTGGCACATTAACAGATTTATTAATGGTAGTAAACCTGAGAAGTCGTCAAAATGCTACGCCATCCCAACAGAGGCGTAACAAGGAGAAATATGTTTATTTCCTATCGTTATTTCCTCTTTCTAGATGTGCTGCATTCCACGCTGTCAAGCTTGAGAGCTACCCCTGAATACACTTTTCTGGCAGTCTGGTGGAACGGAATATTCTAGATTTCGGTCTAAAGTTGTTTCTGCTTCGCAGGTCTGTGTTTCTTTGCTGCCAATGTTGCACCTAATACGATGAAAGCCAATTTGAAGCTAATTTGGGATTCAAGTAGGCACACACTGGAGATGTTTCTCCTTGCAATCAATATTCTTGCCTCTGAACAAACCATGGGGCCTCATTTACAAAGATGGACAGAGGGCAGCAGCGCAAGCCATTTTGCTGTGCAGCCCTACCCCAACAGGACAGGGCAGGAAAGCACCGTATTTACAAGATACTGTGCATTCCTGTCTTTTCAGCAAGCGCCGGCGCACAATTTGCAGCTGAGTGCCAATGCGGGCACCCTCGCACCATGGTGCAAGGGTGCCTGTGTTGTTGGCATGATGGTTTTTGTGCAGGAAGGGGCACCTTCCTGCCCAAAAACAATCACAAGAGGGGTTTTCCTTTTTCCATGTGTGCTACAGAATGCAGTACATGTGGAAAGGGAAAAAAAGAAGACATGTAAAAAACAATTCTCTTTACACCTGCTCTACGGAGGCGTACGTTTTTGGTGCTGCCCCAGGTTTACGTGATGTTGTAAATCTGGGGCAGTGTCAAAACCTATGGGTGTTGAGTGGGAACATCCACAGCAATGCCCATGGAACACCTCCTTGACGTAGAGTAAGGCAAGGCAGCGCTTGCCTCACTCCATATCTAAGAGGCAATGCAGAGCCACACAGGGTAGCTTTGCGCTGCCTCATAGATATGATTGAGAGGCGTGCGCCATGGATCATCATAAAGAGTAACGCTCCGGCGGCACAGGCCTCCTGTAAATGAGGGCCCTGGATTTCACTGGCGCTAATAGGGTTTCAGCTAGCAGAATCAGTGCCGAACTGCTCAAGTCAATTGGAGATATTAGTAATTATCAAATAAATGAATGAAAGGATGTGCAAGTGGTTTTAGCGTTCTGCAAAGCGTAGTACACCACTGTCGTTTTGTAGTGAATGATAGATACAACTGTTCTTGCAGAGTCGATGATCAGTCCCAAAACCCACTGATGTTACCTCAGGAAAGAGATCAGGCGTAGTCATTAATACTGGTTTCTGTGGTCGATAAAACATTGTAAAACGGATAGTTTCCTCCTCGAAAGGTCACTTCCACGTTTTCAGTACAAATGTTTTCAATTAGTGTAGTGATTTCTTGGACCTAGGTGAAAGATTAGTCATTTATTTAGCAAGGTGACCCCTAACCATCTTTTACCAGCTAATGAGAAAAGTTGGAAGGTTTGTTAGACTGGGGGTAGCTATGATTGGGAATCTGTAAAGTGACAAAGTCAAACTCGTTGCTGATGTTAATGTGAGCTGGACCCAGGACCTGTCTCTTTCATGAAAGAAAGGTATTTTGAAGCTCCTGGTACTGTGCAATGGCATCTCATAGGGAGGGCTATAGCCTCATACTAGGCTCACACTTGTACGACATAGTCCTTGAGGGGGGGGGGGGGGAATATTTCATCTCTAGCCACGTTTGCCTTATTCCAAATATAAAACTACCATCCAGAATACTCCAATTAAAATCGTTTTTTTATATAGAATAAGAGGCATATTTACACGGGGATTGAACCACCAGAACGTCACTTTTACAGACGTTCCGGTGGGGCAATGCCCTGCTCCATGTTTACAAAGTGGCGTTAAGCCACTTTTTGTGGCTTAAAGACGCATTGTAAATATGGTACCTTCTCACGCAAGTATCTGCATGAAAGGGGCGTGCAATGGGTGTTGCTGTGGGTGCTCCACCGCAACAACCATTGATTTTTGATGCTGTCCCAGATTTACAAGGATGTGTAAATCTGAGGCAGCACCAAAAACTAATGCCATGCAAAAGTAAGCGTTAGATTGGCACAACGAGGAGAACCCCTTTTATTTCTCCTCATTTTTGCTTTTTCTATGTGTGCTGCATTGTGCAGCACATATGGAAAGAGCAAAAAGCCATCAATTATTCTTTTTGTGCAGGAAGGTGTCCCTTCCTGCACAAAAACAATCAATAAATAATGGCGATTTGCAGAAAGTAGCAGATCACAATTATTGATTGTTTACGTGCAGAAAGGGACATCTCTCTGCACATAAACAATCATCCCTGCAATGCAGGCACCCGTGCAATATGGTGCAAGGGTGCCTGCGTTGGCGCTAGGCAGCTATTTTTAGCACCAGTGCAAGGGAAAACACAGGGGTGTGCTGTATTCTTGTAAATATGGTGCATACCTGCATTTTTTAAAATGATGCAGCGCTGCATAATTTCCTGCAATACTGCCCTGAGCCATTTCCTTGTAAATATGCCCCTACATTTGGTCATGACTCTTTATTTCTGGAATATTACACTACACATGTCAGAAACCACTCCGTGGTCACGGAGCACCCTGAGGTTACTGGGTCTTAACCGTGGCGGTTGAGTCCTTTTAGCACTCCTGCCACGGTATTCCACCTTAATATCGACTCCAGAATATCACGCTACCAGAATATCGTGGACAATGTATCGTGGACCACATAATCAACAAGTATAAGTAGGTAAGTACAGCTCAAATTCACTTAAGAATGGTAAATCTATAGTTACCTATATGCACCTACCATCTCAATATTTTGGTCAACAAAATTCAAGACCACGATTTGGTATCATGAAGTTCATGTGGTCAATATATCGACAGACAACTACGGCCACGGATACATGAGAGCCAGGTGCAGCCCTATAGCTCTTGACTCTTGGGGTAGCAAGTTAAGCAGTTTAAGGTGGTGTGGAGTTAGAGACAATAACACAACAATAAAGCGAATAACCTTTAACAACAAACTTCCAGTGCATTGCTTTCGCTTAAGAAAAGAGAAAGGCCTCTACATGGTCAACTATGCAATATGATAATAAGCATATTTGCAAGGAGCATATGATATAACTGCTGAGCTGCAGGAAAGGCAATTAGTTTAAACAAGATGCAGAAGAAAATCCACTCGAGTGGACCCACAGAAGACGATGCCAACAGATTACTCGGTCAATGATATGTAGGTCATTGTCTTGTTCGTGTACTCAGTTTGTTATAGGTTTAGATTCAGAAAAAGGAATCCGGAGTACCCTAGCGCTCTCAAACAATGTAAGTTCCTGGGGATTTCTCTGCTCATTGCAGGCCCCTGCGGCTATCATTCAGCAGGTCCGGCCCACATCTTCCTAGATGCAGGCAGAAAAGTTACAGATGCCTTCACTCATGCTGGGGAAGTGGCTGCATTCGCTCATGTTGGGGAAGTGGCTGCCTTCGCTCATGCCGGGGAAGTGGCTGCCTTCGCTCATGCCGGGGAAGTGGCTGCATTCGCTCATGTCGGGGAAGTGGCTGCATTCGCTCATGCCGGGGAAGTGGCTGCATTCGCTCATGTCGGGGAAGTGGCTGCATTAGCTCATGCTGGGGAAGTGGCTGCCTTCGCTCATGCTGGGGAAGTGGCTGCATTCGCTCATGTCGGGGAAGTGGCTGCATTTGCTCATGCCGGGGAGGTGGCTGCATTCGCTCATGCCGGGGAAGTGGCTGCATTCGCTCATGCTGGGGAAGTTGCTGCCTTCGCTCATGCCGGGGAAGTGGCTGCCTTCGCTCATGCCGGGGAAGTGGCTGCATTCGCTCATGCCGGGGAAGTGGCTGCATTCGCTCATGTTGGGGAAGTGGCTGCCTTCGCTCATGCTGGGGAAGTGGCTGCATTCGATCATGCTGGGGAAGTGGCTGCCTTCGCTCATGCTGGGGAAGTGGCTGCCTTCGCTCATGCCGGGGAAGTGGCTGCATTCGCTCATGTCGGGGAAGTGGCTGCATTCGCTCATGCTGGGGAAGTGACTGCATGCGCTCATGCCGGGGAAGTGGCTGCATTCGCTCATGCTGGGGAAGTGGCTGCATTCGCTCATGCCGGGGAAGTGGCTGCATTCGCTCATGCCGGGGAAGTGGCTGCATTCGCTCATGCCGGGGAAGTGGCTGCATTCGCTCATGCTGGGGAAGTGGCTGCATTCGCTCATGCTGGGGAAGTGGCTGCATTTGCTCATGCTGGGGAAGTGGCTGCCTTCGCTCATGCTGGGGAACTGGCTGCATTCGATCATGCTGGGGAAGTGGCTGCATTCGCTCATGTTGGGGAAGTGGCTGCCTTCACTCATGCTGGGGAACTGGCTGCATTCGATCATGCTGGGGAAGTGGCTGCCTTCGCTCATGCTGGGAAGAGGCTGCATTCGCTCATGCCGGGGAAGTGGCTGCATTTGCTCATGTCGGGGAAGTGGCTGCATTCGCTCATGCTGGGGAAGTGACTGCATTCGCTCATGCCGGGGAAGTGGCTGCATTCGCTCATGCTGGGGAAGTGGCTGCATTCGCTCATGCCGGGGAAGTGGCTCCATTCACTCATGCCGGGGAAGTGGCTGCATTCGCTCATGCCGGGGAAGTGGCTGCCTTCGCTCATGCTGGGGAAGTGGCTGCATTCGCTCATGCTGGGGAAGTGGCTGCATTCACTCATGCTGGGGAAGTGGCTGCCTTCGCTCATGCTGGGGAAGTGGCTGCTTTCGCTCATGCTGGGGAAGTGGCTGCCTACGCTCATGCTGGGGATGTGGCTGTATTCGCTCATGTTGGGGAAGTGGCTGCCTTCGCTCATGCTGGGGAACTGGCTGCATTCAATCATGCTGGGGAAGTGGCTGCCTTCGTTCATGCTGGGGAAGTGGCTGCTTTCGCTCATGCCGGGGAAGTGGCTGCATTCGCTCATGCCGGGGAAGTGGCTGCATTCGCTCATGCTGGGGAAGTGGCTGCATTCGCTCATGCCGGGGAAGTGGCTCCATTCGCTCATGCCGGGGAAGTGGCTGCATTCGCTCATGCCGGGGAAGTGGCTGCCTTCGCTCATGCTGGGGAAGTGGCTGCATTCGCTCATGCTGGGGAGGTGGCTGCTTTCGCTCATGCCGGGGAAGTGGCTGCATTCGCTCATGCCGGGGAAGTGGCTGCATTCGCTCATGCTGGGGAAGTGGCTGCATTCGCTCATGCCGGGGAAGTGGCTCCATTCGCTCATGCCGGGGAAGTGGCTGCATTCGCTCATGCCGGGGAAGTGGCTGCCTTCGCTCATGCTGGGGAAGTGGCTGCATTCGCTCATGCTGGGGAAGTGGCTCCATTCGCTCATGCCGGGGAAGTGGCTGCATTCGCTCATGCCGAGGAAGTGGCTGCCTTCGCTCATGCTGGGGAAGTGGCTGCATTCGCTCATGCCGGGGAGGTGGCTGCTTTCGCTCATGCCGGGGAAGTGGCTGCATTCGCTCATGCCGGGGAAGTGGCTGCATTCGCTCATGCTGGGGAAGTGGCTGCATTCGCTCATGCCGGGGAAGTGGCTCCATTCGCTCATGCCGGGGAAGTGGCTGCATTCGCTCATGTCGGGGAAGTGGCTGCCTTCGCTCATGCTGGGGAAGTGGCTGCATTTGCTCATGCTGGGGAAGTGGCTGCATTAGCTCATGCTGGGGAAGTGGCTGCCTTCGCTCATGCTGGGGAAGTGGCTGCATTCGCTCATGTCGGGGAAGTGGCTGCATTCGCTCATGCCGGGGAGGTGGCTGCATTCGCTCATGCCGGGGAAGTGGCTGCATTCGCTCATGCTGGGGAAGTTGCTGCCTTCGCTCATGCTGGGGAAGTGGCTGCATTCGCTCATGCTGGGGAAGTGGCTGCATTCGCTCATGCCGGGGAAGTGGCTGCATTCGCTCATGTTGGGGAAGTGGCTGCCTTCGCTCATGCTGGGGAAGTGGCTGCAATAGATCATGCTGGGGAAGTGGCTGCCTTCGCTCATGCTGGGGAAGTGGCTGCCTTCGCTCATGCTGGGGAAGTGGCTGCATTCGCTCATGCTGGGGAAGTGACTGCATGCGCTCATGCCGGGGAAGTGGCTGCATTCGCTCATGCTGGGGAAGTGGCTGCATTCACTCATGCCGGGGAAGTGGCTGCATTCGCTCATGCGGGGAAGTGGCTGCATTCGCTCATGCCGGGGAAGTGGCTGCATTCGCTCATGCTGGGGAAGTGGCTGCATTCGCTCATGCTGGGGAAGTGGCTGCCTTCGTTCATGCTGGGGAAGTGGCTGCATTTGCTCATGCTGGGGAAGTGGCTGCCTTCGCTCATGCTGGGGAACTGGCTGCATTCGATCATGCTGGGGAAGTGGCTGCATTCGCTCATGTTGGGGAAGTGGCTGCCTTCACTCATGCTGGGGAACTGGCTGCATTCGATCATGCTGGGGAAGTGGCTGCCTTCGCTCATGCTGGGAAGAGGCTGCATTCGCTCATGCCGGGGAAGTGGCTGCATTCGCTCATGTCGGGGAAGTGGCTGCATTCGCTCATGCTGGGGAAGTGACTGCATTCGCTCATGCCGGGGAAGTGGCTGCATTCGCTCATGCTGGGGAAGTGGCTGCATTCGCTCATGCCGGGGAAGTGGCTCCATTCACTCATGCCGGGGAAGTGGCTGCATTCGCTCATGCCGGGGAAGTGGCTGCCTTCGCTCATGCTGGGGAAGTGGCTGCATTCGCTCATGCTGGGGAAGTGACTGCATTCGCTCATGCCGGGGAAGTGGCTGCATTCGCTCATGCTGGGGAAGTGGCTGCATTCGCTCATGCCGGGGAAGTGGCTCCATTCACTCATGCCGGGGAAGTGGCTGCATTCGCTCATGCCGGGGAAGTGGCTGCCTTCGCTCATGCTGGGGAAGTGGCTGCATTCGCTCATGCTGGGGAAGTGGCTGCATTCACTCATGCTGGGGAAGTGGCTGCCTTCGCTCATGCTGGGGAAGTGGCTGCCTACGCTCATGCTGGGGATGTGGCTGTATTCGCTCATGTTGGGGAAGTGGCTGCCTTCGCTCATGCTGGGGAACTGACTGCATTCAATCATGCTGGGGAAGTGGCTGCCTTCGTTCATGCTGGGGAAGTGGCTGCCTTCGTTCATGCTGGGGAAGTGGCTGCTTTCGCTCATGCCGGGGAAGTGGCTGCATTCGCTCATGCCGGGGAAGTGGCTGCATTCGCTCATGCTGGGGAAGTGGCTGCATTCGCTCATGCCGGGGAAGTGGCTCCATTCGCTCATGCCGGGGAATTGGTTGCATTCGCTCATGCCGGGGAAGTGGCTGCCTTCGCTCATGCTGGGGAAGTGGCAGCATTCGCTCATGCTGGGGAAGTGGCTGCATTCACTCATGCTGGGGAAGTGGCTGCCTTCGCTCATGCTGGGGAAGTGGCTGCCTTCGCTCATGCTGGGCAAGTGGCTGCCTACGCTCATGCTGGGGATGTGGCTGTATTCGCTCATGTTGGGGAAGTGGCTGCCTTCGCTCATGCTGGGGAACTGGCTGCATTCAATCATACTGGGGAAGTGGCTGCCTTCGTTCATGCTGGGGAAGTGGCTGCTTTCGCTCATGCCGGGGAAGTGGCTGCATTCGCTCATGCCGGAGAAGTGGCTGCATTCGCTCATGCCAAGAAAGTGGCTGCATTCGCTCATGCTGGGGAAGTGGCTGCCTTCGCTCATGCTGGGGAAGTGGCTTCCTTCGTTCATGCTGGGGAAGTGGCTGCATTTGCTCATGCTGGGGAAGTGGCTGCCTTCGCTCATGCTGGGGAAGTGGCTGCCTTCGCTCATGCTGGGGAAGTGGCTTCATTTGCTCATGCTGGGAAGTGGCTGCATTCACTGGTGCCACTCAGGACGAAACAAAAACTCAACACGCAAACAAGTTTGAGGTGTCAACCACAAGTCCACTACAAATTTCCAGGGAGTCTACAGGGGACAAGAGCTGGACCTGGGAGGTTGTGCTGTTGGGTACCCTTCACATGGCACTGGGGTCAAAGCTTGCATGGGGGACTTCCAGTTTCAGCACTGCCTGCAAGGTTCATCGTAGATGGTGGTGACGGGTTCTTCTCAGGGCCACGTGTTGACATCTTGGGTGACCGCGGAATAAGGCCATGTGTTCTTCTCAGAGCATTGATCTAATGGGATGCAGGCAAATCAGTTTCGGTTTCAGGGTGAAGCCTCGGACATCCCACTGGCAATTCCACACCAGCCCCCACTTCGATCTCTCCACGCTACAGAAGCGGGGTAGAATGGTCGAGACTTGTGAGGGTAACTGGGAGCATGCGCTATAGTGGCTGCCACATCCTAGGCTCAGCACAGATAACATAGGTGCAGGGTAGGTAGTCCGCCTCTTCTGGATAAAGCCTCTGCCAGCAGCCTGTAGTCGGGCTTCTCCTTTGGCTGACTTCCTCCTGCAGAGACTTCCACAACTTTCACTCTCCGCACAGGCTACACGGACTTCTCTCCAAGGCTGACCCACAGCTTTCTTCTTTAGGTGATGTCACCTTACCTTCAAAACACTGGCTGTAAGTGACACCAACCCCGGATCTCAGAGGTTTCCCTGACACTCTTTGGAATGTCCACTACACTGGTCAATAAGACATCCTGGAAGCTTTGTGCCTGGCACAGTCTTCCTGTTACACTACTGCCCAAGACATGGATCGTTGATTCACTATGGTCTGTTCTGGAGCCGGTTTATAGCAGTTCCCTTACTTGGTGTAGTCCTCCTCTCCCAAGCAGATACGGTGTTTGTCTTTAACTACTGGTTCAGCAGCAGGGGTCCGAAGAAGGTAGTGTCTAAGGACAGCAACCATAACACAAGCACAAAGAGGATGGAAGCCCTGTCTTCTGAGATCTAACAACCTTTTTGGGAGTATCATCATGTCCTACAAAAGCGCTCAATGTCTCCACCTCCAGCACCCACCTTCCATACTAATGGGAGTGCTCCAGGACGCGACAAAAGGAAGGGAAAAAAAGGCTGGACTCTACCATTTCTGCCTTTCTATAGGTAGGCCCGTCTCAATCCTCCTCACACTTCAGTGTCTGTGGATTCACAAAAGCTTCAGGGATTATAACAAATTCCCAAAGCCACTACCGCAAACAACTTCCAACCTCCATCAGGTGCAGCATTCAGTCAGTGGCAATCCAGAAGTGGCCCAAAGCTTGGCTCCATTCAATTATACCTCTCCGATCATCTACGAGGACTCCCGGGTACACAACAGTCACGGATCATTTCCTACGACAGCACAGTGTGTGCTCATGTGGTTTCCTGTCAGTGTTGTCATGCAGAGCAGGGTTCTCCAAAGTAGATCCTGGAGGGATGGATCCATGGTAGATTTTAAGGTAACTACATTTATCGAAATAGGGATATGCAAAAAATCTGGCATGGCTCCGGCCCTCCAGGGTAAGGAGGACAATGACCACCAATCAAAAAATGCTTGGTCCGTGCCACAATCGAGCCAGGACCCAACTTTTCTCTAGCACTCTGCTTACACCTGATGACTCTTTCTGCCATCTGGTGCTTCACTGCTTGTCATCAATCCTTTCCAATAACGTGCAAGGCAATTATGGATTCACTCAGACAGATTCACGTGTCTTCTGCGGCAGATTCTGATATTTTTGCTCTCTCTACAAAAACGTCACTTATATATGGTTGAAAAGGCAAGAATGTTAATTAAGAAGTAAGAACATTGGCCACATATACAGTGTACATAACAAATGGATGTATTGGTTCACTTAGGAACACGTAGCAAGGCACATGTGCATTCTTCAATGTTTTTAAGTTCGCTTTTGTAAACTATTACTTTCCAGAAATGTCACTCAATGCCGTCCTATAGACTAATGTGTATGAATAAACGCGTGTTAAGGAAATTACCTTTTCTTAATATCAAAGAGTCTGGATATATATTTGTACATGACGTTTGTTGCACACTTAACATGGGAAATCTTTTGCTGGCTCAGCGTGTGCTTTGGCTCTTACAGCCAAGCCAGGGCCCACCTGTACCAGAAGATGCACTTTCATTATAGTGATCTGCATCGGGAAATTAAAGATCTCTAAATTTAAAAATCGTAAATTATACAAACCTTTATACGCTGAGTGGCTACCAAAGCATTGTCTCAGCCCATAAATCATAGAATATTTATTATGCAGCCAGGAATGAAATGCAAAAGATATATAAAACTGATGCATATTTATATAGTTTTAAAACATTTACAAAGTTTCAACTTTTATTAAGGTAAAAGATTTACAGAATTACCATGGTCTGGGAATCAAAGTTCTATACTGTCGGAAATGTAAAATGAGGCCGAGAATGGAAGGTGCCAAGGTTGGTGGTGGTTCGAGTCAAGGATCATAATGAGATAGCCTCAGATCAATGGTTGGAATGGCAAAGGAGGTCAATTTCTTTGAGAGAGGGTCAGGTACCGCCCACCTTACTGCAATTCTGATTGGTGGGAAACCTTGACTGTTGATGGCCACAAGGTTAGATCTCCACTGGCAGTGTCAGCGGCTGCTTTGCCTGCGTAAACCTGGACTTCTTTCAACTCTGAAGAGAATGGGGGAACATGGACTTTGGAGGTGTGGGAACTACTTCAATGTACAGCGGAGCTCATGAGCCGCCAAACATTGAATGAAGCCTTCACTCTTTTTCATATAGGCTGTTGGCCCACTTGGTACATACTGTGGGATAATCTATGATCAGGACTTCTGGTTTTCCGTTTCTACTGATTTTTACAGATAAATACAGACAGGTTTCCTGTCTGTATTTATGTTTAAAAGCGAAAAAATACTGAAAATGGTTCTTCTTTTCATAAATTCTCCATGCTGTCTTTCATGAATTCTAGGCAGCAGCTGAGAAGGCAGACAGCATGGAGGGTTAAAATACAGGACGAGATCCTTAAATACAGGCATATGTTAACATATATTTGTAGTATGATGCTAATATGTACCTGTGAATGTAGTCTTTTGTTATACTAGCTGCTCAGCTTGCTGAAACGTGACAGGCATCCATGCATGAGTGCACATTGAAGAGTTATATAAACGCTGAAATATACCATTTTACAGACACATTTATTCTTGAAACACAAAATAAATATGAATACCAATAAGATGGCCATAAAATAAATATGGACAAATACAGACGGAAATGTTAAAAAAACAAATACTATAAAATCAGGGCCCCTAGCTATGATTTGTGGTACTCTGGAAAAATAGGTTATTCACAGCTTATCTCTCCTCTTCCTGCATTTTGTAATCAGGGCACAAACAGAGTTGTTAAGGGTACTTGGCTTTCTGCTGGCAATATGTCAACATTTTCTAGCTGGACAGTTGAAGGTCAAGAAGATTATCTGAATAACTGAATATTCTGCAAGCCATTACGAGTTGTAAACTTAGCATCGGACGGCAACTCTGGATTGTATTGTCAGTTTCTACAGTGTATGATTTAGAATCTTTGGGAGGTTTTTTTCAGTTTTTCCTGCACACTGCAAATGTCCTCACAGTGACAATTCTGGTGTGAGTATTTATGCTGAGCTCAGCATCCCATCTACAAAATGGATCATCTAACAGAAAAAAACTCCCTTCACTAACTGCATAGACATCACCTCTGGCACCTTAATCCTATTAAAGAAGTTCATAGCCAAGACAGAGAAGACACAATTGAATCACTATGAGGTGTTTAGCTAGCATCATAACAAGCTTGGGGGGTGCGAAAGAATAGAGAAAGGCCATTGTCTTATTTTGTGCATCAGTGTAAATACATTTTTATTACAACTTTGTTATATACAAAAACCTATGAAAGAGGAGGACGTGGTTGCTTACACGATAAAGGATAATACTAGTAATGCTATTCAAAAATATTTAGAACCCAAATTTTGTATTGATATCTGGATTCGGATTTCCAGGGTTTTCTTTTCTATGACCATAGACCGGAATTCCATGTTTAGAGCACATAAAGCTAGCTCTTTATTCAAACAACCTTAATGAGAAGATATTTTACCAAAATAACTGTACTTTTATTCTAGAAACACTTCTAAAGTTTCAACCACAAAATAACCCCCCACCGAAACAATGGTACAAAACATAAACATGGCGTTTTAATGGATCGACAATCAGGTAGGCAAATGTCTGTTCATGCTTTTTAGCTGCAGGGTAACACATTCCATGTTCACTGTAGGCCACAACTTTGAAAACTGAGGATATTATATTTATCGCTTTGGTTTCGGGATCTTTCTGAACACTGATCAGCTCTTTATACATGGCCTTTGCTGTGTCTAAGTAGGGTCCAACCATATCTTCAAACTGACAAAGTGCGCCTCCCAGGCAAAGATGTTTAAAGAGATGGAAAATAAATTCTTCCCTGTCTGCCTGGCTGAAAATGTCATATTTATCAGAATCCTCCATTACCAGAACCTTTCTGAGCTCATCAGAAATGGTAAAATCACCATAAAAATCATCAAAACACTTGTTAATGTGACTGGTCTCTTTAACAATTTCTTCAGTGAATAAACGGTCAAAGAAAGACATTGAAACTTGTGTGCAAGGCACATCTTTCGCTTCAACTTTCTTCACAATTGCACCTAGTGTCATCCACTGTCCCGCAGTAGCTGAGAGTAACTTTAAGTTTGAAGTAACATTGGGATCTTTAAAAAAGGCCTCAGCAAATTCATCCTTTTCGTACGCCTGAAAATACTGGTCATATCCAAACGCTTGTGCTGTCAATCGTCCATGCATGGACCATTTCATCAGCAGCTCCCTCGTGTCCCTGTTCTCAAGAAAGCTAAATTTCTTGATGGGCAAGTGGCGGAAGGTGAACCTTGGCTTGTTCGTTAAGATATCGCCTTCTGACATCTTCGGAGACACAATGAGCCTCTGGGTAATATCCAGTGTAGCAGAAAAGTTGGATCTAGAAGTGAGCGCTGAGAATAAAAAAAAATAATAGCGATTTATTGTATACAGAGAGAATTGTGGGTGTTCACAAAATACTACAGTCACATTTTGCACATGAAAAAATAATGAGAAGTGCTTGGCATTGGAACCATTTGGACATTTCATACATAAATCAACCATGCGCGGTTCCTTTCCATTAAAACGCCATTGTGATTTTGAAGGTCTACAGTGCTCTAGAGGTGGTGCACTCTAACTACACAACATTACAGAAACACCACCAACCAACACCTGCTTCTACAAAGATACCAACTCAGCGCCTCAAATACCGTAACAGCTGGTGCAACCGCTCACGCAATACAGTGCTGTGATATAGTGACTAAACTCAGACAATTACAATCAAATTCTAAATAAACTTTATTCGGTTTTTATCTTAGAAATCCATAAAAATGGATAGATTATATTTACAAAAAAGCATAAATAGTTCCTAAAAAGTAATAAGCTAAAATACATAACATAAATATTAAAATCAGGATTTTAAAAAAACGGCAATTTACAACACCAGAAATATTTTATTGTCTCAAGGTTTTTCTACATCTAATCACAGCCCTTAAATATATTGACACAATGCAACATATATCGAGAGAAGGCAGGGTCTGAAAAAAATAAGAAAGCTGGTCGACATTGTCTAAAACCATGAGACCTCAGGATTGGTACAATCCAACGCCTTCGCTGTTCACAATAAAATTTACAGAACAACAGTTACAGTCAATTTAGTTACAAGTTGAGTCCCTGGTCTGTGTCAAGTGTGAATGTGATTTATTTAAAGTCAAAGTAATATTCAACCCTGTAAGGCCATTAACTTTTTAAGTTGCCAACTATGCCTTCCTCACGAACTGCTGAACTCAACAGCTCACTCCAACTCACAAGCTATACCCATAAGGACACTTGCACATCATCATTCTCATACCAATGTTTTGTTAGAGGCCTTGCTGCTGCTTAGTCGTGTCACTTTGATCCATTGATGGTAACAAGTTTTACTGAATCCGGCTTACATTCCACTGTACGTAGAAATGCTACTTTCTCAGACAATTAAAAACTAAACTACACTTTTATTAAATGTATTCAAAATTCTTTCTATTGTGCAGTTCAATTTGTGTTTTTCAGTGTTTACTGTGTTAGTGAGCAATCCAACTGGTTCATCCTCACATGCGGATTACACCCAGAGGAGCATTTCACAAACTATGGGTTGCGAACCACTGTTGGGGGGGTCGGGAAAGTCAGAACAGTAAATAAAGATGGTATTAAATTCTGTGTTTATCTTGTCACATTTGCTGGTTCTTCAGTTACAGAGAATACATGACAGCTATGTCTTTTGACAACTTGCTGCTTAGGGCCTAATTGAGACTTCGGCGGACAGGTTAATCCATCACAAACATGACGGATACCCCGTCCGCTGTATTACAAGTGCCATTGGATATAATCCACTTGTAATATGGCCAACAGGATAGCCTTTATGTTTGTGATGGAGTAAGCCATCCGCCGAACTGGTAATCAGGCCCTTTTCTTCTAATATGGGCACTGGTGTTTACTTTTTGTTCTCTGACTGCAAATTGAGAGGAGTTTTTAAAGTGAATTATTCAGCAATCTTGCTGGATTTCAGGGAGCCTGAAAGGAAAGGCTGTAGAATGTGGTTTTTTTTGCAACACACAACAAAATGTAAATACCTGTATCTGAGCTGTATGCATTTAGCAGTTCGTGCCCGCCTCATTTCCATTAAAGAAACGTGGGTTGTGAAAGTTAGTTGGGTCGTGGTTCTAAAAAGAATGGGAAGCAATAACCAAGTGCATTTTCTATACCTTCCTAACTGAAGGCTTTTTTTGCCATGAGTGGGCCAGATATAACCCTACAGGAAAAGCATCGGAAACATCATAAGAGAGAACTTAAACACCACCTATTTGGAAAGTCGTGACTGGATTCGAGATGAAAAATTTGAAGAAATTCAGTCAAAATCAGTAGTGGATAATTCCAATGAAGTATGAGAATTAGGAACCATAGAGCGATTGAGCTTTAAAAAGTTCTTCTATAATAGTTTTTTTTACTGAGTTTTATATTGCGCAAACTTGACCTGGTATCGGGTATCAGAGCACTTTACATAGCACCAGTTGCCTTACATGAGGACACACATTCATTTTTGTTAGGCACGGGGAGATTAAGTGATTTGCCCAGAATCACGGGATGTTCAGCATCATTGCCGAGACTCAAACCCGGTTTTCCAGATGCGAGGTTGACTGCCCTAGCCGTTAGGCCAACTCCTCCCCCCATATTCATGATTACATTGAATAGAATATGTGAGAGGATGGCTATAGAATTGACATATGGCTTTATGTACAAATCGCAAATTCCATAACCAATAAAATCATTAACATTACCAGTTTATCAAGAAACCATTGCCACATTTAAATAAAAATAATATTTTTCAAGAGGAAGACCCAAGCCACCATTCGCCCATTTCTACACATTCAGCTTCAAATTCCACCTTGACCTTTTCGTCCTAAAAGTTTGAGATTGCGATTTTCTTGCGTTGTTCTGGCTTTCTTGGTGAAAAAAAATAATTATTTTCACGCATATGAATTAAAAGTAAGGATTAGGAATTAAAAACCTGTGTTTCAGGAGCATTAGCTTGAAGCAGTATGAGAAGATATTGAATCAGGATGACAAAGAAGGTAGGTTTAAGTACATTGTATTTTCAGAAGTGAAGCTGGACAGTTTTTTGGCCCTAGTTATGAGTGTCCTTGAATTACCATTTAGGATGGTAACCAGAGTTTGCAGCTGGATGGAGAATAACAAGTGATGTGGGATTACTGTACCCTTATTCCAGGGTGAGGCAATCCCACTTTTTTAAATTTGCGACAAATCCACCTCGTCAAAGGTGGAGGCCTTTGTATTTGGTAAAAAAAAACTCAGATTTATTGTTAACATGCAGGGAATTGGGGTGGGACAACTGAAGCCTCCTTGTTATGACCAATTCAAGGTGGGCAATTGAGGACCAACCTTTGATCCTACCATGATACTGGGTCCTGGTGCTACTTTAGAAAGTTCCAGTGTAGGCTTCCTGTGTAAGAAACGGACACCCTACAAACCCACAAGCCAGCCCAGTTAGTTGCAAAAACTCTCTCTACTTGGTCGCTCGTGCATTACTTCCAGCACCAGCCCTGTTTTCTTCGCAAGTCCAAAAATATATATTTTTTTTTTTAAAAAGCTAGCTTTTTTTATCTTTGCTGCCCCACGTTCTTTTAACCTACACCTCATCTAAGGATGGCACACAATAAAGATTCAAATCTAATCTAAAAAATCTCCTTTCCTCAGTCAACTGCATCCCCACTAACCACAGCACATCCTCTGAAGATCTGATGTTGAATTCTCACAATCAATAGCTAACCATACAAAATGTAAAACGATTTTTATGTAATTTAAGAACAAAGCCTAATCCTGGTGAGTATTAATATTCTGGCTGTAAATTAATGAATACCTCCACTGATTGTTTTGAAAAAATTTGTATTGGTTTTATAGTTCACATAATAAGATACATCACACATACAGGATATTTTTCAATATAAGTGTGTGGGCAGCGGGTCAGTTTCAGGGGGACCTCGCAACAAGTCATTCCGAAAAATGTCACAGATTTATTAGAGGGGGCAGCGTTGAGTTTGACTCTTCTACCAAAATTCGGTATGGGGACAGTCTCTTTGAGGGGATGGCGAAACAGTGGCAAACTTGGCGGGACTAGTTTGGGACTAGTAAGATCGCATACCAGTGACATTTTGGTAGGGTGCGAACCATACCTGAGAATATGCAAAGGGTGATTACAGGGGACGGGGGAGGGGAGGTGCTCCCCTGTCGTGGAGTTATGAGGAGGAGTCATCTGGCCCTGAATCTAAGAAACAAGATAGGAACCGGTTCCACACTGGAACTATTGGACATCAGCAAATGCATCTGGATTCCTTTCTACGACAACAGTAGCCTCGCTGACAGATCATCTTGCCACCGCTGCTCTCAATCTGCGCTGCTAGAGAAGTTACACTCTTTCAATACATTGTCACTCCATGCTTGGTTAACACTAGGGCTAAATCTGTAAAACGGGCAGCTGTTTTGTGTTTCTTTGACCGGTTATAGCTCCTCAGCACTCCAACTTCACGTGTCCGGAAGCAGTCGGCAGGTGATCGCAGAAAGATGTGTAACCTCCCCTCAGTAGTGGCTGAGATGGGGACAATCCCATAGGACATGTCTGAGGTCCACCGCCAGGGACCTGTAATGGGCACATGTGTCAGGGGCAGCCAGTAATATATGGTTGATTCGCTAGGGGTGAGAAGTAGGCTCTGTCAAGTACATAAAATTGTATCAACCTAAGACGTGCATTGTGGTAAATCTTGAGGGGGATATTCCAGGGCCTGCACCCATTCTCTCTCATGCAAGGCCATGCCAAATTCCACCTTCGAGGTCTTGTTAAGGTGTTGCACAGGGGCCAGGGTGTGTGTGATCATCACCCACTTGAGCCAGGATGTTAGTCTCCTCTCTTTACCCAGGGTGTGAAGGCCGCCTATGAAGACATTCGAAACTGGTTCAGAGTCTTCTATCTGCCATAGTTCCCTTGACAGAGAAGGCTGTACATCAGGAACTGTCCCAGATGGAGGCCACATTGTTCTACCAACTCTTCAATGGACTGCACCTGCCCATTGTTGAATAAGTGGCCCACAGTGGAGAGGCCGAGTCGGCACCAGGATTACAAACCTTGTTTGGAGGGATGGTAAGGCCCCTTAAGAAGGCCAAAGAGGGGGGTGGAAGGAGCGTAATGAGGAGAATCACAAGTGATCCAGCATTCCCTGAGGAGGCACTGCAGGGCCACCCAACCCAGACGTGGAAGCTCCTGCACTGGACAAACACCCACCACTGATAGCACCAGGCCGACCGCCGTGAGAAAATTCTAATCCACTTTAGAAATATTTTTCTACACAAGCACACTTAAAGGAACTCTCTGTGGCTTACACGGAATAACTGCCTGCTCCATCCCAGGCTTTCCCTTCATCTCTAAGATAATTGAGAGATCTGTTGTATCACAATGAAAAAAACACATTACCAATGACCTCTTAGCTACATTCCATCCCGGGCTTGCACTGGCTATATCACTTGATCAGAGACATTTACAGTATATGATGTTCTAAGCCATAGATTTGATAAAGTCCACTCTTGTCCCCTCATCCTATTGGACCTCACGCAACATTTGACACTGTTGACCCTCAAAGCCTCATAGACACTCTCAAAAGAAAATGAAATGGTTCAAATCTTATCTTACAGATCACACTGAGCAGATCAAAATTGGCCAATTTGACTCCAAATTGCTATGTTCCGTGTCTACCTCCTTCAATCTTTATCTTAAGCTACTTGGAGACCCTCTGACTGATCTGAGCATGCTGTATCCCTAGTACAGTGACAACACTCAAATTGACCTCATGTTGGGCTTACCACAAATAGAATATATAAGATTACATCAGCAGAAATGTCTTGCTTAAAACCATTAGAATGCAAGAAATCCTACACAACTCGCACTGTATCTGAAACGCTGAAAACAGCCTGCCCTGGCATACTGGTAAAGCCGGCAGGTCTGGATTGTACCTGAAAGTACCTGAATGCTTTCATATTAGTAATCGTTTTTATGTCCAAAGGGGGTGCGCAGCTCGCAAAGTCCAGTAGTCAGATGTTGGTGAGAAAATATTTTATTTATTTCAAATTGTGTCAAAATCATCAAACATAGACACTCCAGCCAATACGTTTCATTCCCATACTGGGAACTTCATGAGGGCAAATGAAAAAAGTATAAAACTGCTTGTAGCTACCGCCTCACACTGGCAAGTTTCCGCGTTCCGTTATATTAAGTGAGGTAGACTTTCTCAAGGTAAATGTGCATCTTAAAATGTGCCTAATTGGCCATCGATTGATTGTGATAGTCTAGGTAGACGTGGCGCGTTGTAAGATGAAACCGAACCGACAGAGAGCAAATACGCAAACTGTATCTCACAACGCGTCGATTTCTTTAGGCAGTATTCTTATTATTCAATTTTACTCAGTCCCGTGTATTGCACTGGGACCCAGCACAGCGATCACAGGTATGATTACTCCTTGATGCAGAACGGGTGTTTCTCCCTCTTCGTTTTGCACACGAAGATGAAGTTCACAGTATGGGAATGAAACGCGTTGGCTGGAGTGTCTATGTTTGATGATTTTGACACAATTTGAAATAAATAAAATATTTTCTCACCAACATCTGACTACTGGACTTTGTGAGCTGCGCACCCCTTTTGGACATAAAAACGATTTCTTGATGTGGAGCACAGTGACGTCATGCAACGGTTGGGGTTGTTTGTGCGGCCAACTCACTTATTGGAACTGGCGTGAGGTGCGAAACGAGTGGTCCGCCGTTGCTCCACTGGACTAGCTTTCATATTAGTAGTCACATATCCATCCATCCATACGCACACTCAGTAATAAGCCATGGACTCAAACACTTATCCATGCACTCAAAGATCTACTTATCCACCATTTTAACTTATATTGTGCTCAATTGCTTGCAAATCCACAAAATCACTCACACCCAAACTTATCAATCAAATAAGTGGGGTGTGAGAGTGGGTCAGGGACTATTAGTCAGGAAATAATGAGAGGGTGAAGTTGATAAGAGTGTGTGAGGGTTGTGTGTGCTGTCCAATGTGTGTGACTGCTGGTGTAAGGGATGTGAGTACAGTCAGTAGTGAAATACTATTAATTGGTGAGGGCTGTTAGTGTTGTCAGCAGTGTGAGATTACCACTCTGAGAAGAGTGAGAGAACGTTTTTGTCATGAACCTAAGGAGTTGCTGTTAACTTCTTTAAATAAAGAGAGCTCATTTTTTCAGAAAAAAACTTGGGGAGAATCGCCCATCTTTTAACGTATGTAACAAATGCATTCTTAGTGAAATAACTTAGCAGAGAAAGGAGAGCTGTAACAGTTCTGCAGTTCTACCAGGACATAATTAATGAGCTGATTCGTGTCAGGTCAAAGGTGTCAGCCGCAGAATTTAATAGTGTATCTCAGCGCTTTCTGGGGGTTTAAGTTGGATAAAGCACAATACTTTGAAGAGAAGACACTTTCTATAGTACAAGGGCCTCATTTATGGGGATTTGACGTCAGGCAGCGCAGCAAGTCACCTTGCTGCCCGTCAAAGTGAAAGGGCAGGAATGTACTATATTTATCTAATATTGCGCATTCTTGCTCTTTTCCCCTGCGCTGGTGCCGTTTTGGCAGCCTAGCGCCACGGTAGGCACCCCTGCACCTTGGTGCAAGGGTGCCTCAGGTGCATGCAGGATTGTTTTTGTACAGGAAGGGACACCCTCCTGCACAAAAACAATCCTAAGGGCCGTTTTCTTCTTTCTATGTGTGCTGCATGTAGCACAGATAAGAGAAAAAACACGTGGAGAAATAAACATATTTTCATTACGCCACAAATCGGGAGGCATACAGATTTGGAGGTTCCCAAGGTTTACATGATTTTGTAAATATGGGGTAGCATCAAAATCCATGGGTGTTCCATGGGAAAACCTGCTGCAATGCCCATGGAATGCCTCCCGGGCTCAGATTTGGGCTGCATTGCCTTACTCAACTTGTATGAGGCCACCAAAAGCCACGCAGGATGGCTTTGCGTGGCTTCATAAAGTGGATTGAGAGGCGAGCCCTGCGTTACGCATGTACCACTTTACGTGGTGCAAAAGTGCACACTGCTCTCATAAATAAGCCCTCAAGTGCGCAAGTCCATGCATAGTGTAGTCACTCTTCCTGTGATAGTCCACTTCCAAGAGCCGACCTATGGACTAATGATTGTTTTTCTCGAACAGTAGTTTCCCTTGATATACAATAATTTGATCTCCCTGGTGGTACCAATACTTTTTCTAATGCTCACTTGTCACCGTTATCGGGAATGCACTTTCTTGTGATCACGTTCTCAAAACAGAGTGAAGTGTCAGAGTAAAAGAGTGATGATTCCTCAAGGATAGGTACAACACAGAGCAACTCATTAAAAAAAGCGATTAATATGAGGCAAGGAAGAGAACTCAAACGTAAACGAGAAAACAAAAGCGTCATCATATAAGCGATGTATAATAAATATTTATCCGAACAACAAAAACGTTTTTGTAAGAGTTGAAGTGAAAGGCATGAGAGGGGAAGGTTACCGATTTTGACTCGAGCTGACAGTTTTGGGGGCTCAGTTACATGCGAGGGTTTCTGGAATCCTCCGTGCAGGCGGTTGTTGTGTTCATCGAGAGCCCGCCCCTCCGTACACTTCCGGGGAAAAGCATCTTCGTTGCCAGGCAACCGCCAACTTCCGGCTCTTGGTTTTAGGGCAAACAGAAAGAAGTGTGCGTTCGACAAGCACAAGGAAATCATAAACCCCGATCGTTTTTGTTGCCGCGACAGCGAATAAGAAGGGATCACATAGCCAGTGATCTGCCCGGCTCTAAGATCAAAAACAAGAGCAGAGTTATCAGACTGGTCCAACTTTCCAAAAAGCATTGGCAAAGCCAATAGGTCTTGCGGTGAATGTCAGGCTTTCCGTTTAGGCAATGCTTGTTTTATTCATTCATGGTTTTTGTAAAACTGTATTGTGGGGTAAGCTGCCTGGCCCTCATTCATCTAGAAAGGAAGTTTGCAAAGAGCAAAATGTGTTTTAGATCCCAAAAAGCATAGTTTATCATAGTAATCCCTGTCACCGAAGGCAGCTCCTTTTTGTGTAGATATGGTCCTTGTGAAAGGGCAGCTTGCAATAACTCATGTTGAAGTCACCCAATGATTGAAGTGTGCTAATTATTTGCCCCATGATGCATGCTCAAATGGTTGGAAGAAAAATATGTATGACTCAATAACAAACAAAAGGATAAAAGGCCTGATTAAAACTTCAGGGAGCGTATTACTCCATTACAAAGGTGACAAAATCCCATCTGCTGTATTACAAGTGTAGTATATTCTATAACAATTGTAATACTGCTGACTTGATATCGGTCACGTTCAGTAGCGGCCCACGGTGGGAGTGCTGCCGGGCGGTGACGTGGGGCGGGGGGTAGTAAACTACGGATTACGGCCGATTAGAGGTAAGTAAACATATAAATAAATAAAGTGAATTTTGTTGCGCGCGCTGCATCGCCAAATGCAAAATTTTACCTATCAAGAGTCATACGTTGATATGCCAGACACCAAGGACACTATCCTCCAGAAATAAGCCCACAATAACTTTGGTTTTATAGTTTAAAAGAAACAACTTATTTTTATTATATTGTTGCATGGTTATACATTGTACATTTACTCGTGCTCTGCCCGTGGACTATTAACAAAAATTACATTGCAATGTACGTATCGTGTCACATTTCTCACCCACTCCTCATTTATGCCGTCCTTGTGCAGCAGTCACGATATTAAGGATCGTACAGTATGATTAAGAGAAAAAACAGCAAAACAAAAGAACTATAAAGGGGTGTGAGAAGGTGGTTCTGACCATCTGAGCCGCCCGGATTTTTTACTTTTTGAACACCTAATTGTGGAGCTTTTACTGTGGGGGAGCCTCATAAGTTGGGACTCACCCACAGTGAACTCATGAAGAAAGAGACTGCATGTGGATTTTACTGGTGTCCCCCTGGTGAGGCTAGGCCGCTGCGCTGCAGCCGGAGTAAGAGGCACCGGGCTGGTTACATGCAGACACGTGTGTACATGCGTGTGCACAAGTGTAAGGGCTGCACAGGGGAGATTCCTGGCGTGCGCAGCCCAGGAGCAGCTTCAAAGTGAATGGTGTGGCAGGACTTATGCAGAGCTGGGTGGTGACATGGAATAGGCTTTATACAATCAAAAACAAACATGTAAGGGAAAGTCAGTGTGCTTTACTGTTTTCACTGAAAGACCACGTCATTATTCCCCTATGAGGAGGGGGACGATTTTGGATAGTTTCACTTCCCTAGTGCCTACAAATTCTAGACACGCACTAAAGTCCACTGTAACTTAGGTGAGAAGAAGAATTCTGCAGAGTCCAAAGTCATGTCTGTACTGCTTTTGGGCCATCCAGAAATGTCATATCCCTCTGACTCAGCTCATTACCAGAGCCTGGTTGGGTCTGACCCTGCCAGGCTGGATTAATGACCTTCCTCCCCAAGCTGTAGCATCAGAGGCCTAGTCCTTCACGACAAGCATTCCAAGAAGAGAAAATGGGTGAAGCTACAGGTTAATCTATTAGCAGCTGTCATCTGGTGCCAGGCACCAAGCTGCTCTGGAGAGAAGGCAGCAAGGGGGGAAGGGGCTTTTCAGAGACCATGTGGCATGAGACCCCTGGACAACGCCATTTTAAACAAACCCAGAGACCTGGGCAGGAAGAAGGGAGCAGGGTCAGAGAAGTGATGTGTCGCTGTTTGATAGGGCAAACAGAGACTTCCTGCCAGTCCCCTCCAAATTCTTTAAAAGCGTTTGCACAGGAAGAGGAGCTCTCTCTGGGGTGTGGTCTGCTGAGAACGACTAGTGCTGGAGCCTGGCACCATGGGCAGCTGGAAGGAAGAACCTCCAGACTGGCCCAGGAAGAGAGCCAGGCGAAAGGCTGGCGCAGGGAGCCAGTGAAGACCGCTCCCTGCTGAAGTCACCCTCCTGGAGATCGAAAGGGTGAAAGAAAGTGCTCCCAGTGGCTGGGGAGCGCCACCAGGAGCAAGAAGAGGCCAGAATGGAGCCGATCGGTCGCCTGGGGGCCGAGATAGGCCCCACAGAAGGCAGGCGACCTTTGACCTCTAAATAACAACAGAGAAACCTAGGGTCAAAAACCACGAGTACTATCCCAATTAGTAAAAGTATTGAAGCAAGTGTAATGAAGGAAAGCAAGTGAACATCATCGTTTGTAATTGAAATCCCATCAGCCACCCGGAGTAGCAATCATCATCATTTGGGATTCATTCAGTTTTCTCAAACCCTTTTAAGAAAGAACCGCATCTGAAATAATCAGTCCTTCTCTCAAGAGCGTCGATGGAGTTTTTACTCAAGCATTCAAATCTTATCGTGAAACCCCATGATGGAGCTCTCCTATGTTTAAGTGGTGGTCTTGATGAAAGCAGTGCAAATAAACCGTGTGGTGAGTGCAAATTTTAAGATCATCTAACTAACCAGGTTCAAAGTTTTATTAATAGCTGGGTAGGTGATGAGATTAAAAAGCAGGTGTAGAAGCAGTTTGACAGAACAACTGCTAAAGTCCAAGTAACAGGTCTACATGTTTCAGCCCTTCGATTGAGTGACAATCAGGCTTTCGTCAGGGCCAAAAAAAATGAACTTATGCTACTGCTGTATCCAATGTGTGAACAAGAATTTAAACACACCAGTGAAAATGATAAACCAAAAACCTACTTGAATTGTGGTTTTCATAGACTGACTACAATTCCCATGCTGCCTTGCTGACGCACTGCTATGCCGTCACGCACTGCAATGTCGTCGCGTTATTCTCCGCGTATTTGAACGGGGAATCACTCCGCGCCGGTACCTTCCCATCCAGCTCATTCCAGCCGGAGGTACCGACGGATAGGTCAGTATACATTATCCTGTCATGAAGAGCTTGTAGTTTGCAGAGTATGAGAGCAAAGTCCGTGTTCTTGTAGTTTTGTGGTCTGTTTTGGAGGATGTCGCCCTGATTTCATCATAGCTCACTGGTATACAGGAGTATGTGCGAAGGTTTCCTAATGATTCCGCTTGATTAACCATCAGAGTTTTTAAATATGACTTAAATTTGGTTTATCATTTTCACTGGTGTGTTTAAATTCTTGTTCACACATTGGATACAGCAGTAGCATAAGTTCATTTTTTTGGTCCTGACGAAAGCCTGATTGTCACTCAATCGAAGGGCTGAAACATGTAGACCTATTACTTGGACTTTAGCAGTTATTCTGTCAAACTGCTTCTACACCTGCTTTTTAATCTCATCACCTACCCAGCTATTAATAAAACTTTGAACCTGGTTAGTTAGATGATCTTAAAATTTGCACTCACCACACGGTTTATTTGCACTGCTTTCATCAAGACCACCACTTAAACATAGGAGAGCTCCATCATGGGGTTTCACGATAAGATTTGAATGCTTGAGTAACAACTCCATCGACGCTCTTGAGAGAAGGACTGCTTATTTCAGATGCGGTTCTTTCTTAAAAGGGTTTGAGAAAACTGAATGAATCCCAAATGATGATGATTGCTACTCCGGGTGGCTGATGGGATTTCAATTACAAACGATGATGTTCACTTGCTTTCCTTCATTACACTTGCTTGAATACTTTTACTAATTGGGATAGTACTCGTGGTTTTTGACCCTAGGTTTCTCTGTTGTTATTTATTGTAAGGTATAAGGGATTTGAAACCTTAGGGTCGGTAAATATATATTCTTCCCTTGGACCCCCCCCTTTCTGAGACTATCAGATTGTTTTTTTATTAATGACCTTTGACCTCTGCCAGGCCCGATGAGGAAGCACGTGGGGCTCCGCCGCCGGTCCAAGATGTGCCCCCCGGTGGGTCAGGTCCCGGGGGCTGCCCCCACAAGAAGATAAGCCGTGGAGCGCTATCGCGCTCCTCGTAAAACTGCCCAAAAAGGGGGCCAGGAGCCCACCCTGGCCCCCGACTACACTGAGAGAGGGGAGCACCGTCACGCTCCCTCACGGGCGAAACAAAGCAGAGGAGCGCTGTTGCGCTCCCCGTGAAGATGTCCCAGGGGCCCGGGAGCCCAACTCCAGGCCCTCTCGCCCAGAAGATAAGCCGGGGAGCGCCATCACGCTCCCCTCGAAGATGTATCTGGGGCCCGGGATCCCAATCCGGGCCCGAAGCGGAAGTCGGCGAGCGCCGTCTCACTCCCCCTGATGGAGAGCCAGGGGGCCCGGGACCCCATCTCCGGGCCCTGGGTGGAAGGCGGAAGAGGGGGGAGTGCCGACCCACTCCCCCGTGGCAGCAGTAAGGTGGGGGAGTGCCGTCGCACTTCCCAGAAGACCCGCCCACAGAGAGGCTGCCTCCGTGTCTGCCCGCCAGAGCGGACAGACCGAAATGAACTCTCCGACTCCAGCGGCCGCACTTGAGGGTGCGGGTTGAGCGGGGAACTGGCGGAAGCCACCGGGGGTGAGCTCCCCAGGTGGCTCGCCAACCCTTGGAAAAAGGAGGAGTTGCGAGGGGTCCGGGTGGGACCGGGCCCCCAAAAACAGCCGGAGCAGCCAGAGGTGGGCTCCCCGAGCTGCAATGACTCACCTGGGGGCAAGACGTGGCCGGAGGCCTACAGCGCGGCTCTCCCAGACCAGCTTGGGAGCCGCTGCTATGATATTCACAGGGCAGGAGAGCCTCGCCCAATAATGCCTTGCAGGCCCGGACCGGCCTGCAAGTGAAAACAGCCTTTTCTCGACTTGTGGTGGCCCCAGGAGAATGGGCTCACAGTGGCATGTGTGCCAAGGTGCAGGGTGAGCTGCAGGAGCAACACAGTCTTCCCAGCACGAAGATCGAAAGTCCCCCCCCTAAGTCTCTGGTGACTCAGTGGGAATAACCCCTCAAGGGCTCAGCCAGCAGGAGACAGTATCCTGGAGCTGAAACTATTGTTCTACAGCTGTGGGTGCGTTTGGAACTGCATCAAGGTATGGAGGGTTGAACTGGGGATGTCTGGAGGAGGGCATCCCCTGGAGGTCAAGAGGTGCAATTGCACGAGAAGTGCATTTACCAATGTTATTTTAACTGAGGGACTGTAAGTCACGTGTATTGTGGAGTCATAAGCAAAGTGGGGTTATGTTGCCAGACATTACTGCTAGACATTCCTGTGATTTTAACTGTGATGCATTTAGGGGCTGTGAAACAACTGTTATTAGCGATGATAAGTACCTCATTTAAAGTGATGGCCAAACATGCATTCTTGCTATTGCTTTAGGGGAAGAACAACCCAGACTGTGAGCCACTAAGATGTAGAGGTGGATACTGTATGGTCAGTATAAGATGCCCAGTCAGGGTTATGTGTCCCCAGGATAGGTGTACCTATTTTTAATGCTTGTTGAGATGATGGGGTGGGTCGCCACTGGGATGGTGCCAGTTGGTAAGGCCCTCGCTCCAGGTTGTGTCAACCCACTGCATTAAGGGGCAAGATGATGTGCATACATGGGAGTGGTGGTACTAGACCCCACCCCCCGTGGGAGGGGTGGAGATGTTATGCAATGTCACAAAGTAATTCCAACAGCTTATGTATATTTGTAATTTGTTGCATAGTTTGAGCAGTGTGTCTGTTTAATAAATGTACTCTTACTTTTATAAAGCAAAGTACAGACTGGACATTCAATTATTGAGTGTTATTTCTGCGTACCTGTAAATGGCGATTACTAGCCTACACCATCTCCCTTGAGTAAGCCTTAGACTGCTCTGCAACGCTACCCTCTGAGAGTCAAGTGCTACAAAAGGGTTTTTGGTTCCCAGTGAAGGACAAATGTAAAACGTTATTTGTGCAGGCCTCACAGATACCGCCTCGTTTTCCAACAGGGGGGAACATTATAACATTGTACAGCAGTGACTGGTGACGAAATTTTCTCTGAGGAGCGGTAGTACCAAACCATTAAGTATCTGTTTCATTTCCCGGGACCGCGCCCCTGCCTGTCATTCAGTGCTTATGGGGTTATGTGCCCCGTGCGAGGAAGGGGCTGGGGGGTAGAAGAGGGGTAGTGGGGGGGGTCTCACCACTCATCAACATCTGACTCTCCCGCGCTTGGTTATCCAGTCCATCTCCTTTCTGTGCATGTGGCAAAGAGGTGTTTGATTGTGTTCTCTAGGAGGCATCTGATTCTGAGTCCAATTCGAGTCCAGCAACCGCACCCCTTCTAACATTTGCCCCCAGTACTCCAAATCCCGATCAGCATGTTCGTCCGTATGTATACTTTGTAGATACCTTTCTTCTGCCACCCCACATTCCTGTAGATCCGACAACCATAAAGCAACTTTTGGGGAGAGTGGTTGGGTCCAATGTATTGCAATACGCCTCTTCGCCAATACCAGGCCCAGGAGTGCAAATTTATGTCTGGTATGCGTTCCCTTTTTTGGTGTCTGGAGTATCCCCAGTAGGCAATGTTTAACTGTCTGTTCTATTTGGACTGCTGTGATGGATTGGAGAGCCTGAGTAACTTGGTGCCAGTACCTTTGTAATCTGATGCAGGTCCATGTCATGTGTAGGAAAGCGGCAGGGTCTGAACCACAGCTGTGGCAGTGAGAAGGGCGTGCAGGATTAAATCGAGCCAGGCTCTGAGGAGTAAAATACGTACGATGTAAGTAGTGGAATTGAGTTAGTTTAAACCTAGCGTTTCTAGCCACCTCCCGCACCTGTGCAAACACCCTTTTTTATTCCCCATCAGTGAGGGGGACCAGCAGGTCAGTAGCCCAACTTTCTTTTATCTGTGACGTCTTGATGACGCGGTCTTCTTTAAGGGCCTTATATATGCAAGAGATTAGGCCTCTGGTGGAACCCGGGTTTAACAATGGAGTTAGCGTTTGTGACTCTGTCGGTTCATCAGGGAATGAGGGCCATATTCCCCTGACTGTGTTCGCTATTTTGGAGTATTGTAAAAAATGCCCCTTGGGTAATTGGTACCATTCCATTGCTTCCTCATAGGTGAGGAAGGTCCCATTAGCGTAGAGATCCCTGGCTGTCGAGCACCCTCCTTCATGCCACCTGGTGATGTTCATTACCGCCTGAATTTGACAGAACCCCTGCAACCATTGCAAGGAGAGGGAGGACATGTAGGGTGCCCTACGGACTACCCGGGTGACTGTCTGTTCCCAGACAACCTCCACCTGCCGAATTATAAATGGGCATGAACTGGGGACCTGAGCGCCCATCATCAAATATTTAGGCAAATTTGAGCCGTTATTGAGGCTCGCTAGCAGCCCTTTCTCCATATTTTGCCCCTCCATGCACCACTGTGCTGCATAATGAAGCAGTCCAGCATAATAGTGTAATCTAAGGTCTGGGAGGCCCAACCCACCCAGGTGAGCATCCAGTTTGAGGGTGTCTAATTTCAACCTACTGCGACTACCCGCCCACACCAGTGAGACCAACAATTTATTCAGGGTAACAAATGTAGCGTCTGGGATATGACAAAGTGTATTTTGTAGTGCATATAGGCATCTAGGCAGCATAACCATTCTACCCAGTGCAACCCGTCCCATGGTGGAGAGGGTTAGCTTATTCCAGAACAGGATAGACTCCGTCGTTCAGGGCATATTGGTCCTCAGACCTAAGTGTCACCTGTATGCCCACGTACCTAAAATGATCAGTTTTCCAGCTGAACTCTACCAGCAGGAGATCTTGTATAGCCACTTGCGCTAGAGTGGCCAAAGGGAAGATGATGTTTTGCGTTGATTTATACGAAGGTCCGATGATTGCCTAAAGGAGTGTAATGCACCCAACTGCCTCCCGTGGCTGTTGAATATTTAGTAACGCATCATCTGCATATAGGGACACCAAGTGGGTGCAGCCATCGACTGTAATTCCCCATTGGTCCATGTCTCTTTGCAGCCTGATTGCCAATGGCTCTATAGCCAGTGCGAAGAGCAACGGGGAGAGAGGACACCTCTGCCGGGGACCTCTATAAATAGTGCTGTAATGAACTCGTCTCCTAGCCCCATAAGTCTGAGGACCTCCCACAGGTAATTCCACCTCATGGTGTCGAACGCCTTTTCTATATCGAGTGCGACCACTGCTGCCCTATCTTCTCTGCCTGAAAATGAATGCAGCACGTGCGAGAGGCTCTTCTCACAAGATGCAATCCTACACCGTCTTCCCCCTGTAACTTCCTGCTCCTTTACAGACCTCCTCCTAGCAAGGCCACATTCCCAGACGCACTTTTAGACACGGTTTCAAGCCTGATAACAATACACTCCAACCTATGCATTCTGGGTGACCTCAACATTTGATTTGACAAACCCAATATGACCCATCCAAAAACAATACTCAATGGCCTAGATGCACTGAACCTGCATCAGATTGTCCACAAACCCACACACATTGCTGAACATATCCTAAATGTCATTTTTGCTAATACCAAACTAGTTACCTTTCAAACTATAACTCCGGTCACTTGGTCAGACCACCATTTGCTCGCTTTCCAACATAAAATAACACTAAGCGACTCACCTAAAACAACCTTACGTGCCTGCACCGATCGACCGTGGAACAAACTCAATGTGGAACACTTAGAAACAAAACTAACATCCAGTACGGATCTGCAAACAATAAATTCTGTTCAAAAACTTTATGATTGGAAACAGGAACCTTTTGATATCCTGATACCACTCAAAACCACACAACAGAACAAAAGAAAACAAGCACCTTGAAGAAATACAGAGATAAAAGACATAAAACCACAATTTAGAAAGCTGCAATGTGCCTGGCTCAAAACAAAAAACAAACAAGACAAACTTCACCTACAGAAACTTAACAGATTATGCAAGTCAGCTATCAAAAAAGCAAGGAAAATGTACGATTCAGACAGAATTCAAAATGCTCAATGTGCAAATAAAGAATTCTATAAAATACTCAATGAATGTCGTAAAACAAATTGCCTAGAAGGAACTCATCCCGTTACTCAAGATTTCACAGACAAACTAGCAAATCATTACATGGACAAAGCAAACACGTTGGACTCGTACTTAAAACAGAGACAAAGCACCAGCACTAACCCTTTTACAAAACAACAATCCAAGAATACTCTAACTCAGCCTCTCCGTTCCTTCCAACACATTTCACACGATGAATTTATGGACCTGGTCAAAGCAAACAGGCCTGCTGGCAGCCCTTCTTACCCGTGTCCACCGCAAACTTGCAAGACAATTCTTCTAACAACCTCTGCTGCCAATCCAGTAGGAAGAATCATCAACGATTCCTTAACGACCGGAATATTTCCAGAAGAACTCAAAAAGTCATATATACGTCCTTTACTGAAGAAAACAAACTTGGACCCGCTGAACCCTGACAACTACAGACCCATTACAAATGGATCTTTCCTGGGCAAACTGATAGAAAGAGCAGCGATCGCCCAGATGTCACAATTCATTGAAGACAATAAGACAATGCCATACTTACAGACTTCCAAACAGGATTCCATCCGGGAAGAGGCACAGAATCTGCCCTCCTTGCCATCTGGGATGACCTGAAGAACACAGTTGACCGCAACGGGTTTGCTACGCTACTCCTCATGGACCTCTCGACTGCCTTTGACACGGTTGACCATGACACTCTGGTACAAAGACTCTACGAAGCCGGCATAGAGGGGACTGCTTTAGACTGGATCACGTCCTACCTTCGAAACAGAACTAATGTCATCCATACCCCACCTTCCTCATCCAAACCATACTCCACAAAAGCTGGGGTTCCTCAAGGCTCTATCATCTCGCCCATGCTTTTCAACATCTACATGAAGTCATTACAGATACTGATCAATCATTTTCACCTCACGTGCTATAACTATACAGATGACACGCAAATACTCCTTCAACTGGAATGCCCCAAAGACATTGGAAACTCGCCAATTTTCAGTTGTCTCATAGCTGTAGATCAATGGATGACGTGGAGCCATCTCAAACTGAATGCTTCCAAAACGGAAATACTCACGTGTGACGATTGGAAACATGATGATCCACTTGCCGCCTGGCCTAATGAACTGGGATCACCGACTAAAGTATCGAAGGAAGTAAGAAACCTCAGAATGACCATGGACTCCAAGCTGGCGATGAATGCCCACGTGGACAAACTTGCAAGATCAAGCTTTGTTACTATAAAAACTCTGCAATTAATCTTCCCCCATTTGGGATTTCAGCACAAGGTCCAAGTTGCCATCTCACTTGTTCTATCCAAACTCGATTACACCAATAGCCTCTGTGAGAAGTTGGCCTGATATGTAGTGCTCACTATTCTAGTGATCACTGTGTATCATTCCAAACGACCCTTATTGATGATTGGTTGTAAGTCAACCTTTTAGACCAGCTATCCTAGTAGCGTGGATACGAGCAGTCTTAGGCTAAACTCTAGAGGGCGTGTTAAGCCAGCTGTTTACCATCACATATACCCCTTGAACACCAAGTGAAAGGACACCACACAAGTTGTTATGAAAATAAAAGGGTATTTATTTATAACAAGACTACCCTGGCTCTTTATGAGTCAGGGAGCTAAGCACACTACAAAACTCTTAGGAAAATACTTCAGTTGCACAATTTACACAAATGCCCGAGGGGCACGAGAAACCATCTACACTAACAGTGAAATGCGAATGGTTAGAGTCTGGAGGTACTGATTCCGGAGTGTTCCGATCAGTGGGACTAAACGAAAAAGGAACTGGACACTTGTAGAGCGAACCTGCGATGGAGCACCGAGATGCTCGTGTTACCTAGCCCGGAGGCTGCGGCTGCGTGAAGTTCGTCAAGATGTCGGGAGTCCTCGTGTAGTCTCAGGAGCCTGAAAGAAGAAGTTGCTGGCAGGCGACCAGTGACGATGTTCAGAGCGATCCAAGCCTGGATCGGTGATGAAGGAAAACCTGAAAGCAGAGGGGACTCAGTTCTCAACCGCTAGCCAGCGATCGTGTGGGTACCAGGAGGGTACCGGCTGAAGTCACCTCGACCAGGTGAGTGGGTGACGTCGGACTCGGCTGTTCCTCGGACCAGGAGGCGCGGCGGCGACCAGGATGGAGGGCGAGCTGTCCCACGAAGGTGTCTGCTGTCGATGATGCTGGGCCCAGGAAGGGGCAGCGGATCTTGGCAGTGGCCACCCAAGCGGGGGAGTCAAGATGGCGTCGGGAGTGGACCAGGAGGGTCCGGGGTACTCCTCTGTTGAAGGGGAGCAAGTGCCAGTCTGGAGCAACCAGACTAGTGATGAAAAATAATCTTGGAGCGTCGTGAAGAGGGCCACAAGCCGGTCGGCAAGTGGCCGGACAACGCGGTGAACAGCAAGGAGCGGAAGGGCCCCCACGCAGATCTCGTGGATGCTGGGGAGGCAGACTTCGGTGCTGGAGCTGCTCAGGGTTAGGGCTTCTCAAACCCTAGGTGCACTCACTCGAGGGTCCCTCGGTGGGCGTGCTAGATAAGCGTCGTGCAGGTTCTGAAGATAGCCGGTCCCGCAGGTCTCGTCACACCTACGACTCTCAGCTGAGCTGATGAGGGAGGTAAAAGGTCAGAGATGGCAGGGAACTCGGGTCTCGTCCAGCTGGGCAGTCTTGATCCGTAGGAGAGACTTACAGCAAACCGCAAGCGCTTAGTTGGTGCCTGCTGGTGCAGGGTGGCTACTCCTTAGCCACAAGGGAGAGTCTTCAGAAATAGTCAAGAGTTCCTTTCGTGGAAAGTGGTTCGTGATTCGGAGGTATCCGATTATCTGATTTATCCAATTTGGGAAGGGGACTCGCTCCCACCTTTATTCTAAGAAAAAGGGGTTGGCCCGTGACTAGGTTCTACCTATGGGTGGAGCCAGGAGGGGGTGGTTACACCCCTATCCTTTGTCCGGCTTCGCGCCAGCTCAGGGGCTGGTGTGCCCCCGAAACTGGTTTGAGCCGGGCTATGCACAGTGAGCACCGGGGTGCCACTGGCAATCACCTTCCTTTCAGCCCTGCCTACCTGGGATACACAAACCCTGTCTGGGACGGTGCTAACACCGCCCTCGACAGGAAACCCTTTGTCCAAACTCCCTTCGCTGGAAGGTCCCCCAGCAGCAGGAGGTCAGACTTGTGTCTGGTGGCAGCATCCATTTTGTGATGCTGAGGCTTGAGTCAACTTTAACCGGGGTTCAGGGTTACTTCCATGTCGTGCCCCTCTAGAAGGGGGGAATGCTAACCCCGTCGCCAGAACTAGCGAGGGGTTCGTATTCCAATTCGTATGACACCTTACTCGACATGTGTAGGTGATGCGATGCCAAAGTTAGCAAATAGTTGGCCCGCGTCACCATGGAACGGCTATTAGGACTTGGTTCCGCAAGCCGTCGACGGGCTCGGCTCGCGCCAGAGCACCATCCCACATGACTCCCCGCACTCTGCCTTCAGGATTGATAAGGCCTGCCATAGGAGTGACTGATAGGAATCCATGTGTCCATTTTAGGGTTAGGTGTAGGAATACTACACCTACAGCAACGGGTGATTACACCACGTGGCCCCAGCTGTCGTGCAGCCAGTTGTGTCAGATTTGGGCGGCCATTCCAGGGGTGGCATAATACATGCTGCAGCCCCTGGTAGGCCCTGGGTACACCGATGCCCTGGATACCTGTGGTATGCTGAGACAGGGACTGACAAGGCGGCCCAGTTCCAATTAGTGGATGCACCTAACGTACATGTGTGTTAATTTCGAGAGAGAACAGCTAGGCTGTGGGTCTGATTGGCAGGCCCACAGCCGGAGAAAGTCGTAAACCAATGAAGCAAAAGCAAAAAAATCGGGGTGATCATAGGATTGCAGACCCTACTCTCCTACATGACCCCCCCCCAAACTTTGGGACAATAAGCTAACCTTGACCAGGTGAGTCTTCTTGCTCTAAGTGGAAATACCTGGAGAGCCCATCTGCATTGCCATGATCAGTGCCAGGTCTATGCTCCACTGTGAAGTCCATCCCCTGTAGGGAAATGGACCACCTAAGTAGTTTGGGGTTTTCACCCTTCATTTGATTTAGCCACAAGAGGGGCTTATGGTCGGTCTGAATCTTGAAGTGAGTGCCAAACAAGTATGGCCTCAACTTCTTCAGGGCCCAAACCACAGCAAAGGCCTCCCTCTCAATAGCTGACCAATTCTTCTCTCTGGGGGTCAGCCTCCTGCTAATAAAAGCTATGGGCTGGTCATGACCATCAAAATTCAGTTGCGATAGAACAGCTCCCACACCCAGCTCCGAAGCGTCTGTTTGGACAATGAATGGTTTGGAGTAGTCTGGACTCTTTAGGATAGGTGCTGTGCACATGGCCTGCTTTAGGTCATCGAATGCCTTCTGACAGCTTGCTGTCCACTGAACTTTTTTTGGCATCTTTTTACTTGTCAGGTCGTTTAGCGGGGTCACAATGGATCCATAATTTCTGACAAATTTCCGGTAATAACCAGTCAGGCCCAAGAAAGCTCGAACCTGAGTCTGGGTGGTTGGAGGAGCCCAGTCCTGTATGGCCTGTATTTTGCTCTCCAACGGTTGAACCTGACCCCCTCCTACAAGGTGGCCCAGGTATACAACCTGTGTCTGCCCTATCTGGCACTTGGTGGCCTTGATAGTGAGGCCTGCCTTCTGCAGGGCCTCTAACACTTTCCTCAGGTGGACCAGGTGATCCTCCCAGGTGGAGCTAAAGACAGCGATATCGTCCAGATACGCCGCACAGAAGTCGTCCAACCCAGTGAGAACTTGATTCACCAGCCTTTGGAAGGTGGCAGGTGCATTTTTCAAACCAAAGGGCATTACCACGAACTGATAATGCCCACCCGGGGTAGAAAATGCTGTTTTGGGCTTGGCCTCCTCAGCTAACCTGATTTGCCAATACCCCGCTGTCAGGTCAAACGTACTTAAGTAGTTGGCCGAGGCCAACCGGTCGATAAGTTCGTCTGCTCTTGGTATCGGGTGGGCGTCAGTCTTAGTGACTGCATTGAGACCTCTGTAGTCCACGCAGAACCTCATCTCTTTCTTACCGCCCTGGGTGTGAGGTTTCGGCACGAGCACTACGGGACTAGCCCAGGGGCTGTCCGAGGGTTCAATGACTCCCAGCTCCAACATTTTCTGCACCTCTGTCTTGATGCAGTCTCTGACGTGATCAGGTTGCCGATAGATTTTACTCTTTACGGGTAGACTGTCCCCAGTGTCGACCTCGTGGGTACACCAATTGGTCTGACTGGGTGTCAGAGAGAACATATGTCGAAAGGATTGAAGAACCTGTTTACAATCCTTTTGTTGATGCCCAGAGAGGCTGCCACAAAAGACAACACCATCTACTGATCCATCGTCAGGGTTCTGAGAGAGCAGGTCCGGGAGAGGGTCACTCTCCTCCTCCTGTCCCTCATCTGTGGCCATGAGCAAGCCCATGCCCTCCCTGTCGACATATGCCTTGAGCCTGTTTACATGGAGCACCCTGTGGGGGCTCCGGGGAGTTCCCAGGTCTACCAGGTAGGTGACCTCTCCCTTTTGCTCAATGATCGTGTGGGGCCCAGACCATTTGTCTTTGAGTGCTGCTGGGGCCACTGGCTCCAGCACCCACACCTTCTGTCCAGGCTGGTACACAGTCAGGACAGCCTTTTGGTCGTGCCAAGCTTTCTGTAATTCTTGGCTCGCCTCAAGGTTTTTAGACGCCTTTTCCATGTACTCCGCCATCCGCGAGCGGAGACCGAGCACATAGTCCACAATGTTTGATGCCGGCTTTCTGAGAGGTCTCTCCCATCCTTCCTTTACCAAACAAAGGGGTCCCCTTACAGGATGTCCGAACAGAAGCTCGAAAGGGCTGTAGCCAACCCCCTTCTGCGGGACCTCTCTGTAGGCGAACAAGAGGCAGGGTATCAGGACATCCCATCTCCGCCGAAGCTTTTCAGGTAGTCCGTGAATCATCCCTTTTAGGGTCCGGTTGAATCTCTCAACCAGCCCATTGCATTGTGGGTGATAGGGTGTGGTGAACTTGTAGTTGACACCACATTCCTTCCACATAGCAGTCAGATATCCCGACATGAAGTTTGCACCTCTGTCTGAGACGACCTCCTTAGGGAAGCCCACTCTGGAGAACACTCCAAGTAGGGCCCGTGCCACCACAGGTGCTGTAGTGGTCCTAAGGGGAATAGCTTCAGGATACCTGGTGGCGTGGTCCACCACCACCAGTATAAACTTGTGCCCTGATGCTGTCTGGGGTTCCATTGGTCCGACAATGTCGATCCCCACTCGCTCAAAGGGTACCCCCACCACTGGTAGTGGTATGAGGGGGGCCTTTGTCGTGCCACCTGACTTACCACTGGCTTGGCAAGTGACACAGGAGCGGCAAAACTCCTTCGTATCCTCGGACATGTGGGGCCAGTGAAAGTGTGGAACAATTCTGTCCCAAGTCTTATTCTGGCCTAAGTGACCTGCAAGGGGAATCTCGTGGGTCAAGGTGAGAAGGAAACCTCTCAGAGACAAGGGGATGACCAGCCTCCTGGTCGCACCAGGTTTGGGGTCTCTTGCCTCAGAGTACAGGAGTCCATCGTCCCAGTACACTTTGTGGGTACCTGTGGCGTTCCCTGCAGCCTCAGCAGCAGCCTGCTGTCTGAGGGGTTCAAGTGAGGGGCAGTCTAACTGTGCCTTCCCCAGGTCTTCCCTGGAGGGTCCCCCTGAGCCCAGAAACTCAACCTGACCAGGTTCAAGCTCTTGCGGCTCAGTTTCCCTCAGTTCCTTAAGGTCAGCCTCCTCGGAGACTTGATCCACAACCTGGGGCAAGGGGGAAGGCGAAGCCTTACCCTTACTGCTCCTTTTCTTGGAAGGTGTCTGGTCCGTTCTTCCAGGATCCAGCACCTGTTCAGTGGGGCATCTTTTGGCCTGTGACCTGGTCACAGCAAGGACATGTGCTGGCAAGCCTAACATCTCCATGTGAGTCCTCTGCTCCACTTCTGACCATTGTGACGTTTCCAAATCATTGCCCAACAGACATTCTACGGGGAGGTCTGAACTAACCACAACCTTTTTCGGGCCACTTACCCCTCCCCAGGAGAAATCAACAACTGCCATACTGTGATTGGTAGTGACGTTGCTGGCATTGGTCACTAGGTAACTGGTACCTAGCATGATCTGTCCAGGGTCCACGAAGTTAGGCGTCACCATGGTGACACTGGCACACGTGTCCCTGTAGGCCTGAGCCACTTTTCCATTGATCAAAGGTGTCTGTCTGTATTTGCCCAAAGTATTGGGACTGGCATCAGGGGACATATCCATATCCCCTGTACAGACAAGGACGGCCTGAGTGAGCGTGCCGACTAAGTCGTCACTCCCCTCGGTTCCCAAGGTTAACCCAACTAATGCCTTGGGAGGCGCACTACCACTGCTGACTGTGCTAGGGGGCGCAGGTGCCTTAGGGGCTGCAGTGGTAGGAGTTTGCCCTCCTTTCTTGGTGCACTCACTAAACCAGTGAGTCTTACTTTTACAGTACTGGCACCACCTTTTTGACTGGCCTTCTTGAGTCTTCTTCTTCTGTGAAGCCTGACCCCCACCCTCTTTGGTTTGTTGGGGACCTGTCGAAGACTTCTGGTCATTTTGTTCGTTCTTGTTACCCTTTTGGTCTGCTTTCTTCTGACCACCCTGGTTCTGATTCTGGTTCTGCTTGACCCTTGTTCTGACCCATCTGTCTGCCTTCTTTCCCAATTCTTGGGGAGAGGTCAGATCCGAGTCGACAAGGTGCTGATGCAACAATTGGTTCTGACAGTTGTTTAAAATCTGTTCTCGCATGATAAGATTGTACAATCCTGTGTAATCAGTAACCTTGCTACCCAGCAACCAGCCTTCCAAAGCCTTAGTGGCACAATCGACAAAGTCAGTCCAATCCTGAGACTGAATTTTCTGGGTGTCCCGGAACAGCACCCGGTACTGTTCCGTGGTTAAGCCGAACCCATCAATCAGTGTGTTCTTCAGGACTTGGTAGTTGTTAGCATCCTCAGCTCTAGTAGTGAGGAGCTTGTCCCTTCCTTTACCTTCAAAGGAAAGCCACAGTATAGCTGCCCACTGACTTGGGGGGACGCACTGGACAGTGCAGGCCCTCTCCAAAGCAGTTATCCACTTGTGGATGTCGTCCCCTTGTTTAAAGGGGGGCACTATTTTACTCAGGTGTCTAGTGTCTATACCCCTGTCTTTCTCTCTATTGAGACTGCTGCCACCAGTGGGATCTAACCCACTTAATTTCTGCTCTCGGGCCAGGGCAAGTCTTTCTTTGGCGAGGGCAAGTTCTTCCCGCTCGATCCTCAGATTGACTTCCCGCATCTTCGCTTCATGCTCCCTCCTCTGAGGGGAAGTCATTCCTCTCTGAGAGGATGCCTGAGAGACATGTGTATGAACCGATCTGCCGGAGCCTCTGGAGAGAGACCTAGCTCGTCCGTTCCCAAGGTTAAGCCTGCTTGAGCGTGGGCCCGGGGCTCCCCCAGTTCCATTATCATGCCTGCTTAAGTTGGTCCTTGTAAGCCTGCCGACTACCGCTGGACCTTTGTCTGCCTCGTCTCCCGATAACTCGTCCTCGTCCTCCTCCTCTGTGTGGAGGTCGAGGTCGGGGTCACCGAGGGTTCCCTCTAAGGGAGGCATGTTCCCATCTGCACTGGGGGGACCTGTGTTAGAGGACCTCCTAGCATCGTACGCCTCTAAGAGACCTATCAGAATTGCGATGGTAGGGTTAGAACCCTGGTTTAGCTTCCTGGAGGCACATAGTTGTCGCATCTCCTTGAAGCTAAGGGTTGCATATCGTGACACGACCTGTGGAGGGTCACTGACCACTAAGGGAGTCTGCGAGGACTCTCCATGGACCGACATGCTTGTCTAGTGCGGTGTAAGTGTTGCACCTACCTACACTATGTGTTTACCTACTGATCCCTTGCTAGGAGTTGTAGTCAGGGTGTGCTAAGCCCTGTTACACTACAACAGCCGGTTCAGTAGAACTCGGAGTATTTTAAGTTAAGTTATATGTACCTGGGTACTTATGTGATCTTTCACTGCGATATTCTTAGGATACGTGTGTGGTAAAACAACAGCAAGCTCAAATCCCAACCGCTGCTCACCAATGTGAGAAGTTGGCCTGATATGTAGTGCTCACTATTCTAGTGATCACTGTGTATCATTCCAAACGACCCTTATTGATGATTGGTTGTAAGTCAACCTTTTAGACCAGCTATCCTAGTAGCGTGGATACGAGCAGTCTTAGGCTAAACTCTAGAGGGCGTGTTAAGCCAGCTGTTTACCATCACATATACCCCTTGAACACCAAGTGAAAGGACACCACACAAGTTGTTATGAAAATAAAAGGGTATTTATTTATAACAAGACTACCCTGGCTCTTTATGAGTCAGGGAGCTAAGCACACTACAAAACTCTTAGGAAAATACTTCAGTTGCACAATTTACACAAATGCCCGAGGGGCACGAGAAACCATCTACACTAACAGTGAAATGCGAATGGTTAGAGTCTGGAGGTACTGATTCCGGAGTGTTCCGATCAGTGGGACTAAACGAAAAAGGAACTGGACACTTGTAGAGCGAACCTGCGATGGAGCACCGAGATGCTCGTGTTACCTAGCCCGGAGGCTGCGGCTGCGTGAAGTTCGTCAAGATGTCGGGAGTCCTCGTGTAGTCTCAGGAGCCTGAAAGAAGAAGTTGCTGGCAGGCGACCAGTGACGATGTTCAGAGCGATCCAAGCCTGGATCGGTGATGAAGGAAAACCTGAAAGCAGAGGGGACTCAGTTCTCAACCGCTAGCCAGCGATCGTGTGGGTACCAGGAGGGTACCGGCTGAAGTCACCTCGACCAGGTGAGTGGGTGACGTCGGACTCGGCTGTTCCTCGGACCAGGAGGCGCGGCGGCGACCAGGATGGAGGGCGAGCTGTCCCACGAAGGTGTCTGCTGTCGATGATGCTGGGCCCAGGAAGGGGCAGCGGATCTTGGCAGTGGCCACCCAAGCGGGGGAGTCAAGATGGCGTCGGGAGTGGACCAGGAGGGTCCGGGGTACTCCTCTGTTGAAGGGGAGCAAGTGCCAGTCTGGAGCAACCAGACTAGTGATGAAAAATAATCTTGGAGCGTCGTGAAGAGGGCCACAAGCCGGTCGGCAAGTGGTCGGACAACGCGGTGAACAGCAAGGAGCGGAAGGGCCCCCACGCAGATCTCGTGGATGCTGGGGAGGCAGACTTCGGTGCTGGAGCTGCTCAGGGTTAGGGCTTCTCAAACCCTAGGTGCACTCACTCGAGGGTCCCTCGGTGGGCGTGCTAGATAAGCGTCGTGCAGGTTCTGAAGATAGCCGGTCCCGCAGGTCTCGTCACACCTACGACTCTCAGCTGAGCTGATGAGGGAGGTAAAAGGTCAGAGATGGCAGGGAACTCGGGTCTCGTCCAGCTGGGCAGTCTTGATCCGTAGGAGAGACTTACAGCAAACCGCAAGCGCTTAGTTGGTGCCTGCTGGTGCAGGGTGGCTACTCCTTAGCCACAAGGGAGAGTCTTCAGAAATAGTCAAGAGTTCCTTTCGTGGAAAGTGGTTCGTGATTCGGAGGTATCCGATTATCTGATTTATCCAATTTGGGAAGGGGACTCGCTCCCACCTTTATTCTAAGAAAAAGGGGTTGGCCCGTGACTAGGTTCTACCTATGGGTGGAGCCAGGAGGGGGTGGTTACACCTCTATCCTTTGTCCGGCTTCGCGCCAGCTCAGGGGCTGGTGTGCCCCCGAAACTGGTTTGAGCCGGGCTATGCACAGTGAGCACCGGGGTGCCACTGGCAATCACCTTCCTTTCAGCCCTGCCTACCTGGGATACACAAACCCTGTCTGGGACGGTGCTAACACCGCCCTCGACAGGAAACCCTTTGTCCAAACTCCCTTCGCTGGAAGGTCCCCCAGCAGCAGGAGGTCAGACTTGTGTCTGGTGGCAGCATCCATTTTGTGATGCTGAGGCTTGAGTCAACTTTAACCGGGGTTCAGGGTTACTTCCATGTCGTGCCCCTCTAGAAGGGGGGAATGCTAACCCCGTCGCCAGAACTAGCGAGGGGTTCGTATTCCAATTCGTATGACACCTTACTCGACATGTGTAGGTGATGCGATGCCAAAGTTAGCAAATAGTTGGCCCGCGTCACCATGGAACGGCTATTAGGACTTGGTTCCGCAAGCCGTCGACGGGCTCGGCTCGCGCCAGAGCACCATCCCACATGACTCCCCGCACTCTGCCTTCAGGATTGATAAGGCCTGCCATAGGAGTGACTGATAGGAATCCATGTGTCCATTTTAGGGTTAGGTGTAGGAATACTACACCTACAGCAACGGGTGATTACACCACGTGGCCCCAGCTGTCGTGCAGCCAGTTGTGTCAGATTTGGGCGGCCATTCCAGGGGTGGCATAATACATGCTGCAGCCCCTGGTAGGCCCTGGGTACACCGATGCCCTGGATACCTGTGGTATGCTGAGACAGGGACTGACAAGGCGGCCCAGTTCCAATTAGTGGATGCACCTAACGTACATGTGTGTTAATTTCGAGAGAGAACAGCTAGGCTGTGGGTCTGATTGGCAGGCCCACAGCCGGAGAAAGTCGTAAACCAATGAAGCAAAAGCAAAAAAATCGGGGTGATCATAGGATTGCAGACCCTACTCTCCTACAGCCTCTACCACGGATCACCTTTAACGACTATGAAAAGACTACAACGGATTCAGAACTTGGCTGCCAAACTACTCTTACATATGAAACCGCAAGACCACATCTTCCCTGCCTTGAAAGCCCTACATTGGTTACCGGTTGCCAGAAGATCCACGTTCAAGCTGCTTTGTATCATCCACAAAGCGATACATGGAATGGGACCGCTCTTTATCAGGAATAAAATCACCAAACACATTCATCATAGGAACCTCTGCTCTAGAGTGGCACCTCGCCTCAAAATCCCAAGATACAAGAACAAAACATGGATGGCACATCCTTCTCTGTTCAAGCAGCCAAAATATGGAACTCTTTACCCTCAACATAAGATCTTCCGACAACCACCTTATCTTCAGAAAACTACTCAAGAATTGGCTCTTCCCCACATAAGCACCATACGGAAACAGAAATATACAGCATATCCCTCTGTGTATAAGCATTTATTTGTGCTATATATATGTACCTATACATGTGTATTGCTTTGTATAAACATGTTGAATACTTATGTTTAAAAAAAAAAGGAATAAATGTTTAAGTACAACACTTGAAAACCAGAGTTTATTGAATGCATATTTAATCTACTTATACTTACTTCCTTTATGCATCTATAACGTTCCGTGTACTTGAATCTATGTATTTATTACTTTCCTCCCCCCCAAAAAATGCACTACCCTATTTCTCATCCTATGCCTCTATCAATATCTTTAATCTACATATACTTACTTCCTTTATGCATCTATAAACTTTCCATGTACTTATGGATCTATATATGTATTACTTTCTTCTAATTCAGCATATCTAATGCACTACCCTATTTCTCACCCTATACCTCTCTCAATATATCTTCTACCTCAGCTCTCTGACTCATCTCCAACCTCTTTCTGCTACTCTTTCTAATGCACTACCCTATTCCTCACCGTATGCCCCTATCAATATATCCTCTACATCCACTCTCTTATTCATCTCAAACCCCATACCACTACTATGACCCCCAAAATAGCCCTTTCTAGACTCTGCCCTACTCTACCCCTCCTTGCACAATCTGACACCTTTTTTACTATACTGATCCCCCAAAACAAGCCATTCAAAACTCTTCCCTCTGACTCTTCCCCTCCACATCCCTTTTTACTCATCCCAAGCCGCCCACTACTGCTATGACGCCCCCCCCAAAAATCTCTAAATCCTTCACTCTTCTATCCCTCCACTATCCTTTTCAATCAAAATAATAGACTAACATGTCCACTTATCAAATTTCATATTTCACTATACTAATTCACCACTAATCCTTTATGGGTTCAGAGTAATGTGCTACTTGCCCCAAAAAGCCATTCAACACCTCATTAGGGGTAGCAAGCACTATATAAATGCAACCCTTTTTCCCTCTTCTATCCCTCCGCTATCCTTCCCCATCTAAATAACTGACTAATATCCACCACTCAAATTACTTTCATATTTCACCATACTAATTCACCACTAATCCTTTATGGGTTCCGGCGGAGTGGGCTACTCGCCGAATAAGCGCTTTAACACCCCATCAGGGGTAACAAGCGCTATATATATATATATATATATATATATATATGCAAACCTCTTTCCTTCTTCTATCCCTCTGCTACCCTTCTCAATCCAAATAACCGACTAACATATCATCCACCACTCAAATTACTTTCATATTTTACTATACTAATTCAACACTAAACCTTTAAAGGGTTCCGGAGTACGATGCTACTCGCCAAAAAAGCACTTCACAGCCCAACAGGGGTAACAAGCGCTATATAAATGCAAACCTTTTTCCCTCCTCTATCCCTCCGCTATCCTTCTCAATCCAAATAACTGACTAATATCCACCACTCAAATTACTTTCATATTTCACTATACTAATTCACCACTAATCCTTCTTGGGTTCCAGAGTAGCGTGCTACTCGTAAAAAAAAAAGCTCTTCAACCCCCCCCATCAGGGGTAACAAGCGCTATATAAATGCAAACCTTTTTCCCTCTTCTATCCCTCCGCTATCCTTCTGAATCCAAATAACCGACTAACCTATCCACCACTCAAATTGCTTTCATATTTCACTATACTAATTCAACACTAATCCTTCTTGGGTTCCGGGGTAGCGCGCTACTCACCGAAAAAGTGCTTTGATGCCTCGTCAGGGGTAGTAAGCGCTATATAAATGCAACTACAATTACAATGTGAGCTCTCATTCCTGGTATAAATCCACACTAGTGTTCATGGACTAGCTGGCATACCACACGGCTGAGTCGAGCGGCTAGAACCTTAGCCAGTATTTTCACATCTACTCCTAACATTGACAGTAGCCTATACGATCCCTCACATCCCCACCTGTCTTAAGAAGCATAACGATGCCGGCATCTCTCATAGATTATGGGAGTATTTCTTTTTACTCAGCCTCTTGCAGGATCTCCAGCAATTTGGGAAGCAGTAAATCACTGTAAGTCTGGTAAAGTTCTATTGGTAATCCATCTGGACCTGGTGTTTTACACCGGGCCATCGTCTGCACAGCTTCACTCAGTTTGTCTAATTGAATCTCAACCCTCAATGCCTGAGCCTGTTATCCCGTAATACGGGAAAGCGGTATGTCCCTGAGGAACTCAAGACCAATGAACTCTGTGTTTTCCAGAGGTTCAAGGTATACTGCAGCCAGATGTTCATACAACTGACTGTCAATTCCTGCCTGCGTGTTTATTATCCTCCCGTCCGGGTGCTTTAACGTAAGCATCAGTGTGGACAGGCGCTCCCTCTTCAGAAGCCATGCTAAAAGTCCCCCTGATTTGTCCCCCACTTTGTGCAACAACTTGCAGTAATCCCGCCTAGTGAGACAGTCAAGTCTGTCCCAGACTTCACTCACCCGGTGGTGGGCCTGTAACAGAGAATCACTGTACGACGCCGTTGTGCCCAAAACATGTTGCAACCAGGACAGCTCATCTTCCGCCTCTTTTAGCTCAGTTTCTAACTTGCGTCACGTCTCCCCAATTTCGGAGAGACACTCCCCACGGAGCACTACTTTTACCGCGTCCCATTCTGTACCTCTAGAGCTAGCAGTGGACCAGTTTACACTAAAGAATCCCACAATCAACTCTTTGAGATCCAAATGGAGCACAGGGTCTCGAATAGGCCTGGGCGAAAATTCCGTTCCGCTCGCGGAAATTGCGATAATTTGACATTTTCGCGTTCCGCGGACAGCGCGAAAATGTAAAAACTTCCGCAATCCGCATCTTACCGGAAATTTTTTTCTTGCTTGCGCTGTAAAAAAATACATTCTCGCATGCGCGTGATCGCCTTACCTGAATCCCCGCGTTCGCCGACAAGTTTTCCCAATCCTGTCGCGTTATCCACGAGATGTTGGATTGTTGGTAGCTATTTGCACTGTCTCGCGACAGTTCGCGCACGGAATAACGTCATTTGTCGCGCGATCACATCATTCGCCGCGCGATCACGTCTTTCTTCTCGCGACCATGCACCGCGAGAGTATGAGATTATTGAGATCTCGAACACGTCATTCTCCACCGCGAGCGAGAGCGTGAGGATGCGGGCACATCATATCGAACGTGAGCGGGCGGGACAAGTGACAACAAGATGGCCGCGCCCGTGAGCAACCGCATGGGTAAGTTGGCGAGCCGCAATCACGCAGAAAATACCGCGAACGGGCAGGAAAAAAACTTCTGCGTCTTCGCGATATTTCCGCATATTTAAGGAGATTTTTAACATTTTTGCGATAGTTTGCGAAAGTGAATATCGCAAATTCCGCCCACCCCTAGTCTCGAAGCACATCAGGACCCAGCTGCCAAATGGGCAGCTTCGGCCTGACACGAACTGAGCCCCATTCCAGCAGGACCGGTGCGTCATCTGAGAGAAATCGTGTGAGGATGTATGTCTGTATGGTGAACGGTACTGCCTCATTAAAGAGGAGAAATCTGTCTAGCCTGCTGTGGACCTCTTGCGTCGGCGTGTAGCAGGTGTAACTCTGCCCCTCCAGGTGCATCTCTCGCCAGATATCCACACACTGCAGACGGCATATCACGTCTCGTATCGCAGCTATCATGTTGGGCTGAATATGTGTTTTTGATGGGTGTCTGTCCATGTTGCCATCCGTCATGCAGTTAAAGTCCTCCCCATATAATAGGCATAGCTGCATAAGGAATGAGGAGTTTTTCTATCTCCCAAAAAACCGCGCTTTCATCTAGTTTAGGAGCATATATGTTGACAAGGCATACCTCCTTTCCATCTAGTGAGCCATGTGTTATTATGTACCAGCCTTCTATGTCTGCTGTGTAATTGTGCAACTGAAAGGGGACTTGGGGCACAACCCATACCAATACCCCCCTCGCATTCGAGTAATATGTTGAAGCATGGAGCTGCCCTCTCCACTTCCTATGCAGTTTCTGAATTTTGGAATCTAATAAATGGGTCTCTTGTAAAATTACTATTTGTGCCCCTTGTCTGCTTAGGTAAGTCTGTACCCTGTATCGCTTTGTGTACATGTTTAGCCCCCTCACATTCCATGTTATTATCTTAAATTGTCCCATCTAACTGGCTATCTGTCCCGGCCCCTGCATTACCCCTCTTTGGTCCGCCACCACCACTGGTGTTAAAAACTGGTTATTCCCCCTCATCAACATTTTAACTTTCCCCTCCCCCGGAAAGACACTGTCCCAACAAATCGTGCATTCCCAAGTACTGAAACCCCTGAGCCCTCCTCCCCTCAACCCGAATTCAAAATAATATACCCCAACATTGAATACACATCAACATCTGCAGCCGATATGTTCTAAATGATCCAATAATGCACTAGTTATTATCTACAGCGCTAATCAATCCTCCTATCTGTCATTCATACACCTTGCATTTAGTCATCCGTTTTCAAATTTGCAGCCCGAGTGGGTTAAGTGCGTTAGACCACAGCCGTGAATCCCACAGCAAATCACCTCAACTCTTGGCCTCCATGCATACCGCCAAACACTCCTTACCCAACCCTCAATCACATCCTATTTCACATTTATACAGCGACCACTCAACACACCCATTTCGTAGCAGGGAAAGGGACAGATGTGAAACTAGAGGGATTACAACTCTGTGCAGAAAAGAAAGATGATAGAAGAATAATGACAGAGAAAAATTGAATGGGAGGGCGGTCTCTGCCAGTCATGCAAAATTGACTAGCTCAGCTATCTGTCTCAATCCTTCCAACAACCTAATGCGCTTGCTCAATCATCCACACCTTCTCGGCCATAAACCATTCATTCTGACTCTCAGTGCGTTCAAAGATTCCACTCAGAAATATACTCATATTTATGGGTTATAGCCAGTTCAATGTTCGTCGGGTTGTGGTGTATCTTCCACTATGTCACCCGTGCTAGCGTCGGAGCAGGACGCCGTGACTACCACCACCAGTGCACTCACTGCCTCTCGGTCTGTACGGTGCTCAATTGGATCTATACGTAGAGGCCTCTGCCTGCCACCTCCATCATCCGCTGACTCCAATTCCAGGGATCCATCCTAGCGGACCACCACCCGCTGTGACGACTTTGAAGACTTTCTGGATCTTCACCTTCTGCCAGTGTCTCTCCTCGTCGTCCACAAACCTGGTGCGTGCGATCTGTCCGCCGCTCTGTGGGATGCTCTTATCTCTCCTTGCACTTCAAGCCAGTCCCACGGGTGTGGTGAAAAAATGCGCATGATCATTGTGTATCACCTTTAATTTAGCTGGGTAGAATACTGCATATTGGAGGCCCATTGCTCTAAGCTTTTGCTTTACCCCACCAAAGGATGCCCTTTGTTGTTGTATTGTTCTCGGGTAATCCGGGAAGATGCGAATGACGTGGTTCTCATATGTGGGGCCTCCCTCTTGGTGAGCTGCTCTTAATATACTGTCTCTGTCTCTATAGTTAAGTACTTTGGTGATTAGTGTCCTGGGAGGCTCGCCCGTGGGAGATTTCGGCATGAGTGCCCTATGTGCCCGTTCAACCACAAAGAAAGCTGACAATTGTGCCGAGGGAAAGGTGTCCCTGACCCACTGCTCTAGGAAGAGTTCCGGAATCCTGCTCTCAGCGCCCTCTGGGAATCCCACGAACCTGAGTTAATCACTCCACGACCTCCCTTCCGCGTCTTCAACTCTACCTGCACCTCCGGAGCAGCAGCAGCAAAGCAATCTACTGGATTCTAGCAGTTCCCCAGGTGAGGTCGCTAGTGCACAAGGGATTAGCCTGAGTCTGGTGGACATGGTGGTCATGCGGGGGCCATCAGAGAGTCTCTCCAATCCACCTCCTCCAGCTGCTCCAGCCAAGCCTCCCAGCAATGCCAGAGGGGGTCTAGGGAGGTCGGGGAGTTGTTGACTAGAGAGCGGTAAATCTTGGATACCTCACCGTTCCCGAGATCACCCATCAGTATTTGGACCTCTAAAGGACTGAATTCTGGGAACGCGGTATCTGTGGGTGTGTAAGGAGTGAGGGCATGTTGGAGTTACAGATACTTTAAAACTAGTTGGGATGCACTGCGTGTGAGTTCTGTAAGTCCAGGAAGGAGCAAATGTGATTCCCTCTCCATACGTCTCTCAGCTGCGAAATTCCAACCACATCCCACTTGCAAAAAGCTTCCAATGTGCCTGCTTTGCCCAGCCAGGTGCCATGCCACAGAGGTGTTTGCAGCATCAGTTTGTTGCCCCATTGTGTGTAGCATAGCACTGAGCGCTTGGCAACTAAGAACGCTCTAGTGACTGTGGGAAGTGTGTGGGGATCTGGGCTCCATAAAGCATCGATTGGATCCGCGAGAATCCAAGGCCGCCTAGCTGGACTCGATAGACCGGGTCGGACTAGCCGCCGGTGAACCAGTCATGAATCACCAGGACGCGAGTGGCCAGATAGTATAGAAAGAGATTGGTCATGTCTATTCCACTGTCATATGGGGCTTTTTGACAGGAGGCGAGTGTTATGCGAGGTCTCGAGGTGTTCCAGAGGAAGGCTGTGGTCATGCTGTTGGGTGATCGGAACCATCCACGAGAGAGGTGTAATTGAAGGTTCTGGATTATGTATAGGAATTGGGGGAGTACCATCATTTTAAATTAGGCGACTCTACCCATCGGGTTGAGAGGAAGGCATTGCCATTTACGGAGGTGCACCTCCTACTTGCCTTGCAGTCATGAAAACAGAAGTAGGGGGGTGACATTGAGTGACCAGGTGAGCTTGAGGAGCAATGCCACCCAGATGCCCAGGTATTTGAAGGAGAGGCATTTAATAAGGATATTTGTCTGCCAGTCTATGCACTCCCTGGAAACGTTCAGTGTGATTAGAATTGACTTGGCCGGGTTCAGGCGGAAGCCTAAGGCCGCTTCAAAGAGCGGAGGAGCTGGAGGCATCTGGGGCCCTAGCGGGCTGGGTCTGCAAGGAAAAGGAGGACATTGTCCGCATAAAGAGCGATGCGGTCCTCGTGTGTTCCCCGCAGACGCAGGCCCACCGCCTTCCAGGTCGCGGGTCCTGCTGCTACCAGGCTCACCCTCCATGAGTCGGATCACACTCCAGGCTGGTGTACAGTGGTTTCTCTGATCCCGGGGTTGTCCCAGATGAGGGGAGTCGCAAGCACGTCGCCTTCCTCCTCAGACACTGCTGCCTTGGTGCCACCACGTAGCTGAGTCCGTCCACACCTATGGCCGATCAGAGACTGCGTCCCCTGGGACCTCCACTGCTGGGGTCTTGGGTGGGGGCACTGCCGGGTCTTCAGGCTGCAGTCGGGGCCTCTTCTTCATGGGCACCGCAGCCCTTTCTCTCACCCCCAGGGTCTGTCACTCGGTTGGAGAGGCCTCCCTCATCCTAGCGCAGCAGGCTCACTCACCCTCAGCCCCGCCGGCCATTTCAGTGCCACCGCGCAGTTGAGTCTGCCCACAATTATGGCTGATCTGGGACCACTTCACTTGAGGCCATCACACCTGGGGTCTTGGGTGGGGACACTGCTGGATCTTTAGGCTGAAGTTGGGGCCTCCTCTTCATAGGCTCCGCGGCCCTGTCTCTCGCTCCTGGGGTCTGTCACACTATTGGAGAGGCCTCCCTAATACCCCGCAGCGTCTTCACTCACCCTCTATACTGCCGGAGGGCAGGGCGGCTCCAACCAGGTCTGCTGCGATGTCTGTGCAGTGACAAAGGGCGTGGCAGATTGGAGGTTTCCTCTCCGTACCTCACCGGTCCTGTTGCTCCCGAGGCGCCAGCTTCCCGGTCTCTCTCCTGGCAGTCAATATCTTGGATTGGGGAGAGCCGCAGGGTATTTTCTTCCAGTCAGCCACCGGCATCGCCGGGCTCACTGTCGGGGACCACCACTGCTTCGGCGGGTCAGATCTTCCTCGGTTTCGACTTTGTTGCAACCCAGCATTTGTCACAGACAGGTTGCGGAGCCTGACCACAGCACTGCCATTTTCTTCTGTGGGTTTGCAGCCATCAGGTCGGCTCCATCTTTGGTGATCGTGTGAGACCACTATTTTCCTGGTTCTAGCCCTTTGTTAGTGGTGTCAGTGCACTATGCGGGCCAGCTCTGGTGACTTTGGATGGCCAAAGGGGGTTTCATGATACAGGTGGATGACAGAGGGGTCTGGAGCACTCATAGAGTGCAACCGCCATCTTGACGCTGGCGCCACGCCCCCAGTCATGCTTAACTTAGAACCAATGCGTAATGTATGCAGCCCACAATCAGAAATAAAATGAAAATACAACACATGAAAAATCCCAAACCGATTTTGAAAAACAGAGCAATTTTAATAAATATAATGAAATCAGAATGACAAAACTCCAATCAGTAGAACCAGAGATATTCAATTTTAAGGTTTTTAGCTATAGGGACCAGATTAGTTCAGCAGAAGAGCTGCCTTCTGAGTCCTGCGTGAAGGCTTCTGAGTGTGATGGAGGAGGTTGGAGGAGCAGGTGGAGCATCACAGATGGACGTTGCTGTGTAGCGAAGAGTCAGCCAGGAATCGAGGCGAGTCATTGTTGTGCCTTTGCATTGGCGGTGACTGTGGGCTGTCATTGCTATGCAAAGAGTGCCTCTCATATTGCCAGTCGCTGCTGGCGGTTGCTGTAGCTCAAAGAGCAGGTCTCACTGGAGCTTCACATTGTTTTCATTGCAGTCAGCGGAGTCTTGGTTGAACATGCTCATTTGCGGTCGTGGAGGAGCCCAAACTTCAGAATTTTCACTTTTTCTTGCAGAGGAGTACACTCTGATGCCAGCCAACGGTTCAGGACCCGGGAAGCACCTCTTGGGGATCAGGGACTCACTCCATCAGAGGCCAGCAGGGCTCAGACAGGTCCAGGTGCATGTCCAGGCAGCTGCAGCAGGTCAGCTGGGCAGTTGCCCGAGAGGCCTCTGGAGCTTGTGTCCCTGTTGCTCACATAGGAGGTCAGCCAACTCACCCTTGGAGTCACTCAGGTTAGCCTGGGATGAAGGTAAGCAGGTCTAGTCTTCTATCTCAGACACCAAGGCAGTCCGCAAGCAGCAGGGCAGTCTAATGGCAGCAGGGCAGTCCTTCTTCTTTAATGTCCACAGGTCCAGGAGTGTTCTCAAGAGTGGATCTGGAGGTCCGATATTTATACCTCCTGTCAGCCTTTGTGTGGAGGAGACTTACTGTCCTACACCCACAATTATTCTGGAAAGTTCTTCCCCTGTAAAGGCTCTAAACTGTGACAAAAGACAGGGTAGGCCATGAGTCAGATTTCTCTGTGTGTGCAGGAGGAAAAGCCCTTTGAAATGTAAGTGAGGCTGGGTACAGCTCCTCCCAGTCATCCTGCCAGGATGGCCCATCCTATCTACATCTATGCCCCTTTTGTGTCACTGTCTGAAAGGAATACAGAAACCCCAACAGCAGAGCCATTTACAGTCATGTGACCCAGGAGACTCGCATAAGGCACAAATGGTTAGGACAAAAAAATTGCAGCTTTCTAAAAGTGCCACTTTCAGAATTGTGACTTAAAACCCGACTTTACCATTTAAGTGGGCTTTCAAATAATCACTCATTGGGACGTAAACAGTATAATTCTATCTGCTCCTAATCCAAACTTATTAAATGTGATAATGTAGCACAGAGTTAGTCAGTGGGAGAGATATCTCGTACAACAGTAAAAAAAATCACTTTAGGAGTTATTCTAATGCCAGGACATGTAAAACTGAAGTACACACGCCCTACTTTGTAAATGCAATGCACCCTGCCCTATGTGCCTTTAGGGCCAGCCTTAGAGGTGATTTATAAGTGTTCAAAAGGAAGGGTTAGGCCTGTAAAAAGGTTTATTTAGCCAGGTGGAAATGGCAGTTCAAAACTGCACTACAGGCTCCAGTGGCAGGCCTGAGAAATCTTTTTCATGGCTATATTAGTGGATGGCAAAATAGGTGCTGCTGGTCCACAAGTAGCATTTAATTCACAGGCCCTGGGTACATGTAATACTGTTTATTAGGGACATACAAGTAAATTAAATGTGGCCATTAGGTGTAGGCCAATGTTACCATATTTTAGGGAGGAAGCACAAGTACTTTAGCACTGGTTAGCAGGACAAACATGCACACAGTCCAAAGACAGAAATCTGGAGGACAGCCTGCAAAAAAGCAATTTCCAGCACCGAATAAGTTTGGGACTATTTAGGGAGGACCATCAGGCTCTCCCTTTTCATACCTGTGACTGTTGCTTGGGCGTGGTAGTCCCCGGCCATAAATACATCAATGCATGTGACACATAAGGAGAAAACTCATTGTGATTTTTTATTTTTCTTAAACAAACTTTCCCTTTTGGGAGATTTTATTGGATGTATAACGAATACAGAGGGAGGAAACATAAAAAGTATACTGAGGGGGCCAGGCAAACAATGTCTGCTCGGCATGCTGTTCTAGCTTCAGTAGAACCGCTGAACCAGAAATCCCTGGATGGCAATCAATCAACTTCATGTCTTCTGTTGCTTCACCTTATTGTAGCTGAGGCCTTTATAGCTGTTTATTATTTTTTGTTCAAAAAGGATTATAGGGCCAGATGTACTGAGAACTGGTCTCAAAATACTGGTAGCAACTTACAACCAGTATGTTTGCGACCAGAGTAGTAATTTGTGAACTGAGCTATGTGCTAATAGGTCGCTTCACAAATAGCCGATTTGTAGCATGTCGTAATTGGTCCTACCTCATGAATAGTTATGAGTTAGTTCGCAAATTGCGACCTACTATTAATCACAGCCATCACAGGGATGGTGGGCTGCTGGTTGTCTGTGATTTGTTTTTTGATAAAGCAATGCTTTTTTTTTTAATGCAGCCTCTTCCCCCGTTTAAAAAAGAAAAGTTTCTTTCCTCAGGTGGCTACTCCTGCTAAACAATACTGACGTCTGGTTCCCCATATACGTGGCCACAGTGAATCCCCCCTACTTAAAAATGGACTGCAAGACCCTTATACATGCTCTCATGTTGACTAAAATGCTGTACTATGTACCGTTGTGTACCTCTGTATTGTAATTGTTTTTTTGTTTGTCTGAAAAATCAATAAAATAACTTACAAAAAGGAAAATTTTTGTTTTTTTGTTTGTTTAAGAAAACACAGTGGTCCTGTTAACCACTGCCTCCTCTTAAACAAACTTCATTTTTACATTTGCAAGCGTTGCAAATAGGTTACCACTGTTTATAAACAGTAAAGTATTAAAGTTTTGCGATCGGAATTCGGTCTCAAAATATCAATATGTACCATTGTGATTCAGTGTTTGGAAGGGAAACCCTAAAATTGCCCCTCCCAAAATACCAAATTGGTCACAAACCTAAATTGCGATTTAGTAACGTTACTAAATCCCAGTTTGGGTTTCATTTATACCAAATTGATTTTTGCGGTCACAAAAAGGATGATTCAATAGAATTGACCTGTTAATGTAAAAAGCATCAGTACATCTGGCTTGATAGAGGGCAAATTTGCTCTGGCATTTGTAGGGGTGTATTATAATCATGGGTAGCCCGCATCCACATATGAGCTTTTATCATGTGAACATCTGTGCCATTAGATCGTGTATTGTACTAACGTGCAAGGTAAAGTGATAGGTACATTTTCATATAACGTTTAGAAATCAGCACTTCAATATAACATGGTGAAACTCTTAACGTAAAGAATTGTACGTGACAAATGAACGTTATAATTTGTATGCTTATGTAACGCATTGACTTAAAGATGGTCAGTAACCACGATCATGTATACGCGTGTTTATGAATTTATGTGCTGTATCTTATGATAGACGAATTTCATAGGCCTAACGCGTATTTCTTCTGCTGCTCTCCGGGTAGGTTTATCAGCAGAATTCATGTGCATGCAGAATTTGCTCTCTCACGTTTTCCGTTGCAGGTGAAGAAATGCATCTTTGTTAGTAAGAATAATGCGTCCACTACTATTGATAATGACATTACTCTTAGTCCTACTCCCTTGCCTTCCTTTATCACAAGTGAGGCCCCGCCTCCCTCTAGACCCACCCCCAGCCCATAAAAACTCTGCCCACCCCCATCTCCACCTGTACGTAAACAAGCTGAGCTAGAACTCAGATGTACCGCACCGGGAGGGAGGAAGGGTCCTTGAAGGAAGGCGAGGGAGTGGCACTAGGAGTAATGCCATTATCAATAGTAATGGACGCTTTATCTCCCGTCCCTCCCTTGCCTTCCTTCATCAAAAGTGAGGACATAGCAAGCAGAAGAAAACAGAGATGGACAACTGGGTAATATGATAAAGAACACCAAAAATTAACAATGTGCCCTAAACCCAGCAGATCAACAATTCTGGTCCCTCATAGAGCACAAGACCCTGTGGCCCAGAGCAATATCCAAACGTTCCAGACTAGCAATCCGAAAGTGACGCACAAACGAAGAGGGAGAAGACCAAGTCACAGCCCTACAGACCTCCACCACAGAGGTACCCTGCAATTCATCAACCGTAGCTGCCATGCTGCGAGAAGAACGTCTCTGAACTCCCACAAGAGGCTCCACCCCTCGAAGTTGGGAAGCCAGCAAGACCCAGGACCGAATCCAACGACCCAACGTAGCAGTGGAAGGCTCAACACCCACTGTAGCAGGACCAAAGTCAACAAACAAAGTGTCCCCCTTCCGGAAGGACTCCACAACCTGCAGGTACCACAGTAAAGTGCGCTGCATATCCAGACAGTGCAAACGAGACTCTTCAGCCGAGGAAGGAGCAGGAAAGAATTCAGGCAAAATCACCACCTGACTGAGATGAAACGCCGAATAGACCTCAGGGACAAAGGACCGTATCGGCACCAAAACCACCCGATCCGAAAAGATCTTGCAGAAAGGATATTAACAAGACAAAGACCCCAACACACCCAAGCGGCGCGCCAAGGTGACGGCCACCCAAAAACAAAACCGAAAAGTCAAGAGTCTCAACTCGAGACTCCCAAGGGGCTCAAAGGGAGGACCGGACAGGACATCCAACACCAGCAGCAAATACCACGAAGGAAAGGACCTGACAAGGCGAGGAAACAAGACCCTGAAACAAAAATGAGGCATCACACCCCGTCATCCCTCAAACGATGCCAGGAGCCCTGAAAAGCCTGAAGAGCTGCCCACTGCACCCGCAGAGAAGTCACCGACAACCCCAGAAGAGCCCTATCCAGAAGGAACGGCATCTCTAAAAAGAGGACAGCAACTGATGGATCCATTTCCGTAGCAGCACACCGGACGCAAAGGCCCGCCAATACCCAGCAGAGGACAGAAGAGCGGAGGACCTACGGGAAGCCCGTAAAGCAACAGCCAAATGGACAAGAACCCCCAACACAGTTAAGCCCTGCCACATAATCACCAGGCCGACAGGTGTAACCCCTGCACGGAGCACAGGGGCAGTGCTGGAAACACCAAAGGGGACGGAACCACCAGAAGGACCGACTCCCGGTTGTAACACAATCTGGTCAGGAGAGGCCCAGAGCAGCGGAAAGGGAGGGAAGGCACACAGAAGACCCCGAGGCCAAGGAGAGGCCAGGCCGTCCACTCCCAGGGCCCCAGGACACCGGCCCAGAGAACAAAACAGGCCCACCGTGGCATTGACCAGGTCCGCAAACTGGTCCATCACCACTTGGAGGCCCCAATGACCCACCAATTGGTCGAACAAACCGGGAAGGAGGGAGAAATCCCGGGACGACGGAATGCCCCTGCCCAAATGAGCCACCCGCACATCATCCACCCCCGAACGTAGAGAGCAGACAGACCCAGCACACAGACCTGAGCTCACAGGAAGACGTCGCTGGCAATCAAGGTCAAGGACCTGGACCAGGTCCCTCCCTGATGGTAGACAAAGGACTACGCCACCAGAATGTCAGTATGAACCAACACCCAATGGCTCCGCAGAGAGACCTGAAAGTGAACCAGGGCCAGGCAAACTGCCCTCACCTCCTGCTAGTTCGAAGACCACCGGAAGTACAGCAGGGATCAGCCCCCCGAACCAGCTCCGACCCCAGCCAAGCACCTCACCTGGACCGGCCGGCAGCAGAAGACACAACAAGCAGAGCAGGGGGAGCCAAGGAAATCACGGCCAGAAGAAAACACCAGCAGAGCCACCAGGAGAGCCCCACACGAAACAGGACAGGCACAGGCAGTGGAGACAAAAGACTCCGAGACCCCATTGACTGACACCACAGGATCCAGCTGGCCAGAAGAAAAGGGTGAAAATAAGCCCATGGAACTAGAAACATCACATTAGCCAAAAGCCCCTGCACCCACAGCCACTCCACCATAGGGGGAGCCCCCAGGGACATCAAGGCCAGAACCAGCGACACAAGAGAGACCAGGCGCTGTACGGACAAGTAACCAGGCCGACTGAAGACCGGAAACAAGCCCCGATGAACACGAGGTCTTGAGAGGGGGACAAAGAAGAAATTCGCAATACACCAAAAAGCTGCGCCCCGGCAGAACCACCAAGGCAGCCCCGAAAAAGAGACCTGTCAGCTGCATGTAGCAAGAGTTCGACCAAGAATGATGAAAGAATACCCCGTCTGTAGGAAGTAGATCAAAGAGAGGAGTCATGACCTCTGTGAAGACCATGGGAAAGGACTAGAGGCCGAAGGGAAGAACGCAAAATTGAAAATGGGCGCCTCCCACTGCGAGCCTCAGAAACGCAGAGAGAGGCGTCCCCGAAAACCAAGGAGGCAAAAAAACTCACCGAGCCGAACCCAATGAAGAACCGCTGGAAGGGACAACACACAGAAGGAAACAGCCCAAACCCAGGAGTCGACCCAATGGAGACCCAGAATGGGCCGAAAACCACCGGACACTGTCAGTAACGGGAACAGAAAGGAATAGGCACGGTGCCGACATACGTGACCGGACTCCGACAGAAGGCCCGATCGGCAAGCAAACAGGACACCCCATCCAGCAGAGCCACTCTGCGCGGACCGGAGTGAGGCACCAGAGCCAACCGAACCCCAGCATTCGGAGGAACCTGCCAAAAGACAATCACGGAACCACAAGCAACCTAGCGGAGGAACCAGCAATCCGAAATGTCCCAGCGCCACCCCGGAATTAAAAAACAGAGCCGGCTACCGACTGACAGGGATTATCCAGACAGCAGTAGCAGGGACGCTACAGGGCAGAGCCCATAGGCGTGGAGGCAGCGTGTATGGGAGAAAAACTGGGCCAAAACCGCTCCCACAGGAAAGACGGATGAGACACCCACTTTGGTGGATGACCGAGAGGCCCCAGTCCAAGGCACACAAGATGAAGCCGAAAGCCCATCACAAGGCAAGGCATGCATAGGCTCCAAGGTGGCCAGAAGGACAGAGGATTCCGAGCCACCCCAAACAGCTGCTGCCAATTCCACTAAATCCTGCATCACGGAGGGCGCAGAAGAAGCAGTGAACAGGCCAGTCCCCAGCGCCAAGGCAGCAGCCGCAAACGCCTTCCCAAGGACAGTGACCACCTACCCATCCATCGCATCAGACAGGGTACAAACCTCAGGCAGACCAGCTGACTCACAGTATGGCCAGGATAGAGTCCAACTGTACAATGTTAAGAAAGGGGTCAACCCCCTCCAACAAGCAAAGCGTCCGGAGGAAGTGAGGACCCGCAGTACGTCCATTGCATGCCACTGTCACAGCACCATCTCCCACACTGGGCCCGAAGGGCAGGCCCAACCGGGAGGGCTTGGTGCACCGAGGAAAAAGATTCCCACTGACCTTGCCCAGCTGTAAATGAGGAAAACCCAAATGTCCCACACAGGAGCCAGAATGTCCCACATCACCTCCCCGGAGACATACACACCGCCAGAGGCGGGAGAAGGACCCTCCTCAACAGAAGGGGACCAGTCATCCACAGGATCCAATGGACCAGGACGGGACAGACCAGAATGGCACCGCCGAGCCCGCAGAGCACTGGATAAAGCAGCCTCAATCAAGCCCTGCACAATCCATAGACATGAGAGGCACTTTACCCTCCACTGAGCCCAGGCTTCCAGGCCGCTCCAGGGGGGACTTGAGACCCATCAGCAGAAGATGAAGAAGAGGACACCAGAACGTCCCCACTGAAACAACCTCATGCGACCCAGGACTGCAAGAAACCGGAGAGATCACTCCCCAGCAGCCCCATGACAAGGTGGAAATACGACCACGCCGGTCAATACAAATCACCACCAAAAACAGCAGAAAGGGTCCAAAAGAAACAAAGAATGGGTTAAAAACCTGGCCTACCAGGTTTCCATCGATGTGCACCGTAAAGGCCACCTTGCTGCCTTAACCCGGAAACACAGCCCCAGCCGTAGGAGGACTGTCGGACTCCGTTGCGGCTTCCTGTGCAAGTGTTCCACCCCTCGCTCACAAGGAGACCGTGGAGACACAGCATGCTGGGAGAACGCTGCCGAGGGCACCGCCGACGGAGAGACCCAAACCGAAGACTCCCCGGCACCGCCACAGGGAGAAAGCCAAAGGTAAGTCTCACCTAGGGAGACAAAAAAGAACAGGTGGAGGTGGAGGCGGGCAGAGTTTTGATGTGCTGGGGGTGGGTCTAGAGGGAGGCGGGGCCTCACTTGTGATGAAGGAAGGCGAGGGAGGAACGGGAGGTAATGTCTTTGTTTTAGGAGTTAGGCTTAGGGAGGAGAAGATACATCGAACGGCGGTGCTGATAATGTGGGACGGTGTTATTTCTCACCAGAGCCACCTGGGAATCAAGGTAATCGAGCCAAAGCCTGGGAGCATCGCAGGCGCATGGAAAGTTACCTACAAGGAGTTGTCTTTCATGTATGGGGTGATGCGCACAGCCTTATGGGAGTTTGTATTAAATTCTTGTACTGGAGTTAGTGACAGAGTCCTGGTACTTCTGTCTTGCCTTGATAGAAGAGAACATCTTAGAATGAGCTCTGTAGCTTTATGCTACTTGACCCATTCAATGTGAATGGTCTTCTTAGGAAGCCTTCATGAGCTGACACCTTTTCAGACCTTGCCTTGGGGAATGCTAAGTAGGGATGTCACGTTAGTGATAGAGAAGGGACAGACTAATGCTTTTTACCCAAAAACCACCACTGAAGGGGGCTTTGGACACTAGAGTGGTGATATTCTGTGTTCTGGTCCTTGAATTAGTTATTTTGTGTATGCTGCACTGTTTTAACTTCATCCGTAGGTTTGGCTTTGTATTAGTTCCAATGTATTTCTACACCCTTATTTTGAGGTGTTTGCATATCCAACTGTTTTTGGCTTTGCAATAAACTAACTAACTTTGAATCGGGAGTCTGTGATTCTTCGGAGTCATGGTTCATTGGAACTGTAATGAATAATTGGTTAACAATAAGATTCTTCCCCTCTAAAATTTCAAGCAGACAAAAAGAGACATCGGCCAGGGGTTGAAGAGTAAGTCTAGAACGTGGGACCAGGCTCCTTCAGGCTCTTAGGGCCAGATGTATCAAGCTAAATTGCGTTCGCAAACAGTGTTTGCGATCGCAATTTAGCTGTGTGCTATGTAGGTAGGCAAATATCTACTCGCAAAATAAGGAATCACAAAAATTGCGATTCCTTATTTTGTGCATGCATTTAGAGAATCGCAATTTGCGATTCCCTAAATGCTATGCTAGTAGGCATCGCAAATTGCGATATTGCCATAAGGAATCGCAAATTACCACCAACTTCAAGTTGGTGGTAAGTTGCGATTTCCTTTAAAAAAACACTTTTTTTAAAGTGCCATGTGGCACACCTACATGTGCCACATGCGCACACATGCACAATTCAGGGGTGCAACAGGGTGTCCTTTTGGAACCTTTGTACCCTTGAAATTGCGTGCGCAATTTGCGAGTACCTACTGGGTACTCGCAAATTGCCTGCGCAATTCCCATTCATTCCTATGGGCGAGACGCAAATAAGGAATGTGTAGGAATCACAAAAATTATTGCGATTCCTACCTACATAGCATTTTGCGAGTCCTCAATAACGATTCCCTAAAAATCGCTATTAAGGACTCGCAAAATGCTACAATGATACATCTGGCCCATAGTCCCTTATGTGTAGGCAGAACTCCTAAGCACCACAGGGACATTTATTTTTAGCTTTGCAAAAAGAAACTTATTTTTGGGGGATTTGTTTCTACAAAACAAAAAATGGTGACTGCCCGTCATAACATGTCAGCCTGGTCGCCATTGCAGAATAGATCACAAGTATGGAGGCTTGTGTTTGCTGCGCACTTTTCACAGGTGTGTAACCACCACTATTTTAGACGTGAATCTGCACATTTTTCATTTATTAGCTTATTGAAAATCTTTACTGTCCATAGTTACATAATTTCACATACAATTGTATCTGATGAGATCAAACTCAATAGTTTGTAAAGAATGACAGTGTTCATGTACTCCAACAAAGACACTACATGTGCAAATTTACAAATGTATACATTCATGGATACTGAAGCCCAATGCATTTCGGAACATACTAGTTCCTTCCTCAGGGGCAATTCTTCAATAGGCAGTTTATGTCTTGCGTAAACCGATGGTCCTAACGGGATGAAATCTCGTGGAGGTTTAACATGCACGTTTGTCTATGTAGCACCCATTATGTCGAGTATCTGAAGTTTATGTAGTCGCGTTCGCCAGAATAATCTTCCGTGATGCTGTGAGCCATTGACATATTTGTAGACAGGTGTCCCATGGCGACGGCAGCACTTTCATCGAAAAAGCCCCATCAATCTGGCATGGATCTCTAAACGTTGTACATAGGGCGATGCTGGACTGGTAAAGGTAGAGCCTCCATAACCCCAGACTCTTTGTGGGGAACCAGCAAAGGTCTAAATATAGAATAGTATCAACATACATCAGTGCTTAATTTGTAAAAGAATAAGTGCCTGGGCCCAAAGTTTTGCTCAGAAGCTGGCATGGCGCTATTGAATACCGTGTTGCCCAATACCAAAGCTGCGTGGTCTTAAATCCACATCAGGTCTCTTTCATTCACCACCAGACACTCCCTGCCACTTCATGTCACTCCATCTTTTTCCATATTTTTCTTCCTCCTTCTTTTCCACTTTTTTTGTCACTTGCTAAGTCTGGGTCAAAATCTGATTAAAAAAAAAATGCCAAAATGCCGGTCCCCAAAAATGAGTGCCGGTTGGCACCACCTGGAACCACGGCTTAAATTAAGCATTGTTTATATTTTAGCAGTATCTGATGCCCTTTGGATTACAAATTGGACCGTATCCTTACTAGAGACGGTCCTAGAGAGGTTTACTACTCAAAATGTGGTTGTATTTTATATAATTCGATATTTGAATCCCATTTGCTGAGGCATGAATCATGGATTCTGAAAATGATTAAGACATTCAGTGTTTTTGGGCATGCGCCTCTATACTGTATAACTCCTTGCCGCCCCCAACATGTTTAAAGTGAGCCGCTCAGGGTCTTAGTTTTTATTTGCAGCATGACATTGACTTTCATTTACTTGCTTTCTTGTGCCATTAGTTGATATTCTTTCTGAAACCAACAAATTAATCGCAGACTCATCTCCTGGGAACAGAGCGAATTACCGTAACTACTGTACAGAGAGGCTGGGAGCCCATTGGGACCTTTCAGATGTCACACCACAGTGAAAGCTGAAAAGTGAAGTGTGTGTGTGTTTGGTCCTCTGGGAGGAGCCGGTGTTGTTGCACAGAGTTCCTCACCAGGGCCTATTCTTGTGTGCACGCCTGAGGTCGCCCCTGGTGTGTATTTAATGAACGACTCATTAAAACACAGTAACTTCTTTGTGTTCAGGGAATATCTCACCCTGGAGAGAAAATGGTCTGGTAAATTTTAATGAGCCCAGGCCCATCTCGATTGGGAGATGGAAAGCGTTTTTACTAATTGTAATTACAGGAAAAGGCAGGAGTGTTAAAAAGGCAATGCTTAGACGAAATATGCATTCATCATAGTAAAAAAGGATCAGATATAGTTAGATAGCTTCAGTTTTGTGCAAACGTCATGGGTTTTATTGATAGTACCCTTCTGCACCCAGAAACTATGAGCCACCACTACTTAGATAAACATGCAAAATGTTTAAATGGCAAAACAAGCATTGGGGAAGCCAGTGGGATGCTGTTTCCCAACGTTGTACATTAGCTTAAAAAAGCATTTGTTTGCCAATGATGGGTCTAGTTTGCCCAACAAAAAACAAAAAAAACCCAATAAATTAAAGAGGGCAACAACGAGGGTGTGTCATTTTGTACTGAAGTAAACAAAACGTGATGGGAGAGATGCTAAAAATTTCCTCAGCCACTGTTAATTATTCAGTACATTCCAATCCATCGTTTTTTTGCCCACAGTGCCACTTCAGATCAGAACTAGCTATATGCAAATCAACCTTGAACTTGGCCCAATAGAAACAGTCCTGCCCAAACTCCCAAGTCAGGTTCTCCCTGAAACAGAACACATCACCCTAGTTGGGGCTCTTCAGTTGGGCACAGCTGGATTCCAGTGGTAAAGTGAGCACAGGATCCACATCTGGGCGTACCCGTCGCAATTAGGGCATCCCACTAAAATAAACAAAAAAGTGATGAAGGAGATATCTTTTTGTCCCTCCCTCTGACTGACTTTCCAGCCTTTCTCTCTTCTTATCTTCCTCCTGGTCGAAGTCAGTGGCGTAACGAAACTTGAGGAGACCCTCCTGCAAAGTTCACAGAAGGGGCCCCTACTCTTCGGACCCAGTCAGGAGCTTTAAGACCAGGGGCCCCACTGCCTGTGCACAGTGTCGGCGGGGGCCCCCTGGAGCTCGGGGGCTCCCCGCACCGCATGGGATGCGGGGGCTATTGTTACTCCACTTGTCGAAGTAAGATGATGAAAATAATGTCTTCCTAAAAATGAATGCCGGTGCCCACCCCCTGAAATTAACAGCACAAATTGAGCACTACTCACAAAAGGCACAATTTTCAAAGAATGTGTCCACTTAAATTCAAATTCAGTTATCAAAAAGGTCATTTGAGTGAACACATTCCAAATTCAGATTCAAAGATTCATGATTCCACAAATTTACCCTCGCAGAGTGGATTTGGAAGAACGGAAATTCCACTAATTTGGTTTTCAATCAGGATTGTAGGTGCTGTGGGAGAGTGTTGCTCCAGGATGAGTCTATATAAAGATCAGATCAGATAGCAGTAAGTTGATGGATGTTCATTTTCCCTAGCAGATAGATGCCCAACCTTTAAATGCATGCATATTTGCTTCTATCAAGGGCAGGAGAGGGTTTTCAAGGGCAGGAGTGTGGAGAGAAAATCACTGTATATTGTTCGGTTTTAAGGGGTTGGGATTTATCCATGTAGGTGAAATAGTCTACCAGGGCAGTAAAAGCAAAACATTTTATATTTATAAATAAACATTTTCATCTATTTTATGCATGTAGAATTTTCTAGCTCGTGCATACATTTTATAGATGTGATACCCCTGGAAATCTCTGACTGACTTACATTTCCGCTAGTATGCCTGGGATTTCGTGGGATTCTTGTAAAAGATGTACACTTTCTTCGAAGATAGGAGTACCTGTACTTTAGCATATTTACAACTTTCAGTCCTCACCCTCTACTCCAATGGGCCAAAATACATGCTCTTTTTTAATTACTTGCATAGTATTTTCCCTTTTCTCTTTTCCCTAATGGATTTATCAAATCAAGATTGGGTTTTTGGGAATTTAGCTTACATGGGCCTCACAGAAAATTACTTGTCAAACTCTGGGCTATGAAGAATTTCCATTCAAGGACAGTTTTTGGATTGAAGTCATTTGACATGTCTCATCTAAAATTCATGAGGTACATTCACTTCAAATCCTTAATTAAGAGGATTTTATTTAAATCAGTCTCCATTATGCACTGGTCTTACAAGCATGTTGGCCCAGTTTTCTGAAGAGTAGCGGCCAGATTAACAAATTGTAATTGCATTTATATAGCTCTTACTACTCCTGATGAGGCGTCGAAGCGCTTTTTAGGTGAGTAGCACGCTAATCCAGAACCCAAAAAAGATTTGAGGTGAATTAGTGTAGTGAAATATGAAATTAATTTGAGCGGTGGGAATGTTAGTCTTATTTGGATTGAAAAGGATAGTGAAGGGATAGAAGAGGGAAGGGTTTGCATTTATATAGCTCTTGCTACCCCTGGTGAGGGGTTGAAGCACTTTTCGGCGAGGTTCACGATACTCCACAATTGAATTGGCGGTCACAATGCCAGCAAATCACGAAATCACAGACTTTGCAACTGAAAAATGTTCCCAACTTACAAAATTCCTTTTAAGACCCAACAGACCTCAAAAAGGAGGGAGACATGAAAGTTGCATCCTGCTCCTCGTTGTATTTTGGAATTAATTGGATCAGTGGTTTGCGAATGCAATTGCAGTCACAATTTTTAAACAGAACAGTACCTAGGTAAATTTGGATGAATGTAACTAAATCTAATGTGATGATCAAAACATTTACATTAGAGTGTATCAGAACAAGGAGGCAATTGTTGTTTAAATAGCTTTTCTTTAACAGGTTTTATTGGTCTTTTTAACAGGTTCTGCAGTTGATTTGTGTTTTACTTGTATTAGGTCCCAGACTGATTCTTGCCTATGATCAGTCAGCCAGCAAGTGTTTGCCCCATTTTATTTCCGTCGGAATCTTTTTTATTGCATTTTTTGTGTACATTCATTGCATATTATGGCCTTATAGCCTGCCGTATGGGCTATACCGGCTATTAAATGCCCGCTACCGCGTTAAAGGCCCGAGTCGAAGGCGAGGGACTTTAACAAAGCAGCAGGACTTTAATTGCTGGTATAGCCCTGCTACGAAGGGCTATAAGGCTATTAGAACATTCTGCCACTAGAGGGCAGAATGTTCTAACAAATAAAGCCTTCAGGGAGCGTGGGGGATTCGGGCTCCCTGAAGCCTTTGTTCACAGCCAGAGCTGTGAACAAAGAAACTTTGGAATCTTGGAGCTCCGGGCTTATACCAGCCATTATAAGCCCTGAGCACTCCATTATTTCAATGGACCTACCAACATTCCAATGTTCTAATATAGCCTTATAGCCCGCCGTAGCGGGCTATACCGGCTGTTAAAGGCCCGCTGCAGCGTTAAAGGCCCGAGCCGAAGGCGAGGGACTTTAACAAAGCAGAGGGACTTTAAAAGCCGGTATAGCCCTGCTACGAAGGGCTATAAGGCTATTAGAACATTCTGCCACTAGAGGGCAGAATGTTCTAACAAATTAAACAAAGCCTTCAGGGAGCGCGATGGGATTGAAATCCCCTCAGGCTCCCTGAAGCCTTTGTTCACAGCCACAGCTGTGAACAAAGACACATTGGAATGTTGGAGCTCCGGGCTTATACCAGCCATTATAAGCCCGGAGCACTCCATTGTTTTCAATGGAGCTCCCAACATTCCAATGTTCTAATATAGCCTTATAGCCCGCCGTACGGGCTATACCGGCTATTAAAGGCCCGCTACCGCGTTAAAAGCCCGAGCCGAAGGCAGGGACTTTAACAAGGTAGCGGGACTTAGCCGGTATAGCCCTGCTACGAAGGGCTATAAGGTTATTAGAACATTTTGCCACTAGAGGGCAGAATGTTCTAACAAATAAAACAAAGGCCTCTCAAATTTCGAGGGGATTTAAATCCCCTCGAGCTCCGAGAGGCCTTTGTAAGACATTGGAATGTTGCTCTGCCATATGCAAAAGATGCATGATGCATGAAATAAACAGCAATAACAGCGAGGAGCATCAGTGCAATAAACAGAAGTGTCAGTAAACATGATATGAAATAGAAATGACAAAAGGAAAAATAAAAGGAGAATTCTTTCTAAGCAGGGGACATCAATAGTGGAGTCCTCGCCATTTTTCAACAGGAGGGGTGGACTACAATGCACCATTACAGAGAAACAATTTAAATGAGGAATACACCAATATCTACCATATTGGGGGCGGGGAAGGGCGCATTCAGGGGGAAGTGACAGGCACACCAGGCGACAAATCAGGGACTGGGGGGTTGCCACAATAGCTGGAAACGAGGATGCCTTGGGCGGTGTATCGGCAGGCGCTAAGGCAGCTTGGCAAGTGTTTACCCCATAGAGGTTAGTAGGCCAAGGGCTTTCTAAGTCAAGGAAAAATTAGCTGATATTTTTTCCTCACTGGTAAAATCCTTCTTCACATATTGATTTTCTTCTCCCCATTTGTGGCATTTCTCCACTGTGTTGTACTCTTGCTTGTTTGGTGGGTGGAGATTTGACCTGAAGTGTTAGGGCTGTATCCCCTTTTCCTTGTTTTGGGTGGATCCCTGCTTCTCTGGTTCGTGTACAACCTACTTGTGTCTTTGCGGAGCAACAGGGAAGGTATCGGAGTGAGAGGCTGTCGATCCAACTGAAGGCTTGCTTAGAGGTCCACAATCTTGGCGCTGTTTCGATCTCTCTCAGCCAGATCGAACAGCATCTTTCTTATAGGACACATTGATACTGTTGCATCTCTGACATCTCTGGTTCATTAAGCATGCACAGGGTCAGATCACCCTTTAGAATACACAATACCACCTTCTGCGTGGCAGCACTGCTGGTGCATCGACACGCCAAGGTAAGACGTTTTGCTCGTCTGCTGCAGTTATTTCACGCCATTTGTTAGCTCCTCCACCATTGGTTAAAAATTTTCAATTCATCAAATCTGTTCAGCTGTAGGTCATCTATACTAACTTTCCCTTCCATTAGTGTCTCCACTTCCCAAAACCTAAAGCGATCTCATTAACAGTTTAAATAAGGCAGAAGGGTGCAATAGTTCTGCTCTCTCTTCAAGTTCATTCTTTCCCTCACCATCAGATAGCAATAATAAATCTAAGAAACTCTTACTGGTGGAGTCTCTTTTATGCTGACCAATCTTAGTTAAAAGAAGTGTCTACCTCATAGCTGGGGAATGCCTCTCTAGATGTCTATAAAGTCATTCATTGTAACTAAGGCTCCCTGTTTTCCGTTTTTACTGATTTTTACAGATAAATACAGACAAAAAACCATTCATTTTTCTGTCTGTATTTATTTTTAAATGTGGATAAAAACGGAAATTGGGTTGTTTTTGTGTGATTCTAAATGCTGTCAATCATGACTGCCAGGATAATAGCTTTGCGGATTGACAGGCAAGGGGGTTAAAAAATATAGGGGTTTTAGGAAAGAGCCTTAAACAGTAGTAGATTTGCACAACCATGATACTAAAATGTACATATTTTTCTTGCACATGCATAATTTGCCACCTGCGTGTGTACATATCATTGAAACCTGTCAGGCGTCAGGCAAGAGTGCACATTAACTGGTTAAATAAATGCAGAAGTATACACATTTCATCAATTTCTTTCACAAAAACTAAAATAAATAAGGATACATACAGGTAAAATGTACAAAAAATAAATATGGATAAATACAGACGGAAATGACAAAAATATAAACACCATAAAACCGGGAGCCCTAATTGTAACCAGCTAAAACAAAATGGTGATTGTCATACACAGACATTGACCTACTAAACTAAACAGTACATCTAACGTTCTAAAGAGGATTTCTGGAAAAATAAGACAACATTTGCAGCTGCATTTGTGAGTCTATTAACAATCCAAAGAAAATGTTAAGACTCTGAAGTCTTTTATTAAAGCCTGTTGTACCACCTCTGCTGTTTCTCCTTCATATGAATTTTGCGAAGACCTGGAACAGATTTTTTCCTCTAAATTTCAATGATGGATGAATATTAAGAACATGCATTCAGGGGAGGAGCCTAGCGCGCAACCAAGATAGCCGCGTAGGTGCGAGGCTCCCGAGGACCTCTGCGACCTCCTACGTTTATCCTGTCTTCATCCTGCATCGGTTGAGGGGACTGTGTCGGTGAGCCTGAGCCGAGGTGGTACCCGTTTCCCGTTTTCGAATCGGACCTCGGGTGCCGGAGTGAGCACCGATTGAAGTTTGCGGCCTCCTTCGCTCCTGACCCCGGACTCGCGTTTGGGGGCGACCCGGTGACAAAGTGAACAACAACGGCGGGCTGGGCCTGGCGAGTCGCGTACCCCGCACTTTCACTTTCACTTTCGCGCCCCCTTGCCGTCTTTGCAAGTGGGATCGCGGCGCTCTTTGTGTGGGGGTGGCCTCGCTGGGTGACCCAGCCTGCCTGCCTGCTGTGGCCCGCTCCGCCGTCCTGGGGTGACCCCCCGGAGCCCGTGGCCTTGATTGCTTGCCTTTTACTGCGAGGCTGGTGAGGGTGTGAGACCCGCGACGATGGCCACGAAACAAGATGGCGATCGGTTGAAGGCCAAGTCGACCCGGCGTGGCGCCGCACATCAGGCCAACATCATGGACCGCTACACCCTCCCGAAAGGATCTCCCGGTGGACCGCACAAGTCCTCTGAGTGCCCTCCGGATGCCCCGGATTTGCCCACAGAGTTGACTCTGCAAGACGTCATGGGCGCCATTGCTGAGATGAAGGCCTCGGTGGGCCAGCGGTTTGACACCTTAGCCCATAAAATCGACGCGGTCCTAGTGGATGTCAACCTGGTGAGGGCTGATCTCTCCAAGACCAACGACCGGGTTGATTCTTTGGCCCACACCGCGTCGGGCCTCACGACTGAGGTGGCGGCCCTCCAAACGGAGGTGCACCGACTTCGTCAGGCGAGTGCGCTTATGGATCGGCGCCTGGAAGATTCCGAGAGTCGGGCCCGGAGGAATAACATCCGCATCATCGGAGTACCCGAGGGACGGGAGGAAGCGGCGGCGGATCTTTTTGTAGAGGACCTGATCGCTACCCATCTCCAGCCTCGGGGACTGAGTAAATTCTTTGCCGTGGAGAGGGCCCACAGAGTTCCCGGGGGAAGGCCGAAGGTCGGAGCCCCTCCGCGGCCTCTCATTGCCCGGATTTTTAACTTTCGGGACAGGGACGTGATCTTGCAAGCCTCCAGACTGCAAGGGCCGATTAAGCTGGAAAATATGGAGGTGAACTTTTATCCCGATTTCACTCAAGCGGTCCAGAAACAGAGACTGAGTTTCCTGGGTGTTAAACGCCGGCTCCGGGACATGAACTTAAAATACGCCATGCTCTTCCCGGCCAAGCTGCGGGTAGAGGTGGATGGTCGCACGCACTTTTTTGATCGTCCCGAAGCAGCCGGGGACTGGCTGGACACTCTGTCTGGGGGTAGTGCTCGTGATGGTGGGGGGGGGGGCGGCGGGAGGAGACGGCCCACTGGATCGGGACTGAGGGGTTGATATTGGGCCTCACTCTGGACGACTATGATGCCACTTTCGACCAAGCTTCTGTCTTTGTTCTTTCCCCTCCCTTGGAGGTTGTGTGGGGTCTAGAAGGGGTACTCTTTCCTCCTCTAGGGGGTCTAGCTAGTTTTACTATATAGGGGCGACAGGCACACTGCAAGTTGGGGGGGCTGTCTGGGCTCATGCAGGGGTGCAGGGAGGGGGGAGTTTTGTTGGGGTGGGTGGGTTGGGGTGGGGTGTTGTTCGTTTCTACCACAAGGCAAAAGCATCGTTGTGTCATTTCTAAAGTGCTCTCTGGGGGACGAGTGATGGCTTCTGTTTATGATGGGGGGTAGGGGACTGAGTCTGTTGTCCTGGAATGTTAATGGATTGGGGGACAGGATAAAACGAGGTGTGGTCCTGCAGTTCTTGAAGTGAATTTCGCCCGATATAGTTTTTCTGCAGGAGACACACCTCATTGGCAACTCCTTTTGTGCCATGAATCGACGGGGCTACCGCCTTGTGGCCCATTCGGGCTTCACGTCTGGTTCAAGGGGTGTGGGCATTATGATTAAGAACTCGCTCCCGTTGGAGATTGATGAGGTGCACCATGACGACAGGGGACGCTACACGGTTTTGGTGGGTAGAATGGAGGGCAGAGTGGTCGTTTTCGTGTCTGTCTATGTCCCGCCGGGGCTGCAGACGACCACCTTTGCGGATCTGGGGCGCCTCCTCCTTGGCCTTCCGGAGGGGATTCTAGTGGTGGGGGGGGATTTTAATGCTGTGGTTTCCGGAACTGTGGATCGTCACCCCCCTAGGGATCTCCCCCGTGCCCAGGCATGGTTGTCTGGCCTCTTGGATACCTTGGGGCTGGTGGATTGTTGGCGTTTGAAACATCCCACGCAGCTGCAGTACACCTTCCATTCAGGGGCTCATGGTAGTCTCTCACGGCTAGATTATGTCCTGGTTCCGGCGGCGCACGTTGGGAGGATAGGGGAGGTGCGCCATTTGGCACGGGGTATTTCGGACCACTCTCCACTCTTGTTGCACTTTGATATTCTTCCGAGGGGAGAGGGTAGGGTGGTCCCGATTAATCCCTGGTACCTGCGTGACCCCACCATTCGCGCAGAGCTGGTTAAATCCCTTAAGCGCTACTTTGACGAGAATGTGGGGTCTGTGTCATCGGCGATCTCATTGTGGGAGGCGTTCAAGACGGTACTCAGGGGAGAGGCCTTGTCCCTTATTTCCCATTCCCGGAGGCGCGAGCGGGAGGAGGTGACTCGTGTTGAAGCTGAGATAACCGAGTTGGAGGGTGATCTAGAATGTGGGGTGACGGATGACAAATTACATGTTCTCCGACTCAAGCAAGCGGCTTATAAGGCCCTCGTCACGGAGGCGGCCAGGGGCCTCAGTAGAGAGCAACAGGAGAGACTGTATGATGTGGGTGACAAGGCTGGTAAATTGATTGCATGGTTGGACAAAAAGGAGAGAGCGAGTCGAGTTGGACGCCGCTCCAACTTCCGAAGAAATTGCCCTCGCCATACGTTCGGTCGCTTCCGGCAAGGCCATGGGCCCTAATGGTCTTCCCATCGAGTTGTATAAACTGCGACCGGATACGCTGGCACCGCATCTCCGTGCTATGTTCCTCGCGGCCCACTCGGCGGGTTCCCTTCCGCTAGACCAGCGTCTAGCTACTATCGTGGTTATCCATAAGGAGGGGAGGCCACGGGACCGGGTCACATCCTATCGGCCTATTTCGTTATTGAATGCAGAGCCCAAAATCCTCGCCAAGGTGTTGGCCAATCGGCTGGTCGGCGTAGTGTGTGACTTGATTCACCAGGATCAGTCCGGCTTCATCCCACATCGCAATACAGCGCTTAACCTGCGGTGTTTGCATGGGGTGCTCGCACGTGTCCCGTTCATACGAGAGCCGGCCATTTTGGCGTCCTTGGACGCCACTATGGCGTTTGACACGCTTGAATGGCCTTATATTTGGGCGACGCTCGCGAAGTTTGGGTTTGGCCCAGGATTCATCAGTTGGGTAAAATTGTTGTACTCTGGCCCGCTGGCGCAGGTCGTGGTGAACGGTAGAGTGTCGGCTTCGTTCGAGCTGGGTAGGGGTACGCGGCAGGACTGCCCATTATCGCCGCTCCTTTTCGCGCTCGCCTTGGAGCCCCTGGCGGAGTGGCTGCGGTGGGAACCTTCTATTCGTGGTCTCCGCTGGACCCCCGAGTATGAGGACCGCGTATCTCTATACGCTGACGATATTCTCCTGTACCTGGCTTCCCCACGTAAATCACTGATAGTGCTGGTTGATGTGTTGCATTCATTTGGTCTTAACTCCGGCCTTGTCATCAACTGGGCTAAATCGTGCGTCTATGTTCTCTCTGGGGAGGACCCTATCCTTCCGCGGGGCTGTCCTATCCAGATCGCCCCGCGGGGATTCCGGTACCTGGGTGTCTTCATTACCCTGGACGCGGAGGCCCGATATAGTCAGAACTTGCTTCCCCCCCTCCAGCGCCTGAAGGAGGATGTTGCGCGTTGGAGGCGCTTGCCGCTCTCGCCGCACGGCCGGGCGGCATTGTTTAAGATGATGTCGCTGCCGCGTTTCCTGTACGCTCTGCAGAACACAATGGACGTCGTCCCGGCGCGCTACTTTCGCGAGGTGGAGAGTTTGCAGCGCCGACTGCTCTGGGAAGGTAGACCGCGTATCGCCCTGGCGAAGCTGACGCTCCCCTGGTACGACGGGGGGATCGCCCTCCCGGATATCAAACGGTATTATTGGGCCTCCCAGCTGGCTGCGATTAATCACGGCCTGTACGGGCCCGCTCTAAACCCGGCCTTTGAAATGGATAAGATGTTACTGCCGGGTGGTGATTATAACCGAGCGCTTTACTCCAGCTCGCTTGACGCACGCCTGACGGGCCCCACGCGTGTCATGGTACGAGTGTGGCACGCGGCTAATGTGGCGATGGGGTGGAAAGGTCGTTTGACCCGGGCGTCGCCACTATACGCATCTGAGCAGTTGGGCTCCCTGTGGACCTCGAAGGGCTTTGAAAAGTGGGACATGATAGGCATCAGCAGGGTGGGTGATCTCTGGACGAGGGGGGGATTCAAAACGTTCGAGATGCTACGGACAGAATTCCAGTTGCAGGACAGGGAGTACTTTCGGTATATGCAGATCCACCATGCGCTATGCTCAGTATTTCCGGACGTTGCCTCCATCCCGGAGTATTCCCCTCTGGAGGATAGAGTGCTAGATGGACATGTACCGGACAGCACGATTTCATTGATCTATAAAAAACTTATCAATGACCGCTCGGGACTGCTGACTAACCTTCGTGAGGCATGGGTGGCAGATGGATTGGAGCTGGATGACGAGGACTGGGTATCGGCGGTGGCCTCCCCGAAAGAGGTGGCCATACCGGCCCGCCTTCGCTTCGTCCAGCTCAAGATACTCCATAGGGTCTATGTTACGGGGCCAAGGCTACTGCGTATGGGATATGCTGTAGACGGGTTGTGTAAGCGTGGGTGTGGTTCTTTGGGGACCTTTTTTCATATTTTGTGGGAATGCCCGGAGGTGGAGCGATTCTGGCGTGGTGTGCATGAGGTCCTGCGGGTGGTTACGCGTGTGTCGCTGCTGCCCGAAGGGAGGAGATGCCTGTTGAATGTGTGGGAGCCAACCGACTACTCGGTGCCGCAGACGCGGTGGGTGACTCTGGGATATATGGTGGCCAAACGCGACATTGCTCAACTGTGGGGTTCCCAGAGGTCGCCGACTGTCTCGGCATGGAAGGATAACATGGATTGGTGCATGTTTCGGGAAAAGGTGGTGTATGTTGCGAGAGGTAAGCCTGGGACATGGGTGAACGTATGGGGCCCCTGGAACGCCTACCGCGGGGGAATCTGTACCCCGCCGTTATTGCCCGATCCGTCACCGGCCCCATCCCCTTAGCCAGTTTATCTCCCCGGTCCCGGGCACTGAGTCCACCTAATCCCAGTCTTGACCTTTTTCCCCCCTTTGCTACTCCTATGGATTGGTAGGGTCCCCCCCGCTAGGGGAGCACATGCTGCTGTTTCCGATTGTGGGTTGCCTTGTGGATTTGTTCTTTTGTTGTTATCTATATTAAAATGAAACCATTATGTGTGCCCGGATGGTGTGGCTACCACCGCTTCTAACTCCTGTGCATTTCCCTTTGCCGCGGCATGCGCGCTATTGTTTGTATCACATGCTCCTCTTGCTTGCTAGCGGCCAGCCTGAAGGTTGTAGGCCCATCTTTGTATATTTTTTTGAATTTTGTAATAAACGGTTTCCAAAAAAAAAAAAAAAAAAAAAAAAAAAGAACATGCATTCCATTTTTTCAAGTACTTCTCTCATAGATGTTAGCATTCTTTTACATTCATCGTGTGCTTAGTTAGTCTTTGTAGTCACATTAATCTTAAAGCTTATTGATCAGGCTTCTCTGTTGAGCTATGCCTGGTGTCCTTCTCTAGTCCTGTCTAGACGCTTTCATTCGTTTCTGTGAGAAATCGGGACTCTAGTTGGCAGAGATATGTGCCATGTCCAAGCAGGAACCACAATCCTAGTCAGGGTAAGTTTAAAACACACTAAAAATGTATCTGTGCTCACCCTCTGGTAGGTTGGCACGGAGCAGGCAGGCTAAACTAAAGAGGCAATGTATAAAGCATTTGTGCAACGCACAGTAGCACAGTGAAAACACCATAAAAGTACTTTAAACCAGTTCAGAAAAATAGCTAATATTTGTATGAGTAAAACAAGACCAAAATGATAAAAATCTAACATATAGAAGTCAAGCTATGAATTTTGCCTGATTAAACACAATGCGGTGCTTAGAAATCAATAGCTCCAACTGGGTTATCTGGTCGTGCTTCACCAGGGCAAATCCAAACATTTAGTTCGACCGCGATGGAGCCTGGACTGGATCCAGGAGTCACACAGACCCACTGACAATACCTTGGATGAGTTGAAGCCCGGGGACCATAGGTTGATCAAAGGAGGGAATGCGTTGCTGTTGAAGGTGATGCCTCATTTCTGAGTGCAGGGCCGGAAATGCATCAGAATTGGGGACGGTGCATCGCAGACGTCGACGTTCCGGTGTCCAAGACTCATGCATCAGCGGTGATGTGGAGGCACTGCATCGGCAACATTGAGCTGTGTTGAAGTCGTGGTCCTTGCTTCACGCAGTTGACGAGCGGTGTCCACGGCTTCAGTGCAGGCAGAGGCGATGTGTCAATATCGTAGGGAAATGCACCAGTTCAAATTGAAGCATCGGTGTTGATGCATTGATCTCTTGGGTTGTAGCACCAAACCTTTACTTCCAAGTGCCAGTGACTGGATTTGGACCACATGGCAGAGCAGGACTCACCGCAGCAGAGCCTAGGGGCTGGTAGCAAGATGCAAGTGAAGTCTTTGATATCCCTGAGACTTCAGAAATAGGAGGCAAGCCCTACAAACATTTGGAGAACATGTAGAGATGCAGGATGTAGAGAGTCAAGTCCATATGGTTTCAGAGGTCCAGTACTTTGACATATTTTAGCCTTTGAAGTAGGGAGACTTCAAAGTAAAGTCTTTGTAGTGCACAAGACCCTGTCCTGGTTCCAGACATACTGCAGGGGGGTATACAACTCTTTGTGTGGGTAAAGGGAACTGCCCTATTCAGGTGCAAGTGCCAGCTTCTCTCTCTCTCTCTCTCTCTAGCTCGGGAAGTCCCAGCAGCCTGTTGATGGTCCATCAGGATGTGAGTGACACACCTCAGCTCCCTTTGTGTCTGACTATCTAGAGGGAATGCATAAAGCCAGGTGGACACCCAACTCAGCCATGTATTCCAGAGACAGGCAGAAGGCACAGAATGGTTAAAGTAAGAAAATGGCAACTTTCTTAAAGTGGCATTTCCAGACCTGCAATCTAAAAAACAACTTTCCTAAACCATGTGTTTATTAAATTGTGAGTTCAGAGACACTAAACTTACTCTTCCTATCTTGTGCCAATTCGAAGTTACATTAAGAGAGATAGGCCTTGCAGTTGTGAAATATGAATTTAAGAATATTTCACTACCAGGATGTGTAAAACTGAAATGTACATGTCCTACCTTTTAATTACACTGCACCCTGCCCATGGGCTGTCCAGAGCCTACTCTAGGGGTAACCTATGTGTCATAAAAAGGAAGGTTTAGGCCTGACGATTAGGTTAACTTGTAAAGTTGAGGTGGCAGGTTAAACTATACACAAAGGCTCCTGAGACAAGTTTGAAGGGCTACTCATGTGGGTGAGAGAATCAGTGCTGCAGGCCCACTAGTAGCATTTGATTTACAGGCCTTGAGATCATGTATTCCACTGTACTAGGGTATCAGTAAATCAGTATGACAATCATGGAGAAACCAGATGCCTTTACATTTTAAACACAGAGCACATGTATTCTAGCAATGGTTAGGAGTGAAAAAGTGCACAGACTCCTAAAGCTAGCACAAATGAAGGTTCAGCACACAGTCAAAAGAGGAGGTCAGAAAGCAAAAAAAGTCAGGGGAAACCATGCCAAAAGATGCCAGGTCTAACACTTCCATAGCTTGCATACTCGATTTGTCTCTTACCTGAGGTATGGTCCTCCAGAGAGGAATGCAGGAGTTGTTACTTCACTTTTTAAAAAACAGAAACTTGGATAATGATGTGACCAAAAATTACAAATCTATTACATTGCTCCCACTCTTGAAAAAAACCCCAAGCTTAATTTAGTTAAGCAAGTAGCATGCTGCTACGAAGATGCCATTTGCCTTGATCCCTGACATCTTGGCTTTCGGCAGGGTCAAGTTTCAGAAATTCCACTCAAGCCTGAAGTTGAGAAATTGCAAACCATTTTAGACCAACACAACTCTCTCACTCTTATCAAGGGGGGCTCCTCCAAAAGAGCAGAGAAGCATCATCCGACTGCAGAGAGTGCAGCAGGCCAATACAAATAAATAAAATGGCATAATAATGCCCTTTTATTTTGCCACCAGCTTGCTCTGCGTACAGCGCGAGCAGTGAGGGCAGGGGGCGGGGCTGAATTCTGCGATTGCAGGATGACTTCTACCCCTTTCAGTGAGCATGTCGGGTTGGCCGGCTGTCTTGCTATGGCCACCCCAACATGCGCACTATAGACCCAGCAATCCCCGGTCGGTGAAACAGCCGGGGGAATGCGGGTACAGGTCCCCAGGTTCAAAATGCACACTAGGTTAGCCTGCTCCCACTAATCCTGGAGCTGCTCTTATCCTGAAAACAGCTTGCGAGCAGCTCCAGGAATGGTTGGATTTGCGTTCCACTGAACAGGAAGGAAGTCCTTCCATTCCTGCTCGTGGACGCAGGCAGGAAAGTGCTGGATCAGGAAAGCCGCATATTGGTGAATTTGGTGGAAATGTGCCGCACCATATGTTAGCCCTGTTAGCCGCCACTGACTCTTATCTTTCCCAATATTTCTGCAGGTTTCAATGTAGTGGACCATGATATACTATTTAACTTCCTGACACAAACTGCTGTCAAAACAACTGTTTTAATCTAGTTTTCTCCTTCCTTGAAGTACAGGCAAAGTCAGTGGCTTTTCCACCTTGTTATTCATCTTCATGGTTTGCCCCTTGTGGAGTTCCACAAGGAATCTTTCACTCTTCCTTACGTGTTGTTTAAAATCTATGTGTGCCTATTAGCACTTTTGATTAGATATTTCAGTTGTCTTGCAACTTCATATGGTTTCGATACACAGTAGATTGTTTGTTTTGATTACTTAACACCCTATTCCGGGGCTATTGACTACCACTCTGACTGAAGTTCAGCTGTAGATGTTGCAAAACTTTCTCAAGCTCAATAATAACAAGGCTGAGATCATGCTGGTTGGCAACACAATGGAAAAATACCCTTTGGTCACCGTCGCTTACCGCCTGGTGTGGGGATCTTGATGCTGCCATGGTGGCCGAAAAAGCAGTATTTATCAATCGAGGCTGCCCAAAGAAATGGAGCAGGGTCTGGGGGGCTTGGAATAAGTACAGGGGATACATCTGTGAACCACCAGACATAAGGGTGGAGGGAGAATCGGACAATGAAAACGGGGGGGAGTTAGAAATATAATACGTGGAAGGTTATCATTAGTTGGGACATATGGAAGACTCTTGTGCCAAGTGTCGTAACATCAATAAGTACGAATGTAATGCTCATAATTATTTGGATACAATACCTGATTTGTTTGTGCCTTAACAGCGAATATAATAAAAAAAAAGAAAAAAAAGAAAAATACCCTTTGGCTTATGATCATGGGAGAAGCTCCCCTTGCAACCATGAGCGTCAAAACTTTAGGAGTTCCTCTGGATCGAGACATTTCTTTCAAAGCTCAGATCAATGCAGGTTCCTCAGCTAGCTTCCTTGCTATGCACCCCCATACAAATAATTATTTCATACTTGCCTCACACAATCTGCATGCTAAGATAATTCAGGATACAGATCGAGAACAGTTGTTGAGACTCAAATATTGCAACATCCTCTATATGGACCTGCTGGAATCCTCCATGCTAACTTCAGAAGAAACATAACGATGCCGTTCTGCTGGTAAGTAAGCTTAGAGGATTTGATCAAATGACAAGGGCAATAACCCAGTTGCACTGGCTATTGGTCAAGCAAAGATTTCTCTTTAAAATGCTCTGCCTAATGCATAGGGTTTTTATAAAGCAGAAACCTCTGCACTGCCCAAGTATTGCTCTCACTACAATCCAGTAAGACCTGTGCTCCTCCTCTCAGCTTTTATTTCCTTGTTTTGAATGTTCCTGAATCGGCGTTCCTTCTCCTCATTTACTGGGGTCTTCTCAACCTAGGAATAGAATTCCATTTCACATTAGGAGCATCCAGCCCTATGGCTCACTTTCCTGCAAACTACTGTTTCACAGATTTTAGATTTTGATTTCCCCATCAATGGTGCTAAAATAGCTATATTGGTGAATGAGCACTTAATATTAAACATTGCAAATCAATCAAAAAATTATAGAAGTTGGTGAGTAGTGCACCTGTACTGGTAAATGGTGGTAAGTGGCTACCTACGGTCTGGGATAGATGTGGGAGGCCTATTAAAGTCATATACTCCCGCGTTTAATAAGTTGTCTTGTTGGAGATTGGTCTGCCGCATAAAATAGCTATATGTGGTCTCGCGGTTTGTCAGAAGTTGAAGCTCTTATCCCCCTACCCATGAACCCATACCAACAGCATGCTTGGAAGGGCGTTAAACTCACAAAGGGCCTCATTTACTACAAAATGACGCAGCCTGGTGCTGCAAGCCATTTTGCTGCTCCAAGCTGCATCATTTTAAAAGCACAGGGATGCGTTGTATTAAAAACAATACAACGCATCTGTGTGCTTTCTCCTGTGCTGGTGCACAATTGACTGCCATGTGCCAGTGCAGGCACCCTTGCGTCATGTTGCAAGGGGGCCTGCATTGTGTGGATGATTGTTTTTTGTGCAGGAACGTAGCACTCATAGAAAGAGGAAAAACAAGGAGAAATAAAAGTCTCCTCGCTCTGCCACATTCCGACGCATTCCCAGCTTTACAAAACTTTGTAACTCTGGGAATGTGTCAGGTTGAATGGATGGTGCGTGGGAACAGAATAATTAATGCATGAAAGGGGCCCATATTTACAAGGCCATCAAAAGTCACACAGGGTGACTTTACGTGGCCCTGTAAATATGGGCAGGCACACTGCGCTGCCAGTGTAGTAAAAAAAGTGACACGCCCATGCCGCAATGATCTTGTAAATGAGACCCAAGGTGTCTGCTGCCCCTGCGGGACAGCTTCCACTTTGTAATTGATAAAAGGTGACCTCAGGGTGGACCAGACGGTGCACAGGACCATTCATTCCCTTCTGTCCCTTGAAGGGGACTTTTAGTCTATTGTAACTCCTGATTTTATGGTACAGCCGTTTAATAAAAAATAATAATAAACATATATTTTAAAAGCGCATGGCTGTGCCTAGTGGCGCGTCCCAGCGCTGTGAGAGAGGGACCATAAAGAGGACAATCAACTAATATATCCACCTACTTTGGCATCTAGGGTCAGATCTATGCGAACATATAACGAAGAAGCCATGGGGCGTATCAGCAACAACCGGCGATAATTATCGCTAAGCGCACTTAGCGCTAGGATAATTATCGCCGGCTAGCGTGGATTTTTATCACTGAGATAGCGTGCTATTAGCAACGCTTATCTCAAAAGCTATAAAAATCCTCGCGCTAACTGCCTAACGTGAGATTATCGCTGGAAGCCCAGCGATAATCTCACGCAATGTGGCGTTAGCTTGATGATAGGGCCCCACAAACTTAGCCATGATATCCACCTTCCATAGGATATCATGGCTAAGTCAGTCCTGAAGCAGGCGTAAGGAAAGTAGCGATTACAGGGGTTATCGCTACTTTTCTTGCCGCTATGCTTCATAGCGTGGGGCTTGATGATAGGAGAAATGTCGCTGTCATGTCAGGTCAGGAACGCCCACTTTGCATCTCATTAGAGATGCAAAGCTGGGCGTTAGGAATTAGTGCGTTAATGCAAGGTTTCACGCGTTAGCGTGACCTTGCTCATTAGGCGATAAAATTATCGCGGCTTTTCGGCCGAAAACGGCCACAAAAGCGGCGATAATTCTATCACCTCGCCTTGCTGATATGCCCCCATGTTTTTAGTCTCCTTCGGAACAATAGCTCCGATGGTTCCATCCTCAGGTGAAGGGGTTTCCTTACCCATGGGATAACTGCCTGGTTGGTTCCTGAGTATCTGAGATTACGACTCAGTTTATGACAACTCACCAAAGAGGTAAGGTATCGTGGACCTCGATCATAAAACATTTGGTGGCAAAAGCACATGGCTTTAAATAGAATTCTCTCTTTGAGTGGCAACCAGTGCAAGCTAGCTAAGGCAGGCCTGGCAGAAGCCCTCCTCGGGAGATTTAGTACTAGGCGGGCCACAACATTTTGTACTCTGTAATTTCTGCAGTCTCGCTTTGGTAACTCCTAGGTATAATACATTGCAGTAGTCCAACTGAGAGGTAACTGGTGCCTGTACAATGTTTTTTTTGGCCGAGAGTGGAAGGACATCGAAGTTCTTTTTTTATATTTTTTAAGTGTTAAAACACTTTCCCGCCACAGCGGCTATCTGATGCTCTAGAGATAACGCCGGGGCAGAGGCTACTATTAAAAAAAAAAATGAACATAAAGGGAATGTGGACAGAGGATTGTGGGTCTGCTGTCCTCAGCAGCCTTCTAGCCCTGCATTTACAGACCATCACAAGGGTGGTGCACAAATGCCATCTACCTCTTAACTATAATTAAGGCTGACATCATTGTGAACTTCTGCATCTGTGCATTTCGGTGTGCAACTGATCAGTGTATTAGTCAAGCACAAAATCAATCTAATGTCACACATTAGTTGATGTGCAAAAGCACTGACTGCTTTGTGATCTCACCTCTGCAAATTGAGGCCTAAGTTTAAAGCCTGTCATCCGCTTAGAGGTGCTTTGCTTCTCAAAATCTTTAGGCTGCCTCAAAATTTAAATACAAAAACAGGGGGACAGCTTTGAGAGTTCAAAGGGTCCTAATGTGGAATAATTTGAGATTTGATTCAAGAGTGATCTTGAAACACAATCTCTTTCAAAACATCTTCAAACCGTATGAGGCAAGTATGTAGGTAGAGGTGTCTTTGGCCTTTTCCCTACAGATGTCAGAATAGGGCTTATGCACAATGGGTCCTCAATGCCAATCCCAAATTTCTCTCTCAATATGGGTCGGAAATGGAAATGAAAACCAGTTCTAGGGGATATACTTACAGGGGAAGAGGGGTGCAGGGTGTAAAACAGAAGATCTGAACTCGACTCGTTTAGAGCTGGACACTGGTCCTCGCAGTGACGGATGTATGTTGAAAACGGGCAGGTATCTCTCACCCTACAATGAGTTATTTTCATTCAGAAGAGGAGTGTTAGGAGTCAGACAGCCCTGTCAGAGTAACTCTCATCAGCAGGTAGGGTGTTGCAAAAGGCCAGGCTCTACACACAATCCCTCCACGGGTGCGTATCCTGCAGTGGTGTTGGCCATTGGACATGTCCTGTTGCAGAGGCAAGGTCTTGTGGGCAACTTGTGCTGCGCACAACCTTTCACCGTGTGCAGTAGCGGATTTGGGCTTCCACAGTGGGATTGAAACTATAGCCAGGCTCAACGCCCCATGGAAGCCCAACATCCTACAGGCTACCAACCCCACACTGCACACAGTTTTTAGCAGTATGCAGCAGGGGGTTGGCCATGTGCCCAACCTACTGCAGGCGACCAACCACCGCAGTGGACAGCCTGTGACTTGCACGACAGCGGTTATAATAGTTTTTTATGTTTTTGGTACCGTGGTAATATTAGCCCAGTACCACAATGCTGGGCTCTCTGGGTACTGCTGTAACAAGAGCAGGTACCACAGTACAGGTGACCGAAAATAATATATATTTTTAAATGTATTTTAAGGAAGGATCCCTTTGGGATACATCCCACGTGGCTCTGGTGATCAGGGTGTGTCTGCCCTGCCCCCTGATGTGGTCTTTCAAAACAATTTCCAGGACTCAGAGACCAAGTTCCAAAGTCCTTTGATGGCAGCTGCAACATTTTCTTCAGTTTTCCCTCTGGCCAATCAAATAATTTAGTTCCAGGGTACCAGTACACTGTTCCTAAATGACCACCATGAGAAAAAGCTCTCTCAGAAAATCAGAATGACCCGTTGTTTATTTTCTAGGCACTTGTGAGATTGTTCGCGTAGAGCTGTCCAAATATATCTAACTTTTTCAGAGGGTAACTTCTTCATGCCAAACCTGACTTCCTCTTCAAATTGTATTTTCTCGAAAACAACTAAACAGACTTACACAAATCACCAAAAGCATGCTTAAGCTGGAACTGTTTGCCAAATTTGGTGTAATTCCATCCAGTCATTTTTCTGTCCAGAGGGCAAACTTTCCTAAAAAAATTAACATGGAAATTTGCACTTTCGGGATTCCCCCTTTTTCTTGCCCTTGCTGCATTCACAAGCACAAAACTTTCCATAAAGGATCCAAATGGATGAACTTTTGTTTTGTAAAATTTCATGCAGATTTGTCAAATGGCGTTTGTGTTTCCATCTAAATTAATCCCCAAATTACTTTGTTGTTGTGGATGATCAAAGTTAAACTAAGGTCATTGACGAGTGTGCAGGGATGTGCATTATGCATCAGTGAAACTTTACTAAAAGACAACTTTGTAGTATCTACAATGATAGAGACCTTCTCTTTATTGGAGTAATTGGAAGCAAATGCCACAAAAGGGCCTCCTTTAGTGACTTGTTTGAATGTTTGAACCACCAACTGAATGAAGAGAACATAACATGATGCATTATGATCTAGACCACAAAGGACCCATGGCAGCTGGATATTTATATACAATGAATACGTCTTTGATTTGTACCCCTCTGTTTACCAATAACCAATGCAGAACAGTCATATAGGCTGACCTTGACCCCTGCTTTGCTTGAATATTTCCAAAGCAATTGCAATGTTACTTAAAGATGAATTGAGAGAAGAATGGCACTTTGATCATTCAGGAGACAGTCACCTATTGGACAGCAGGCTCTGGCCCACCCACTTATGACATACACTAATGCCTTACACTGAGGCCAAAATGCATGTTATTATGTTTGGGTGTGATCTCTCCTTGGAGAACAAATCCAGAAGGTCTGGTTGGTCTATGTTCTCAAGCTCCATCTCCTGTATAAATTCCTGTTATTTGTTCTTGTCCAGCAGAAGACATACATGATTGGGGCTTGTATTCCAATAGGCATTAGAAATAACATGGCCATACGATCACTATACATCTAAGGAGAATTGGGTGTCTTCTACATACGCAGAGTAGATAAGCCCCAAAAATGTAAATACTTTTGCAAAACAGTGATGGCAGATGTTAAATAATCGAAGTGACATAACAAAATATTTCATTTAATGGGATAGATGAGGGTGGTGATGGCAAAGTCATCTTTCATTGTTCGGTTTGACTTTGACACAAACAAAGTAACCCACAGCAAGCAGAGGTACCAATAGTTGTGGTTGCCAACCATTGTGAGTATTGTGCATACTAGAGAACAAAATCACGTTATTTCAGTCATCAGTTGTGCAGATAGGGGGCTACACAAGAAGAAAGAAGCAAGCTGATAAGGAAAGACATTCCACATTATTATTGTGCACCACACATTTTTAATAGTAATGCCCTACTTAGAAGAGGTTGTATGACAAAATATGTACAAAAACAATATAGAATGAATTAAATGTCAACATTATCATCTGCAAAAATATTGAGGTTACATACTTCAAAAATATAATGGAAGAGAATATCATCAACAAAAGTAAGAACATTGACTTCTTGAAATATATATATATATACACACACACACATATATATATTTATCTGACATTATACGTAATTTATTTAAAAGTAAATGACATAATTTAAGATAAATAGCATTAATAATTAATATTAACTATATATGTATATATATATATTCCTTACAAAATATTAACAATAACGTACAAGTAAAAAGTAACAAGATATATATAACAAACCCATAAATCTAACCTAATTTAAATAATACACAAATATATAAAACATTGGTCTAATTCTTACAGGGAACTATGTATATATATATATATATATATATTCATTTAAAAAACCATAGGTTTCACACAGGTTATAGTTAGGTGGATATTTCACTCGTAAAAAACCAATGAAATTCCCCCGTTATAGTTAGCTCAGATAACTATAACTCGCGCGCCCGCAATCCACTGCTCATGACGTCACATATTACATCACTCATGACATGGTCAGTGGCATCACTCATGACATCACTGATGACATCATCCTTGTGATAGAGTGGCGGTCGCGCGAGTTATAGTTATCTGAACTAACTATAACGGGGGAATTTCATTGGTTTTTTACGAGTGAAATATCCACCTAACTATAACCTGTGTGAAACCTATGGTTTTTTAAGTGAATATATATATATATATATATATATATATATATATATATATATATATATATATATATATATATATATATATATATATATATATATATATATATATATATATATATATATATGTTATGGAGAGAGATAATAAGACCCCTCTTCGGGATCCTGAAAAGAGTTACTGTAAAAGGATTATCTGATTACTAACATTCCTCATCAACTTGCACCTAACTATTTGTATTCTGGTCTTTTCTCTGGAGAGCTTATGTATATATTCTCTTGAGCCATATAATATAAGTGAATTTGCAAGGTTTTTTAAATGCTAATTCCTAACTATAACGTGTGTGAAACCTATGGTTTTTTAAGTGAATTTGTACGTTTTTTTAAATGCTAAGTTATGTATTTATTAATTTTTTTTTTCTTTCAAGGTTTTTCACCGTGCGCGCACAGTGCGCTTCGCGCAGCCTGCGCGCGCTTAGGGTGCATGGTGCGCTGCACGCACCATGCGCGCACCCCGCGCACACCCCGCGATTTTTTTCAAAAAAATTTAAATGTTTTTTTCCCCTTGGGGGTCCTTCTGTGACCCCCTGACAAAGGCTAGGGGGTCAGGAACTCTCTTCCCTGCCCCCTTTTCACGTTTTCCACCTTTTTTCCCCCTTTCCTTTTCAGTGCGAGAGACAAAATGACGGCCGACACTTCCTGATTTCGACCGATTCGAATGTTTACCGACATCTAACAACCAATCAGAATTTCGCTCGTGCACGGCACCGTGCGCGCACGTGCGCACACAGTGCACGCACGGTACGCGCGTATAGATATTTATATGCTTTTAAATGCTATTTTCTCAGGAAATACTGAACAGATTGACACCATACCTGCAAAAGGCACTTCCCTGACCTGAGGACTACCTCTCTGCCAAATTTCAAGTAATTCTGTTCAGCCGTTCGGGCTGTACCTTCGACTAAAGGTCTTATGGAAAAATGCATGGGGAAAACGTGTTTTGGGACCCCACTTTTTTCTCGGCCCCCGCTTGACGAATCACCCCGAGACTTTCAGGGTGGGAGCTGAGCGGAGCGCCCCATTTGTTTTGAAAATTTCGCGAGGATTCGTCAACCGGCGCCAAAGTTATTCAAAATAGAATTTTGAGATTTCCTATGGAAACACGATCCTAACTATAACTATCCACTGGCGGCCGCCAGTAGATAATATATATATAAATATATATATATATATATATATATATATATATATATATAATTAATTTATTTATTGATTTATCATTAATGGGAAGCCCGCCGGCTGACAAAGAAGGGAGATGGAATGAATTGAGCAGGGCCACAGTTGTGAGGCCCGCACAGAAAATTCTGAAAACTTTGGTGAGTCAGCCAGGATTTGGGAGGGAATTGGTTCCCTGCACGCTGTGCTTGTGTGGAGAAAACGGAGGCAGACCAGCTTCTTCCATCGAAGTTCGCCAGCATCAGCCACGACTTTGGATCAAAAGTATATTGTTGGAATCTTTGCCGCATATGGAACTTTTTCCTTTAAAGGCATGAAGGAGACCAGAAGTGATATACTGGAAGCCAGAGAATCGAAGGTATTGGAATTTTGTGGCAGTTGGGACACGGTATACATTTTGTAAAATTGAGGCATTGTGGGAACTGTGGTTCTGTCAATATTCGAGAAAAAACAGTGGGCTGTAAAGACAAGAAAATACTTAGACTTTCTTTACATCGAGTCTAATGAACTAAAGCTACTGTTTTATTGAAGAAAAAAATGTGAATTTCGAACTGACATATTGTGAGAAGTTGGCCTGGTATATGATGCTCACTAGTTAAAGTGATCACCTTGTACCATGCCAAGCAACCCTTATGGTGTGGTTGTAAGTCAACCTTTTCGGACTAGCTGCCCTAGTGGTAGCGTAGGCTAAGCAGTCTTTGAGGCTAAACTCGTGATGCGTGTTAAGCCAGCTGTTTTACCAAATGCAACCCCCTTTTATACCAATGAAAGGACACCTCACAGATATATATTCAAAATATATATGTATTTATTTCTCAAAGTAACCCCTAGTCTCTTTATGAGCACAGGAGCACAAATCGTCAAACAAGATTATCACAGAATACACAGAAGTTGCACTTTATATGGATAGGCCCTGGTGGCCACTCGAACCATATACTAAAATAGTGGTATAAGTACCACGAACAGAAAAGGGAAAAGGCCTAAGGCCTCTAGAATCGCTGGGCCTACAAGGAGCTAACGTCAGTTAGTGACCAGGAGGTCCACGGGTGGCGTGTGCAGAGCAAATAGTCACACGCGTGCTCCCATAGGTTTCAATGGGTGCGTAAAAAGTACAAAGTTACTGCAAAGAGGATCTTCCGGATGGACTAGGAACTCAAGATTTGGAACACAGGCACTAGAGATGTAATACTACACTTGGGCACAGGTGTGCCAGCTTTACCTCACCCACAGGAAGCGGGTGCATAGGCCTCAAAGTGCGTCGGGTTTCTTCTATCTGTTCCGTTGAGCCTGGGACAAAGATGCTGCAGGCGGTCGGTCCGGGAGAGATGCGGTGGATCCAAGGGTGGATCGGAGTTGCAGAAGACCTGAAAGCAGAGGGGACAGTGTTCACAGTCACTAGCCAGTGACCGGCGTGGCACCAGGTAGGTACCAGGCAATGTCGGGTGCAAACAGGAAGAAAGGTGTAGCTTGTCTCTGCAGCCACGTAGTCCCTGGAGGTCGACGACGTCCAGGAGTCGGTTCACGAGCTGTCCCACGCAGGCTCTCGCTGTCGGCGGTGTCGGCGACTTGATCGAAGCAAACAAGCCTTGGCAAAAGCAATTGTTGTAGGAGATGAAATAAGCTGATGGTTCTGACCAGCAAGGTCAGAGGGACTGCTCCTTTGGAGGGGAGCAAGGGCCAGTCTGGAGCAACCAGACCAGCGGTGTATTTTGTAGAGTTCGTCGCCAAGATGGCTACTAGCCAGCGGGCCAGCAACCGGTTAGGCGCGTCGAGTGGCAAAATGCAGAAGGGCCCCACGCAGATCGCGGAGATGCTGGAGGGCTCACCTTTGGTGCAGATGCTGCTCGGGTGTTGGGCTTCTCAGATCCCAAAGCACAACTTGGAGGGAGCCTCGGTTGTTGCACTTGTCAGCTTGTCGTAGTCGTTCCAAGATGGCTGGCTCCACGTGTCTCGGTGCCTCCACGGGTCTCTTCTTTTCAGGGACTGTGGATCGGGCGGTGAGAGGTCTGGAGGTCCAGGTCTTGTCAGTCTCTGGGCTCGGGCTCCGGCGGGAGGCGGCGGCAAAGCAGACGTTGATTCGCTGGATGGTGCTTGCGTTAGCAAGGTGGTCACTCCCTGACCACAGGGGAGATTGGCTTCAGTCCTCTGTGCAGCAGAGCGTCGAAGTTCCCGTCTTCTTCTTAGTGTTAAGTTGATTCCAGGATGTCTGAAGTCTTAGGACACAGCTCCTACCTTTAAGCGGATTCTAGGGGCCGGACTACCTGCCAGGTCCCTCCCTATGGGTGGGACCAGGAAGGGGGGTGGTTACACCCCCAATCCTTTGTCCAGCTCGCCCCAGGCCCGGGACTGGTGTGCCCCAGGGCCGGTTTGAACTGGCATATGCACCGAGGCTCCTTGTGAGCCACAGGCATGTCTGGTTTCTTTCAAGCCCTACCTGACCAATACACAAAATCCTGTCTGGGGTGGTGCACGCACCTCCCCTGGCAGGAAACCCTTTGTCCACACCTCCCAAGCTGGAAGGACTCCCAGCAGCAGGAGGGCAGACTTGTGTCTGTGGTGGCAGCATCCATTTTGTGGAGCTGAGGCTATGTCTGATTTTACCCGGGTTTCAGGTACTGTACATGTCGTGTCCCTCTAGAAGGGTGGAATGCTAACCCCGTCGCCAGAATTGGCGAGGGGTTAGTATTCCAATTCGTATGACACCTTACTCGACATGTTTTGATAAAGCCAAACCAAAGATAGCATTTAACCGCGAGGTTCATAATGCACTTAAGAGTATATGGTATGACGATATCTGGAAACAGTAGAAGGAAGTTGTTCCGACCACTGCAGACAGGCTCAGCTCATGCCAGAGCACCATCTCACATGGAACCAAGCACTCTGCCTTCAGGATTGTTAAGGCCTGCCATAGGAGTGACTTATAGGTTACCAGGTGTCCCATTTAAGGTTAGGTATAGGTATACTACACCTAAGTAAGAGGTGATTACACCAACTTACCCCAGCTGAGTGATCAGCCAGTTGTGTCAAATTGTTAGGCCAAGCCTGGGGTGGCATAATACCTGCTGCAGCCCTTGGCAGGCCTTGGGTACACCAATGCCCTGGGTACCTAGTGTACACTGGTACAGGGGCTGACAGGGTGATCCACTTCCAATTGGTTATGCACCTAGGGTGCATAGTTTTAATTTAGTAGAGAGAACAGCAGGCTGGGGGTCTGATTGGCAGGCCCACAGCCTCAATATGTCAAAAACCAGTGAAGCAAAAAGCAAAAATTTGGGGTGACCATAGGATAGCAGACCCTACTCTCCTACACAACCCCCCCCCAAACGCTGGGACATTAAACTAGCCTTGACCAGTCTCGTCTTCATGTCCTAAGTGGAAGTACCTGGAGAGACCATCTGCATTCCCATGGTCAGTACCTGGCCGGTGCTCCACTGTAAAGTCCATCCCCTGTAGGGAAATGGACCACCTAAGCAGTTTGGGGTTTTCACCCTTCATCTGATTTAGCCACAAGAGGGGCTTATGGTCGGTCTGAATCTTGAAGTGAGTGCCAAACAAGTATGGCCTCAGCTTCTTCAGGGCCCACACCACAGCAAAGGCCTCCCTCTCAATAGCTGACCAATTCTTCTCTCTGGGGGTCAACCTTCTGCTAATAAAAGCAATGGGTTGGTCTTGACCATCTACATTAAGTTGTGACAGCACAGCTCCCACACCCAACTCAGAAGCATCTGTTTGGACAATAAACTCTTTGGAGTAGTCAGGACTTTTCAGGATAGGTGCAGAGCACATGGCCTCCTTCAGGTCATCAAATGCCTTTTGACAGCTTACTGTCCACTGAACCTTTTTGGGCATCTTCTTGGATGTCAGATCATTAAGAGGAGTCACAATGGACCCATAGTTCTTAACAAACTTCCTGTAGTACCCAGTCAAGCCCAAGAAAGCTCGAACTTGAGTCTGGGTGGTTGGAGGGGACCAGTCCTTGATGGATTGTATCTTACTCTCCAGTGGTTGAACTTGGCCTCCACCTACAAGGTGGCCCAAATATACAACCTTACTCTGCCCTATCTGGCACTTTGTAGCCTTGATAGTGAGGCCTGCCCTTTGCAGAGCCTCAAGAGCCTTCTTCAGGTGGATCAGGTGATCCTCCCAGGTGGAGCTAAAGACAGCAATGTCATCAAGATATGCTGCGCAAAAGTCATCCAACCCAGTAAGGACTTGGTTCACCAGCCTTTGGAAGGTGGCAGGTGCATTCTTCAGACCAAAGGGCATCACCACAAACTGGTAGTGCCCACCTGGGGTTGAGAATGCTGTTTTGGCCTTAGACTCCTCAGCTAATCTGATTTGCCAATAGCCAGCTGTTAAGTCAAATGTGCTCAAAAACTTTGCAGAAGCTAGTTTGTCTATGAGCTCATCTGCCCTTGGAATAGGGTGTGCATCTGTCCTGGTGACAGCATTGAGTCCTCTGTAATCCACACAGAACCTCATCTCTCTCTTGCCATCTTTGGTGTGAGGTTTGGGGACCAGAACCACTGGGCTAGCCCAGGGGCTCTCTGAGGGTTCAATGACACCTAATTCCAGCATTTTATGTACCTCAGCCTTTATACAGTCCCTGACGTGGTCAGGTTGTCTGTAAAGTTTGTTCTTTACAGGCAGACTGTCACCAGTGTCCACCACATGGGTACACCAGTCAGTTTGACTAGGTATCAAGGAAAACATATGTGAAAATGATTGTAGAACCTGTCTACATTCAGTCTGCTGATGGGTAGTGAGGTTGCCTCCAAGGGTCACTCCTTCAACTGAGCCATCTTCAGGGTTCTGAGACAACAGGTCGGGGAGAGGGTCACTCTCTTCCTCCTGTCCCTCATCTGTAGCCATGAGCAAGCCCATGTCTGCCCTGTCAACATATGCTTTAAGCCTGTTAACATGGAGTACCCTGTGGGGACTCCTGGGAGTTCCTAGGTCGACCAGGTAGGTGACCTCTCCCTTCTTTTCCAGGATTGTATGGGGTCCAGACCATTTGTCTTGGAGTGCTGCTGGGGCCACTGGCTCCAACACCCATACCTTCTGTCCTGGCTGAAACTCAACCAAGACAGCCTTTTGGTCATGCCAAGCTTTCTGTAAGGCCTGGCTTGCCTCAAGGTTTTTGGATGCCTTCTCCATATACTCAGCCATCCTGGAGCGGAGACCAAGTACATAGTCCACTATGTCTAGCTTAGGCTTTTTGAGAGGTAACTCCCATCCTTCCTTCACCAAACACAGTGGGCCTCTCACAGGGTGCCCAAACAACAATTCAAAGGGGCTGTAGCCAACTCCTTTTTGTGGGACCTCTCTGTAAGCAAACAGAAGGCAGGGTAGAAGGATGTCCCCTCTTCGCCTGAGCTTTTCAGGTAATCCTTTGATCATACCCTTTAGGGTCTTGTTGAATCTCTCAACAAGCCCATTGCATTGTGGGTGATAAGGGGTGGTGAACTTGTAGTTGACACCACATTCCTTCCACATAGCTGTTAAGTACCCTGACATAAAGTTGGTATCTCTGTCAGATACTACCTCCTTAGGAAACCCCACTCTGGAGAATACTCCCAGCAGGGCCCTGGCCACAACAGGTGCTGTAGTGGTCCTAAGGGGAATTGCCTCTGGATACCTGGTGGCATGATCCACTACCACCAGTATAAATCTGTGCCCAGCTGCAGTGGGAGGATCCATGGGACCCACTATGTCTATTCCCACTCTTTCAAAGGGGACCCCCACCACAGGTAGTGGTATTAGGGGGGCCTTTGTTGTGCCACCTGATTTGCCACTGGCTTGGCAGGTAACACAGGAGCGACAAAACTCCTTTGTATCTTCATTCATGTGAGGCCAGTGAAAGTGAGGGACAAGTCTGTCCCAAGTCTTGTTCTGGCCTAAGTGTCCTGCTAAAGGAATGTCATGGGCCAAGGTAAGAAGGAAGCCCCTAAATTGCAGAGGTATAACCAACCTCCTGGTAGCACCAGGCTTGGGGTCTCTAGCCTCTGAATAAAGGAGCCCTTCATCCCAATACACTTTATGGGTACCTTGAGCATTCCCAGCAGCCTCAGCAGCAGCCAGCTGTCTGAGGGGTTCAAGAGAGGGACAGGATAACTGAGCCTGCCTCAAGTCAGCCCTTGAAGGTCCCCCTGTCCCCAGAAACTCAACCTGATCAGGTTCAAGCTCTTCAGGGACAGTTCCTTCAGGGTCCTCTAGATCAGCTTCCTGGGAAGGCTGATCATCACTCTGAGGCAGGGGGGAAGGCACAGCCTTGACCCTCCTGTTCTTCTTCTTGGTAGGTGCTTGGTCCATTGTTCCAGGATCCAAGACCTGAGGTTCAGTGAGGCACTTTTTGGCCTGTGACCTGGTCACAGCAAGGACATGTGATGATATACCTAACATCTCTGCATGAGTCCTGTACTCCACTTCTGACCATAGAGAACTCTCTAGGTCATTGCCCAACAAACATTCTACTGGGAGGTCTGCACTAACCACAACCCTTTTGAGGCCAGTTACCCCTCCCCATGAGAAGTTAACAACTGCCACACTGTGTGAAGTAGTGGCATTGCTGGCATTGGTCACCAGGTAGTTCTCACCTGGTATGTACTGTCCAGGGTCCACAAAGCCTGGTGTCACCATAGTGACACTGGCACATGTGTCCCTGTAGGCTTGAGCCACTTTGTCATTAATTAAGGGAGTCTGTCTGTACTTGCCCAGGTTACTGGGGCTCACAGTCAGGGACAAATCAATGTCCCCATCACAGATCAAGACTGCCTGTGTCAGGGTTCTGTCTATGTCAGAATCTCCTTCAGTTCCCATAGTGATTCCCACTACACCCTTTGTCTGGGGACCAACACTGCTAACAGTAGTACTGGGAGCAGGTGCCTTAGGGGCAACAGTGTTGGGGGCTCCACCCTTTTTGCAATCACTAGTCCAGTGAGTTGTATTCTTGCAATGATTGCACCAGGGTTTCTTTTGACCTTCTTTCTTCTTTTTGGACTGTTGGGACCCACCCTCCTTAGTAGTAGTTTGGGGCCCTGTTGAAGACTTCTGGTCTTTAGGTTTCTGATCTCCACCCTTTTGGTCTGTTTTCTTCTGATCACCCCCTTGGCCCTGGTTCTGGTTCTTTTGCTTAACCCTGGTTCTGACCCATTTGTCTGCCTTCTTTCCCAATTCTTGGGGAGAGGTCAGATCCGAGTCAACCAAGTGTTGATGCAGTTGCTGGTTTTGACAGTTATTTAAAATCTGTTCTCTCATCATCAAATTATACAATCCTGTAAAATCAGATACCTTACTTCCCAGCAACCAACCCTCCAAAGCCTTAGTGGCACATTCAACATATTCAGACCAGTCCTGAGTCTGTGTCTTTTGGGTGTCTCTGAACATTAACCTGTACTGTTCAGTGGTTAAGCCTAACCCATCTACCAGAACACTCTTCAGGACTCTGTAGTTTCTGACATCCTCTTCTCTAACAGTGAGGAGTCTGTCTCTGCCTCTTCCTTCAAAGGAGAGCCAGAGGATTGCTGCCCACTGGTCTTCAGGAACCTGCTGTACTTTGCAGGCTCTCTCAAGAGCAGTTATCCACTTGTGGATGTCATCCCCACTTTTGTAGGGGGGCACAACCTTAGACAGGTTCCTATTGTCAAAGACCCTATCTTTGTCCTTAGGGACAATGCTGCCACCAGTGGGTATAGACCCACTCTCTCTAGGTTGCCTAGCCTTGTTCAGTTTTTCTTCCATCAGGGCTACTTCTAGCTCCTGCTTCCTGATCCTCAGCTGGGCTTCCTGCATTCTGGCCTCATGTTCCCTCCTCTGAGGGGTGGTCATCCTTTTCCTGGAGTGACCTTGAGAGCCTCTAGAGCCATGAGAAGCATTGGAGTCACCTGAGCGATTCCTTTGCCTCCCAAGCCCTGTGTTAAGTCCACTGGGGAGATCCAATGGGGTGAACCCATTGTCAGTCCCCAATAGCCTTAGTTTAGCTGGGCCAAGTATAATACTTGGCACTGGGCTAGTTCTCCCTTCATCATCACTACTTTCTGTATCCTCACCACTTTCCTCCCCTGTAGTATGGTTCTCATCTAAGGGATGGCTATTGGAACTGGGTACCTCTGTAGCATCTTCAGAAGGGGGGCCTCCTGTTCCTGTCCCTAAGGGGCCTAACTGGGAGGCTTTCCTGAGAGCTTTCTGATCTTCATCAGCCTGTAAAAGCTCTCTGAGTTCAGCAGAAGTAGGATTCTTGGGCTGTTTAAGGCCCCTGATATTTGCCAACTGCCTGAGCTCATTTTGATTAAGGGTAGCAAAGATGGATGGTGCCCTCTGGGGGTCACTCTCAACAGAGATGGGTACAGTGGACCCCTCTGCCCCAGCCATTGCTCTTAAGTGTGGGTGGATGTGTTGCAATCTACCTACACTTGGGTTTACCTACTAAACCTATCTAGTAGTTGTAGTCAGGGTGTGCTACTCCCTTTGCTCTACAACAACTAAGTTCAGTAGAACTTAAGTATATCTAATCTTGTTTTATATGTACCTATAGGTACCTATGTGATCTTTCAATTGGTAACCAAGAGATTACAATGGTAAAACACAGCAAGCTCAAATCCAACCGCTGCTCACCAATGTGAGAAGTTGGCCTGGTATATGATGCTCACTAGTTAAAGTGATCACCTTGTACCATGCCAAGCAACCCTTATGGTGTGGTTGTAAGTCAACCTTTTCGGACTAGCTGCCCTAGTGGTAGCGTAGGCTAAGCAGTCTTTGAGGCTAAACTCGTGATGCGTGTTAAGCCAGCTGTTTTACCAAATGCAACCCCCTTTTATACCAATGAAAGGACACCTCACAGATATATATTCAAAATATATATGTATTTATTTCTCAAAGTAACCCCTAGTCTCTTTATGAGCACAGGAGCACAAATCGTCAAACAAGATTATCACAGAATACACAGAAGTTGCACTTTATATGGATAGGCCCTGGTGGCCACTCGAACCATATACTAAAATAGTGGTATAAGTACCACGAACAGAAAAGGGAAAAGGCCTAGGGCCTCTAGAATCGCTGGGCCTACAAGGAGCTAACGTCAGTTAGTGACCAGGAGGTCCACGGGTGGCGTGTGCAGAGCAAATAGTCACACGCGTGCTCCCATAGGTTTCAATGGGTGCGTAAAAAGTACAAAGTTACTGCAAAGAGGATCTTCCGGATGGACTAGGAACTCAAGATTTGGAACACAGGCACTAGAGATGTAATACTGCCAGCTTTACCTCACCCACAGGAAGCGGGTGCATAGGCCTCAAAGTGCGTCGGGTTTCTTCTATCTGTTCCGTTGAGCCTGGGACAAAGATGCTGCAGGCGGTCGGTCCGGGAGAGATGCGGTGGATCCAAGGGTGGATCGGAGTTGCAGAAGACCTGAAAGCAGAGGGGACAGTGTTCACAGTCACTAGCCAGTGACCGGCGTGGCACCAGGTAGGTACCAGGCAATGTCGGGTGCAAACAGGAAGAAAGGTGTAGCTTGTCTCTGCAGCCACGTGGTCCCTGGAGGTTGACGACGTCCAGGAGTCGGTTCACGAGCTGTCCCACGCAGGCTCTCGCTGTCGGCGGTGTCGGCGACTTGATCGAAGCAAACAAGCCTTGGCAAAAGCAATTGTTGTAGGAGATGAAATAAGCTGATGGTTCTGACCAGCAAGGTCAGAGGGACTGCTCCTTTGGAGGGGAGCAAGGGCCAGTCTGGAGCAACCAGACCAGCGGTGTATTTTGTAGAGTTCGTCGCCAAGATGGCTACTAGCCAGCGGGCCAGCAACCGGTTAGGCGCGTTGAGTGGCAAAATGCAGAAGGGCCCCACGCAGATCGTGGAGATGCTGGAGGGCTCACCTTTGGTGCAGATGCTGCTCGGGTGTTGGGCTTCTCAGATCCCAAAGCACAACTTGGAGGGAGCCTCGGTTGTTGCACTTGTCAGCTTGTCGTAGTCGTTCCAAGATGGCTGGCTCCACGTGTCTCGGTGCCTCCACGGGTCTCTTCTTTTCAGAGACTGAGGATCGGGCGGTGAGAGGTCTGGAGGTCCAGGTCTTGTCAGTCTCTGGGCTCGGGCTCCGGCGGGAGGCGGCGGCAAAGCAGATGTTGATTCGCTGGATGGTGCTTGCGTTAGCAAGGTGGTCACTCCCTGACCACAGGGGAGATTGGCTTCAGTCCTCTGTGCAGCAGAGCGTCGAAGATCCCGTCTTCTTCTTAGTGTTAAGTTGATTCCAGGATGTCTGAAGTCTTAGGACACAGCTCCTACCTTTAAGCGGATTCTAGGGGCCGGACTACCTGCCAGGTCCCTCCCTATGGGTGGGACCAGGAAGGGGGGTGGTTACACCCCCAATCCTTTGTCCAGCTCGCCCCAGGCCCGGGACTGGTGTGCCCCAGGACCGGTTTGAACTGGCATATGCACCGAGGCTCCTTGTGAGCCACAGGCATGTCTGGTTTCTTTCAAGCCCTACCTGACCAATACACAAAATCCTGTCTGGGGTGGTGCACGCACCTCCCCTGGCAGGAAACCCTTTGTCCACACCTCCCAAGCTGGAAGGACTCCCAGCAGCAGGAGGGCAGACTTGTGTCTGTGGTGGCAGCATCCATTTTGTGGAGCTGAGGCTATGTCTGATTTTACCCGGGTTTCAGGTACTGTACATGTCGTGTCCCTCTAGAAGGGTGGAATGCTAACCCCGTCGCCAGAATTGGCGAGGGGTTAGTATTCCAATTCGTATGACACCTTACTCGACATGTTTTGATAAAGCCAAACCAAAGATAGCATTTAACCGCGAGGTTCATAATGCACTTAAGAGTATATGGTATGACGATATCTGGAAACAGTAGAAGGAAGTTGTTCCGACCACTGCAGACAGGCTCAGCTCATGCCAGAGCACCATCTCACATGGAACCAAGCACTCTGCCTTCAGGATTGTTAAGGCCTGCCATAGGAGTGACTTATAGGTTACCAGGTGTCCCATTTAAGGTTAGGTATAGGTATACTACACCTAAGTAAGAGGTGATTACACCAACTTACCCCAGCTGAGTGATCAGCCAGTTGTGTCAAATTGTTAGGCCAAGCCTGGGGTGGCATAATACCTGCTGCAGCCCTTGGCAGGCCTTGGGTACACCAATGCCCTGGGTACCTAGTGTACACTGGTACAGGGGCTGACAGGGTGATCCACTTCCAATTGGTTATGCACCTAGGGTGCATAGTTTTAATTTAGTAGAGAGAACAGCAGGCTGGGGGTCTGATTGGCAGGCCCACAGCCTCAATATGTCAAAAACCAGTGAAGCAAAAAGCAAAAATTTGGGGTGACCATAGGATAGCAGACCCTACTCTCCTACACATATGAACTGCAATTACACCTCGCAGCCACGGAGTTGCTGTTGGGAAATGTTTATTTTAGTCCCTTGTCACTGTCCATGAATGCCAGGTATATAATCGACCAGGTGGTGACTGTAGGGTTATTTGCATATGATTAAGGCTCAGTGGAGCTGAAACGCGTAATGCTACTTGATTCTGCCGGAATAAAAACTTTTCTTGGAATGAAGCACAGTGGTTGGGCCTGATTGCGCGCACCAGAAGGTGGAGTGCGCTTTGCTTTTGAATATTTATATACATATATATATATATATATATATATATATATATATATATATATATATATATATATATATATATATATATATATTACCTACTGGCGGTCGCCAGTAGGTAGTTATAGTTAGGACCTATTTTCCATAGGAAATCCGCAACATTCTATTCCCAATAAGTCTGGCGCCGGTTGACGAATCCTCGCAAAATTTTCCAAACTTTTGGCTAGCTCCGCTCCGCTCGTACCCTGAAAGTTTTGTGGTGATTCGTCAAGCGGGGGCTGAGAAAGAAGGGGGGTCCCAAAACGCGTTTTCCCCATGCAATTTCCCATAGGATCTGTTGTCGCAGCTACAGCCCGAACCGCTGAATGGAATGACACCAAATTTGGCAAAGAGGTAGTTCTCAGTTCAGACTCGTGCCTTTTGCATAAATGGTGTGAATCCGTTTAGTAGTTCCTGAGAAAATTAGAGTTAAAAGTACATAAATATCTATGGCCGGGGAGGATCCGCGGACCCAGCGGCTTCACTATGGGGGTGCGGGGGGTGCGGACCGCACCGGGTGACACCCTCACATGGGGTGACACCAACAGGGCCGGTGTGCGCCTAGCAACCTACCCTTTCAGGAGGAGGAGGTGCCTGTGCGCAGCGCGCACTGTCTCCTCTCCTTTCTTTTATTTGCTTTCCTGTGGAATGGATCCAAAAAAGAAAATCACTTTTGCTCGAAATCAATGTCGTATTTTTCTGACATTTAATTCCAAAGTGCAGCATCTGGAATAAAAGTTTAAAAATATGAAAAATAAATAACGAAATAAAGTAAGACAGAGTGGTAGCAAACTGGCCAGATTGATTTTATTCACACCCAAACACATTAGCGCCACTTTTACAGAGTTTGCCAGTGAAGCGCTATTTTTGTTGTCTTGGCTTTGTTTTCCCTGGGCTTGGAACTAGTGCACCAATCCTGGAGGTACTGCAATGTGAGGATTGAAAAACAAAATTTGTACTGCTGCTCTGTATCTAGAGATGTTGTCTTTTTTTTACCATACTGCTTACGTTTTGTAAGGATATAAGCAATGGCCATTGAAATGGGTCCATTCAGGGCCCTGTTGTCATGTCCTTAACTTTTCAGGCAAAAGCACTCCCTGATTTCTGAACAGTGAGTGTAAAAGCGTTAAGGTAACCATGTTGTTCCTGCTTACATTTCACATGGTTTGAAAAATTTAGCATTCCCTATGATTGATTGCTTTTTCCAGGATGCTGTCACTTTTTTTTGTAGGCCACATATTGCTCTTGTCTAGTGCGTAATTTAAATTGAGCCGCATACATGTGCCAGCAACAATTGGGTTGTAGTTGAATGCAGTCTGAGTTTCTCTGAGTGGGGCAGTATGGTGTTCAGTGGGGGAGAGGATGTGGCACTATGGCCAGAGCTGCTGAATTTGGAACTGGGGAACCAGGTTCAGCCTTAATAACCAGTCCGCCAGACCACTCTCCTGAGCGAGCACTCTCTCATGCTAGACCTTAGAAGGCTTCGCAAGACATTAGAAGCCCCGATGTCGTAGCACCAGTAGGTGAACTCTAGCATGACAAGTGTAGGTTAACCTTCAAGGCTTGTCCACCACTATTCATACTGAAGTTTACCTCCAGTCTTGCAGGCAGGCCTATGAAGCAGTACACCCTAGAACAACAGTGACCCTGTCACTGAGATCACAGGGCCCTTGAGAAGGGCCAGCTCTAGGGCGGTGCAACCGGTGTGACTGCACCAGGTGCTGAATTTAGGTGGAGGCATCATTTTTGCAAGTATATTATGGTTTTAAAAGCACTTGCTGCCTCCTTCCTGGCCTCCTGTAATTTTCGGTAACAATAAAAATGTCATGATGACTCTGATGATTAATGTTCTTCCTAGAGAGAGGTCGGAATTTTGTCTAATGGAAGATTTGACTCATGGAAAGGTAGCTCAGAGGGTTAATGTACCTGCTGCAAAGAACATGTACCATGCAGATCACAAGGTGCACATAATGTAAATAGGCCAGTGGGCTACTGCTTTTGTCAGAGAGATCCTTTTGTTACTTGCAGTTTATAAGTTAAAATCCTAACATAGAACAGTGAGCTATTAACTGTCATCTACTCCGCAGCAACACAAGTCACATTTTTTATTAACTTTTGATACATTTGAGCTACAAACAATTTATTAGTTTAAATGGTCAGATCATGCTGCAGATCTTGCATTATGAGGCAAATATGGCAGAGCCATTATTATTTAGAAAACATTTGCAAACTAGGATTTTTAGCCATTCATGTTTGAACTGCTGTTTTGGAAAAGGGAGAAGTGCTGATGACAGAAACTCCATGGCTCGGAGACAAATGTCGTATTTGGGGACATTCTGTGATTAGAAGCATATCCCACTCTGTGAATACATTTTACTGTCAATAACTAATTATAACCTTAAATAATCATGTGTATCCATTGGTTGATAAAACTGGGCAGTGAAACCAAACAATTACAAAAAAAACGGGATGTTTGCGCATTCTGGCCACACCTCTGGCTCCGCCCACTGATCCAATCCTTGGGTTATTCCCGCCCTCAAATTCTCCGCCCACAGTTCCCCTACTTTTTTTCCCCCACTTCGACCACTGATATATCGTGTTGCTGGATAGTGGGAACACCACACCAGTAAAACGTACCATACCTATGATATTATAAATTCCAATAAACTGTTGACTAGCAGGTAGTCCACTGTGCAACCTGATTAATGAGTCATTATCACACTGTTGTTAACAGGCACATTTTGTAAATATAGGACCTACATTTACAAACGTTACTAAGGATTCTGTATGGTCCCGTTATTTGCCAACTGTTTCCACTGGCGGACTCGGAGCGGAGGAGGTCCGTGCGGTAAGTCGTGAGGGGGTGACACCATGAGTTACCCGCACCGGGTGACACCAACCCTAGTGACGCCACTGCTTCTTTTAATATCCGTTGTAGTCACTGAGGACATGAAATTAAATCTATAGTTCCTTGTGGATTTTACCATAATGAATTCGATTGCGCATTCATGAAACCCAATGCATTTCCGGTAGGAACATGACCCTTCATCAGGGGTCACTTAACAAAGGTTCTACAAATGAAATGAAACAGGGAAGTTTCAAAATACAGTCCACAGGTTGATCTTCAATGTTAAAATGAAATTCTCCCTACTAATAGTGGATACCATGCAAAAGTGCATCTTGTGGGACACCCCCGCGCAGCACGGCCACCAGCTGCTGCGTGTGCCCCATTGCCTTGCCCACTGCCTCGCTGCCTGCCTCGCTGCCGCTGACCAAGCCCCCTCCTCCGAGCGGCGTGGTCCGTGCTCGCCTGCCGGCTGCCTGAACTTCTGTTAGTTTTGGTCTTGTTTTTCTTCCATTTGTGCCTGTTTTACTGTTCTTTGTGCCCGTGTTAACGTTTTCCTTCCTGTTTGCCTGCCTACCTCGCCGCCCTCCGCTCTCCCTCCCCGCTTCCCGCCACCGCCGATTACCCCGCCCCTTTTTCTCTTCTGTACCCTCCCCGCTCCCGCCTCCCAGCTGCTCCACCCACCCGCGCACTTGGCCTTATATGGCGACCGTGCGACGCAGGTGAGTGTGACCCACTTGTAGGACAACCCCGCGCCGCACGGCCACCATCTGCTGCGTGTGCCCCATTGCCTTGCCCACTGCCTCGCTGCCTGCCTCGCTGCCGCTGACCACGCCCCCTCCTCCGAGCGGCGTGGTCCGTGCTCGCCTGCCGGCTGCCTGAACTTCTGTTAGTTTTGGTCTTGTTTTTCTTCCATTTGTGCCTGTTTTACTGTACTTTGTGCCCGTGTTAACGTTTTCCTTCCTGTTTGCCCGCCTACCTCGCCGCCCTCCGCTCTCCCTCCCCGCTTCCCGCCACCGCCGATTACCCCGCCCCTTTTTCTCTTCTGTACCCTCCCCGCTCCCGCCTCCCAGCTGCTCCGCCCACCCGCGCACTTGGCCTTATATGGCGACCGTGCGACGCAGGTGAGTGTGACCCACTTGTGGGACACCCCCGCGCCGCACGGCCACCAGCTGCTGCGTGTGCCCCATTGCCTTGCCCACTGCCTCGCTGCCTGCCTCGCTGCCGCTGACCAGGCCCCCTCCTCCGAGCGGCGTGGTCCGTGCTCGCCTGCCGGCTGCCTGAACTTCTGTTAGTTTTGGTCTTGTTTTTCTTCCATTTGTGCCTGTTTTACTGTACTTTGTGCCCGTGTTAACGTTTTCCTTCCTGTTTGCCCGCCTACCTCGCCGCCCTCCGCTCTCCCTCCCCGCTTCCCGCCACCGCCGATTACCCCGCCCCTTTTTCTCTTCTGTACCCTCCCCGCTCCCGCCTCCCAGCTTCTCCGCCCACCCGCGCACTTCGCCTTATATGGCGACCCTGCGAACGCGCAGCGGTCACGCGCAGCGGGTGCGCCGATTGTGCGCCGAAGGCGCGCCAATGGCAAGCCCGTCCGCGCCTGGACCGCGTCCAGTGCCAGGACCCCTGGACCCCACCGACGGAAGACGACCCGACAGTCCTACGACGCCGCAACACTCATCGCACTCAACACCGGCGGGACCCAGGGATGCTACCGAGCCACTCCGAAGCAGACCTACGGACCCTTCAGCTGCCACTCCTGCAAGTTCACCTGCATCCGGACCTGCCCGGCACCAGCACCTGCCAAGCCGAACACCAGCAGCAACCACCTCAAGTGCATCCTGCTCAACACCCGCTCCGTCCACAGACACGCCATCGAACTCTGGAACCTCCTCGACACCACAGCCCCTGACGTTGCCTTCATCACGGAGACCTGGATGAACGCCTCCTCAGCGCCCGACATCGCCATCGCCATCCCAGAAGGATACAAGATCACCCGGAAGGACCGCAACGCCAACCAGGTGGGAGGAGGCATCGCCATCATCCACAAGAACACCATCCGCATCACGACCAGCACCGACAACACCCCACCCTCCGCCGAACACCTGCACTTCCAGATCCACACCGACCCGAAGACCACCCTCAGAGGCACCCTGATCTACCGACCTCCGGGACCACGCACTCAATTCAGCGAGGACATCGCCGACTTCGTCAGCCCGCACGCCCTCCCCTCCGCTGACTACATCCTCCTGGGGGACTTCAACTTCCACCTGGAGAACAACAACGACTGCAACACCCGCACCCTGCTCGACAACCTCGCCAACCTTGGACTCAAGCAGCTGGTGTCCACCCCCACCCACCTCGCCGGACACACACTCAACGCCATCTTCTCATCCAGCTAAGACATCGCCTTCAGCCACGCCACAGAACTCCACTGGACAGATCACAGATGCATCCACTTCACCTTCAGAAGAACGACGACCCACCACCACCAGCAACAGGTTGCCCGAAGAAGCTGGAACAAGATCACAGCCGACCAGCTCGCCGCCTCCCTGAGCCAGCACCCTCCGGCCAGCTCAGCGAACCCCAGCCAGGCCGCCGACAACCTCACGAAGTGGATCAGCAACTGCGCGGACGAACTCGCCCCACTGAGGACCCCGCCCAGCAGACCCGGCAGCAAGAGAGCCCCATGGTTCACCGACTAACTCAAGAGCTCCAAGAAGAACTGCCGAGCCCTCGAGAAAGCCTGGAGAAGGGAACCCACGCCGGACACCAGGACCACCCTCAAGCTCGCCACCCGGAAACACCACCAACTGATCCGCATCGCCAAGAAAACGGCTTTCAAAAACCGACTGGACAACAACGCACACAACTGCAAGGAACTCTTCAACATCGTGAAAGAGCTCTCCAACCCCAACGCCGGAAACAACGACATCACCCCTTCGCAAGACCTCTGCAACTCCCTCGCCTCCTACTTCCACAACAAGATCGCGGACATACACTACAGCTTCAGCACTCAACCGACGCACGCCACGACCGCAGCATCGCCACCCACCACCACCCTCCGCGCCTGGACCCCGGTCAACACCGAAGAAACCGTCCACACGATGAACTCCATCCACTCCGGATCTCCGACCGACCCCTGCCCTCACCACGTCTTCAACAAAGCCGACGCGGTCATCGCACCCCACCTGCGGGACATCATCAACACCTCATTCGACACCGCCACCTTCCCCGAGAGCTGGAAGCACGCCGAACTCAGCGCTCTACTGAAGAAACCTACAGCAGACCCCACCGAACTCAAGAATTACCGCCCCATCTCTCTACTCCCGTTTCCAGCCAAAGTCATCGAGAAGACCGTCAACAAACAGCTGGCCACCTTCCTCGAGACGAATGGATCCCTCGACCCATCGCAGTCCGGATTCCGGGCCAACCACAGCACCGAGACCGCCCTCATCGCCGCCACTGACGACATCCGAACCCTGATGGACAACGGGGAAACAGCGGCCCTCATCCTCCTAGACCTCTCCGCGGCTTTCGACACGGTCTGCCACCGCACCCTAGTGCAGCGCCTCAGCAACGTCGGAATCCAGGAGAAGGCGCTGGAATGGATCGTCTCCTTTCTCGACGGAAGAACACAAAGAGTCTGCCTACCACCGTACAAGTCAGAGGCCACCAAAGTCATCTGCGGCGTCCCTCAAGGATCCTCACTGAGCCCGACTCTCTTCAACGTCTACATGAGCCCCCTCGCGGCCATCGCACGCCAACACAACCTCAACATAATCTCCTACGCCGACGACACCCAGCTGATCCTCTCCCTGACCAACGACCCCGCCGCCGCCAGAGCCAACCTGCACGAAGGGATGAGAGAGGTAGCCGAGTGGATGACGACGAGCCGCCTGAAGCTGAACACAGATAAGACGGAGGTCCTCATCCTGGGCTCCTCGCCCTCCGCCTGGGACGACTCCTGGTGGCCCCCCGCCCTGGGCACCGCACCCAAACCGACGGACCACGCACGCAACCTGGGTTTCATCTTGGACTCCTCCCTCTCCATGACCAGGCAAGTCAACGCCGTCTCCTCGTCGTGCTTCAACATCCTGCGCATGCTTCGGAAGATCTTCTGGTGGATCCCCACAGAGACCAGGAAGACCGTCGCCCAGGCCCTCGTCACCAGCCGAATGGACTACGGCAACGCACTCTATGCCGGAACCACCGCCAAGACCCAGAAGAGACTCCAGCGCATCCAGAACGCCTCAGCCAGACTCATCCTCGACATCCCACGACACAGCCACATCTCCGGACACCTAAGAGACTTGCACTGGCTCCCGGTCAACAAGAGAATCACCTTCCGCCTCCTTACCCACGCACACAAAGCTCTCCACGACCAAGGCCCGAGCTACCTCAACAACCGAATCAACTTCTACGCCCCCAAACGCCACCTCCGATCCGCCAGCCACGCCCTCGCCGCCATCCCACGCATCCGCAGAGCCACTACAGGAGGAAGGTCCTTCTCCTACCTGGCCGCCAAGACCTGGAACTCCCTCCCGGCCGACCTGCGCCTGACCCAAGACCACCTCTCCTTCAGGAAGAAGCTCAAGACCTGGCTGTTCGAGCAGTAGCGGCACCCCCCCCCCCCCCCAAGCGCCTCGAGACCCTACGGGTAGGTAGTGCGCTCTATAAATGTCTTTGATTGATTGATTGAATTGTGAAGTGAAAGAGAAACCATGCTCGTCAAGGTAAACTATAAATAAATAACGCGCCAAATCAATCGGTGCAGACATGGGAATGCTCATTTGTTTTAACAAACGGAATCTTTAGGTACGAAAAAACGTGCATAACTTATGTGCAGCTCGTGTATCCATCTATGCCAAACGGTAGGTGTCTTGATTGCAACGATAATGCATAGATCGGTGTAACAGTGCAGAGATCAATGATGCTTCTTAAATCCTGACCGCGTTGTTTGTGCGTCGAAACAGTCATCCCAGAAATATTAACATTCAAACACCTGGAGATTGGAAAAGTAGCCACGTGTCACGCGCGACTACTTATGCACACGCACCGTGATCACATACAGCAGCGCAAGTGCAAGAGCCAAATTAGCACGAGACAGAAGTACAGTCTCTAGAGTCAGGGAGTCAGAAAGACTGGCTCCCCTCCAAAATGTACCATTTTTATATTCCAGTTTACAATGGAAATCAATGGAAAACACACAGCACAAGCTGAACAGATGTAGCAATGAATTGACAAATCACAATACAGTATTATACAATGTCACATAATGGCACCATTCTAGCACTTGCCACTAACTGAAATTAATAAGCCCTTTTCGAACCGCAGGTCATCAGATGTGGCAGTACAAATCTACGTACACAAACAATGATAGTCTCATAGATGAATAAAACCAATATATCATAAGCAGGATGAGCATTGAAAATAGCAAAAGGCTTTGTCTGTATTTGTTTCAGAAAACTATATCAATTCAGAGCATCAGTGCCCATTTCTCTGCCTGCACTGTCAGCATTGGAAATGAAAACAAACATTATGGCTGCCTTTCAAACAATAAGGAGTTAGGGCCTACTTTTGGACCAAGCTTACAAAACATAGGAAAAGTACAGTTCTGTTAAGTGCAGCATTTTTGTTTTTGTCCAGAAATGTTCATAATGTTACATTTTTATTAAATGGAAATCCTCCTCTACAATACAAAGATGTGGTCTTTGATTCGTACCAATGTCTTACAGAACAGTGATAGAGGCTGATCTTCGCCCCTGATTTCCGTGAATATTTCCAAAGTAATCAGGTTGTACTAACCAATACTGAGAGTAGGAATACTGTGATACACTATTAGAGTGCACCACATATTGAGGTCCAAAGGATAGACAGTAAAAATGCACATAGAGGGAGAATAGATTTACTATCCTTTGCTCCACATCTACATACCTTGAAGATATATATATATCAGCAATACAATCCACATAAATGTGGAGGGAGGTATAACAAATCTATACATATTTCCATTCCTTTTTTTGGCCCCTGATATTTTGTCCACAATATTAAGTTTGTAAGATATTTCCCATTCGATTCTCAATATCTCATCCATAATCGTAAGTAGATGGTTTCTCTCCACTTTGTCCAATTAACGGGGATTCATTTGTGTGTGAGGGTCAGTAGGGTTCTTCTTATACTTCAAGACACGTTCCTATGTGGACAACTGAGCCAGAGAAGAGATGAAACCAGTTCCATTATAATTGTTCTTAAAGATGAATGGAGAGGAGGCAGAATTTGTTATAATTTGTGAGAAAGCCGTGAACAGCAGTCTCTGGACCACCTAGTTATGCCTTACACCAGTGCCCACCGCTCAGGTCATAAAGCGTGGCATTATGTTTGGTTGTGATCTCTTCTTCTAGAATGAATCACGAAGATCTGGTTGGTCTATGTTCTGCAACTCCATCTCCTGTATAAAATCTTGTCATTTCATTTTCCCTTGCCCAGTAGAAAACATACATGATTAGGGCTTTAGGGATAACATGGTAATCTGATCACTATACATCTACAACAGAATTGGGTGTCTTCAGCATACATTGAGTAGATGAGCCTAAAGGATTTGATTATGTTTGCCAAGGAATGTTGGCAGATGCTACACGAAGTGACATAGCAAAATATTGCATTTAATAGGGTAGGAGAGGATGGTGAGGGCAAAGCCACTTTTCTTGTTCTGCTAAACATTGACAGAAAGAAAGAGCCCCATTGGAAGAAGAGATACCAATAGTTTTGCTAGCACAGCCATTGTGAATACTGGACTAAAAAATCACATTATTTCCTAAATGGACCTGTTATTGACACTATTTTAAAGCAAAAAGTAGTCACAATACAGATCAGAAATTGGCTAGCAAAGATGCATCCAGCATAGGGGTAACTAAGCAAGCATTCAACCCGGATTCCCCTTGTACAACTGTAACCTGTTTCCTTCGGCGCTCATCCCATTAGGAAGGTTGCTAATCACCTGCGAAACAACCCAATTTTCGGGACCTCTTATCATTTGTCTTCATCTCGATGGACTGAAAAGCATCAATAAATGTGTTCCTTTCTGGTGTTCCAAATTCATGATCGATACATTTGTAACCTCTCCGGTGCCTCCCTTTGCCCTAGTCGACATCAAACACTCTACATTTGAAATGGCGTGTCGTCTCAGGCTCCAAATCATCCTTTTTTGTTGTTCTCGTTCAGCAATTTACCAATCTGATAATACCTGGGAGGCCATTTCAAGCCTCGTTTCACAGTGATACTCCCTGCTGAAGTTCAGGGATATACCCTGAGCATGGTATCAGGTGTTGATGGAGTCCTCTTTCTATTTTTCTGCTGATAGTGCTCCGGAGAGGTTCTGGAGCTAGAACAGAGGCTTAGTCACAATTCTGAAGTCCAAGCCATAGTTTATATATAGCTGGCAAATATGCACTTCTCACGGAAAACCCCATTTGGAAGGAAGCTCCTAGAATAGCCTTTTTTTTTGGTTTGTTCTCCTTTGATGATCTCAGATGGCTCACCTGATGACAGGATTCACAAGTGGCTTCTTCACCTTCCAGAGCAGAAGGTAGTAAGGAGCACTCTCGTTTATACGAGTAGTTTGGTTAAAGATTGAGGCTGTTTAATCAAAAGTTCTTTTGGAGGGTGCTGAGGTACAACATCCGAAGTCACTACGGATGTGTGATAAGTAAAGGACAAAAGGAAGTGGGAAAACCCACTGAGTACCTCGCACTGTTCACTGTGCGGGACAAAACCCTTAGATGTGTGTAGTCAAAATATAGGTTTCAAACACATATATCATTAATTGTAAACCAATGGTCTAGTGTCAACTAACAGACAATTTAAACCTTAAATATAAAGAAAGACCAAAGAAATATCATTGTCATGTGTATATTGTTGGTTTCACAATATTTTGTACAATAAACAAAAACATCTTGTGTACATCATACAATTTCTCATTAAGGAAAAAACAAATCAAGCGAATTGCTTTTATCTTCATAGATGACGAAGCCCAATGCATTTCGGGATTTGAAGTATCCCTTCGTCAGGGGCAATCTAGAATGAAAACACAAACAGTAGTATATTTCTAAATACAAAATAATCAATTTCCTAATACAAGTCTATCTGATGGTACATGGGTTGGAATGCATTTGCTTGGACAATACATGCTGTGCGATGGTGATGTTAATGGGTAAGTGTATTTGAAAAATAGATGATATGAACCAAATCAATAGTCTGTTCGAGATTCACCGTGAAAAGATTCCAGAGATTTAGAAGAGGCTTGTGAATTGGTAATCAATGTGCACCAATCGTATCATAGTCGAGTTGGCAAGTGCAGTGAAGAAAGCCGTAATGTTTACCAAGTCTCGTGATAGGAGGGGTTGACCAAAGGTGAACCGATCGTGTCGACGGAGAGTCAACGTGTGCGTTAAAAAACGGCTGTTTTTTCGTAAACAGGGGACGGTGATCAATGATAACCAACCAGTAAAAATACCTGAATAAAGTGATAAAAGTTAGTGAACCGATAAAAAAGTGCGGCATGGACACCTCAGTTAAGCCATATGGTGATCTCAGGGAATCGGGGCGTGATGAGGAAAAATATGAATGGTAGGCTCACCTATTGTATCCATACTGTCGGATGGTACAAGTTAAAAATAGTGAACCAGTGATGGGCTCGGGCGTAAGTTCTCGGAATTCTATAAAAGAAAACAGTGGTGTAACGTGACAAAAATCCTTCCTGTAAAGAGTGACCCATGTGAACCCACCTCAAAATAAATAGTTACCTGCGGTCTCGATGGGACTAATAGAGGGACAGTTCGTGATAAATTAGTCGATGAAACGCTGTCCCGTAGTAAAGATATTGTGGGTGGACGACCTGGTCAGGCCGTGCTCGTAAATTCTAGAAAGCCAAAAGTATAATGAGGCGCATGTTCACGTCGTATATGGCAGAGTCTAAAAGAGGGTTACAGGGTAACCATAACGTACCTGGAACGATGGAGGTGAACAGAATTCCTACGGCAGTGAACTGGCGATGGCGAAGTGCCGGCGATTATCGCGAGGAGACGCGAGATGACGGAATCAGTGGACGGGGCGTGTTATAATGTGATGTCCATGAGAGTGGAAATAGGACTGAGAAAAAATGGCAATCCCGAACGTGAATGCCAATAAAGTTTTCAATGCAAAGTATTGACACAGAAGGGAACGCGCTGAGTGCAAACAGTTCAAAGTGTGTTGATTGTTGCTTTGTGTGCAGCATGGGTGTGTGGGTGTTATGTGTGTGGCGATCAACCCAAAGTAAAAAACAGTGAGATGAGGGTTTGTACATTAAATAAGTACAAGCATATAAATCATCAATACTTAGAACCATGAGTATATCTTACTTGTGCTTGATGTGTAAAGATGAACAATGAGCATTGACAAAAACAAGTATTCAATTGACAGGGATACCCAATTACAAAAAATAGTGGTTGTCTCTTTTATGTAGGGGTAAATTCACACTACTAAAGATAACAGCTCATATCAATATGGTCATTGAGACCATTTGGGAACAGGGTATTTAGAGATTTGATCCAATAAATCTCCCTTTGGAGAAGTTTTTGAGTGATGTTTACTCCTGGTTTTGGTGTCACAGGTTCAATGATCTGGAATCTTAATTGCGAAATGGTGTGTTTACTTTCATGCCAATGAGTGGACAATGGTGAAGTAGTACTGTGATTCCTAATCTTGCTTTTATGTTCGGTGATCCTTACTTTGATTTTCCTCTCTGTTTTTCCAACATATGATTTTCCGCACGGGCATTTGATGCAATAGATGACATTAGTGGTGTTGCAGTCGCTTGTGTGATTAAGTTTCATTGGTTTTCCAGAGGTGGGATGTGTCAAGATGTTACCACTGATGACATTGTTACAGTGAATGCAATTATTGCATTTAATGGTACCTTTGAATTCATGTGTGGGAATTGTGTGCGTTGGTGTGGCTAAGAGCGACTTCAGGTTCTTGCCTCTTGTATATGCAAACAAGGGTTTGTTTGAAAAAATATTGTTGAAGTCTTCTTCTGTGGATAACATTTCCCATCTATTGTTTATGATGTCGCGTATGGATTTGGATGCTGTGGAGAATTTGGATACGAAAACAGTTCGTTCTTGTGGTGGTTTGGTAGTAGATTGTAGTAGCTTAAGTCTGTCAATTCCTTGAGCACGTGACAGGCACTCTTGTAGTATGTTGTCTGGGTATCCCCGTTCTTGAAATCGTTGAACAAATTCTTGTTCTTTAATTTGGCTGTTATCTGGGTTAGAGCAAATGCGTCTGACTCTGAGGAGTTGTGAGTATGGTAAATTCTTTAGTAAACTTTTTGGATGAAAACTGGAAAAAGCCAGTGTGCTGTTGCGGTCCGTAGGTTTTTGAAAAACTGAAGTTTCAAAGGTGCGATTGTCAGTTGATTTAGAAATCAGTACATCCAGGAAGTGTATTTGGTGTTGTTGAATGCTGTGTGTGAATTGGATCCTTGGGTTAACTGTGTTGAGTGTACAAATCATATTTTCAAAAGTTATGGTCGTGTCCGTCCATAGGATGAAAATGTCATCGATGTAACGGCAATACATCAGTATATGTTTCCACCAACAGTGATTTGACATGATGTTCTCAGATTCAAATAATGACATGAATGTGTTGGCGTAGGCAGGTGCTCCGGAAAAGCCCATTGATGTGCCGGTGAGTTGTGCATAATAGTTATCTTTCCATTCAAAATAGCTGTGATGCAAACAGAAGTGAAGGATCTTAAGGATGAACAATCTTTCTGTGTCTATTTCTGATGTTTGTAGTAAAGCCCACTCAGTTGCTTCTAATCCTGCTTCGTGGGGAATGGATGTGTACAACGCTGTAACATCTATAGTGCACAGGTAGACATTTGTGAGATCTCTGTCTTGAATGGTGTTGAGTTGTTGCAGAAAGTGAGTAGTATCTTTGATGTAGGAGGGCCATTTCTGAACAAATATTTGAAGGTAGTGGTCGACAAATTTACCCAGAGGTTCAAACAAGGACCCACATCCGGAAACTATGGGTCGAAAAGGAGGATCAAAATGATTTTTGTGTATCTTGGGTATCATGTATAATTTAGGCCTTCTAGCATTTTGGATTGTCAAGTAGTTTTTTGTTTGTTCAGTTATCCAATGTTGATCTATTGCTTCCTGGAGGATATTGGACAAAATGTTTTCCAATTGTGTGGTAGGATCTCGAGGAAGTTTCATGTAGGTGTTAGGATCTTGTACATGGGTATCAACTTTAGACGTGTAGTATGTGGTGTCCATTAACACGATAGCGCCCCCTTTGTCTGCCGGTTTCATAGTGATGTCCGGATTATTTGCCAGTTGTCTAATGGTAGATATTTCAAATTGAGAGAGATTATTATTTTTGATTTGTTGGTAATTAATGTTGGCAACATCTCTGCGTATCAAGTGTTCAAAAGTGTCAAGGATCTTATGTGAAACTGGAGGAATAAATTTGCTGCGTGGTTTGAAAGGAGTAGGCGCAGACATTGTGCTTTGGTCCTCAGGTTGTACGATGTTGGAAAAATAGTGTTTGAGGCGTAGTTGTCTCATGAATTTGTATAGGTCAGCTTCCACTTGAAGTTGAGTGGTTCTGTTGGTGGGTACAAATGACATTCCCTTAGATAAGATCGCTTGTTGTTGTGAGCTTAATGTGTGCGATGATATATTGATTACTAGATCACTGTTTTCCCGCTTCTTAGTGATTTGCCTGTTTTGTCTTTTTGACCGCCTTGTTGGTCTGGAGGGCGGTTGAGATCCGTGGCTTGAGATAAAAAAGAAGATGATGCTTGGTTTGATGTTGAAGCTACAGGTGAAGTTGGTGTTCCTGTGTTTGGTATGTTTGTAGATACTGGTCCTCTTTTTGTTGACAATTCTTGATCGGAAACAGTGCTTTCATCTGACGATGTGGTGTTTTTCTTATCGAACCTCCTTCTAGAGTAAATGTCGGCCCACGTATAGACTTCATTAAGTTTGTAGTCGATTGTATCCCTTTTAAATTTTCGGAGCTTGCCTTCTTGTAGCTCTTTTTCATATTTTTCTAACTTTTGGTTGATTATTTCCAATTGTAGTTTCCAGGAATCTGCTTCAACTCTAAGTTGAAGTTCACTTTTAAGGTTGAAAATTTCCTCTTCAAGATCTCTGATGGTTTTGGCAAGTTCTTCTATGATGAGCAGAATCAGGTCCAATGAACACTTGTTTAAAATCGCGTACCACCTGTCCATGAATGTGGCATTCAAATGAAAACGAAAAAGCATAGGTTTTATGGCCAGTCTCAGGCCTCTCGGTATCCGTTTAGATTTGTGGTATTGTACAAGGGTAGATGCGTGGAGTTTCTGGTTGAGTTGACGGCGGGTAATGAATTCCAGTTGTCTGAGTTGTTGGGTTATTGATCCGCCATGTGCATCAGAGAGTTTGACTTCTTGTATTAATGAATATATTTCTGAAGCTTCATCTGTGGTATACGTTTTTGTAATGGCCCTATTGTCCGTTAAATTGGTGATAGATTCAAAAGACATTTTGTGGTTTGGGTGCTTCCTTAGTGTGACAAAGCGGTTTAAAGAGCAGAAGGTAGTAAGGAGCACTCTCGTTTATACGAGTAGTTTGGTTAAAGATTGAGGCTGTTTAATCAAAAGTTCTTTTGGAGGGTGCTGAGGTACAACATCCGAAGTCACTACGGATGTGTGATAAGTAAAGGACAAAAGGAAGTGGGAAAACCCACTGAGTACCTCGCACTGTTCACTGTGCGGGACAAAACCCTTAGATGTGTGTAGTCAAAATATAGGTTTCAAACACATATATCATTAATTGTAAACCAATGGTCTAGTGTCAACTAACAGACAATTTAAACCTTAAATATAAAGAAAGACCAAAGAAATATCATTGTCATGTGTATATTGTTGGTTTCACAATATTTTGTACAATAAACAAAAACATCTTGTGTACATCATACAATTTCTCATTAAGGAAAAAACAAATCAAGCGAATTGCTTTTATCTTCATAGATGACGAAGCCCAATGCATTTCGGGATTTGAAGTATCCCTTCGTCAGGGGCAATCTAGAATGAAAACACAAACAGTAGTATATTTCTAAATACAAAATAATCAATTTCCTAATACAAGTCTATCTGATGGTACATGGGTTGGAATGCATTTGCTTGGACAATACATGCTGTGCGATGGTGATGTTAATGGGTAAGTGTATTTGAAAAATAGATGATATGAACCAAATCAATAGTCTGTTCGAGATTCACCGTGAAAAGATTCCAGAGATTTAGAAGAGGCTTGTGAATTGGTAATCAATGTGCACCAATCGTATCATAGTCGAGTTGGCAAGTGCAGTGAAGAAAGCCGTAATGTTTACCAAGTCTCGTGATAGGAGGGGTTGACCAAAGGTGAACCGATCGTGTCGACGGAGAGTCAACGTGTGCGTTAAAAAACGGCTGTTTTTTCGTAAACAGGGGACGGTGATCAATGATAACCAACCAGTAAAAATACCTGAATAAAGTGATAAAAGTTAGTGAACCGATAAAAAAGTGCGGCATGGACACCTCAGTTAAGCCATATGGTGATCTCAGGGAATCGGGGCGTGATGAGGAAAAATATGAATGGTAGGCTCACCTATTGTATCCATACTGTCGGATGGTACAAGTTAAAAATAGTGAACCAGTGATGGGCTCGGGCGTAAGTTCTCGGAATTCTATAAAAGAAAACAGTGGTGTAACGTGACAAAAATCCTTCCTGTAAAGAGTGACCCATGTGAACCCACCTCAAAATAAATAGTTACCTGCGGTCTCGATGGGACTAATAGAGGGACAGTTCGTGATAAATTAGTCGATGAAACGCTGTCCCGTAGTAAAGATATTGTGGGTGGACGACCTGGTCAGGCCGTGCTCGTAAATTCTAGAAAGCCAAAAGTATAATGAGGCGCATGTTCACGTCGTATATGGCAGAGTCTAAAAGAGGGTTACAGGGTAACCATAACGTACCTGGAACGATGGAGGTGAACAGAATTCCTACGGCAGTGAACTGGCGATGGCGAAGTGCCGGCGATTATCGCGAGGAGACGCGAGATGACGGAATCAGTGGACGGGGCGTGTTATAATGTGATGTCCATGAGAGTGGAAATAGGACTGAGAAAAAATGGCAATCCCGAACGTGAATGCCAATAAAGTTTTCAATGCAAAGTATTGACACAGAAGGGAACGCGCTGAGTGCAAACAGTTCAAAGTGTGTTGATTGTTGCTTTGTGTGCAGCATGGGTGTGTGGGTGTTATGTGTGTGGCGATCAACCCAAAGTAAAAAACAGTGAGATGAGGGTTTGTACATTAAATAAGTACAAGCAGGTCGTCCACCCACAATATCTTTACTACGGGACAGCGTTTCATCGACTAATTTATCACGAACTGTCCCTCTATTAGTCCCATCGAGACCGCAGGTAACTATTTATTTTGAGGTGGGTTCACATGGGTCACTCTTTACAGGAAGGATTTTTGTCACGTTACACCACTGTTTTCTTTTATAGAATTCCGAGAACTTACGCCCGAGCCCATCACTGGTTCACTATTTTTAACTTGTACCATCCGACAGTATGGATACAATAGGTGAGCCTACCATTCATATTTTTCCTCATCACGCCCCGATTCCCTGAGATCACCATATGGCTTAACTGAGGTGTCCATGCCGCACTTTTTTATCGGTTCACTAACTTTTATCACTTTATTCAGGTATTTTTACTGGTTGGTTATCATTGATCACCGTCCCCTGTTTACGAAAAAACAGCCGTTTTTTAACGCACACGTTGACTCTCCGTCGACACGATCGGTTCACCTTTGGTCAACCCCTCCTATCACGAGACTTGGTAAACATTACGGCTTTCATCACTGCACTTGCCAACTCGACTATGATACGATTGGTGCACATTGATTACCAATTCACAAGCCTCTTCTAAATCTCTGGAATCTTTTCACGGTGAATCTCGAACAGACTATTGATTTGGTTCATATCATCTATTTTTCAAATACACTTACCCATTAACATCACCATCGCACAGCATGTATTGTCCAAGCAAATGCATTCCAACCCATGTACCATCAGATAGACTTGTATTAGGAAATTGATTATTTTGTATTTAGAAATATACTACTGTTTGTGTTTTCATTCTAGATTGCCCCTGACGAAGGGATACTTCAAATCCCGAAATGCATTGGGCTTCGTCATCTATGAAGATAAAAGCAATTCGCTTGATTTGTTTTTTCCTTAATGAGAAATTGTATGATGTACACAAGATGTTTTTGTTTATTGTACAAAATATTGTGAAACCAACAATATACACATGACAATGATATTTCTTTGGTCTTTCTTTATATTTAAGGTTTAAATTGTCTGTTAGTTGACACTAGACCATTGGTTTACAATTAATGATATATGTGTTTGAAACCTATATTTTGACTACACACATCTAAGGGTTTTGTCCCGCACAGTGAACAGTGCGAGGTACTCAGTGGGTTTTCCCACTTCCTTTTGTCGTTTACTTATCACACATCCGTAGTGACTTCGGATGTTGTACCTCAGCACCCTCCAAAAGAACTTTTGATTAAACAGCCTCAATCTTTAACCAAACTACTCGTATAAACGAGAGTGCTCCTTACTACCTTCTGCTCTTTAAACCGCTTTGTCACACTAAGGAAGCACCCAAACCACAAAATGTCTTTTGAATCTATCACCAATTTAACGGACAATAGGGCCATTACAAAAACGTATACCACAGATGAAGCTTCAGAAATATATTCATTAATACAAGAAGTCAAACTCTCTGATGCACATGGCGGATCAATAACCCAACAACTCAGACAACTGGAATTCATTACCCGCCGTCAACTCAACCAGAAACTCCACGCATCTACCCTTGTACAATACCACAAATCTAAACGGATACCGAGAGGCCTGAGACTGGCCATAAAACCTATGCTTTTTCGTTTTCATTTGAATGCCACATTCATGGACAAGTGGTACGCGATTTTAAACAAGTGTTCATTGGACCTGATTCTGCTCATCATAGAAGAACTTGCCAAAACCATCAGAGATCTTGAAGAGGAAATTTTCAACCTTAAAAGTGAACTTCAACTTAGAGTTGAAGCAGATTCCTGGAAACTACAATTGGAAATAATCAACCAAAAGTTAGAAAAATATGAAAAAGAGCTACAAGAAGGCAAGCTCCGAAAATTTAAAAGGGATACAATCGACTACAAACTTAATGAAGTCTATACGTGGGCCGACATTTACTCTAGAAGGAGGTTCGATAAGAAAAACACCACATCGTCAGATGAAAGCACTGTTTCCGATCAAGAATTGTCAACAAAAAGAGGACCAGTATCTACAAACATACCAAACACAGGAACACCAACTTCACCTGTAGCTTCAACATCAAACCAAGCATCATCTTCTTTTTTATCTCAAGCCACGGATCTCAACCGCCCTCCAGACCAACAAGGCGGTCAAAAAGACAAAACAGGCAAATCACTAAGAAGCGGGAAAACAGTGATCTAGTAATCAATATATCATCGCACACATTAAGCTCACAACAACAAGCGATCTTATCTAAGGGAATGTCATTTGTACCCACCAACAGAACCACTCAACTTCAAGTGGAAGCTGACCTATACAAATTCATGAGACAACTACGCCTCAAACACTATTTTTCCAACATCGTACAACCTGAGGACCAAAGCACAATGTCTGCGCCTACTCCTTTCAAACCACGCAGCAAATTTATTCCTCCAGTTTCACATAAGATCCTTGACACTTTTGAACACTTGATACGCAGAGATGTTGCCAACATTAATTACCAATAAATCAAAAATAATAATCTCTCTCAATTTGAAAGATCTACCATTAGACAACTGGCAAATAATCCGGACATCACTATGAAACCGGCAGACAAAGGGGGCGCTATCGTGTTAATGGACACCACATACTACACGTCTAAAGTTGATACCCATGTACAAGATCCTAACACCTACATGAAACTTCCTCGAGATCCTACCACACAATTGGAAAACATTTTGTCCAATATCCTCCAGGAAGCAATAGATCAACATTGGATAACTGAACAAACAAAAAACTACTTGACAATCCAAAATGCTAGAAGGCCTAAATTATACATGATACCCAAGATACACAAAAATCATTTCGATCCTCCTTTTTGACCCATAGTTTCCGGATGTGGGTCCTTGTTTGAACCTCTGGGTAAATTTGTCGACCACTACCTTCAAATATTTGTTCAGAAATGGCCCTCCTACATCAAAGATACTACTCACTTTCTGCAACAACTCAACACCATTCAAGACAGAGATCTCACAAATGTCTACCTGTGCACTATAGATGTTACAGCGTTGTACACATCCATTCCCCACGAAGCAGGATTAGAAGCAACTGAGTGGGCTTTACTACAAACATCAGAAATAGACACAGAAAGATTGTTCATCCTTAAGATCCTTCACTTCTGTTTGCATCACAGCTATTTTGAATGGAAAGATAACTATTATGCACAACTCACCGGCACATCAATGGGCTTTTCCGGAGCACCTGCCTACGCCAACACATTCATGTCATTATTTGAATCTGAGAACATCATGTCAAATCACTGTTGGTGGAAACATATACTGATGTATTGCCGTTACATCGATGACATTTTCATCCTATGGACGGACACGACCATAACTTTTGAAAATATGATTTGTACACTCAACACAGTTAACCCAAGGATCCAATTCACACACAGCATTCAACAACACCAAATACACTTCCTGGATGTACTGATTTCTAAATCAACTGACAATCGCACCTTTGAAACTTCAGTTTTTCAAAAACCTACGGACCGCAACAGCACACTGGCTTTTTCCAGTTTTCATCCAAAAAGTTTACTAAAGAATTTACCATACTCACAACTCCTCAGAGTCAGACGCATTTGCTCTAACCCAGATAACAGCCAAATTAAAGAACAAGAATTTGTTCAACGATTTCAAGAACGGGGATACCCAGACAACATACTACAAGAGTGCCTGTCACGTGCTCAAGGAATTGACAGACTTAAGCTACTACAATCTACTACCAAACCACCACAAGAACGAACTGTTTTCGTATCCAAATTCTCCACAGCATCCAAATCCATACGCGACATCATAAACAATAGATGGGAAATGTTATCCACAGAAGAAGACTTCAACAATATTTTTTCAAACAAACCCTTGTTTGCATATACAAGAGGCAAGAACCTGAAGTCGCTCTTAGCCACACCAACGCACACAATTCCCACACATGAATTCAAAGGTACCATTAAATGCAATAATTGCATTCACTGTAACAATGTCATCAGTGGTAACATCTTGACACATCCCACCTCTGGAAAACCAATGAAACTTAATCACACAAGCGACTGCAACACCACTAATGTCATCTATTGCATCAAATGCCCGTGCGGAAAATCATATGTTGGAAAAACAGAGAGGAAAATCAAAGTAAGGATCACCGAACATAAAAGCAAGATTAGGAATCACAGTACTACTTCACCATTGTCCACTCATTGGCATGAAAGTAAACACACCATTTCGCAATTAAGATTCCAGATCATTGAACCTGTGACACCAAAACCAGGAGTAAACATCACTCAAAAACTTCTCCAAAGGGAGATTTATTGGATCAAATCTCTAAATACCCTGTTCCCAAATGGTCTCAATGACCATATTGATATGAGCTGTTATCTTTAGTAGTGTGAATTTACCCCTACATAAAAGAGACAACCACTATTTTTTGTAATTGGGTATCCCTGTCAATTGAATACTTGTTTTTGTCAATGCTCATTGTTCATCTTTACACATCAAGCACAAGTAAGATATACTCATGGTTCTAAGTATTGATGATTTATATGCTTGTACTTATTTAATGTACAAACCCTCATCTCACTGTTTTTTACTTGGGGTTGATCGCCACACACATAACACCCACACACCCATGCTGCACACAAAGCAACAATCAACACACTTTGAACTGTTTGCACTCAGCGCGTTCCCTTCTGTGTCAATACTTTGCATTGAAAACTTTATTGGCATTCACGTTCGGGATTGCCATTTTTTCTCAGTCCTATTTCCACTCTCATGGACATCACATTATAACACGCCCCGTCCACTGATTCCGTCATCTCGCGTCTCCTCGCGATAATCGCCGGCACTTCGCCATCGCCAGTTCACTGCCGTAGGAATTCTGTTCACCTCCATCGTTCCAGGTACGTTATGGTTACCCTGTAACCCTCTTTTAGACTCTGCCATATACGACGTGAACATGCGCCTCATTATACTTTTGGCTTTCTAGAATTTACGAGCACGGCCTGACCAGGTCGTCCACCCACAATATCTTTACTACGGGACAGCGTTTCATCGACTAATTTATCACGAACTGTCCCTCTATTAGTCCCATCGAGACCGCAGGTAACTATTTATTTTGAGGTGGGTTCACATGGGTCACTCTTTACAGGAAGGATTTTTGTCACGTTACAGCACTGTTTTCTTTTATAGAATTCCGAGAACTTACGCCCGAGCCCATCACTGGTTCACTATTTTTAACTTGTACCATCCGACAGTATGGATACAATAGGTGAGCCTACCATTCATATTTTTCCTCATCACGCCCCGATTCCCTGAGATCACCATATGGCTTAACTGAGGTGTCCATGCCGCACTTTTTTATCGGTTCACTAACTTTTATCACTTTATTCAGGTATTTTTACTGGTTGGTTATCATTGATCACCGTCCCCTGTTTACGAAAAAACAGCCGTTTTTTAACGCACACGTTGACTCTCCGTCGACACGATCGGTTCACCTTTGGTCAACCCCTCCTATCACGAGACTTGGTAAACATTACGGCTTTCTTCACTGCACTTGCCAACTCGACTATGATACGATTGGTGCACATTGATTACCAATTCACAAGCCTCTTCTAAATCTCTGGAATCTTTTCACGGTGAATCTCGAACAGACTATTGATTTGGTTCATATCATCTATTTTTCAAATACACTTACCCATTAACATCACCATCGCACAGCATGTATTGTCCAAGCAAATGCATTCCAACCCATGTACCATCAGATAGACTTGTATTAGGAAATTGATTATTTTGTATTTAGAAATATACTACTGTTTGTGTTTTCATTCTAGATTGCCCCTGACGAAGGGATACTTCAAATCCCGAAATGCATTGGGCTTCGTCATCTATGAAGATAAAAGCAATTCGCTTGATTTGTTTTTTCCTTAATGAGAAATTGTATGATGTACACAAGATGTTTTTGTTTATTGTACAAAATATTGTGAAACCAACAATATACACATGACAATGATATTTCTTTGGTCTTTCTTTATATTTAAGGTTTTCTTCACCTTCCAAACAGATCCATCACTTCCATGTCTAGATTTCCAAGGGAGCAGAAAAATCAAGGCGAACAAGAAGACAAGAGTTTTCATACAAAGGATGCTAATGGAGCCATGAACAACTCGAAGCAAACTAGGTACAGTGCAATAGAACCTTTTGAAATGAGTTTGAAGGTTGTCCAGGAGAATACTATCTAACATCTACTGTACGAGCTGGGAGGTACACAGGATGAGAAAAGCAAGCATGATGTTAAGGGGTGATGGAGTCACTGGTGGCTTCTTCACCTCCCGAGCAGATCCATCACCCCCATCTGACCTTTACCTGACATTGAGTCAGCATCCTAGGTCTGATTCCCCGCAGGGCAGATATCCACCTTTCCTTCTACATTACACCACAATAAGCTCTATAAAGCCCATCCTCACAAAAGACTCTCCCGACTCAGAACTGTTGAACCTCAACTTTCTCCAAGTGATTGGAGTACTTGAAAAAATGATGAGGTCCTCTCAGTAAGGCTCTAAGGGTGCTTGTTAACCTTTCACTACCATCTGTAAACATCGTTCAATTGGAAACCATTATATGTATCTGAAATCGAAACCCTAAATGTTATAAATGTTTGCTTCTGCAAAGTAAAAACAAAAGCATGTCCACAATACACTACTCATCTGGTAACCTTCAAATCATCTAGCACAAAATTTGTTGCAAGTTTTGTTAATTCTCTTCAGTATCCTTTATATCAGACTTTGATATCTATTTATACCATCTGTAGTACTTGTGAATGGTAAAGTAGCTTCTATAACTAGGGATGGCTCCACAGAGTAAGGATTAGGGCTGGATTAGTGCTTCAGTTAATTAGTTTCTTGGAACACATCATGATGGAACACGCAAGGTTGAGCTCATACATGGTTAAGAGTTCTTGCAGTGCATGAATGAGAAAAGGACAGCAGTGTTGGGTACCAGAATGATGAGCCAAAGCAGAGAAAGGGTTTACTACCACTGCCATGGAAAAGGAGGCTTCTTGGCAGTACACTGGATTGATGCTAATATATGTTTCAGAGAGCACAAAGCCAAAGCATCTACTTTTTTAGCACTGTTGTAGTCATGGGAAGATGATGACATCACCTCAGCTGGCCTAAGTGAAAGCTTAAAGCATTAAACATTGCACACATACTTACAGGAACTCATGCCAGCTAAGTACTGGAAGGCTGTCAAACATGAAAGCTTTCGAATGGATAGTTGCCAGCTTGTTTCTATAAAAGAGGGCTTTGTGCACATTTGTGTGAGACTTGACACAAGCAAACACCCAGTGTGTTGTGTTACCTTCCCACCATCTGGTCTTGTGACTGTTCCAGGATTAAGCAGCCAGCTGCAGTTAACAACAAAGGGACCTGAGGCTGAATTTTACCTTTTTCCTCTTGTTGTATCATTAATATTGTTTGGTTAAATTTGGCTTTGATGTATTTTATTTCCAGTTGTATTTGAATCATTGCTACTCTTGCTTGCTAAGAAACATTGCTTTCCAATAAATATTGCTAAATTGTCTCATAGGTTCCTATTTTTATTGAAGTGTCTCACTTACTCCACTTTCTCATATAAAGGTAACTGACTGCGGGCAATCAGTGTACGTTAGTATAGTTGGTGCTACCCCAGCTCAAGATACACCTACTTTCATTCTTTCCACTGTTTTCATTTCATTTATTTATTTATTTATTTGATATGTATATACGAAAGATGTTTATATACTTTCAACTAACCCATGTGGGCAGCAGACCGCTTACTCTGTAACACTAATCAGAGCGCCATAATATATAGTAAGAGACAATAACAGTTTCATTGGCTTGGCAGAGGTGCATGTTTTGATTTTACCAAAATACCAGCATATCAGGGCGGAGTCTTGGGCATTCTGGTAGCTGATCCCATAATTTTGGAGTTTGGCTAGAGAAGGCCTGTTTCAGCTTCTGTGTCTTTTTATTTTGGGATATCCAGAAGAAGACTAGATTTCGAAGTCAGCAGAAATATCAAGGAGAACAAGACAACAAGAGGTTTTCATATCAAGGATGTGAAGCTTCAACAACCCAAAGTAAAGCAGTTTTAGTGTAAGAGACCCTTCTGAAATGAGGATCAAAGTTGTCCAGGAGACTATTTTCTAACATCTATTATGCAAGTTTGGAGGCTGCACAGGAAGAAAGTAGCACGCGTGACGTAAAGGTGCAATGTTCCAAATTCTTGGGTGTGCATCACCAAAAGCCTACATTTTTAACAGTAGTGGCCTATTAAAAGGATTGTCAGGTAGGTCCTAAAGTATGGCTTCTGTTTACAGTTTGTATACTAAAAGTCTTAAATACGACTCGTCAACACTTTGATTTAGCATAAAGAAAGGAAATAATATTATAAAAATTGACAACTACATTTCTTTTAAAAATCAGGATTCCTAAAGCTTGGCAGAAACTTATAGTACAAGCACCCTATAATGCCAAGTAATAGCTAGAAATTATGATTGATATGAATAATAAATTGGAACTGTATGTGATCTGCTTTGTGCTGAGCTAGGAATAGCCCACAGTAATATGTGTCAAACATGTAGGTTGTAACCTCTGAATAGCCCTTACCATGATCTATCATCTTCTTCAAATTGCCGAACAAATGCCTCTCCCTTTGCCCCTTCAGATTGGTAATGGTCATTGTACACCTCCATAAGAAGACCAGTCTTTTGTGCAAATATACCTATGTCATGCCAGTTCCAATAATGTTCATATCACAATATTGACTTATTTTAGAAACACTTATATTGTCATATCTGTACAAGAAAAGAAAAGACAGCATTATCTCAAAAAAAATAATGAGTCTGGGACTTGTGTCTGGTGGGACCCTTGTGTTGTGATCCCAGTGGAATGAGCAATCGCGCAGATATATGGCGGATTAGGAAAGCCCTAAGGCAGAAGAGGCTCTGAGCTGCTAAGAGAATCAGGTTTTCATTTGTATTGGAAGAGCTAGAATTATCCACATGTTATCAGGAATGAAAACGAAAAGCAGGTGAGAGAGATCCACTCCTTAAAAGCCTCTTATTGCATCCAGGAAGGACCACATTATTGCACTGTAATGGTAGGTTAAAGTGTGGATGGACATGGGATGAGCCATTGTAGAATGTGAACCATGTAGCTGATAGTATTTGAAGATCTAACAGGTTGACGTAAAGACTAGAAGGTGCATGAGATCTTTTTAGTCTGGCTGTGCGTTAGAAGGTGGCATTTGGTCAAAGAGACACAATTTGAACCTTATAGGTAACTGGGACATTTTAATTTTAGTATATACTACTGGTAAATGAAAAACATGCTAATATATGAAATTAATTTGGCTTGTCGACAAAACCGTAAATAGCTCAAACTAATTTCCTGGTGGGAGTATGCAGCCATCAAATGACAACTGGTTCCTGGATCATTGCATGTTGTGCTACATATCAATGATTCCATGTGATCAACTTCATGCATCATGGATGGAGGGTATGATAAGGACATGATTAATTGAGTAAAAGCCCCTTATGTGCTGGGTTGGAGGTCAGTGCTGCCCTGGGCCCTGAGCCCTGTAGATCTTCCTGCATTATTAACCAAAAATTGAAAGGGTTCATGTATTAACCTAGCAGCACTAAAATGGTATACTTGGTATCTTGAAAAAACTCACACCAGGAAGTATTTCCAAGCTACAGAGCCCTGTCTTCAATGCTTGTGCTATGGATACCTCAGATACCTTCATATTCCAAACAACATTTAACATCTATAAAGGGTTAATTTGTTTAAGTAGTGTGGAACACAGGTCCTCAACTAGAGCGACATGTTGACAGCCTGGGATGGATGCATTCTGCTGTACTGTCATCTTCCAAAATGCCACTGAAAACCAGATGGGCAAAAAGCCATTTCAAATAACCTGAAGCTGGCCTTTCGTGGCAGTGTGATGCCTCATGGACCTGAAGCCAAAAAACACACTTTATTGTGCACTCCTCAGATCTTCTACCAGTAACATCAAAAGCCTCACAATGAAATTCTGCTTTGGGGGGACATATTAGAGAGTTCATAGAAGGGAACCTTGGGCATGACATGTGGTTGGAAGCTTCCTCTTCCTACCACAGGAACATCAGTCCTTTGTTCACATCTGAATTTATGGGTCATGTAAATTGGATCCACAGGTTTTTCCTTTATTGATAATAGATGTACCCAGCAGTCAGGCACTTCTAGCAAATGGCTCCCTCCTCTTGTGTCTGCGAAGAAGTTCCTCATTTTGTCATTCTGAAAACAAGATCACTGTGCTGCAGATTTACACACATTGTTTGCTGGTGTGTGTGTAGAGAAACATTATATTAGCTTGATTCACATGCAGATCTTTACACTGAGAAGCCCCCGGTTAACCCCTAGCAAAAATGCATACTTTTCACCAAATGGTGCGGTTAACACAGAGGTCGCCTGCACTCTGAATGTGTTAGTGCACAGTCACTGTAGGTACTACAGAGTTGTCGATTTGTACAGCTTCACTAATGCACATCGTTGTACAACCTTTAATGGTTGACATTTGATTATTTTTGATAATACACAACAGCGGAGTAATTGGTGCCACCCTATGTAATGAAGGTGAGCTTTCCGATTTATACTTTTGGGATGCATACACTGCGGGTAGTGAAAGGGTTATACAGGCCGGGCTCTTTTAGTAAAGCATAAGGGTTGCAGGAAGCTGTACTCTTTTTAGATATGCTGTCACCAACACCTTTGTTTAAAAATTAAAGATTCTTAAAAATACATTTTATGTGTCTTGTCAGCCAAGATCTTTTGTTTAAAAAAAATCAATATCTTATAACGACATATACACAGACAGGGGCTTTCAGGCAGCCATCTTCATTCAGTGGTGTGTTCAGCTGTCATTCAAATGTTGCTACAGCTCACCACAGCCAACATGAGGCAAGAAGTCAGACCACTTTAGCAATTGGCTTCACTCGCTGTGAATGACATAATTTTTGTGTGCACAATGTGCACAAGTGTTCAAAAAGAAGTCCCCGCCAGTGGCAGACTTGATTAAACAGAAGTACCCCTCAATGGCAGAAGCTTGAGGGGAATAGTGCTGTTTTTAATGCAAAGCATAAAGTTTTCCTCTTTTACATATGTTATTTTTTTTTTCATTTAACAATGGCCCAGCAGCTCACAAGACGATGCTGCATAGGTGCAGATTCTTTATCCATGCTTAGATGTAACATTGATGTGTCTTTCCAATCCTGTTTTCTATAAATGGGGAATTAATCATATGCTTTTTCACCCTGCAGCGGTATTAGGAGACCCTCATTCTCAAAATACGATCAGTATATAAAAATCCACCTTGGAATGGTGTATGTTTAAATTAGTGATATCACATGTAAGTTGGAATACTATTCATTATCAGTTTCATAAAAAAAATGACAGAACACAAGGAAAGTGGACCCAATGTTCGTAAAGACGAGCTGACCCTGTGTTTCTGGTACTACTGATTTTGCAACCTCTGAGGCCAGGGGTTGCAAGGGGCTATCTGGGGTCGCACCAGGGACTTCTGGTGACCCCCTAAATGATGTCCATGCCCTTACATTCTACAACAATGTGCAATGTATAATGGATCCGAATTTTCACTGAACTTTTTTATTTGTTTTATTTTATTTTTTTCAAAATCTTTATTCATTTTATGCACAAAACAACATACAGCTGGAAATACCTATTGTAGTACATTTCCCTTTGCATTTTTGTGCCCACTAGGTGGAGGGGGGCGAATCGCCATGCTCGACATTGCAGTTAAACAAGAAGCGACATTATTTCACTACAAAGGTTGCCATCCAATATTAATTTTCACTGAATTTATGGAAATAAATATCTGTACTTTATAAATCTCCAGTATTGGAGAAGTTGTTGTTAGCAGCACTTAAGAACTACAGAAATCTGCAGGTGACTAATGTAAGCTTTTCGTACAGACCTTTTATTTAATCCACAACCTATTGAAATGTGTGTGGACAACTCACACTAGTTGTCCTCAAACTTTACTTTGTTGAAATGAAGTGCTGATTCAACTTAAATCTTCAGGCAGCTAAACTGTGCACCTTACAACTTTTATCCTACTGAATCAGACTAGTCTCCAGGACTACACTTTTTCTATTTCGTAAATGTACACATGTACATAGAGTCAGAGCCAATCTGCGCAGTTTGTGGGACCTTTACGACTTACTTTTTTTATTTTTATGATCTTGCTGTTTATAGAGTAGCTTGAGGAGCAGAAGCTCGGATGATGTCATCAGTGATGTTATTTGAGCTTCAAATAAATGTGATATTTTGGACAGTGCTTAATCTGAGCAGGTGCTTTCCGGTGCCCAGCACTGGCACCTAATCCTCAGCAACGGTGCTTATAGTACCAGTTAAGGACACACTCATTCGGAAGGCATCCTGATTTTTCACAGAATCACAGGATGTTGAGCCACGCTGAGACTCGAACCCGGTTCCCCAGCTCCGAAATCGGCAGCTCTAGCCATTAGGCCAAGTGCTCTCCGGAATAGTAAGTGCCGGACTCTAGTCAGGAGGCAGTTACACCAGCACATTTCTCTTGTTAACGCTGCCTCCCAAGGAGAGCCCCAGCACTTTTTATTTTACAAATTAACCACTGATTTTGGAGTATTTTGAACTGTAGGGTGCATAACTCTTAGACTATAGAATGTCATTAGCCACTGCTTAATTTGCAGATTGTGGATGTGGTGGTATTCCTTGCCACGGCCACAATATTTAAATCTGGGGCAATAAAGGGTGAAGGGTGGTGAAAATTGTCACAGGTTTCAGAACCTGGACCCGAGGAAATGGCAATGAGGGACACAGATGAGAAATGGAGAGTAATTAAAGGAGAGCGTGAGGAGAATAAAGAGGAGGGTAAGGAAAAAGAAAAGGAAGGATAAGACAAAGGAATGGTAAGGAAAGAAGTGGATGACATGAGACTAAATGAGTGAGTAGAAGGGAAGAAAAGAAGTATGCCAGAGGGTTAATTATAGAGGAGTAGAAACGTGACAAGTGTTATAAAGTGGATCACTGACAGAATACAGAACCAAGCATATTGTGTGGACAGAATATCGCAAAAAACACAACTCGCTGGCAGTGATGGCAGAACTCAGGGGGCACTGGGATGCAATCTGGGCAGTTCTGTGAGTTTCCAGTATCATATCAAAAATATCGAGAAAGGGGGTTTGATGAAAATAGTAGAGACTAGCAGGGGAGAGTAAGAGAACAGGAAAACAGGTGAGAACGTGTTAGTCATAATTCAGGAGAGACAGGCCCATTTTAAGGCTCTCACATGAGCTGAAATGTCCTCTTTCTTCCCTTTAAAATGCATATTGCTCAAGAAACTGACAAGCAATTATTGGTTGAGAACCCAGCCAGCAAATGGGAAGTCCAGTAGTCAACCTTAGAAGATATACTCTTGCCTCAGTGGGCAGCTTTGGGCAGATACAGGCCCACATTTGATGTTTGGTCCGCTCTGCTCAGTTTGCCAACTTTGATTGCTGTTCTAATTGTCATGACACATACTTGGGAGTAAATGTACAACAGGAGGTACTATTTACACCTTTATGTGGTTGCACAGCTCCTTGGTATCTTTTAAAAATACACTTAGCCCCCAGGTCTTTGTAGCTCTTGTGAGTACTCATGATCGCCACGGAAGAGGTGTGGCGCCACGGCCGGGGCGACTGACTCCGGAATCTGGGGATCACGGTTCGATCGCCGGCGGCAGATTAGCCCAGCACCTTGTGACTCTGGGCAATAGCTTGCTTAATCTTCCCGATGGCCCCCAGCGCCTAGAGACCAGTACAGGTGATTGTTCGCGCTTTACAAATGTGGATTATTATTATTATTATGGGCATGCTCTATATAATCCAGATTTTGGTGCTGCCACTGTTAATAACACTAGTTTAAACCCCTGTGCACCTTCAGAATTACACGGACACTCGTTGGTACGTTTGCAGTTTAAGCTTTCTTTACATATACAGCATCATTACCCTATATGCAGCAGCAGGAAGGGGGAGGCTGACAGAAGAGGGGGTGGTGGAGAGAGTCAAAGATAAAGTTGAGAAAGAAGAGGTGAGGTGAAGAGAGAAGGTAAAGCAGACAGAGGGTGATAGGAAAGATATGTGAAGAGGGAGGAGTGGGAGGCAGAGATAGTGAGGTAGGGAGAGGGAGGACGCAGAGGTGGAGAGAGGGAAAGGGTGAGTGAGAAACACAGGAGGGAGAAGCAGAGTGTGAGAGGAGGGCGAGAGAGAAAGAGAAGAGTGCTGTGGAAAGAAAAGAATAAGTGTAGACATAACCGTGAGGTGAAGAGTGATAGAGGAGACTAACCCACAGCAAAAAGATGGTAAGATGGAAAGAGAGAGAAGAGGGAAAGGTGAGAGGGTGAGACCAAGAGACGAAGAGGCCGCCATGGCAGGGACAGTGGAGGGTGAGATCGGTAAGGCAGAGGATAAGCAGAGGGTAAGGTGGGCACGAGAGTGGGGTGAAACAGGGAGTGTACGGAAGAGAAAGGAGTGTGAGGCGGAGATAGTATAAGAGATAAAGCACATAGGTACAAACATGCAGAAATACAGGGGAAATCTGGTAGTGCCAACTCTGGCAGTTGGTAGAGTATGATGCTTATTGCCCTACAAGCCACCTAGAATGCATAGAGTCAGCTCTCAGGCATAGGGAACACTAGGCAACCCCATTCTTCCTCATGTAGTACCTCTGATCCTTCATGGGTTTCCCATATCCTGAATCCTGGGTGAAGCTTCTGGATATTCTTCAACACCCTCACCCCTCACCCTTCAGCACAGCTTGTGTCTTTCTTGCTGGTATTCTTTCAATATGTGACAGGGTACATATGAGCGTGTGTGGAAAATGTACAATGAAAATCTGCCATTTCAGGAGAACAAATAACATTACTGGATTGAATTCCTGAAAATTAAAACTTTGTTTCAGATGATTTGAGCTTATTTAGGCAAAGTGAAATTGTGTATTTCATAGTCTGTCAACTGATGATTTGGTTCGAATTTATGAAATATACTTAATGATGGTAGTTGAGGGATAATTCACTGTGAGCTTTAGAGACTTGTTGCTGATTTTAGTTGCTTAGTCCCAGAGGGCAGTTATTGCTATGTCTGTTATTTCATGTCTTGTGTGGATGCAATGATCTACATCAATAAAGTTCTCCATGTGATATCATCATAAAGTCTGTATGCGGCCTTAGCATAAATAAATCGCTGTAATCTATCTGCTCCTATAATCTCTATGCAATTGAGGAGTACTATTGCTGTATGGGCCTGTAGGAAATACTTTGGTATACACTGTGCGATGCCTAATTCTTTTGCCTTTTCTCTGTTGTCTTTTTCAAATAGAAAATCACTCATAATGTGTGATATGATTGGAATCTCCTTTGAAGAGGCAAAGTGGAAAAATAAATAAAACAAATGCATTGGACATTTAAAAAAAGATGGGTCTTGTAATAATACCTCACTGTATTTTTAACTGCCTCTAACATATATAGCTTTTTTCAGGGAATTGTGGTGAAAAATTTCAGTACTTTGCCACCATTTTTTTCCAAAGTGTTCTTATGGAAGGTGAGCTCTAACACTGCTTGAGAAGGTAAGGCTTGGCTGACATACTACAAAATGTTGCAAGAACCTATGGATTTTCTGCCGAGTTATGAGGAAGTTGTGTTGTAAAATGCAGCAATTAGTCCTGGTCTTTTTACAAATTTTTGCACCGACTCCAACAAGTGGATGCTAGCTGTGCTCACTTGATTGATCATATTAGATGAAGGTATTTACCTCCGAACCCTCTCAGTTAACCAGCTGCCACTGGTGATGTCATATGCCATGCCTTCTTTGACCTAATGTTTGAAGTCATGAGCAGTGCACTGTGGGAGATCTGGGTGCTGGACTATAAGTAAACTCTATTTCGGCCTTTACAGAGTCACGCGAAATGGAGCGACGAAACCAGAGCTCTGCTTCAGAATTCATTCTCCTTGGTTTTTCTACTCACCCAGAACAGCAGATCCTTCTATTCTTTGTCTTCCTCGCCATGTACACAGTCATCCTACTGGGAAACCTCACCATCTTTATTATTATCAGGATAGACTCAAGACTCCACTCACCAATGTACTTCTTTTTGAGTGTCCTGGCCTGTGTGGACATCTGTTTCACCTCCTTAACAGTTCCAAAACTGTTGGTGGACCTGCTGTCAGTGAAAAAGGCAATTTCTTTTGCAGCTTGCATCATCCAGTTGCATTTATTCCTCTCATTTGGCAATATGGGCAGTTTTTTGTTGGGGATTATGGGCTTTGATCGATATATGGCAATATGTCACCCTCTGCATTACATGCAGATCATGAGACAACGGCTCTGTGTGTCGCTGGTGCTCGGTGCCTGGGTGATCGTCTCTCTTCATTCATCAATACACAGTGTCTTGGCCTCCAAGTTGTACTATTGTGGCTCCAATGAAATCCATCACTTCTTTTGTGATCTTCCACCTCTTCTGAAGCTCTCATGTTCAGATACTACCGCTAATGAGCTTGTCCTCTTCACTGAGACAACTGTGATTTTGGGTGCCCCACTTCTTTGTATTCTCATCTCCTATGTTCGGATTGCGATGGTCATTCTGAAGATCAAGTCTTCTGAGGGAAGGACAAAAGCTTTTTCCACCTGCTTTTCCCACCTAACTTCCACAGTCCTATTTTATGCTCCTGTGCTTTTTACATATGTCCGTCCATCCTCAGTCTACTCCCTGGAGAAGGACATGGGGATAAGTGTAATGTACACTATGGTGAATTCTATGTTGAACCCGTTTGTATATAGTGTCAGAAACAATGACGTGAAAGGAGCACTGAAAAAAGTTACAAGCAAAATTCAATGCCATAGATAAACCTTTCTGAAGAAAATGGGAATCACTGTGTTTTTGTCCTACAATGAGTTGAATAATGAATGATAACTTCTATGAATTGTTCAATAACAATGTATTTCAGTATACAACATATAATATAATTCCCGATTTCAGACATTACTCTTGGCCAAACTTACATACTTGTCCCACATGTTCAATGTGACTGTCACGCATTCTACATTTACATTTTACACATTGTCAACATGACATGCATGCATGGGGGTGTGTGCGACTAGCACATGGTGCTGGGATAGGGTAAAAAAAATTAAGCAAACCTGATGTAAAGTGTTGCTCTGAGATTTACTTTTCAAAGCAAATCATGATTTGTAATGGAGTTTGGCTAAAGAAATGCAAAGTGCACTGTGTGCTACTTTGTGTTAAGGAAGCATTCCATGGGTGGTACATGGGTCTTCCCTTGCAACCTCCTATGGGTTTTGACACAAATCTATATCTAGTAACATTTGTAGACAGAGATTTGCACCAATACATTATGACACAAGGTATAGTAATTTGCACTGGAAATGTACTAGTGGCTGGGTACTTTGTTGCTGTGCAGTTTTGCATCAAAGGTTCATACATTTTTCACACAAAGTCTTATGCATGCACCAAATTTCCCCCACAAACTCTTATTCATGCACCCGCCACACACTTGAGCATCAACAAGACAATCAAATTAAACCGTTATCTTTCAGTATGAACTTAAAACTCCTTAGCTTCTGTGGTTTTTGATAGGTATCTACTTTCATACCACTGTATATTTCCTATCGCTGTACCATCCTCCCTCCATCCATACTCTTCTCCGATGGTATTCACAACCTCCTCTGTTCCCAGAACACCCTTGCATGAATGACTGACAACATTCCACCAATCTAAAGCAACACACCCAACAAACTCCACATCTTTCTAATCCTTTAACTGGCCAGCACTTATCCATAATTTGAGGATCAGACCACACTTGACAACTTATCACCCCCACATACAACATCTTCACCTGGACATAATTGCCCACAGACTATTGTGAGCAAACACCCTGATGAAAGGAGTCCCGGAAGACTGATAGTATTTTTAAAATAAAACTACTTTATTCTCAGCTAAGACAAAATGTGACAACAGCTTAAGGTGGCTCAGATGGCAAATATAGAATCTCTCATTCTATTCTGTCTGTGTGTTTTATGATATAAAGGGGTTCTGGCATGGAAAACACACAGAGAAGACCTAATACATTCACGATTGAAAGTAGAACAAATAACCAACAAATATAAATAACTAAGAAAACATGAAGGTATATACTTGAAATCAAAGATAAGGAGTAGCATTACTTAAGAAAGAAAGAGCATCAACACTCTAATTCGTAGATAGAAACGACATGATGCATTTGTGATTAATGCAATGTAAACGTTTACTACAAATTAGAAAATGACTGAAATCATATACTGAACATTTAATTATACTTTACATCTATGACAAATAGGGTTTAGTTCAAGTTTATTGTATGATTACTTAAAAATCATTACAAATTACAAAAAACAAAAATGGTATAGTAAAAAAGTACACAGTAATAAAAAGAATAAGAGAACCCTAAAAGAGGACATTACTCTGTTATAAAGACAAAATATCTTGCTGTGGAAGAAGCATTATCATTTTAGAATCCATAAAGACAAAACAATATGTGCCAATATGTGTAAGTGTCACGATCGTGCAGTATGAAATAACTTCCAAGATGCAACTTATTCATGACGATAAAATGGAGAGCGCAGTGCCAAAGGGTGTGCGACATGTAAAGTGCAAACAACGTGTTAAGAAGTAAGCATGGCGTCTGCCAGAGCGGCTCAAAATCATGTTGGACAATGCACAGGCCGTAAGGTTAAAGTGCAAAATGCAGTACCTACGGGGATGGTACTTGTGAATTACTGACTGCATGATGTAAAATTATAATGAAGGTAAATTAGTCCACTGAAACCACACCCAGGCATTCCAACATTCCATTAGTTCACCAAGCACACCAACATTCCACAGTACATCCACACTGGCTGAGCAGCAAGGCAGAGAAGTAGAAAAGGTGTATCGCACTGAAAGCCAGATACAACAAAAATCTGTGGGCAAGTGGGATCAAGAAAAGGGCTGATAAGGGAACAGAATTAAATCACAGACGGTATGTAGATTGTAAAGTACAGGCAAAGCAGGCCATGGTTTTAAAGTGCAAAGTTAAGTTACAGACAGTGTGTTACTTTTACAATGCCGACAATACAAGCCAAGAAATTAAAGTGCATTATTAAATCACAAATGGTGTGTGACTTTTAAAGTGCAAGGAGGTTCATAAACAAGTTCTACTCAAGGCCGATCTGGGCTTGTTTGGCACCTAAAATACAGCTGGAAGTAAAATGCAGGTTATTTGTGCCAGATTGAAAACTATAACCACCGAAAAATCTGAGAACTGTGACACTTCAAATACAGGGTGCATCACTATATGGGAATCAGCTGTCAGGGCTGATAAGAGATTATTGCATTAATACAAGCCCTTCTGGTGCCAGCCCTCACTGCAATGACAGCTAGACAGTTTTACTGCGGAATCTGTTGGTAGTTCGCATTCTTTGACAAGTTACAGGCTTGCATTATGAATTCCCGAAGCTTTGCTTTCAGACACTGTTTCCAGACCAGAATATAAGGTACATGGCTTCTTTAGCCGAACGAGTCCCATGCTGTAGAAAGATGGGCCTCAATAAAGTTTGACAGGCATGTAATAATGCCGGGCAACAGAGTAATATATGTGCTAAGGATTCCCTTCTATAATTACAAAGTCTTCAGCCAATAATGTTTTCAAGGAATCTCTAAGATGGATTCAGTTCTCTGATTGGGAGTAGGACCAACCTTGCTGATAGAATCTGGTTTAAAGTGAATGTTCCCACTGTCTGCTGGAGGGGAGGTTTGACTGCGTTGTTCAGTTGTGGCACTGTTAAAGAGTTGTGCAGGGTCTTCGCCAGTAAGGCTTCCATGTCCAGGTCTCGTGATCGGTGGTACAGCTGTTTTCTCATTGCAGAATTGATGCTGGTATAATTGATCTTAATTGTGTCCCAAGTCTCTACCTTGAGCTGCAGGTGTTCCTTGGCTACACCAAGATTTGTGGACCAGGGGTTGTTAGCACTTCTCAAAACTATTTTTATTAAGGCCTTCATGGTGTTGGATGAAGCAGCCATTCTCTGATTGTAGTACTTAGCAAGAGTTGCCAAATGTTCCAGATTTTTTGCATGAGCCAAAAATTCTAGCCTGATCAAGGTGTTCCTTGTGTGAGGGGCGAGGTGAAATAACTTCTCATAGGATGTACACTGGAACTTTTCTAGGGCAGTTTCCAACATTCCTGGAAATTCCTGCTCATCATAGTTAAGCGCAGGTAACAGTTTGGCACGAGCCACCCTCTGAATGGCAATGGATGTTGGGAATGGAATAGGGTTTAGCAAATCACTGAACACTTCACCACTGGCTGCACGGTACCCTCACTGAGTTACTTCTCAATACTTCTATTTTAACCAGATCATGGATTTTGGGTAATCATTTTCCCATAACAGATCTCAAGCATACAACCATGATTCTAACCTTGTGACTTTTTAAAGCCATTCCTCCATTTTGTTTATTCCCTTGGCCCATCAGACCCAAATTAAAACCAGTTCCGATAAAGCCTTCCTTCAATAATTCAAAAGGAGTTTTATCGGTGGATGTGTGTGTTTGAGTTTATTTTAAACAATTGCTTGGTTACTTGGTTACGGTGGATGTGTGTGATGTTGTTCTACACAACATTATTTTTATTATTTAATTGTGACAAATACACCCCCACCAGAACCATAATCTCTTTTTACTCACTCCAACAACACTTTGTTGATTCTCTCAAGGGGTTCACTAGCTTCTGGATGATTAGGCACTCTTCCATTATATTTTATGCCATAAACAACCAATGAGTACCTTCATCAAAGAAGATGACTGCAGCATGCCATTAATGGTAAATTAAGAAAGGGGTACACCTTCTTAATCAATCACCACTTCGAGAGATTAAACATCTGTTTACATGGTAAGCTCAATTACAAATATTTATCTTTTCAATAGATACATTCTGCTTTTACCCTTCTAACTTCCTTTCTTAGTCTACCAATTCCTTGTTTTTTGTTTTCAAAGTGTTTCATGAATGTATTCAGATTATTCATAAAGACCCAAAATTGACACTAAAGAAGCCCATTGCAGAATCTTTACAAAGGTCTAGTGAAGGAAAAAAGAAACTCAATGTGCACCATTTTTGCCGCGTGTGTAATATGAAGTGAATAAACTGAACAAACAACCATACTAATCTCTCATATCACCTTTCAACTAACTAACACAGCATCTTTTGTCCCTTTTTGGGACCCCTAAGAGTCAAAATAATCACAGGTAGTTGATTCCCAGGATTTATTTGCAAGAACCTAGTGATATTCTTAAACAACCTTTGGTTAAAGGCAACCATAACATCTTTGCAACTTGCTGTTCACTGAAGGCAGATCCAAATGTACATTTCTAAAACTCCCTAAAAATATTTGTTTATGGTTTACAGGGTCTGACAAGTTGAAAAAGAAATTTAGGATGAACTTTGACTCCAAGTCTACACTGATATCCCAGGTGGGAGCAGCTGTTATTTGATGTTTTCTTTTAGGCAAATTAAGGGTCTGATTTATATCCTGGCGGTATGTATACTCTGTGGTGATGGAGTATACATACCTCCAAGATAATGGTCTGCCCGCCAAATTTACATGTAGGCAGACCGTAGGTTTAATCATGGCAGAGAATACACTGTCTCCACCGTGAATAAACCTCTCTGACTGCCCTGTAGAGTAAGGTCCATCAGAGGAAGACATCCAATTCTGTCCACCTAATTTAGATGGGCAGAGCTAGATGTCAGTTTTTATTGCGGGTCACTGCCAGGAAAACTCTGGTGGTAAGGGGCAGTGAAAACTGCGACATGCTTCCTTTATAGCAAAGATATATAAGATAAGAATCAGGGGCTCAAGTTAGGTCGGCGCAGGGGTGCAAATGGGTAAGTCCAGCTGACTCAATCAAATGCCTTGTCCATAACTGCCATCAATAGAGTGGTCGGGCTGTCCAGGCAATCGATTGCGGCTATGGCATTGCGGGCTCTGGGACATAAAACCCAGCTGGTCTGGGTGGACTATGTTGGCCATCTGAGGCAGAAGTCGATTAGCAAGGGTCTTAGCAAGGAACTTGGCTCCTATATTTAATAATGAGATTGGTCGATATGAGGAGTAGCTGTCAGAGGGTCCGCTGGGTTCCATAACTTCCGCGTGTCTCCAGTTTGGGGGTAATCGTTTCTCCCTCAGAGCGACCTATAAGGCCTCAAGGGAATGGACCTTTGGTTGCGGCATGTATGCCTTATAGAATTTGCATGGGAACCCTTTGGGGCCAAGGGCCTTGCTCGAGTGCATATATGCCAGGGCAGTTGTTAATTCGTAGAGCGTAAGGGATTCTTCAAGCTGGGAACTGATGGTGTCTGATAAGGCCTTCGGGGGCAGGTCATCTAGAAATTTCTGTATTTCTGTGTCAGGTAATACGTCGCCATTAGTATATAGCGTTGCATAATATTCAGTAAAGCTATTCGCGATTGCTGCTGGGTAGATGAGCACATTTCCTCTGAGGTCACAGACACTAGGGAGGTGAATCGGCTTTAGCACGGGCTGGCACAATTTGTGTAATAATTTGCCCGGTTTCTCTCCCCATTGGTATATTTAGCTGCGGAAGGCCAGCCAGGCCATCCTTGCCTCTTCAAGGAGTTCACCCTGATACAGTTGCTATGCTAGGGCAAGGTGTCGGCACGTTGCGCCGCCCCGCACCTCACGGCCCTTTGGTCCTAGGGTCATGATATGGGCCGCCATCTGCAGGAGTTTTTAGCTGCGCTGTTTATGCCTAGCAGCGCAAGTTGCAATATCTACCCCACGGAGTGTAGGCCTCATGACTTCCTATAGGGTTGTAGCTGAGGCAACAGTTCCTTTGTTGAGGGCGACATATTCAGTTAGGGCTTGGTACATGTGCGTCCAGTATTGCTGGTTCTGCAGATGCCAGGGGGAAAGACGCCAGTGGGAGGAAGGGCAGTCTGGGCCCACTCTGTGTCCAAGTGACCCCTGGGAGTGGTCCAAGAGACCTTGAGTCAATATTGCAGCATCTGAGGCTCTGTGCACTTAGCTTGAGGGCACAAATAGAGAATCGAGTCTGGAGAATGATTCGTGTACATGGAGATAGTATGTAAAGCCCTGCTCCTCCGGATGGAGCATTCTTTAAGTATCTACCCATCCCATCCCCTCAACCATGACCCGCATGTGTGACTCATGCGATCTTGCCGCCGCTGAGGTGACGCTCCATCTATCTCGTGTGGGACTTTTTACATCATTCCAATCTCTCCCAATTACTGCGTCTCTTCGGGAATGTCTGTCCAGATGGTCGCCAGCCGCAACACTAGGGCCTGGGTGAGAGGTGGGGGGGCATATATACTTCCTAGGACCACCAGCTCTCCATGGGGTGAACCTGCCACAATGACATAACTGCCCTGTGGATCCACTCACCATCGAAGAGCTGAAAGGGAACTCTGCGATGGATCATGACTTCTATCCCCCGGGAGCTTCTGGTGAACCCGGAATGGAATATTTGATCATATCCAAAACGGGACATACAGGGGGTTTTAGTCCCTGGGAGGTGTGTTTCTTGTAGCAGCAGTAGATCAGTCCCGAAACACTTTGCCTGTCTGAGAATCGCCCCTCTTTTCACTTTGTCTAGGATGGCTCAGACATTCCAACTGCTGAATAGAAGCCTGCCCTGTGGGTGATCAGTGTGTGCATCTGTCATCTAGGCAGGTGTCTAGTATGGATGGGGCATGACCTGTGCGTTGGAGCTGCTGGGGGAGTCCTGAAGTTGCGCATTGGGAACAAAATAAAACTAACAACCAAACAGTTCCAACTCCTTCTCCCCCCAATACCTCACAACCATTGAAGTATCTGCTGCGGATGGGATGTCCTTGCAGCCCCAATGTGGGCCAGAGACAAGCACCATACATTGGATCCCAAACAATGAGTTCAGTAGCCAAAGTTTCCCCTAAAGTTTTGAGGGTGTCTCTTCTGGTGTATCGCCCATCTAGGCTGCCTCCCTACAGTTAAATGTTCATATCTTGATAGTTTGCCTCCGTCAGTCAATCAGCATCTTCTTGCTTTCAACATGGCCGGCATATCAAGCCTAAGGAGTTTTTGACCTGTCTTCACTACTGCTCCTGGATCACCATGACGACCTCGATTTGTTACGACGTTTGTCTTTGTGCTTGGACCGTTGACGGAGAGGATCACTGGAAGAAGAGTCAGAGTCCGGCCGTGGCTGGGTATGGGGCTTGATGCGTATTTCTTTATCTATCCAGGCAAAGACCTCCTCAGGGGAGTCGAAGAAGAATGTGCGTGCCTTTAATGTCACCTGCAGGCAGGCCGGATAGAGAAGCGCGTAGGGGATCTTCAGGCCTCGAAGGCGAGCCTTTGCCTCGGTGAAGGATTGACGTCTCTGTTGGACCAGCTTGGTATAGTCGGGGAATACCATAATGTGCTGAGAGTCAATTGGAGAGAGATTCTTGCATTCTGGCCTGTCGAAGAATATTGTCTCGGTCGTGAAAGTTAAGAACTCTGGCAAAGACAGGCCATGGCCAGGCACCAGGAGGGAGATTCTTTACAAGAGCTTGGTGGGCTCGCTCGATGGTGAAACAGGGGAGCGGGACCCCATCGGCATCCATCCCGCTATCCACGCAGAAAAGAACATCCCGACATTATCACCCTCACAGCCTTCTAGAAAGCCCACGAATCGGAGGTTGTTCAGGCGGGCGTGTCCCTCCACATCTTCGACACGTGTTGCAAGCCCTCTGGTAAGAGTCTTGAGATGTCCACTTTCTTCTGGAATGTAGAGACATGGTCTTCCACACTGGACACTCTGGTCTCAGCCTCTGTGAGTCTCTCTACTGCGTCGCATAGGTCCTGGCATAGTAGTGTGACATTCGAACCAACTGCCCCAATCTTAGCATCAAGCATGTTCCTCTATTGGGTGATGGGCGCCAGTAATGTCACATTGTCTGGTGTCGTCGCCGCCGGTCCTCCAGAAGCCATGGCTGCAGTTCCGGTTCCCGCATTTCGGTCCATTGTACTCTACTTTGAGGTAGTGCCTGTCGATGTGTCGCTTGTCATCTTGGTGTGGGGGCGGCGCCTGAGGCTCTCCCGCCCCAGCAGATTGTGTTCAGAAAGCAATAGGGGTCTCTCTCAATGTCTAGTGTGCCCTGCGTGGGTGTCTCAATCTGACTGTGAGGCCTCCGTCTGGGATGGTAGGCCCCAGAACCATATGGGTATGTGTATAGAAGGTGGACAGCTCTGTATCGTTTAAATCCAGGTTGGCAGAGTCTGGGGGGGGAAAGCACACCACCCACAAGCTGCACTGGAACCTGGCCCGACTGGCTCTGCGGGTGGGAGAACCCCCCACTCCCCTAGTGTACGCTTGCCTGTTTCCAACTATACGTGGTCGTAGAAGACCCAGGTTGTGGTTTTCTACACTTGCTAGGTGTCCTGGAAGTGTAAGTGCCACTTTGCATTTGCCTCTGGCAGCGGTGTCACTTGTGGGTTTAAGGATTAGGGCAAAACTGTTGTCTGTGGCTGGGCCTTCCACGAGCCAGGCAGCAGGAGTCCTGAAGCCAAACTCTACTGGCGGACTCTGCCCGCGCCAATGCCTCTTCTATCAGTTCTCCTGTATCATTACGGCCGGGCCCACAAACCCCCAGGGCTGATGCATGTGTGTGCAGGTATATGGTTTTGTAGACCAGCCCTCCTCAGGGCCGGTTTCAGGGCCAGGGGTCTATCCGGTGTGATTGCGCTCCCAGCGGCTAGCATTCCCCATCCTGTCACGAGTGCTGCTGCGGCCCGGCAGCCAAGTCCCCAAAGGCCCAGGGCTGCACAAACCCAGCAGGCATGGCATCAGCGACAGCGACTCTCCAGTCAGGCCCCCTCATCACAATTTGTCCAGCCACTCACATGACGGGCCCACGAGGAACATCAGTCCGCCCCAGGTGCAGCCCCCACTTACTTGCATGTTGACTCCCACTTCAACTGATGGTGCAAGTATCTTGGGTCGGGTACCGGTGCTGACGAAGCACCCACCAGGTCCGGTAGGCTCACCTCACTCCGCCTCAGGAGGGCCTCAGGGCGATCTGTGATCTCAGCGCCTGGGTCTCCCTTGCCCTCTGCCGACTCTGTACTGGTTTCCACCAGACCCAACCACACCCAGGGAATGAGGAACTCTCTCCGGATTGCCAAAGGCCCTGGCTGGGCCGCCGCTGTGACCCATTGGGAGCACTCAGTTTTCTGCTACAGGCTGCCAGGTCAGATCACGGTGTCTTCACTTGCCATCCTCGCTCTCTGGCAAGGTGGCGGGTCCTCGCCTGTGTTAGATGTGACGAGAGACAGCTAGAGGGTGAGCTTTGCTTAGGTTGGCAGGATTGTGGTGGATAGTGCTCAGGGCTACGCCGGAACTTGCCTAAGATGCGCCCGCCATGAGGGACCGCTAGGACATGCCCCCATGTTGTTTTTGTGGTGTATAAATATATTGTGTTGGTGTGGCATGTTAGATTGCTGTTTCGTATCGTTGAGTTATATTTTGTGTTGTCAAATTGCTCTTTTGTTACATTTGTTGCAATATATTATGTTGTATATTTGTTGCTATGCTATTGTTGCATGATTATGTTTTCATGTTAAGCTGCTGTGCTGTTTTGCTGTTATTAGAGTGTGTTATTGTAATTTGATACTATAGTTTAGTAGTGTTGTTATACCTCAAAGGCAAACTGTTTGATTAAATATGCACAGATATTCTTGCCATCCCACCTCAACCAATTTACTTACATAATACAGTGGTAAAAAATGGTTTCATTCATCACTGGCATATGTACCAACAAGGGCATGTAGCAGCACCAATCTAAAAAAAATTGAGATTGAGATCCATGTCTTTATTATGGAATTAATGGTGAAATAATTTGCTGCAATGTCTGAATTGGCTACAGTAATAAAACCTACATTGACTTAGGGTAGCATTTAGGTCCAGCAATGCCCCAGGTCACTGGAGGTTCTGATTTCCCCTCTAATGGCGGAGGCCTGTCCTTCCCAATTAGTGATTCCACCTACCTAGTGGGATCTCCCTTCCGGTACGGCCAATGCATTGAAGGCAGACCTGATCCGAATATTTTCAGCCTCGATAAGAAAACATTTTTATTTTACTGATACAGACACTCAAAGAAGGAGTTTGTACTAGTAACAAAATATTAAATGTATGAGGAGTAAGGGAGATTTCTATCTGTGCATCAACATTGACTGGTATTAGCATTACCGCACGACTAAAAAGCAAGCTCAGTTTAAGGTTCAAAGGGTCAAAGATAGAATCAAGGATTTGCTGGAAGATTTTAATACATCAGAAATTAGATATGATTTGATTTTATATTCATAAAGCACGGACTGATGCACGGAGGCATCTAGGTGCTAAAACCTTATAAGGGTGAATTTGAAAAGGAGGAGGCAGATACGTCTCTGTCCTATTGAGGACAGCGCAGATATAATATAACAAGAGTAAAGAAAGTCTCAGCCACAAAAGTGGATCTAATTGAATTGGAGAACAGAAACCAGAGAGAACTTTATAGCTCCTAGAAGAAAATGATGACTTTGGAAATTTCTGCATATAATTCTTGTGTATTTAAATACCGAAAGTGTTAAACCTAGAATTTCAAAATAGAACCTAGGGTCTTTTGGTGAAAGCATGCCAAATCTGCTCAGGCCCTAGTCTGCTGACAATTATGATTTCATTTCTCATATGAAATACTTCAAGAGATGAGGGAATTCCGTGGGAAGTTGAGGTGATCAGCATTCTGTAAGATGTTGTGAAGGAAACTGTCAAACTTAGTGTGAGAAATCAAGGGCATGCAAGGGGTAGTAGGTTCCAACTCTCTAAAAACGGGGCCTTTTTGCCATTGGTGTCCTCCGACAGGCATGGTATGATCTCTAAATTGGGAACCAAGTAAAAAATTTTTAGCACTGGCTCTCTGGCTAGCCTCAGTGGTGGCTGGCACGAATCGTGATGGTGAGGCGAGGGTATGCAAAATTCAAGTACCTTTTTCTTGCGTCCCTCCTCGGCCCTTTCTTGGGGTTTTTTCCGGCTGGACCCAAGCAGGAAGCACCCAAGATGCCCTGAGTCAATCACAATGCTGCAATGCAGCGTTGTGATTGGTCTGAGTTCCGTGGTTCGGCGTTCAGACAGGCAGTTGGAGCCTGGGCATGTTCTCCAGCCTGGACAGCCTGGGTGCAGAACATGCAAAGTGGGCATGACTATTTGGCTGGAGGAATACAGCTGGCTAAAAAGTCATGCACACTTACAAAGTGCTCACCACTGCTCTCCCTGCTCTATTAGCAGACCTGCCCAGCCCCGCCCTGCAAAACTGCTCCAGCAGGGAAAAATGAAATGATAATTCCCCTCGTGTTATTATCATTTTATTTTTCCTTTTTCACACTGCTGAAAAGCAGTGGGGCGTCTCTCCCCTGCCTTAGCAGAGGCGCCGCCACTGGGTAGCCGGGCAGAGCGGGCAACTCAATAAACAACTAACAACACTTAATAAACCACTATCTAATCTAGGCTTTTTGTTATATAAAGGAAAGCCCTTTATTTCCTACACTGCTAAAAAGCAAGCACAAATTAACAAATATTTGCAAAGTGGCAAGTGGAATCCTTTACTTACAATGTTCTGCATTTAAGCGGTCCAGTCTATTTGAGATATTGTTTGAAAAAATACGTGCCATCTAGACACCTGTGCTCGATCTGGCCATCCCTAGGAGATATAGGGACAACTGGGGAGGCAGAAGCTTTGTATTGGGTATTTGTGCGCTTAACAAATTTTATTAGCATAACATAACTTGGTCACAACCTCTAAAGAGCCTGACAACCTACATGGGCGCCAAGAAATAAAGGTTGCACAGGTCAGCGTCACCAGCTAAACATACCCCAGAGGCACCTCTAACGTCTGCGCTTCAGTCATCACTCAGCCTCTAACCGGGGTACCTGCACCTTAACCCCTAAAAACACCCCTGAGAAACACAGCATGACAAGTGCATTATAAAAAGTTAGCTCAACTCACTTTGATGGAATGACAGCTTAACATTAAATATACAACATTAGCACTCTAACCCTTATACGTCACAATATTATCGCACATTTCAAATGATATCAAAATAGGCAAGGATCCTAAAACAACCACCAGATATAGCAAGAAATATATAGAGATATAATATAAAAGGGTATACGCAGTTCATGGAGAAGGCGCAAATCTTACTTTATGTAGTGTGGCTTTTGAGTTGTAAACTCTGTGTATGGCGGTGCACCAGTTACAATAATTATGAAGCTGTTGCGTTAGTTATAAATTAATGGTTTAAGCACACGTTTAGAAATTTACATTTTTGTATAATTTAACATTTGTTTGCAGCTAAAGAATAAATAAAATTATATACATTTAAAGGTGTTGGGCAAATCATAAATTTAAGGGAAAACTATAACTGAAGAATGTCAAATATGTTTGTATTGTAAGTTTTATATGTATAGAAAGAATAAATAAAGCTTTAAACTTTGATTTTTCATTGAATTTCAATCGGTTTTTATTTTTATTTTTTTTAAAAATTACATCGAAGTGTTTACTGTCATCGAATGGAGTGTTTTTAGGCCGAGTATGTCGTAAATGGTACTGTTGTAGAATATAGTGTCGTAGACTGAAGTAGAGTTGAGTGGAGTAGAGTGGAATGTTGTACAGCATACAGTGAAGTGGTGTACAGTGGAGTGGCATAGAGTGGGGTGTTGTACAGTGCAGTGCAAAACAATAGAGTGAATTTAGTGGAGGGGCGTACAGTGGAATAGTGTAGAGTGGAGGGTTGTGGAGTGGCTTGGAGTGTAGTCGACGATTGGGACCACCACTGCCCCGCCGCAGCCGCCAAGAAACCTCCGTTCCCTGGTGGTGTTGTGGCGGTGTAGAAGCATCCATGCTTGGTGGGACTGCTGTGGTCCTGTCAAGCAAATTAGGAGTTTCCTCTCTGCCAGTGTTTTCATGGTGGTTCCTCCTCCATGTAAATCCTGGCAGAGAAGAAACAAAGAGGGCCCTACAGGTGCCGCTGTGCCTTGTGGATGCACACAGGGGGGCACAGCATGTGCCCCCCTGTGTGCATGCACACTAGCTCCTGCACAACATGGACTTTTTAGTTCATGCCGTGCAGGAATTGGTTTTGGCATTACCACTGCGGTACTTGTTTTTAGAGGCACTGCCGTGGGAATGCCATAAATAAGCCGCCAGACAGGAGGAAGCTCTTAATCTGGCAGCAGCCCAACCATGACTTAGGCGGTGCTGCAGTGGGGCGGACCCGGCGCCACACCGCCAAAGTCGTAATCGGGCCCTTAGTGTTTAATAACATACAGGGGAGTAGCATAGAGTGCTGTGGCATAGAGTGGAGCGGCATACAGCGGAGTGAGGTCCTGTGCATTGGCATACAGTACAGTAGAATAGAGTGGAGTGTTGTACAGTGGAGTGACATAGAGTTGACAGCATATAGTGATGTGTCATACAGTGGAGTGTCATAGAATGCATTGGCATGGAGTGTAATAGCGTCTAGTGGAGTGGTGTACAGTGGAGTGGTGCAGAATGGAGTGGTGTAAAGTGGAATAGCTTAGAGTGTAGTGGCGAGAGTGGTGTTGCATACAGTGAGTGGAGTAGCATGAGGGGACTAGCATAGAGTGCAGTGGCATAGACTGGAGTGGCATAGAGTGGAGTGGCGTAGACTGGCATGGGATAAACTGGAGTGGCATAGAGTGGCGTAGATTGCAGTTGCATAAAATGAAGTGGCATACAGTAGAACACCGTTGTAGGAAGCTGCCTCTTTATATAGAATATCAAAAAGAGGTTTACTGTGCAGAGTTCAAGTATTCCCTTATGAGTGGACAGGGGCTTGCTCTAGCAATCCTATGGTGCTCTTCTAGGGGGTAGTGTGGTCGAGCAGCCTTAGGCATATCAGGAAGGAGTGTTAGACAGCTGCAAACACACACAATAGTCAATAATGATGCACATGACTCAAGAAGGAGATCCACACCAATTTACACAGGGCACCCTTCTACCTTCATGATCTCAAAATATACTACACACGAAATCACAGCAAAAAATGAAAAACCTTGGGAAACCGAGCGTTGGGTAGGCAACATTGATCAATAATAAACTCTGCATGAAAAGTAGAAAATTAAAATCATCTTCTGATTTTATTTTGGCAGTTTTACTTACAAGCCAATCTGCCGCAAAGTTCCTGATCATAAATATCTACTTTCCCCCCTCATCTTGTAAAAAACAAACACAACTATTAAGAAATATCAGAAGGACTGGAGTTATTCATGGAAATGTATTGTGCAGCTATCTGCAATTATGACTGGGGACTTCAACCAAAACTTGTTCTCTCCAGCGAATCGCTCTCCATCTACAGAGGACACAGGCTCAAGTTATGATATCCCTCACCCAAAACTCATAAGGCAGGAAAAACAAAAGGGTCCAAATCGATTTGGTGATACTGTCACAAACGTCAAACGGCCTACAAAATGAATTAAACCACCTGAAAAAATTCAACTTGGAGAACGGATTAAGTGCTAATCTGTCAAAAATGAAAATCATGACTTTTGGAAAGAAATCTAAGCTCGTGGTGTGGGTCCTAGGAGATGCTACGATTGCAATAGTCAAAACTACTTGATTATCTTGGGGTGATATTTGACAGAAAGATATCATGGTCTAACTTTCTAGCCATCAGAAAGTTCAAGTCAACCACAATCACTAAATCTGTCATAAGATTTTCAAACTTTTTTGGTGGTAAAGCAATCAAGTCATCATTGAAAGCATTAAATATAAAACCATGCCTGTTATATGCATCTCCTGTGCTACATCACTAACCATTGCCAGTCTATATAACATGTTTATACAATCTGTATGGAATCTCCTTTATCTCCGCACAGCTACTCCTCATTGTGTCATCGGGCTACAATTATGTCTAAAATCTCTAGTATCACGTCATTACAGAAGCACCTTGAACTAATTGTGTGACTGTGCAAGAGTGGGTTCATCATCATTAAAATTCTTAATCCATCAGGAAGTAAGAAAAACTATATATAAGCGTTTAGAGTTGCATGTTTTACCCTCAAACATAGACATTTACAAACTACCCGACCTAGAGTCACTGGCACAGTTAAATCGACATCCCGGAGAAATCTACTCCGTGGAACTTTTACTCTTAGACAGAGGGACTCTGATTTGTCTCAGGCTAGCCAATACAATCAAATGGACTTAGTCTTTGACACCTTTTTCTTGCAGAGCCAAGAGTATCTAGGTTAAACTTGCCTGGGTATGTTCAAATGACATTTTAAGGTTCAGTTTGTTTTGTATTACGATCTATGCAGTTGTGGAGAAATGGAACCCAGTTCTCAAAGATAAAACCGTTTTCCGACTACCGAATCCCTTTTGCACGTTTTATGTATTTGCCCCAATCTCTTGTATTTAAGAAAAAAGTATTTGCGGCCAATTTTTAATAAGGCAAAATTAAGATCAACTGTGGATCCTGTTAGATACTGTTTTAGTGTCAGGGAATATAGTGCAATAATAATGCTAATGAAATTTGTAGACCAGGCTTACAAAACATTAAGCTCATGATTTTAGCACTTATTTCAAAACCCTGACTTGATTCCATCTGTATCAAGATTTAATCAAGTTGTTTTTATACATTGATGGTAAATCATATGTTTCTGCATATTTTGTGCGTTTGCACTAAACTCTTGTGTTCAAGAAAACATATCTCCCATAGACTCTTAGAAAGCCAAATAAGATATACTGTAGAGGCTGCTTGAGACTCTGATAGTGTCCGGGACAATAGTGTAATAATAACGCTAATGATATTATTAGACTAGGCTTACCAAGCATTAATTCTGTAATTTAAGTGAATTGTTTTTATACTCTGAATTGATTTCATTTGGATCTAGACTGAAGCAAATTGCCTTCATACATTGATTTCAAACCATATGTCGCTGCACATTTGTGCACTGCCCCAAAATCTTGTATTTAAGAAAAAGTATCTGTAAGTGAATCATTTAAAGCCAAAATAAGAAGTGATGTATAGGCTGCTAGAAACAGTGATAGTGGTAGGGGCAACAGTGCAATGATAATGCCAATTACATTCTTTGATCAGGCTTATAAAGAATCAACTTTGTGATCTAAATATATTGCCTTATACTATGAATTTGTGTGCAGATCCAAGCCAACTGTTTTTATACTTTGATTTTAAAATACCATGATTCTAGAAGTTTTACTGTTCACCTTATACCTGTGCTGATTGTGATGTTTTATACTTCTTACTGTAATTTGTTGATTAATACAATAATCTTATATTGCTACTACACATCAATTTATAAAAATAACACTCATCTTTATATATGTTAAGGCACCAGAATCAATACAATCAGGTAAGTACATTTTTCAAGAGAAATACTTTTGCGTTTAAAAAGTTGACACTATGTTCATTTTTCAGAGGCTGAAATGTTATCCTATGGAAGGAAAGACAATTACGGCATACAAGTTATTTGCAGCGATTTACGAGACCAACCTCCTGAACTTGAGGTGAGTATGGGGCCTGGTCCAAGGCAGCACCAGCAGATGACCTCCATTGGCACAAGGGCGGCCGGATTGAGTGGTACAAAACAGTGTTGGGTCCCCAATGCAAGTTAATGGGGATCGATCTTGCATGAGTTTGGTGAGGGGTTCTTAGGGTGGCCCAATTCGTTCTGCAAACCTTAGGGACCCTCTGAACAATTGACAATGTTTCTGTAGTTAAGTTGGGTTTAAATACTAAACATAAATAAAATTTGCCTAACCACAACTTATGTACTTATGTTTAACCTTTGGTATTTCTATATCTATATATCTACATCTAAACTTGAGAACTACCCAGAGTTCTCTTCTTCTTTTTTGCATAATTTATGCGTCACTCTATGCCTGCAAGGGTATTCATTTGACTTATACTGGGTGCTCTCTTGTGTCTGGACAAAGCTAAACCTCTCTGAAGAGCTATAATGACAACGAAACACATGTCAGGGGTTGCTTTTATTCATTTCAGGTTGGCTTGGATAGTATTTTACCAATCCAAAGCTGTAATACTGTGCCTGAAGTGGTAAATGGCTTTTGTCATTTAAAAGCTCGGCAAGGACAGCACTGTGCTAGTCCTATGCTTAAAGACTTTGCTGTACAAATGGCAAAAGACTTTGTCCCTTTCTATCTCAGCGTGGATAGCACTGTGCTAATCCTATGCTTAAAGACTTTGATAGAAAAGCAGACATTAGAGGTGAGCAAATCTAGAGTGTCTCTGGTGTTGAGAGTGCTCTATACAGAAGCTGCCTTCCACCTAAACTTGAGAGCTACCCAGAGTTCTCTTCTTCTTTTTCGCATTTTATATATATATATATATATACATATATATATATATATACACACACTCACAAAGGGACACTGCACACTTACTTAGACATCCGATATTCAATATGTATTGCATATGTAATGCTTCACCAACGATTAATCACTGTAATTGAGTCTTTTTTACTAGCACCATTTATACATTTTACATTATCATATTATGCAGCATTGTGGGAAATGTAGTGCAAGTTCCAGCACATCAATAGATATTTACACTATTTACAAATTTGATGTGTTGACTGTTGTTAATATACATTGTCATCATTTTTTGAGACTCCCATGATTGTTACATGTATTGTACTTTTAAATTTCATGTATATATTTGTTCACATTTTCGATCAATGCCCCATAATAGGATAATGTGAAATGTATAAATGGTGCTTGAAAAAGCCTCACTTAGCGTGAATAATGCCTAGGAGTGCTGAAAAGCGTTGGTGAAGCATTACATATGCAATAAATATTGAATATCGGATGTCTAAGAGTGCAGTGTCCCTTTGTTTATGAAATTGACTGCAGGGCTTGGATTCAGCCCCTGACCCCTGCACCTTTGTTGAGCACGCCGACAACAAAGATCTCATTGTGAAAACAAACAATATATATATATATTTTTTGGAAGACGAATATCCATATGATCGACATATTTGCTGTCAGCTCTTTATTCTTTTTAATAAAATATCAGAAGTATGCTTTGTATTTTCATTCATGAACATTTATGAACCAGGTTAACATTATTGCCTTGCAAATTAGCTTTGGTATTATTATTCTACATCTTGCACAAGGATATTTCAGCATTGTCAATTGCCCTTCGGGCAACCATGTCAAGGTTTTTATCAAATGTATTTTGCACTTTTACATGGCTACCTTGTGTACATACCCCTTGCAATTTATCTGTATTTTGCACACCTATTGCGTATTTTGCACAACTATACTATTGCTATTTGCACTTTAACTTGCGTATTTTGCACAACTAACTACTGCACTTTATAAAGTTGTATGTTCATGTATTCTGCATGCCTTCGCGAATATTGTATCATGACAAGTAAAAAGATACATTCTAGTCTAAACAAGAGAAATCTTTTGATATAGAGTGACTATCAACATCCATATTTCTTCTATGTCGTTCATTGTTGATTATCACATGACCACTTAGAGCTGTGTATATAAGGATATCCAGCTTGGCTGTTACCTTATGTGATCAAGGCCACCTGCTGGCCGAAACGCGTAATGACGTGTCATGCTGCTGCTGATTTCTAAATAAATCTCTGTGAAGCACGACTGGTGTCCGTTTGCTTTCCTCCTCGCCTGCCAGGAAGTGGAAGAATGCGCCAGGTACTTGCATATATATATATATATATATATATATATATATATATATATATATATATATATATATATATATATATATATATATATATATATATATATATATATATATATATGTATTTATTTCAGCAATGTCCTCATTGACGAAGACGAGGGCAGGATTGCCGAAACGCGTTTGTTGTGTTGATTTCTTTTCGCAAAATAAATCTGCAATAGATTTATAGTAACGCCAGTTCTGGTTGTTTCTACTTTGTGGGGAGCTGAAATATATGAGCGGTGCCCGCTCGTGAGTGCAGGATAAAACACACATATGTATATATAAATATACTCACACAATTTACAGCTATCTTTCTGAAACAGAAGCAGGCAATGGGGACCTCAATGTCAATGGCCTGGAAGGTTGAGGGTAATGACAAAAAATGTCAAAAAACACGCTGTAATCTGATAATTCCTGAAAAATACCTAGAACATCTAAAACCCAGAATCTTGGAGACAGTGCAGACACCGACTACTGGGGAACAAATATATCTGATAGGAGAGCAAGAGTCAGCTAATCTCAGCTAACCTCAATATGTTAGCTAAAAGTATCAACGAATGACAAGATGAAGCATGGTACAATTTGACAACATGTTAAATTTTATTATGTGCCTCCATACACTTGGACATATTCACAGCAATTTCTATAATGTACAAATGTGCAGTTCATTTGTCAAACTCAATAAAACTATATCAAACAAAAAATATAAACACACACACATAAACCATAACATTGTAAGTGTAACATAACATCAAGCTTTTCCTCTTTTTTCAGTAGAATTTATCGATAACTTGTCACTGTACCTCTCAATTTCTTGAATGCCTCTTTGACATCATTATTTCTGATACTATAAACAAATGGGTTCAGCATAGAAGTCACCATGCAGTACATTACACTTATCCATATGCCCTTATCAAGCGAGTAGACTGAGGATGGACGGACGTATGTAAAAAGTATAGGCCCATAGAAAAGGGAGGTAGATGTGAGATGGGAGAAACAGGTAGAAAAGGCTTTCCTCCTTCCTTGGGAAGTCTTTATTTTCAGAATGACTACAGTGATCTGACCATAAGAAATTACAATACAAAGAAAGGGGGCTAACACAACTGCAGTGGTCTCAGTGGAGAGAGCAAGCTCATTAATGGTGGTATCTGAACAGGATAGCTTTAGAAGAGCCGGGATATCACAAAAGTAGTGATGGATTTCATTAGAATCACAATAAAGTAACTTGGCGGCTAAGACACTATGCAGTGATGCATGTAGTGAGACGAACACCCAGGTACAGCTCACAAGTGATACACAGAACCGCTTTGTCATAACCTGTGCATAATGTAACGGATGACAAATTGCCATATAACGATCAAACCCCATTATTCCCAACATGAAACTGTCCATATTGCCAAATGAAAGGAAAAAGTGTAACTGGGTTATGCAAGCAGAAAAAGATATGGTCCTCCTCACAGACGGGAGGTCCACCAGCAGTTTTGGCACTGTCATTGATGTGAAGCAGACATCTACACAAGCCAGGATGCTCAAAAAGAAATACATTGGTGTGTGAAGTCGAGGGTCCATCCTGATGATAGTAAATATTGTCAGGTTTCCAAGCAAGATGACTGTATACATAGTAAAGAAGATGAAGAAGAGAAGAAGCTGCTGATCTGGGCGACTCGGGAATCCCAAGAGGATGAATTCTGTGGCAGAACTCTGGTTTCTTCTCTCCATCTCTGGAAGGAACAAAACAATGTTTTGGTAGACTCACACCTGTTTCGCTACTTTCACCTGTCTCCAGCATGTGTCACAAACTCCACTTTTCAGTCAAGCACAACTTGGTATAATATCATATGGCTCAAGAGAATATATACATAACCTCTCCAGAGAAAAGACCAGAATACAAATAGTTAGGTGCAAGTTGATGAGGAATGTTAGTAGTCCGATAATCCTCTTACAGTAACTCTTTTCTGGATCCCGAAGAGGGGTCTTATTATCTCTCTTTCTACCGCTCTCTATAACATATATATCTATATATATATATATGTATCTCAATTGCAGAACGGATTTTGCGTTGTATGTGCTGGAGTGCTCCTGTGGCCTGCGTTATGATGGTAGTACCAAGCTGCAGGTTCACAAGCAGGTACTCCAGCACATGCGAGCAATCCCCAATAATGATCTGACTTACCCGGTGGCACGCCACTTCAAGGAGCACCACGCCAGTAAACTGGAGGCTTTCAGTTACTGGGTGGTGGACTCAATTCCAACGATGAGAAGGGGAGGCAACTGAGAGGCCGCACTTAGGAGATTGGAAACTGATTACATTTTGGAGCTGGATAGTAAAAGTCCCCGAGGATTAAATTCAAGTGAGGACTTTTTTACCCATTTATACGCTAGTCATCAATTGTTCTGATATTAGGTACAGGATTATATAACTATAACTAGTTTCAAACACATGCTACTATTTCCCTGTTTTGTGTGTAATACTATTTAACCCCTTCCCCGCTCATGACGGAACCACTCCGTCATGAGCCACGGTTGCGCTGTGCTCATGACGGAGTGGTTCCGTCATGCTGCGGCCGTTGGCCGCCGCTCCGCCCACGCGGCGCTAATTCCCCGCCTGTGTGGGCGATTAGCGCAGTGGGCGGAGACGTGACGTAACCACTCCGTCATGAGCACAGCTCAACCGTGGCTCGTGACGGAGCGGTTCCGTCACGAGCACAGCGCCACCGCGCTGCCCCCAAACCCCCCCCAGCGCCGCGGCGGAATTCCTGCCGTGGCGAAGGGGTTAAGTTTAGCTAGTTTTTATACACACTTTTTTGCACATAGGGTTTTCTCTTTTTTAATAAGAAATTGTACTGTATATTTATTAACGAATGATGTTACAGATATGCATATTTGCACTATTTTGCACAGTCACTTTATCTTAGCAAGGGTCTAAATAGAATGGCCCCATTGGCGCAACATTACGGAAGGATAACGTGTCTTTTTTATATGAAAATGAATTATGAATAATAAATTCTTTCTCTTTTCCCAAATAGGAGGGTTTTAAACATTTATTATGGTGATATTAAGTTGCATTATGCATGTCATGAGATAATTCAAATGATTTATACACCATACGCTTTTATAATGAGTAATTGTTTATTTACAAACAAACTCCCCCGTTAAATGACAAAGTTGTATAAAGCATTAGTCTGGTAATACAATGTATTTAGACAGAGATTACAACTAGTTGGGATATAGCCATGTGAAGACAGACTATCAGTGGACATGTTGCCTGTTTGTTTATTTCTATGCTTGACCACTTGTTGCACATGTGACTCACTAAGGCAGATATAATTGGCAAACCCGCTGTGTTGCGCACCATGTGACCAAGGCCTGTGATGGGCTGAAATGCGTAATGGCGGCAATGGTGTTTTTTATACTTAAATAAATTATTTGGATTGTTCACCGCACTTTGGGTCTGCTTCCGTTTTTTGAGGACATTCCTTCAAACTTGAAACGGAGTTTGGTTATATATATCTTATATATATATATATATATATATATATATATATATATATATATATATATATATATATATATATATATATATATATATATATATATATACATATATATATACATATATATGTGTATATGTATATATATATATATAAATATGCATTCCACAAGTCCCCGTATTGACAGGAAACACTTGGACGGTAAATGTTTACATTTCTCAAGAACTACTGAACGGATTTACACCATTTAAAGAAGAGAGTGCTTTCTAGACCAAAAGCTACATGTTTGCCAGTTTGGGCTGTAGCCGTGTCTAAAGTTTCCTATGGAAATTAACATGTAGAAAACACGTTTTGGGACCCCCCTTTTTTTTCGGCCCCCGCTTGACGAATCAACCCAAAACTTTAAAGACAGGAGCTGACCGGAGCGCCCCATTAGTTTTGAAAATTCCGCAAAGGTTCGTCAACATGTGCCAAAGATGATGGTAGAAGATATATATATATATATATATTCACTGAAAAAACCATAGGTTTCACACATGTTATAGTTAGCGGAAATTTTACTGATAAAAAACCAGTGAAATTGCCCCGTTATAGTTAGTGCTGGCAACTATAACTCACGCGACCGCAATCCTCTGCTGATGCTAATACTGTATTTAGACACTTATTTGCCCATGTCTTCTTCCATACATTTTTAGCTATACATATATTACAAATATTTTTTTTTCATAAAGACACATATGTCATCAGCAGAAGATTGCGGTCGCGTGAGTTATAGTTGCCAGCACTAACTATAACGGGGCAATTTCACTGGTTTTTTATCAGTAAAATTTCCGCTAACTATAACATGTGTGAAACCTATGGTTTTTTCAGTGAATTTGCAAGGTTTTTTAAATGCTAATTCCTAACTATAACGTGTGTGAAACCTATGGTTTTTTCAGTGAATTTGTACGGTTTTTTAAATGCTAAGTTACTTTACGCCATTCGAGGCGTGCGCGCCCACTTAACGCAGTTCGTTCCGTGCACGGTTTTTATCAACTTTAATAAGCCCTGTACATTTGGTGGCCTTCGGCCACCAAAAGCACAGGGGGTGGGGTCAATGTGGATAGTGTTTTTTTTATTTCGATTTTATAATTTCATGTTGCCAAAATTTAGTTTTTTTTACCTATTAATAAGCCCTGTACATTTGGTGGCCTACGGCCACCAAAAGCACAGGGGGTGGGGTAAGTGTGGATAGTGTTTTTTTTTTTTTTTTTTTTTTACCGTACGCTTACGGTAAGCGTACGGTAAGCGTACTCGGCGAAATTGCCGAAAAAAAAATAAAACCGTTTTTGCTCTTGGGGGATGTTTGGGGACTCCCTCAACATGACTAAGTGGGAGGGAGTTGTCAAAACAGCCCCGTAACATGTTTTTGGCCATCTTGTTTGATAAACAACACTCAGTGCGAGAGACAAAATGGCGGCCGCCGCTTCCTGGTTTCGGCCGATTCGAATGTTTACTAAGATGTAATTTGAGATGTCATCGGTGATGTCACTGACCATGTTATGAATGATGTAATATGTGACTTTATCAGCAGTGCATTGCTGGGGCGCGATTTATAGTTAGCTGAACTAACTATAACGGAGTAATTTCTATGGTTTTGTACGAGTGAAATGTGCAACTAACTATAACGTCCCTGAAACCTATGGTTTTTTCAGTGAATTTCTAAGGTTTTTTAGATGCTAATTTCCAACTATAACGTGCCTGAAGCCTATGGTTTTTTCAGTGAATATATATCGAACCGGGGGAAATTGTTTTACACATTAATTGACGGCGGTCCAGCCGTGAGGAAGCACCACCCTCGCAATGAGGGGCCAAGGGCATGGAAGCTTTTCAAGTCCATTTGGGTTACAGACTGGCCTTAATTGCTAGGATTCTTCATTTGGAGGCCCACCAGAGGGTAAAATAACTTTGAAATAATTGCATGTTGCTGCGCAGAGCTTACAAAGGAAATAAGGATTGAAAGAGGCATTCCTCGAGGATAACGGAGGTACTGTACTATACATCCCAGAATGCACGACAATATATCTACTCAATTGTGAGGACCACTGGAGGGTAATTGGAATGAAAAAGGCATTCTGCGACACATGCTTCTTTCCATACTGCACAGCCAGCTGCACATGATGCCTGTGAGCAAGGAGTATAAAACTCCAAAACGCATTAGGCTTGTAAATAAAGCTTTGAATGATGGAATACTGGCTGCCTGCACTGGGTTTGTTTCTGTGTGCTCCACGAACCGGGGGAAATTGTTTCACACATATATATATATATATATATATATATATATATATATAACGTCAAGGGGACCCAAGGGAGCCTGACAACATCGGCGCTGGATGTCCCGTCCTTTCATAATTCACCTTTTTCCTGCTGCATTTCCCCTCGCAACATTGAGCCAGAAACAGTGATTTCTGGGTAATGGAGTCCACCGAGGATTGCAGTGGCAGTGTGACCAGGTGATCAGGGGTCATTAACTTTCCTCCAATGAGGTAGTTGCAGGACATTCAAAGGTGGGGGCGGAGCAACATCCAAGAAACAGCCGCATCTGAAGAAGGCCATTTTAGCCGAAATGCATTATGCACATGCTGTTTTAATAAAGGACTCCCTGATTTCCCCGAAGTGGCCTCTTCTCCTTGCTTACCTGAAGGGGGTTCGATCATATATATATATATATATATATATATATATATATATATATATATATATATATATATATATATATATATATATATATATATATATATATATATATATATATATATTTCCTCCTTCGCTTGTGTAGCAGCCACCGCGCACCAGACCAGAGGGCGTGTCGTCGTTTCCGGATCACCCAAGCCCAATACGGTAATTTTTCCTCCAGAACCTCAGTTTCCCAAGGGCAGACAACGCCATGTGGTGACAAAAATTGGCTTTATTTGTCAGTTGCTCGTACGCATTTTGCCTGAACCAGCAGGCTTGAATTAATGGAGAACTGTACTGCCTGCACTCTTGCACTTTCATGGCAGGTTTATTTGCACTGAGCACTACAATGACCAAAATTACATGGGAGAAATTAACAGGAAATGAGGTCAGCATACTTGTACTTTTAACAGCTGTTCTGGTTGATTTAATATTTACCCATGACCAAGGTCTGAGTTACACCGAAATGCGTAGGCATCACTGGTCTCTGTAATGAAAAAATAAAAATAATGTATCAACTTACTTGTGAGTGCAAACCAGCTTCTTTTAGAAGGTTTGTGGTGGATATATTGACAGCATGGCCCTGCCATGTAAAGATTTTGCACCACCATAGAATCACCATTGTGATCCAGCGAAAAATAGTGGCCGATCCTGCCCAAGGGTTTACAGGTTACCTTTCAGTGCAGAGTGCTGTATTCAGGTGTTGAATTGGTACAAGTGAAAATAAACTTTTTCTCAGACTGTGTGAATATGTGTTTGAATGAGAAATCAATGAATCAGTGCTGACACATAATATATAATGTGAGGCAGTATATTTGTCTTTTCCAGCGTCATAATTCAGACAACTCTCCAACTTAATTTAATAATACATTCCCACATAATTACAGAGACCCTGATTATTAGTGGCCTTTTATTATCCGGTCTCTCATGGTCCTCCATCTCCATAGTCAGGATCCATCAGCATTCATACCGACCAGGAGTGAGGAGGTCACTGTACATTCAACGCTTTATCCTAGTTTACACATTTATTAGCGAGATGCACTGAACACTAAAATATATATATATATATATATATATATATATATATATATATATATATATATATATATATATATATATATATATATATATACACTGAAAAAACAAAGGTTATAGTAGTGCCGTTATAGTTAGGTGAAAATGTCAGTTAAAACATAACCTTTTAAACTAAAAAAACACTGAAGTTCCCCAGCTATAGTTACCTCTAGAAACTTTAACTCACTCTCTCACCATCGGCAGTGTTGTCAGCAATGATGTCATTTCAGATGCTACTTTGATGTTATCAATGATGTCATAGAACATGTTACCAGTGGTGTAAATTTTTAGGTTATAAGCAGTGCCTGTTGAAGGCACTAGGAATGTCTATGGTTTTTTAATGTAAAGTAAGATATTTTTACCAGACCTAACTATAACATCGTTTTAACCTTCATTTTACTTTTTAAAATTTCAAGGTTTTTTTAAACGTAAGGTAATATTTTATTACCATACCCTACCATACCAACCCTGCGTACGGCCTTCAGCAATGCCCAATGTGTCTTATGGTCAGAAGTGAAGCTGTTGACCTAAAATTCTATTGTCAGATGAGGTATTTAACCGACACATCTCATTAAGACAAATAATAACCAAACTAGGTGTTTGAACGGTATTCAAGGTTTAATAAGTTACTGTAGTCATTCATTTCTTCAGAACTATTGCATTTCCTAAGCACCATAATACCAGTAAATAAATAGTACAATACCTACTTAATGTGGGTTAATTCACAGATATGCTTCATGAGCTGCTCCTTCTGCTTGTCGTGGAAGGATGTGCTTGTAAGTTCATCAGATTTTATGGAACATTGGGGCTACGTGTACCCTGCTGAACATCTTCCAGTATGAAAAACTCATGGCAAGTTATCATATAATCTGGATGACATCATCAGTGATATGACCAGTGATATCATCAACAAAGCTATTTGAGATGTCCAAAGTGGTGTCATCAGCTATATCATTTAACATGTCTAAAGCTGTTGGATCTTTTCAGGTGAGGGACGAAGACAAGAGAGTCCTTATACGAGAATACAATTATTTAATTCATGTATGAAGTAAAGGCCTACAAGCATTTCGAATGTTGGTTTCAACAGCCGTCCAGGAGACCTCAGGAATTTTGAGCCAACCTCTTGACAGCCATATAACGCAAAGAATGCCCAAGCATCATCAGTTCTTAACCAAGGCAATTCTAAAAGAAACTTTTCAGTAAGATTATATCACCTATATCGTACTTTAAGAGACCTCACCACTAGTGTTAGAGTACTCCATGCACGCCATTCTATTACCAACAGATGTTGGTGTGACCGGTATAGTCAACGGACACCTACGTCATCACTCCACAAAACTTTAATGGCACAGCTATGGTCTTTATCAATAGGAAGTATAGTTTAATGCTCCAGGTCATGTGTGAATTGTCTTCTTGTGGAAATAGTGCTAATAGATACGTTGCCTTGGGACAGGTTTGCTATCATGTTTCCCTATATCAAATTCTCATGTTTCCTATACTGCTTGCTCACACAGTTGCTCCAGGTTGCTTTTTTCTGATATATGGCTTTCTTCCGTTGGTTTGCTGCTCTACCTTGCTAAGAACCTGTGCATGCAGCTGTCACTTGGGGGATTATGATAATTCACTATCCAAAATATGTTGTCTACTGATGCATCGCTGGGTTGTTCCTGAATGGGCGAGGAGATGAATCTTGGGGGAATGGAAACAATTCTGCCTCTCTAATGTAATTGTTGATGGGACCCAGAACTATCTTTTAGACCAGGAGCCTAGTCAACCATTATGGGTAAATATAACTCTACACCCACCATTATGTACATGACCCCTGCGAGGGCACTTTCTGTGTTTGTTTGAATGAAATGCTAATAAACAGATTTTAAAAAGGGGAGTCTCCTGAATTCCTTCGAACACCTTCTCACCTTTTGTTCTTTGTCACCCCTCCAGTCCTGCCCATACTGCCAATTTTAGGGCACTCTTGTTTATTTGCATCTTTGGCATCCAGGTTCCAGAATACGTGGCTAGGGATGACATGCTCATTGCAGGACATTGATACGTGTATGTTGCTGGGTACTGCTCCTGAGAAGCTCATTGTAATTACAGTGACTGTGCAATCTATGATGCGATGCTTGATTGTGTAAACATTATTGGAAAGTATACGTTTATACATACGAGGAGTCAAGATGGGAGAGAATGCAAAAATGATATTTCCATATAATCCACCATCTGCTGCATAACTTGCTGACTTCAACAAAAATCGTATCGAACTAAAACGGTTCAAAAGTTATTGAAAGAAACATCACTGGTGGTGCGAGCAGAGGCCGATCCTGTGCAGGGGTTCACAGAATACCTTTCAGTGCAGAGTGCTGTATTCAGGTGTTGAATTGGTACAAGTAAAAGTAAACTTTTTTTCAGACTGTATGAATATGTTTTTGAATAAGAAAACAGTGAATCAGCACTGCCACATAATGTATCATGTGAGGGAGCATATTTGTCTTTTACTGCGCCATAATTTAGTCAACTCTCCAATATAACTTGTTAATTCATTGCCACATAATTCAAGAGGCCCTGATTATTAGTGCCCCTTTATTATCCTGTCTCCCAGGGTCCTCGATCACCAAAGTGGTGATCCATTAGCGTTCATAACGACCAAGAGTGAAGAGGTCACCGTACATTCAACGCTTTATACTAGTTTACACATTTATTAGCGAGATGCTCTGATGATCAAATGTCCATATTAGTCCTAACCCCACATTGCACCAAGCGACATCTCCCTAATCTAAACTGAAATGCACAACAATGAACCCTGAGGGCATCACTTCAGGGGCATCATTAATCACCCACTTTAGCAACTACAGCAGGTGGGGTTCTTTATGAGCCTGTTTCATCTGCAACTTGGCAAATCAAAGTTCATAGTTAACAGTAAAAGGAAGCATTTACAAGAAATATATCATATTCATGTTCACAAACATGCAGAATATACTATTGTGTATCTATAAGAATCTCAGTAATGGAAAATAATTAAAGACATTCATATATCATTTGTCTAATCAGTCATTGTGGTTGACATTTCAGTCTTTTACATCATTTTCATGGACAATCGTCAATTAATTCAAAAAAAGGCAAAACTAACTTTTTGCTTTAGAAGCATAATGTGCTGCCTAATTGGCAGTGGCGGCTGTACACGCAGACGTAGCAGTTGGAGTGATTTTTGATTTGTTAGGACTGTTTTGGCCATGCAGCCAAAAGACATTTTTTATTTGAGTGAGCACTTGAGTTCGGATGGTGATTCAAGAGACTGTAACTGACTTTACATATTATATAGGAATTTCTTTAGGTATTTACTATTTTTGACTAGCTTCCATTTCTCCAACAGTATAATCTTCATGTTGTTGTATAGTGTCTGTGTTGCATGTGAATATTCAATTCAATTCAATTCAAATGTCTTTATTCGTTTATAGTACAAGTAACCATAAAAGCACAGTAAAATTCATTCAAATCTTTGCTACCTAAATACATAATGGTTGCAAATAATAATCATAAAAACACAATGTAGTTCATACAATGAAGGGGTTTCAGGGGCATTTGAATTCATATTTACAATTTACAATATTAATGTTTTCCGTAAATAAATCTTTTTTTTTTTAAACGCAATAACTGATGCAATAACATATTCATCTTCTAGGTATTGTATTGCTAGAAATGCAGGTCGACACTGTTTCAGCCCCAATTTCTTTAAGACGGGGATGCTCCATCTCCTTCTTGGGGTATCATAATACCTACAGAATAGCAAAATGTGAATAGTTGATTGTACAGAAATGTCATCACATGGGCACTTACACAAAACTCTAGCCCAATCATTTACCTTAGGAAAACTTAAAAATCTATGTAAAATATTTACCCTGAAACGTGTCAACAGGAGACGATCAAAATCACCAACTATTAATAATAAGTACGGCTGTATCATTGGGGTCAGCAGAGTTAACGGATGGGCTTGTACCGTAGATCTCCTCATTTCAGTAGTCACTCTGCGTTCGCCCAAAAGACTCATACAACTGTCTTTCAGGGATTTTCTTGAGACACTGCACATTAAATGTGGCTCAGTGAAATATTCCATATGTCCTAACTTTAAAAGGAATGTTTTCACATATTCTAGCCATCTCATTTGTTTGGCACCATCTATCCCCACCACATTTGGTAGTATATCCTGATTAAAGCCAGTCTCATCTGATGTCCAAATTTTATGCCAAAGGAGGACCGGTTGGATCTTAATCGTGTCCTCTAAATATGGCATACCCAGTTCCTGATGGCAGATATAATTTGAGGTACTATCAGGAAGGGATAGAAGAAATTTTTTAAATGTGTTTTCCGCAATTTGCAGTGTATGTACCTCTGCGTAGCCCCATATTGCTGCTCCATAGGTGGCTATTGCCACACATTAGTCCTTATAGATGTGTAATAATTTCCCCGTTGGGCGTCTGCCTAGTTCACGGCTAAAATTTGATAATGCCATTAGTGACTTAACAAACAATAGGCGTCTAATCTTCACTGCCTCAGACCAAGAACCAGACCAGTCAAATACAATCCCTAAATAAGAAAATGTTTTTGTACACTCTATAGACCTAGAATCAATAGTGAGAGATTAAATCCTTTTATTTGACCCTGCCCCACAATTCATTGTGAATGTTTTAGAGCAATTAATCGAGAGCCCAAGCTGTGACATGAAATTAGAAAACAAATTCACAACCCTTTGAAGTGCAAGCGGTGTACGGGCCCTTAAAATTGCATCATCTGCATATAAGAGTGCAGGGATTGGACGCTTTGCTACCATTGGTAGATCCCTGCACTCTTTAACTAAAATAGTTTCCAGATTGTTTATATACAGAGTGAAGAGGAATGGGGCAAGGACACAGCCTTGCCTCACACCTCTCCGTACACTAAAGTGACTAGTGCATTCTCCACCCAGCCCATAACGGGTTTTAGCCTTTGCCCCTGAATAGAGCTGCTTTAAAAAAGAATTTATTAAAACATCTACCCCCAGGCTTTCTAAAATTGACCACAGTTTATCGTGTATGACGCAGTCAAAAGCTGCCGTCAGGTCAACGAAAATCATAAATAATCTTTCCTTTTTGGCCCTTGTATATTTATCCAATATAATATGTAGATTAAGACCCTGTTCAACTGTACCCGGCCCTTACGGAACCCGTATTGGAGATCACTTATTACATTCTTTTCCTCCGCCCATATCTGCATTCTATCTAGTAAAATCCTCCCAATGATCTTAACTGTTGAGTCCAACAGTGAGATCGGGCGGTAGCAGACTGGGTTCGCCCTATCTCCCTTTTTAAAAATTGGCACGATAATGGATTCGTACCATGTAGATAAAAAAACCATGTGCACTACATGCATTTAAAACCTGTGTTAAAAGTGGTCCCCATAAAACTACATTTGATTTAAAAAGATCTACAGGTATACCATCAGTCCCTGGAGCCTTACCACCCAGGCTTGAGTTATTTGCTGCTATAACTTCACTAAATGTTCTTGTTCCAGGGTCTCCATATTAGATAGGGTCTCATGTTGGTCTATTGCGGAATTCCTATACAGCGTTGAGTAATGTTGTATCCATTCCGGCTCAGTAATGGCAATCTCTATAGAGGCTATATCCTTCTCAGCTAAAAAAGGCGCATTCACCGCCTTCCAAAAGGCAGAAGAATCCTGTGACACTGAGGCATCGCGCAAAACGCGCCATGCCTCCTCCTTTAATGCGGTCTTTCTTGCTTTTGGAGCTGTTCTTTAGTTTCTTCTTACCTCTCTTATATCGTCCATATTTTTCACTGTAGTGTGGTGGGAATGATTAAGTTTAGTATATGCCTTCGTGCACTCAGTGTCGAACCTTGTTCCTTGATCCTTGTTTCACATAATTACAGATAGCCACAAAGTTTTCTATAATTTCTTCTCTGGGGGACCTTTCATCTAGGCACGTTAAAAACATACTTTTACAGTTTGACACAACTTTGATAACAAATTCCTCAGAATCCACCCTGGCCCATTTAAGTGCAAATCCATTTTGCCTAGTCAGAGCAATGTTCTCAACAATGTCAGCAGAATTAGTTCTAGCATTAATGCACCAACTATACATCTTTACGTCCACACTTAGGGGAAAATGGTCGCTTAAAGCAATCTCATGTGTTTTAAAATTACTAACACGTGAGGAATATCTACTAGAAAATAATATAAAGTCAATAGTAGAAAATGTACCTCGGCCATTAAAGGTGGGACTAAACGGCGCCGTGGGTGAACACAGGTTATTTGCAAACCCCAAATCAAACATGAACATAATTTCATTTAGTACGCCACCATACATTGTGTGTGGAAAATGTGCGAAGTTAATGTATTTTTCAAATGCCAGGCCACATACCTCATTATCGATATGTTTACATAAAAATGAATTAAAATCCCCACCCCATACCACAGATATCTCCTTCTTTAAACGAGTATGCAAATTATGTAAATGGTGGCTCATGGATTTCAATACTTCTTTAATCATGTCTGAGGTAGCATTATTATAGAAGTTCAATATCACCAGGCTGGATGTACCATCTATATGCAAATTAATTATTTGATATTGAGATTCAGTTGCAATTAAATCAATTTTCCCTATGTTTAGGTAATTTGATATATATATGCACAACCCCCCTTTAGCTCGACCATGTAAGGAAGTAATAGCTGGAGAATGGAATGTCTTATAGCCACTTATACGTATAGGGTCTATCGCCCATGTTTCTTGCAGGCTGATAATGTTAGAATTTCTCACAAACTCTAACCATAAAGCATTAGTAACCCTGGATTTTAAGCCTGCGATGTTCCAGAACAAGAGCTGACAATTATCTCTCTGGCCCATTCCACAGTCAAAATCTCTCTCAGTAATTGGTATAATAGAAGTAAGATTAACATATTGGTGGAAGGGTAGAGTAGAATCATTCAAAGTGTTTATCAGCGGGTCAATTACTGTACTTACACTTACTGTCAGGGTGGATCCATATTGAGAGGTTATATTATTACTATTCAACAATGCCAATGTACCCCCACTATCCAACGAGTCTGAACTGCTTGATGTTACATATGTGCAATGTTCCTCCAATCGTAGTCAGTCAACTAAATTGAGGTTACTGAATGTCCCAAAACGATTAAAAGTAGGCACATTAAACTGGTGGCTCGGACCTGAACGATAGGAATCCCTAAGTATGGGAGCATTGTTGTTACTCGTTGGTTGGTAGAAATAACCTAGTGGTACCAGATTGACTCCCTGCCTTGTAATTATTTGGCTTCCGACTCTCCTCAGGATTAATTGTACCAATTGTGGTGTTTTAAATGTCAACACTACACATTCCCCAATCAAATTTTTTGGCCTCTACCTACCCACGATACTCTCCTCACCATCTTAAATTCCTCAAAGAGTCTTTCGGTTAGGCCTGACCTTGTGCCTAACCAATGCAACGCTCTATTTCATAAAAGCGCCAAGGATTCTATCGCCCCACTCTGTATTCTCGGGACATTTGCTAGTACCACCAAGTAAGGTGTAGAAGCTGGTGGTAAGTCCAGGTGTATTTTTTGCCACTCATCTCCTGTCTCGTACGGGGCGGTCGTGTTATTGCGACTGGGGTTTGGAGCTTGAGTGGCAATAGGTGGATCCACCGGGAATATGGTAGTGCGCTCCCCTTGATTGGCAGTACGTGACAATGCACGCACAGAATCTCTATTACTATCAAGGGTAATATGAGAATCAGGACATCTCATAATATTACTTTGTTGGACATGAGTGTTTCCATGTATGGCTATAATTTCCTGTACTGTGTCCTGAGCATTGAAAGGATATTTACAGAGTAATTCTTCCATTTTTTCAATTCTTCCCAATATATTATCTAGTGTACCTCTAACAAAAAAGCATTAAGAGGGAGTCTAATTTCGCTTTAAGCTGGGCTACCTCATTCTGAGCGCATATGATGGAGCTGTCTATGGTTTTTTCCTTACTCACTGATTTTTGTGCAACTAGAGATATGCCCTTTCTAGAGACCTTTTTTCGGGGGTTTAGAGGAGTTGCCTTAGCCGTATTACCTTTCCCCCCAACTTTGTTGGGCGCTTTTTCAAGATTTCTTGCCCACTTAGGGGGTGGTTGACTATCGTGACTGTCATGTTCCAGGTCACATCCTGATATATGCCCTGAGGTATCTATAATACAGCCATTTAAGCTTCGCTGACATGCTTCTAGCATTTCTGGTACTTCTGTGGGTAGGGCCGCCCGTCTTTGAGTTATGTCAACTATAGATATATCCCCGACTGAGATAGTATTACCCGTGCCCGAACTCAGTGTCTCTTCTACGTCATTATTTGCTGTTCGGTATCGCCCATGGCTCCCATTAGGTATTTAAGTAAAGTCTGACGTGTGCGCACCTCTGAGGTGGGTTGACTTTATTTCTTAGTACTTGGGGTTTATCTCTGACCCATTTCAGATTGTTAGTGTAGCAAGACACAACTCACAGGTTCCAAAAGACAACGAGGGACAATCTAAGAGTAAACCAATCTCACAGAGCAATATTATTTGTAAACTCTTAAACCAGAGAAGGCAAACTAACTGGACAAATAATTACATAAAACTATACTACAAATTATGATGTCTGCAGGGCAGGTTGTATTCGGGCGAAAAGTCAAAATCACAGTACCTTTAGATGCGGACCAAGGGCCATGGCCCAGCCCAGTCTATTCCAGTCTATGACGGGGTCTTCGACCGGGCACCGTCCGCGCGCGTCCTGAGTTGCGTGACTGGGTTTGTCTTAAGTAAGGTGCTGCAGGGGCCGGGGAGAAAGTGTGGTGTGCCGGTAGCCCAGACAGGGGCTCTCACTAAAGTGCTAGTGCAAAGCAGCCAAATTGATCCACTGCGGAGCGGTCTTCTAACTAACTTATTAGCCAAGCCACTCTTCAGACTTCTAATGGCAACCACATTTGCATTGCAGATGAAATGAAGCGCACTTGCAGTTGAAACTAGGCAACCGGGCAAGCCTACCCTGCCCGCAGGCTCGTATTGAAATCACAGCTAATATTCCTGTGCCCACAAGTGTCTATTATGCCAGCGGGGGGGTGGGGGGCGGGCGCAAACTGAAGAAAATCCAGGTCCAGGCAAAACGTCTGGTAGATTAAAGCTTGCCGCGTCTCCTCCAGCTCCTGTGGTTCCAACGGCCCCCATCTCCTCCTACGTTGTGCTCGGACCTTTCACAAAAAGAATCGGGGAGTAGAAGTGCGGCTGCCCCGGGCCATGGTGCAGCTCCTTTCCCAACTCCACTACCTGCACTCTCACCGCCGGGCCCCCCCACAACCAAGGGCGGCAGTTGGCAAACCCGGGCATTGAAAGCCAGGTCGGGTCGGAAACACGGAGCACGAAGCGTAGTCAGTGCAGCATGTGAATATAATTTGGGCTCCCGGTGTATGGTATTTATTTTTTTAACATTTCCACTTGTATTTAGCCATATTTATTTTGTGGCCATGTTATTGGTATTCATCCACATTTATTTTGTGCTTTGAGAATAAATGAAGCTTTAAAATTGTATATTTCCACGTTTATTTAGCTCTTGGACATGCACTCATACATAGACGCCTGCTAAATTTTAGCAAATGAAACAGCCATGTATAACAAACACTACAATCACAGGTACATATTAGCATTATACTACACATATATACTAACATATGCTTGCATTTAAGGAACTGTCATCCTGTTTTTTAACTTTCCATGATGTTTTTCTGCACTGATATTGCCTGGAATTCATGAAAGACAGCATGGAGAGACTCTCACAAGAAGCACCATTCTCAGCATTTTTCCACTTTTAAAAACTAAATACAGACAGAAAACACATTGTTTTCTGTCTGTATTTATCTGTAAAATCAGTAAAAATGGAAAACCAGAAGACTTAAATATAATATAATTCTTTTATAGGCTGTGGTAGGTATTTATATTGCCTTTGAGTTTTTATGTATTTAGTGGGTGGCCAGCGAAGTTCTGAAAAAGGGGACTAAAATGTGAGCAAGCATTAAGACCACATGGTTAAAAAGGTGCTGGCCTGTTCCTATTAATGGAATTTAAAAATGTTAATTTTGATATGATTTGATATTTTTGTAAAAAAAATTGTTCAGTCCTACTATTTTATTCTATTATTGTTGTGCTGAATGAAGGTTATTGAATAACTTGTTAAAAGTGTGTGATCTTTTGTCCGAAATAACATGACAGTAATAAGTGGTGTGAACTTCTTATGGATAATTATTACATATTTCTGTAACTAATCCAGAATCCTGGGATGAATTATACAGTCAAAAGACTGTTTTGACATCTTAAATCTAAGCTCATTTCGCAAACTTTCATCCCGCTTCCAAGCCTCTATTTGGACTCCTCGGGTGGCAGACCTGGCTAAATTGATCATGCTCTACCTTACCCAATCACATATGAATCCATGCCCATTGTTCCGTCATAACATAAGTGCTATTCTGATTCTTCATGGAATCCACGATGTCCGTTTGAGAGAAGAGCGATCTACTATTTGGGGGTCACCTTCACTTCTGAAAAGAAATAATTCTTCTCTAATGTAATACAGGAATACCAAATATTTGACCCAGCTCTGCAGATCTGCGGTTTCATTATTCCCAAATCAATTCAAATATTTAAAGAGGCACTCCTCGCTTAGGGACCTCTGATCCAAGGTCTCTAAGCAGATGACAATCACTGATTCATTAACACAATTAGCTTTAATTTATTCCTTTAAGAATGTACTCCCTGATACCAAGAGACAAATGGCTGGTTTCCAGTTAATCTGTATATTTTAAATATGTGTAAAATAACCATTACGCTTATGAGAGGCTGCTGTGGATATGTTTACATATATATTATTTGTCACACAATTGCTTTGTGGTACACAGTATTGATTACATTGATACTTGTTTTGAAACTATCAATAAAATTAAATATTTCAAGTACAATTATTATTATAAAAAAAATATATGGTTTTGGGATATAACTTTGTTTTTTGTTCAGGCGTTTTCTTTTTTTTAGAGATTTAGTTTTGTTAGTAGGTGAGTGAAGCTGACAACTATAACATTCTGCAACACAAGAGCACACATGGGGCCCTCCATGTTAATAGCATCAGATGGAAGGCTATTGGTACTCAATGAAAAGACCCCTGTAAACTGATAAAACCTGAAGATTATGCCTAAAATTCTGAACCCATAATCTTGGAGATAATCACCTTGGACGCACACATATCCCCAACTGTTGACACATTCTTACCCTGACATAAAACCGAGAACCCCTCTTCCGCTCTCAGCTAACGTGACATTTTCCCAACGCAGCGACAATGGAAGAGAAAATTCAGTTAATATCGGTTATATGTTAGTTGACACTGAAAATGTGAAGATATGCAACAAAACACCTTCCACAAAACCCAAATCCAGCAAGGAATGACTAGGTGAAACATGATAGATGATACAAGTTCACAACATGCGTTATGTTTTGTTATGTTGCCCCATACACTTGGAAATATTGACACAAAAGTTTGTAATGTACATGTATGCAGCTGTAGTTCTAAAACTCAATAAAACTAAATTAAAAAAATGTAACATCACAGTCACACATAAACTATATTATTGTGTTTATATCAAAACAACAGGTCCTTTCTCTTTTTTCACCAAAACATTATTGAGAACTTGCCAATGTCCCTCTAAACGTCTTGAAAGCCTCTTTGACATCAATATTTCTGATACTATAAACAAATGGGTTCAGCATAGAAGTCACCATGCAATACAGGACACTTGCCCTTATCAAGCCAGTAGACTGAGGATGGACTAACGTATGTAAAAAATATAGGCCAATAGTGGGCCTTTGTCTAAACATTTATGTTTTCATGTTATGTGTCCATGTGCTATTCTACAACATCTAATGATGAGCACATATTTGGCAACATTTGCTACACTGTAAGTGTTAACATACATTTTATTATACATAGTGTCTATGTGATTTGCTGCGTGCCCTGCTAAACCATTAGTGATTGTCTTATAACATTGATTTGTTTGTGAATTGGAAACACAAATTGTTCCAAATTCTGTGAACACATTCTTAAACTTGCCATGATGAATCAATGTATGCATCTCATCACTACATAATGCTCTTTCCCATTTCCAATGAAAAAAAATAGAATAATTATGTTTAGGTAGTGAAAGCATCAATAATTCAACAACATTATCAAAACACAAACATGTTATTTGCTGGAAAGTAACATTTTAGAATATAAATTACTTGGGAAAATAACATACAGAAAGTAATGTATCAGATCATGAATTTGCCAGCTCTCAGTTCCCCGAGCATATTATTTTGTTTCCGTTTGTATTTCATGTCATAAAACCTTTCTCGATGTATTCATCCATGAACTCAAATGGATAAACCACTTTCTTCTAGAAATGAACACACACATGAGATTCGTCCATTTCATTATAAACATATGTTTTAGCATAATTTTGATTTCTTAACAGAGACTTAAACAAAGGGAATTTTGCTTTAAATTCAGGCCTGTTCCCCTTTATTGGAACTGAACAATGATCACTTTGCTAAAATTGAAATATTATTCTTGTTACATTCGATATATGCATTCACAAATCTGCAAACCGGTTGTATCAGAATATTTGCTAGTGATTTTTCACTGTGAGATGAGGGCCTGCAATGTACATTGAAGCATGTGTCTGTAGTTAAGTGGGTAGACTCTTCAAAGTGTCTCCATGCCATTCATCAGAAAAAGGACTTGGAGGCAGGATGGTATCTAAATCAAGACACAAGATGTTGGGGACTTGGACAGTCTCTGCATGCCCCTGATATTCTAATTCTACTCAAACAGGCACAATCTTGCAGCTTAGCGCCTATCATACTTTTACAAGAGACTCTCCTGATGACTTGGGTGCCGATTACGATCCTGGAAAAACCGGGTACGAACCGTCGGTCGGAGCGTTTTCTCCGTCCGACTCGTACCCGGTCGTAAAACTTTACAAACATGGAATTACGATTCGCACGGAAACACCATTTCCGTACGAATCGTGAAAAACACCGTCCGACGAAAATATACATACGATTGTGATCCGGGAATGCCCCGACATGACGTCGGGACGCTGTCAGGCAGCGTTTCACGACCCAGGAAGTACGATTCGAACCGACAGCAGTCCGGATGGCAATATTTTTACGGCACCCAAAAAGTGCCGGACAAGCGAAGTACGCCGCAAAACGACCAGAATAGGGGGCCCGGTACGCGCCGTACCCCCCCCAGCCCCCGTGAGTATGCGCCGTACCCCCCCCAGCCCCCGTGAGTACGCGCCGTACCCCCCCAGCCCCCGTGAGTACGCGCCGAACCCCCATGTATGTACACCCCTGTACGTGTCGTACCCCCGTGTATGTACACCCCTGTACGTGTCTTACCCCCGTGTATGTACACCCCTGTACGTGTTGAATCCCCCCATGTATGTACACCCCTGTACGTGTCGTACCCCCATGTATGTACACCCCTGTACGTGTCGAACCCCCGTGTATGTACACCCCTGTACGTGTCGTACCCCCAACCGTGTATGTACACCCCTGTACGTTCGAGTCGTACCCCCACCCATGTATGTACGGTGCGTACCCCCAGCGCGTGTACATACACGGGGGTTCGGCGCGTACTCACGGGGGCTGGGGGGGTACGGCGCGTACTCACAGGGGCTAGGGGGGGTACGGCACGTATGCGGGCACATGTCTCCATGGTTGCAATGGGAGTTCGGTATGGACGGTGTTTTTTCCATACGGTTGTGACATCGGACACACGGGATGGATCGTACTTGCGCGGTCGGACTTCACTTTTCACGTTTGTACGGTAAATCGTCCGGGGAGGTGTCGGACACATTTTCCGACCCGAGGACGTGTGGGGAATTATTCCCAATGCGACTCGTATGGGCTTTTTACCATGCGAATCGTGATTGCCAGTTTGTACGGCACTTGTACGATTTGTACGGTAAAAAGACCGGATACGAGTCGGACGGGCAATTTTTTTACCGGATCGTGATCGGCACCTTGGTCTACTTCATTTTGTTTGTTTAACATTTAGGGTAATATAATTGGATTCTGTATTTCTAGAGCATATTCTGCATGCACCATCCTCAAAAGGAATTACTGTAAACGTGAGTTAGACTTAACCAGGTTTGCTTTGTGTATTACATTGAAACTATGAACTCTGATCTTTGTCCATTTGTTTACAAGAAAGTCTTTTTGGAAATGTTTCTCACTTTGTAAGTTATGTTTCTGACAGTATTTCGTTCAATGGAGTAGTTTCACATTCTGATAATATTGAATCTAAATCTTCTGAGATACAAATCCTGGGACTTTAAAGTTTTCATCGAATCCCTTTCAAGTTCTAAATATGGAGCTGTTGGCAGCGTTACATTATCAAATGCTATTTCAGAGCTTACTGCTTTTAGATTTGTGCTTAGAACTCATTGCTCTTCAGCTTTTGAGGGTATCCAACAGGGACACATTCTGTGAAACGATTGCCAGTTGCATAGAGCAATGGCACTGAAAGTTGTTCGGGTCTGCTGTATGAGATGGGCCTCATGGTATGTCTTTACTGTAGCTAAAGACACCAATTGTATTTTATTTCTCTCAGGTCACATTTGTACTATCACCATTATTGTTTTATTCCTAGAACCTGCAAAAGATATTGATAGCCTGGACTAAACTCTTCCTTCAGTCCTAGTTTTCTACCACAAGTTCACCACCCTTTATCAGTCAGCCAGTCCATGGATACAATTATGGAGTTTTGGTCTTACTTAGACCACGCAGCTATGCTGCAATTCCTGCAACAATGTAAAACGTTATTGCTCATGCAGATCCCTCAATCCTGGAAATCCGGTACATACAGTTTGACACCGAACAGGATCTCATTATTAGGGCCATTTGACAATACATGTCTTGGCGTATTTTTTACAACTCATTATGGACTAAAAAAGTTGTGGACCTATTATCCACCATTATCTAAAACCCTAGCAGTCAACATTCCATTTGCTCACTTGACGACCCCATTTGAACTGGTCCTACAGTGGTGCATGTACTGGAGACTTACTCCCACCTTAGAAAGGAATTCTATCAATGCTGTAGAGATAATAGCTCTACAAAATGATGGGTTGGACACAATCAAAGTAGAAACTAATTTATTAGATTCCTGAGGAGTGAAAATAGCACATTCAATTCTAAAATTGTTATTGTTGAGTCACCTAAAGCCTTTTTAAATATGTGCTCATTTTGAATTCTGAGCCCTCAAATTTCCCTTGCCCAGGCACACAATGAATAGAGTTTTCTGTTTTATGCCCCTTTCTGGCTGTGATGATACATCAGTATAAAAAGATACTCATGCAATTATTTTGCATATGGTGGGTTAGGAATTGCCATGTTCCTAATGCAAGGTGATATTCAAATTGCTCATCTGTAGTCACCTAACTTGCTGACCTTAGCACCCAGCACAAGTTCAGTATTCTTGAATTTGGTCTGTTTACTTTAGTTGCAGATTTCAGGGAAGATACGGGTGTAACAACAATTATTATTTTTTGGACTATTAGAGTTTTTCAATAATTGAAGCTTGCACAGCATTTGATATTTTCTTAATTTGAGCAAATCATTCTCCACTGCCATATACTAATGTGTGTTATAAGGCAATAGGTATATTCTGTCCTTCGTTGTTTAAGATACAAGGATATCCTGATTGACTGATTGGATGCTATCCTGATTACTAAATCAAGAGTATTATGAGTGTTTGTAAATGTGCCGTTGTGAGCTTGTCTCTAGGTGTTTGTGCACGTTGATTTTTCCAGTCGTTCCTGGTCAATGTTCGAATGATCAATTGAACCAGAAGTTTTACTCTTTCTGCATACGTTTTGTCAAGATTCTGATATCCTATGAATGCTTGTAGTGATCTAAGAGAACTGGGAAGTTCAAGCTTACCACTTTTTTCAAGACTCCATATGCAAGTCTTTTTCATTCTGTGTATAATTAAGAATCCAAAATATTACATTGAAATCTTGTGGCCATTTTTAACTAGTAATGTGACTCTGTTGTTTAAAAGTTGTAAATGTTAATTTAAGTCTTCTTCTGACATGTACATCTCATCAACACATAAAACTACACTCAGATCGCATTGTAACAGTTACATTTTCTTTTTGCAGAGAATAAATACCCTGCGGCCAGCAGCCACGGCCCGTATGGGCCTGCCACCGGGCGGTGACGTGGGGCGGGGGAGGGGCAGGGTGGAAGGTTGCAAATTCGGCAAACGGACTATTTCAGGTAAGTAACGTAATAAATAAATAAAACAAATTTTGCTGCAGCTCGCTCAACGAAATTTGTTTTATTTATTTTTTCCGTTACTTACCTGAAATCGTCCGTTTGCCGAATTTTACAACCTCCCACCCTGCCCCTCCCCCGCTCCACGTCACCGCCCGGTAGCACGCCCTATACAGGCCGTGGCTGGCGGCCAGTATTATACATCTGAAGTAATTGTGTGAATCCGATTTGGATTCTGGGTAATGAGAAGGATGGTAAACGTTGAGAAAAAAAACATTTGCTTTATCTAATGTGATCTTGTATTTGTTCATGTTAGTTGAATCATTACTCTAGTGTTATATGCAATTTGTACAGCAAATATTTTGCAATGCACGTTCAAATGGTGATAGTTCAAAAGAATTCTCCTAAGCTTATCAGACTTTCAAATTCAGTAAACAAGGCACATTTACATCATTGATTGTTGTGGATGAGGATCCCTCATGCTGTAATTCAGTGGTTCTACAAATTTCTACAAATTGAACATCAAAACAATGCACACAAATACAGAAATATGTATACACCAAACCAATCAATCAAAGAATCTTTATTTGGCAGTGTGTGGTCATAAAAGAAAGTGTATTGCATTTTTAAAAACAAATAACACAATGGATAAGACCACAAATGTATCAAATTCCGGATTTCAAAAACATATATGATAAAAGACAGCTATCTAACCCTATCTTAAACCTAGAATGACTCAAAGTTTTATATTTTAAAACAATGACACATACAATAAAAAAATTAAACTAACAATTGCCATAAGCGATACCACATGCTAACCTTCCATTGATTTTCTGCATCCCATTACGGCTTTGAGAAAGAAGCCCACCCTAAAACCTATGTCATAACTGTTCAACAGTTGCAAATGGTATAATGCTTCTCTACCTTTACGATGGCCCAGGTTGTTTAAAAGGTGTTTCCGAAAGTGTCTGAACAAATGATTGACGATGTACAGAAAAACATCAAATGCAACAACGTTTGCTATGAAGAGCCATCACAAGGGCAGCGTGGAAAAATCACTCCACATAGGGCTAGAGTCATACCAGAAGCACAAGAGCCACCGAATCGTACCTGCTCTGAAGAGGAGGAGGAGAGACCTCTCCCAGTGTGTGAGATCTAAAGACAGATATAGAGCAAAAGGTCAGCACATATGGTTTCGACAATTTGGTGCTCAGCCTACTTGTCATACAGTGATCTGAGAAAAGGCGCATAACCTTGTCATTTTTAATGATATTCTGCAGTGTCGTGAACAAGGCAGACAATGCCAATGCTTGAAGATTTTTAGAAATATAGTCTAACCAGGGGATATTATGCCCCTTGTCCAGTCTGAGACTATCAGAGATAATATTTCTGCATAGGGACGCCTCTGGGTTGGTCCAAACGCTGACCCACAGAAATAAAGGGGCCAGAATAATCTTGTCAGTTATGTGTTGCAAGTGCAACTCTGGGTGTATGAAGTAACTGGAACTAGACCGTGGTAGGTACATGACCATCCATAGGATGTGATTTTCTTTAGCTTGGAGAGAGGAAGTGTTGGTATAGCCCCAGACCCTGGCCCCATATGTGGTGGCTGGGACACACTGGGCATTATAAACATTTAAAAAAAATGGACCCTTTCCCTGAAGCTATGGGGAGGTTAAGAACAGCACCAGCTGCTCTACTAAGCTTCAGTCATTAGTTAGTTAGTTGTGATTGGCAACTGCCCCTGGAATTAAAAGTTACATCCAGTTAGCTAAAGATGTTAACACTGCTAAGCGACTGGTCCATTATAGAAAGCTTAGAGATTTTGGTCGAACTAGGCCCGCAGGCCATAATGTGAGATTTTCCAAAATTGGTAGCTAAATCGAGTCAACGCATGAGAGACACAAAGCGGTCTACTAGCGTCTGCAGAGAATTGTGGGTTTGAGCCAATAGGACCCCCTAGTCTGCATACAGCAGTGCGGGCTCCTGGCTAAGAGCAGTCTTGGGGGTGTATACGGGACTCATGATTAGATGAGGACATAGGCCAATGTTATAAATAATAAAAAAGCAATGGGGCTAAATTACAACCTTGACATACCCCTCACTCAAGTAAGAATTTGGGGGTAATTTCTCCTTTGGTGCCCAGGCACACTCTTGCTGCTAGGGTGGTGTGCAGTGAGCATAGAGAGTTCACTAAAGACAACTCTACTCCCTGACCCAATAACATCGGCCATAACTTGGACCTATTCACACAGTCATAAGCTGTGGAAAGGTCCATAAAGGCCAGGTATAGTGGGTAGCGCCTGACGTAGATGTATTCATTAACAATCAGGCTCAGATTTATGCATTCCTCCACTGTGCCCAGCTCTGGCCGAAAACCAAACTGAAAAAGAGAGCGGATATTGTTGTCTTGGGCCCTCCTAACAAGACGATTAAAACGACTCTACCAATGATTTTGAATGCACTATGATAAACGAAATAGGTCTATAAAATTTAGGGGACATAAGGTCGCCCTTCTTGAAGATGGGCACGATCGTGGATAGAGCCCAGGAATGGGTGATATAGAATTCAAGGAACGGTTAAAGATGCTAGTCATCAAAGGACACCACAAATCAACCCTGCATTTAATGAGGTCGATTGGGACCCCATCTGGTCCTGGGGCTTTCCAACCTGAGCTCTGATTTCTGGCTATTTGTACTTCAGATCAACGCTAAAATAAGGGCAATTAACTCTGTAGCTTACTGTGCACTAAAGTGTCCAATTACACATTTGCCCCTATGTGATCAATTGCACTAGAAATGCAAGAGCCAAATCAGACCCCAATATGTTACAGTGCAGGAGAGGGCTTTCAGAGACATTTCTAAGCCTGATTCTTTTGACAGTTTCCCAGAAGACCTTACTGTTGTTCTCTACTGTGGCATGCTCAAGGAGCAGATCAGCCTAAGTTTTAGAGTAGATTTATAAAACAGACAGACGGCCTGCACTTCAGACCTAACTCTAGGGGTGGCAGTGAGGATCTTTCTTAATCTGCAATTAACCTTAGAACACTGACTATCAAACCAACACGAACCCTCTTTAGCGGGCCGGGAAGGCTTGGGTAATGAGTGCCTAACGTTGAGATTGAAGTTATTGCAATGTGCTAACAAATCACCCCCTCTTGTGTCTGCCAGGCAATGAAGGAATAAACCTAAGTGTGACCTTACTAAGGAGATCAGAGTGTCTCCAGGTTCTTGAAGATGCCAAATAAGCCTAAGGTCATTGGTCAAATGCTGGGTGATGGAAACAACTTTTAGGGGTTTATATGCCCGCTCATCGGCAAATGTCCTAAGGCTAAAAGAGCATTATGATCCCCCCACTCTGTCTGTACTACCTTACCCTTTGAACACCAGGGCAGGACGTTCCTAGTCAATGATTGAGGCTGACATTGCCCACTAAAAGATGGCAGAGTTCGGCCACTCCCGCCAAGAGCGTTGACAAGGTCCACTAAATCATGTGCAGCAATATGTCTGATTAGCTCTTCCCCTCTACTGTCTGTGGATTTCCCAGGAGGCTTTTCCGTTGATGTCCCTAAAAACCGGGTGTGATCAACCATCTTAGCGTAAAGTCGCCGCACACGATATGATGTGGATGAGATTTTGAACCTGCTCCAGTGGGTTGCAATTTTAAAAGAAAGTTAAACAAATGGGTAAAATAAATGCAAGACAGCATTAATTAAATCTTTGTTGTAAAAAGTTAATCAGATAAAAAAAGAAACAAGATAACTTATCATGTATCAGCACAATTAAAAGCGCTGAGTTTCCAGAGTCAATAACTGTAGCTTCCACGCTGATCCAGACCAAGAGCCTTTGGCTCTACCCTGAGAAGAAGAACTGGCATGATTAGAATAACGAGCTTAGCCGTCAAGAGATACTAAAGAGGTAGCCCAGGTTTATTGCACAGCAATAATATCGAACTTGGTTATGTAAACCAGCCATTCAGGATTGTTAATTTTCTCCTTAATACTCGCAATGTTCCAACTAAGTATGGTGTGAGAACATGCGTGGCATAAACCAGAGGTGCTGTCCTTAGGAAAAAAAAGTCTGGGATTATACAAGGAGGCATGTCTTGGATAGCCTTATCCAAAAGTCAATCAAGACTGGAGAGAGCGTCAAATCTGCTGGCAGTGGGGATAGAAAAAAGGGCCACAGGTCTGGATAAGGAAGGGGTTGGCCCCTGGGTAAATGCTTTGTTTTGTAGGGTTTGAAAATGATGTAGTGGAAGATGTTGCTGGGTTCCAGTGATATATCCCAGTCGAGTCGTTTTAGGTGCTACAAAATTTGCAGAAAGAGTATGTTGAGTGTGAAAAACAGGAGGGTTATAAAAATAACCTAAAGGGACCATAGTATTAGCACTTCTTGTTGCAGTGTGACTTTTAGGACCAAATAATAAGTTGCGTGCCAGGAACAGTAATCTAAAATTCACAATCACACAATCGCCCAAGACCTAGGCAGGGTCTGGCCCAAACCAAGCACATCTCTGTGTCATCAAAAATATTTCGTTAGCATGGAAAGTATATGATATATGATATGAGTCCCTCTGCTTGTTGCGCAAGGGGGATACCTCCAATAAGAACTGCCACGTAGGGGCAAGCAGTTGGAGGAAGTTTGACTATGGCCTTGTCTGGCGGAGAGTATATGGTATTGGCTGATAACCCTCTACTACACAACTACTTACCAGTGTGGCCTGCTCCCAGTGAAGCAGCATGCGACGATACCCCTGGGGCAAAACTAGGTACCTGAGTTGCAGTCGGCTGCATAGCTTGATCAAAAACCCCTGATGCTTCATCGACCTTGACTAAGTGAGTGTGTGAAGAAGAGACAGTATTCCCCTTGGGGGGGCTGGCTAACGGCCGACTGTAGGGGCCCTAGGATTCTAACTGTATCACTATTACTGGAGGATGGGGAAAAAAGGAGCACAGAAGTCAGCTGTGCTAGATTGATTTCGATATTAGCAAGATGAGTAACAGGGAAATTTCAGCTCATAATAAAGATTTCAAACTCGCGAAACCACTTTCCATAAATTGACTTAGACTTTGGTGATCAGTGTTTGGGAAATCTTCCCTTAACTACAGGGGGAGGTGTGGATTTAGGGAAGTTGTGAGCCACCAACTCCGCAACCTGTAGAGGGGCTTTCGATGAAAAAGTAATACTCTTGCTGAACTGATTGGGTCGGGCACCCCATTTGGCGTTCCGGAGCGGTGGAGAAGTGGAAGCACGACTCACCTGCTATAGAGGGCTAGATGGTTTGGGCAGCCCTGTGAGGTCAGTGAGTGACATGGCTGGAGTTGTGGTGTTGCAAGGTGTGACTGCTCTTGAAACAGGAGTTAGAAATGACAAAAGTGGACACGTACAACCTAATCTGATGCCAGGGCCTAGAGAGTGTTCTCTCGATGAGAGCTATTTCAGTATTGATGACTCCTACAGCTCACTCCAGCATATGATCTATTGAAGTACATTTAACGGGGGGTTTAGGGGCGGGATTACATCCAGCAGTTTTCCTCTTCCCCATAGCACACAAATACACTAAGAGTAATAAAAATAGGAAGGATTCATCAAGTAATCAATGTTAGAGCTGAAAAAAAAATAAACACAAAGTGCAGTGTAACCTGGGGGATAAGGTCCCACTCCAGGAGTTTAGGCGAGTACAAGAAAGTGGCAGCGTCTTCAGTATCGAAAGAGGAAAACCTCAAAATAGGTCATGGGCCAGAGCAAACATTCACAGCTGTCCAAACAGGTGCCCACATTCCAAACTGACGGGTCAAGAGGGGGTGGCCCCGCACACCTCATCCTGTCACTGACTGGAACAGGGCAGACCCGCCCTTCATCAAACCAATACACAACTTGTTATACATTTAATTCACAAGTAACAAAATTGAAAAACATTTTTAGTGGGAAGGTTATAGGTGTGCTAAAGCTAATTTTGAATTCGAAAAAAATAAGCAATATGCTAGACTCTAGGATACCACATTGTCTAATTTACTTGTAATACATGCTTTCTTTATGTCTGCACATAACTGTGCTCCTTCTGTTGAGGACACCAATCACCCATACTAGATTCTATTTACTTTACTTGCGCTGCTCCCATGTTTCAAGATCAAGATTTCAACATGATTATTAGCTTCTAATTTTGAATTCCTTCACTTTTACAAAGTGTTTTAAAAATTTTAGTTTTCAATTTAGCTTTTCTGTGTTTATGTTTGTTATAAATACACCAGCAATATTTTATTTTCTAAGCCAACTCCCTGGGTAGGTGTTGCGGTCCCTCGTGGCCCACGGAGCACTGGGTAAGAATCACTGCTGTAATTCATTCACAATTTGTTTGATATTTCTTTTTATACAAGTTGTTTCTGAACTTGAAGTTTATCCCTAAAAGGGATCACAAGTGGTGGTTGACATTTATCTCATTGGGTTTGTATATGATACATGAGCCAATTGAAGAGCCCAGTATGAGGCAAACTGTTCCTTAAGCCTCTGGGGCACTAGCGACAGAATGCTCCACTTATAACCTACTATCTTATTGGACCCTAAATTATACCTTTTGGTGGTTAATCTCCTTTCACAAGAATTATGTTATAGGAATCAGTAAATTGAATGCAGAAAATAATTGAAATTATTCATTCAATATACTTTTTGATCTAAAATCTGGACTCTACAAACTAAATCTGGTTCTCTCACATGCCCATCAGAGGTTTCTATTTGTATATAATTATTATTATTCTCCATAATCAGGTGGGGGTTTGAGTTTCTGGTGGGATATAGGTATTTACAACACACTTTCTTTTACGGCTACTGACCATGCCCTTCTTCAGTAGAACTCACTTTCTGTGAGACATCCTCCTTCCTTGACACAGCTACTCTTTTTCTTTTGAATAGTTTGCTGCAGTGGTCAAGTGAGCACAGACAGCACATGTGGTTATACCTGTCGCCCTTGCGTTGTCACAATGAAGAATACAAACATAAGTGATGGATTGAATGCTTGAATTAATATTAGCCACTGATAACTAACAAATGGTAATTTTGTGCCTTCCATGCCATCTCAGGTTAGACACATCCATACTCTAATCTGCATGGATCATGCTTGAACAGGAATAGTCCAGCATAGTCTGGAAGTTCTTGCGGGACTGCTCCTATAGGAGCAGCACAAAGGCAGTTTTGCCTAAGACCAGTCTCGGTCTACCATGGCATAGTGGGCAAAAAATGATGGACTTGGATGCGGAGCTGAGTGATTGCCAATGGCTTAAATTAATTTGCATTCCATCCATCACTATGTTCTTTGTTTTCTTGTTTAAATCTTTTTATTAAAATTTTTCACATTTTAAGCATACAACCAGAACAATGCATATATACCATGGATAGTTGCTTGCAAATGTTACATTATCCAGTATCAATCTGTAAAAAAAGGGACAGATGAGGTGTTCAACAGATACTAAGAGGAGTCTCATGACAGCGCCTGTATAGAGGGCGTAGCGGTGCCTAAGAATCTGACCACTTGACAGCTTGTGAACGTTTCAGACATGGTGCGTCTTAAGCCAAACTGTGGACATAGGGTACAACAAAAGGAGGACAACTTAATCCAAGGAGGGGTGAGGGAGTCGCATGAGACCTGCTGCCATGCCTAGTATAACCGAGGGAGCCAGTCCCATCAGGGCCCAATGACAACAGGATTATGAAAAGAGGTCATATTTCCCTGGAAGTCAGTGCTACTCGACACCCATACCAAGGGGGCATGAGCATTGGGTGTCAGTCCTGGATATCATCCCGGGGTTCCCCAGTGTTAGTGGCCATTCCCTGTAACTTCGACACCATAGTATCCCATTGAAACGCCAGTCACTATGTTCTTGTTGTCGTGCAAGCAGATTGAGGCAGTTGGAATGTTAAGTGTGTCTAAAATTAGAATCTGTTTAATAAAGGGTAAGACAGGAATTAGGGTTTTGTGACTTTGAGTGTTAGTTGAGGAGGGTGCATGGCTAGTGCAGTACTCGTTACTATGCCACTCCTGTTGTACTACATCATGTTATCAATAGATCATTGGAGAACTTCAGTATGGGTCATCATTCGCCGTTGTTTTAACACTGTTGTCTAAAGGGAGATTTGTATGGAGACCAGCAGGGAGGAAATTCAATTTTGAAACTATGGTCGGAGAACTTGGTTGAGAGGAAGGAAGATTTCACATTTGCTCCTGTGCACTTGGCTGGATGGGGCAGAAAATATGCAGGGCCAACAAAATGAAAGTGACAGATCCTCATCTGCTGGGCAGTAGAATCAGGCAACTGGACGTTTTAACACATGCTGTCTGGGTAGTCAGTGAGCGGTGTGGCACCACTGGCATTTGTATTTGCTACAGGTAATGTGAGTGGGAACAGAAGAATAATGTGGCAGTGAGGTTCCTTCCCCTATGTTCCTTATCTATAAAAAAAAGAACAAAACATTGACACATCCCTGTTCTTCTACTAACAAAGTGCAATTGGCCGATCCATGCTGCAGGAAATGAGATAACAGAATTCACAGCATGCACAGTGCTGCCATCTACTGCCGCCTAATCTTCATTTACCAACACCAGCTCACACACAGACAAAATGCTGGTGTACCACTCCACAAAACTGTCCCACACACAGACACATACCCTGCCTAGACACAGTCCAAAACGTGCCTACCCCACCACAAACCTTGCCGACACACAGCCACCAATCCATCCTACCACACCACAGAACAAGCCAACACAGCTCAAAACCTGCCCAAAACACCACATAACCAGCCCATGCATAGCCACTAAACTGGTTGACCACACCAGAAAACTTTCCCAAATACAGCCAAAGAAAACAGTCCACACACTCACCAGGCAACTAGCCTACCTGACACTACCAAACTGCCCTATAGGCTAGTCTGACTCTCCCTGTGCAGCTGTCTGAGAAAGACACAATGGGCCCAATTCACAAAGGCAAACTAGGACGAAGATCTAACTTTACGGCTTTCGATATTCACAAAGAGCATTTACGAGTAGTAGAGTTAGAATTTTGTCTCAGTTTAACTTGCATTTTGGTTTTAAGTTTAAATGAGACTAGACTTTTGGTCTCAGTTAAACCAAAACTTGAGTTAAACTGAGACAAATGTTTAACTTTACTACTTGTAAATGCCCTTTGTGAATACTGAAAGTCATAAAGTTAGACTTTCTTCTCAGTTTACCTTTGTGAATCGGGCCCAATGGAAGGAAGAAATCAATGTTGTGCAGACATCAAAGGCCACAGAGAAAAAATGACTTGGGATGGTTAAAGGCCCCATGAAGCACAGGTCACACATTCTAATGACCTGAGTTCATTCTTGCTAAGTTGCTACATATTGGAAGACTGATGCATGATGTCATCACGTTATGTATTGTGAATTAGAGGTAGGTACTATAGCTTTAATTTTGCCACACCTGTCTTTGGATCATTATAACCCCGCTTTAAAGTGCCTGCAAGTACCTACAAAGTCTGTGTTTTTTTACTCTAATGTTTTTTAAAATATGCAATAAAACGCACGTGTTTTTCTATTCTTAAAAAATTAGAACGTGACCTCTAACCCAACCCTTTCTCAGAAAGAGGTTTCCCAACTGCCGCAGTTTTCTGGTGGCTCATGGACTATTCACATCTTTTAAGTTCTGGCTGTAGGCAGCTTTATCTGCCTACCAGAGCTCATATCACCAGCACACAAAAAATAGAAATGGAGAAGCTTGGGATCTGCACCCTTCACCATTACTTCTTTTGGCCAGCCCCCTACAACCATGGCTTGTTTGAGAGTGCTTCACTTAGCAGTTTATGTTGGCACTTGGAGTTTGAAAAGGAGTGAGTTATTGGGTTTTTAGCTGCTCTTGACATAGAGCTGAAGCTTCAAATGGAGCCAGGCATTTCACAGCCTCTGCCGCTGCAGTCTAGAGAGAGCTCACGTTTTCCCCTCAAAAAAGTTCCTTCATGACTTTTATTTCAGAGGTGTTTGACGAGCAATAAAAAGACTTTCATAGCCCTTCTGACTAGTTGTAACTAAAAATATTAGGGTGTCTGCATCTGCTTCTCCCATAACATTCAGGAGGTCCACTCAGAGCCGGATAACTAGCATCCCTATAATATTCCAGTATTAGCATGATTATTAAGCCTCCAAGAATATAGCACAAATCATATGAACATCAATACTGAAGACACAAATGTATGTGTTGCAACTACACCATCTCTTGAATCCGCTGTGCTAAAAAGCACAGTTTTTGTGTTTTTGTTTTTTATGTTCAGCTAGCAATAAAATGAGAAGTTAAAAACAGTCTAATCTGTTTATTGAATGAACATTAGCAAAGCCAAAATATTGGACTTCTAAGCAGAGGTTTATCTTCATTCATTCATATGGCTGTGTGTGGTATTATGGATGGGTGAGATGTTGCATGCAAGAAAAAGGAAATGAGTAAAAGAATAGATTGGTGAGTGCAAGGATGTGTGACCGAGTGCATGGATGGAAGCATTAGTCCCAGTCCCGTGATGTACCTCAGTAAAAAATTGTTGTCCAGAGATTTTCATTTTTGATTTGTGCTTTTGTATCATTAGAGAAGTAATTAAGCTTAAGTTGACATTTCTTAACTGGGCTGAATTTTATGGAATGACATGTAGACCAATATTATGCAATCTCCTTTTACTGCCAGCTCACAAAGCAGCAACAATTAAAATAATTTAGAACTTTAAACCATTCTGATCATGTATAATGCACAGCAACAAACAGCCATCTTTCGACTTTTGTTGCTGCTGCTCACAAGATAAAACACACAAGATGATGGACGGAATGTTGCACATTGGCAAAACATTCACCCCCAGTCACAGATCTGGGATTAATCCATCGTTATTTTGCTCACCACGCCACCCCTGTTCAGACATGGACATATGCAAATCAGTCTTGACCCTGTGCCTCATGGGAACAGTCCAGCCCGAACTGCCAAGCCATGTCTTCCCTGGACTGGAATAAAGCCTCCTAGGACCGGTTTCGGGGTTTCACCCCTCTTCAGCCAGGATAGCTTGACTCCAGTGGCGTAGTGAGCACGGGACCGATGTCTGGGCATACCCTTCCCATATAGGGCGAACAGCAAATCACACAAGATGATGGACGGAATGTTGCACATTGGCAAAACATTCACCCCCCTGTCACAGATCTGAGTTTAATCCATCGTTATTTTGCTCACCACGCCACCCCAGTTCAGACATGGACATATGCAAATCAGTCTTGACCCTGTGCCTCATGGGAACAGTTCAGCCCGAACTGCCAAGCCATGTCTTCCCTGGACTGGAATCAAGCATCCTAGGACCGGTTTCGGGGTTTCACCCCTCTTCAGCCAGGATAGCTTGACTCCAGTGGCGTAGTGAGCACGGGACCCACGTCTGGGCATACCCTTCCCACATAGGGCGAACAGCAAAACACACAAGATGATGGACGGAATGTTGCACATTGGCAAAACATTCACCCCCAGTCACAGATCTGGGTTTAATCCATCGTTATTTTGCTCACCACGCCACCCCAGTTCAGACATGGACATATGCAAATCAGTCTTGACCCTGTGCCTTATGGGAACAGTCCAGCCCGAACTGCCAAGCCATGTCTTCCCTGGACTGAAATCAAGCATCCTAGGACCGGTTTCGGGGATTCACCCCTCTTCAGCCAGGATAGCTTGACTCCAGTGGTGTAGTGAGCACGGGACACACGTCTGGGCATACCCTTCCCACATAGGGCGAACAGCAAAACACACAAGATGATGGGCCTGGCCTGGCAGTTCGGGCTGGACTGTTCCCATGAGGCACAGGGTCAAGACTGATTTGCATATGGCTGGGTACAAACTGGAATGGCATGGTGAGCAAAAAAGGATTTAGGCCCAGATCTCTGTACTGGGGTGAATGTATGACATTGTTCTGCATTCTGTCCATCAATAGTTCTTTTTGCATTTGTCACCCCGAGTGGGACGGGTATGCCCAGACGTGGGTCCCGTGCGCTCCATGCCGCTGGAATCAAGCTATCCTGGCTGAAGAGGGGTGAAACCCCGAAACCGGTCCTAGGATGCTTGTTTCCAGTCCTGGGAGGACCTGGCTTGGCAGTTCGGGCTGGACTGTTCCCATGAGGCACAGGGTCAAGACTGATTTGCATATGGCTGGGTTCAAACTGGAATGGCATGGTGAGCAAAAAAACTATGGATTTAGTCCCAGATCTCTGTACTGGGGTGAATGTATGACATTGTTCTGCATTCTGTCCATCAACTGTTGTTTTTACAAATTTGAATCAACAAGAAACCTGAAACAAAAACAATATTAATATAAATTACCAATATGATGGCTAAAATACATCATTATAGAGCCGTCATTTTGGAAAATGGCGGAAGGGTTGCTCTGAGGAGTTTTTTCTGTCTCGATAAGACTACTTGACTCCCAACACCTCAGTTTTGACACCAAAATGAATTATATAGGTCTCATGGTTCCTGAAATATTACATCATCACTGCAACACATCCGCCATTTTTAAAAATGTCATCCAGAAAAATTCGGCCCGGATTAACAATGTCTACCCAAGCTAAATTACTTCTCTAATAATACAAAAACAGAAATCAAAATTTCTGGACAACAATTTTTTTATGGAGGTACATCAAGGGGCCGGGACTAATGCTTCCATCCATGCACTCGATCACACATCCTTGCACTCACCAATCTATTCCTTTACTTATTGGCTTTTTCTTGCATGCAGAATCTCACCCATCCATAACACCACACACAGCCACATAAATCATTGAAGATGAACCTCTGCTTAGAAGTCAGATATTTTGGCTTTGCTAATGTTTATTAAATAAACACAGTACACTATTTGTAATATCTCCTTTTATTGCTAGCTGAACATAAAAAACAAAACCAGAAAACAATTTGCTTTTGAGCATAGCAGATTAGAGAGATGGTTTAGCTGCAACACATAGAGTTGTGTCTTCAGTATTGAGGTTCGTATGATTTTTGCTTTATTTCTAGAGGCTTAATAATCATGCTAGCACTGCAATATGATAGTGATGCTAGTTATCCGGCTCTGAATGCACCTCCTAAATGTTATGGAAAAAGCAGATGCAGACACCCTAATATTTTTAGTTACAACTAGTCAGAAGGGCTATGAAAGTCTTTTTATTGCTCGTCAAACACCTCTGAAATAAAAGTCATGAAGGAACTTTTTTGAGGGGAAAACGTGAGCTCTCTCTAGACTGCAGCGGAAGAGGCTGTGAAATGCCTGGCTCCATTTGAAGCTTCAGCTCTATGTCAAGAGCAGCTATAAACCCAATAACTCACTCCTTTTCAACCCCCCCATGCCAACATAAACTGCTAAGTGAAGCACACTCAAACAAGCACTGGTTGTAGGGGCTGGCCCAAAGAAGTAATTCTGAAGGGTGCAGATCCAAAGCTACTCTGTTTCTATGTTGTGTGTGCTGGTTATATGAGCTCTGGTAGGCAGATGAAGCTGCCTGCAGCCAGAACTTAAAAAACGTGAATAGTTCACGAGTCACCAAACAACAGCAGCAGTTGAGAAACCTCTTTCTGAAAAAGGTGGGGGGGGGGGAATCATGTTCTCATTCTTTAAGAATAGAACAACAAGTACATTTTATAACATATTTTTAAAAACATTTTAGGTAAAAACTATTTTTTTAGGTACTTGTAGGTACTTTAAAGAGGGGTTATAATAATCCAAAGACAGTTATGGCAAAATTTATGCTATAGTACCTGCCTCTAATTCACAATACATTACGTGATTACATCATGCGTCAGTTTTCCAATATGTAGTAACGTAGGAAGAATTAACTCAGGTCATTAGAATGTGTGACCTGTGCTTCATGGGGCCTTCAACCACCCCACGTCATTTGTTTCTCTGTGGCCTTCGATGTCTGCACAACATTGATTTCTTCCTCCCATTGTGTCTTCCTCAGATGGCTCCACAGAGAGGCTCGGACTAGCCAATAGGGCAGTTTGGCAGTGTCAGATAGGCTAGTTGCCAGGTCAGTGTGTGGACTGCATTTTTTGGCTGGGTTTGGGAAAGTTTTCCGGTGTGGTGGGCCTGTTTTTTGGCTGCGCATGGGCTGGTTTTGTGGTGCTTTGGGCTGGTTTTGCAGCTGTGTTGGCTTGTTTTGTGGTGTGGTGGGATGGTTTGGTGACTGTGTGTCGGCAAGGTTTTTGGGAAGGTGGGCTGGTTTTAGGCTTTGCCTAGGCAGGTTATGTGTCTGTATGTGGGCCAGTTTTGTGGAGTGGTGCACCAGTGTTGTGAATGTGTGTGACCTGGTGTTGTTAAATAAACATTAGGCAGCAATAGCTGGCAGCACTATGCAGGCTGGGAATTCTGTTATCTCATTGCGAACAGTATGGATGGGCCAATTGCATTTTGTTAGTAGGAGAACAGGGATGTGTCAATGTTTTTATCTTTTTCATAAAGAAGGAACATAATGAATCTCACTGCCACATTTTTTCTACTTTTTGAAATTGAATTGCCGGTAGAAAATACAAATACCAGTAGCTCTACACCGCTCACAGACCACGCAGACAGCATGTGTTAAAATGTCCAGAGTTGCTTGATTTTACTACCTGGAAAATAAAGGTGGGCCACTTTTATTGCGTTACCTCAGCTTATTTTTTGCCCCGTCCAACCAAGTGCACAGCAGCAAACAGCAAATGTTTCTCCCTCCCAGCCATGTTCTTCAACCATAGTTTAAAAAGATATTTTCCTCCCTGCTGGTCATCATTCAAAACTCCCTTAAGACAAAGGCGAATTATGACACATATTGAAGTTTTCCAATCATCTATTGATAACATGATGTAGTACAACAGAAGAAGCGGCATGGTAGTGAGTACTGCACTGTCCTTCACTTTCCTCAACTGACAGCCAAACACTCATTCCTGTTGTACCCTTTAATAACCAGATTCTACTTATAGACACACTTAACATTCCACCTGCCTCAATCTGCGTGCACTGCAACAAGAACATAGTGATGGGTGGAATGCTTGGATTAATTTAAGTCACTGGCAATCACTCAGCACCGCATCCCAGTCCATCATTTTCTGTCCACTATGGCACAGTTGACAGGGTCTGGTCTCAGGCAAAACTGCCTTGATCCTGCTCCTACGGGAGCAGTCCCATAAGAACTTCCAGACTAGGCTGGACTATTCCATGCAAGACCAATGCAGATGGGAGTATGGATGGGTCAAACCTGAGATGGCATGGGTGGCAAAAAAATGATAATTCATTAGTTGCCAGTGATTAAGATTAATTCAAGCATTCAATACATCACTTATTTCTGTATTTCTCATTGGGACACCGTAAGGCGACAGGTATTCTCACATGCACCTTCTGCGCTCACTGGACCACCGAAGCAAACTATTTAGAAGAAAAGAGTAGCTGTGTCAAGGAAGGAGGATGTCTCACAGAAAGCGAGTTCTGCTGAAAAGGGGCATATCTGGCAACTGTAAAAGAAAGTGTGGTGGAAATACCTATATCCCACCAGAAACTCAAACCACACCTGATTTTGGAGAATAATAATATACAAATAGTAACCTCTGATGGGCATATGTAGAGTCCAGATTTAGGTCAAAAAGTATATTGAATGAACAACTTCAATTATTTTCTGTACTCAATTTACTGATTCTATAGCATAATTCTTGTGAGATTTGCCACCATAAGGAATAATTTAGGGTCCAATAAGATAGTAGGTTATAACTGGAGCATTCTGTTGCTAGTGCCCCAGAGGCTTAAGGACCAGTATGCCTTGCAATGGACCCTAGAATTGGCTCCTGCATCATTAAAAAAAACAGTGGGGTGAGATAAAGGTCAAACACCACTTGTGATCCCTTTTAGGGATAAACTTCAGTTTTAGAGACAATGTCCTGTATAACCGAGTCAAAAAAGAAATATCAAATAAATTGTGAAATGAAGTACAGCAGTGATTCTTACCCAGTGGTCTATGGGTCATGAGGGACCGCAACACCTTCTCAGGGAGTTGGTTTAGGAAATAAAATATTACTAGCATATTTATAGCAAACATAAATATAAAAAAGCTAACTTGAGAACTGAACATTTTAAAACACTTTAGAAAAGTGAAGTAATTCAAAATTAGAAGCTAAAAATTGAATTGGAATCTTTATCTTGAAATATGAGAGCAGCATTATTAAAGTAAATGGAATCTGGTATGTGTGATTGGTGTCCTCAACTGAAGGAGAACAGTTCATGTTATGGCTCCAAGATGGCCGACAGGTAAGGCTTGGAATCGCCTTTTGTCATAATTCCCTGGGAAAACCCCCCATCTGACCAACCCCTGGGATCTGTGGTCTGCGTTTCCGCGATTCTCCAGGGCTACTATGCGGCTATCGAGGATTGAATTGATACCGGCTACAGCAGCAAACGAGAAGCCACAAAAGACTGCTGCCAGTGGAGCCCATGCAACATGGCCGAAGCACGGTTGAGCTGCGTATGCAGCTGAGAGGAGATGAGCTGGGGATCACCCCTGGAGTGTTGTCCACGGCCATCACCTACCTTCCTGGCATGGCCGCGGTTACTAGGCATCCTGCCATGACTTTCTCTTTCTATGCTTCCTGTGGCTGCTGCTTTGGCACCTGAGTCGCTTTCCCCAGACAAAGCAGCAAGTGAATGCTGCGATGCTGCCGCCCTTGTGTCCCCGAGCGATTCCTTGATGAACCGGGAGAGAGCCGTGTGTTCCTGTCTTTCACCCTCTCGTCCCAGTGGCTGCCCCCCCCCCATCGTGTCCTGCACCCAGAGGCTGACTTCCTCCCCGTTTTGTGATTGAGGTTTGGAAGTTCCGAAATACCTCCATTTTTTACTGGAGGTCTATGGGATTATGACCTGAGTCCTCCATCTTGGTACGTTGATCGGATACAGAGATCGCCGCTTGCGGCTTGTCTTTATCTTTGTTCGGCAGCCTGTCTTTTTCTAACGACGATCCCCCCCTTTGGGACGCCTACAACCTATCGACAAGGATGGTCCGTGCGAAACATCCATTTCGACCACTCCTTCTGGCCCTCTCCACAACCAGGGTGCTTTGGCGCAGAGAGCGGGGCTGGCCCCGGATGCTGTGGATTCAGCAACCCCGACCGGACTGGGGGTACCTTGACATTGACTTTGGAGGGACCCCTCATGTCTAACCTCCTTCATTGCCGGTACGCCTGTCTTGGACTGATTTCCAGCTACTATCTCAATTCCACTACCCCACCACCCTCTACGGGGAAACGACCGTTACAACGCAGTCATTACAACGCACTACCTTTACAACGCATGCCATTACAACGCTACCATTACAACGCATTTCACTACAACGCATGCCATTACAACGCATACCATTACAACGCACAGTTTTTACCCATACACTATCCAACACTTACCCTACTGTTGCACTCACTGGAGTGGGAATAGTAATTTTAACCCCTTCACTATCCAACACTTACCCTACTGTAGCACTCTCAGGAGTGGTAATAGTAATTGTTACCCCTACACTATCCAACACTTACCCTAATGTTGCACTCACTGGAGTGGGAATAGTAATTGTTACCCCTACACTATCCAACACTTACCCTACTGCAACCCCCAAAAATTATGCAATGTAATGGTATGCATTGTAATGGTTTGCGTTGTAATGGCATGCTTTTTAAAAACATGCATTGTAATGGATGTTGCGATGTAAAAACTGCGTTGGAAAGGCATGCATTGTAAATGTTTGCATTGTAACTTCATACATTCCACTCTATGTTCCTTGTGACTTGTTTTTGTGTTTTTTGTTCTCTTGTAAGCGATGTAACTAGTGCAACTGTTTATTTACTTCACATCTATGCAAAGCAATCTGATACCTCTGGTTCTAGTTAGCGCTATATAAAACTCTACAAATAAATAAATAAATAAAAAAATAATAAAATGTGCAGACAAAAAGAAAGCATGTATTAGGAGTAAAATAGACAATGATGTATCCTAGAGTCTAGTATATTGCTTCTTCTTTTTTTTTCTTTTATAAAATTACCTTTCGAAAACCTGTAACCTTCCCATTAACATTTCATTTCTTTTTTCAATTTTGTTGTTAGTTAATTAAATATTTAAAAAGTTGTTTATTGGTTTGATGTACTCATGTTTCTGTATTTGTGTGCATTTTTTTGATGTTCAAGTTGTAGAAATTGATTAGAGGGTATCCCCAGCTTCCAGTAATGATTTAATGAGGTTCACAGAAGTCAAAAAGTTAAGAACCACTGACTAACAGTATCAGGGATCATCATCCACAACAGTCAATGATGTAAATGTCCCTCAATTTGAAAGTCTGATAAGCCTTGGAGAATTTTATTGGACTATCACACTTTGAACTTGCATTGCAAAACATATACAGTACAAAATGCTCATAGCACTAAAGTAATGATTCAACTAACATGCAAAAATACAAAATCACATTAAATATAGCAATTGTTTTTCTCAAAGTTTAACATCCTTCTCATTAGACAAAATCAAAATCGGATTCACACAATTACTTCAGGTGTATAAGATCGGCTGCAGGGTATACTCAGCAAGAAAAGGTGACCTGTTACATTGTGATCGGAGTGTAGTTTTATGTGTTGATGAGATATAGATATCAGATGAAGACTTAAATGAACATTTAAAACTTAAAACAACATAGTGATATTAATTGTTAAAACAATGAGCAATGATGTTTTATATTGTTGCAGAATTGCAGCATAGCCATGTGGTCTTAGCAAGACAAAAACTCGATCATTTTATCCAGTGACTGGCTGGTTGATGAAGGTTGGTGAAATTGTGGTAGAAGAATTAGGACTGAAGGAAGAGTTTAGTCCAGGCTATCAATATCTTTTGCAGGTACTGGGAACGAAACAAACAATAATGGCAATAGTACAAATGAGACCTGGGAGACAAAAACCTGCAATTGGTGTCTCTGTTCACTGTAAAGACATACTATGTGGTCCATCCTATACAGCAGACCCGATCAGCTTTCAGTGGCATTGCAGTACGAAACTGGCAATCATTTCACTGATTGTGTCCCTCTTGGATACCCTAAAAAAACTGAAGAGCAGTGAGTCCTAAGCACAGATCCAAAAAAGGTAAGCTCAGAAATAGCATTTGATAATGTAACGCTGCCAACAGCTCCTTATTTAGAACTCGAAATGGATTTGATGAAAACTTTTAAAGTCCCAGGGTTTGTATCTCAGAAGATTTAAATTTCATATTATCAGAATGTGAAAATATCCCATTGAATGAAATACTATCAAAAACATAACTTACAAAGTGAAAACGATTTCAAAAAATACTTTCTTGTAAAGAAATGATCAAAGGAATATACAACGCAAGCTTGAACTTACATCTAACTCACTTTTACAGTAATTCCTTTGAGGACAGTTGATGCAGAACATGCTCCAGAAATTGAGAATCCATTTATATTACCTTAAATGTCAAAACAAACAAAATGAAGTAGACTGGGTCATCAAGAAAGTCTCTTTTAAAAATATGATAGGCACTAAGCTGCAAGATTGTGTCTGTTTGGGAAGAATTAAAATATCAGGGGCAAGCAGAGACAATCAAAGTCCCCCTCACCTTTTGTCTTGATTTAGATGACATCCTGCCTCCAAGTCCTTTTTCTGATGAACGGCATGGAGACACTTTGAAGAGTCTTCTCACAGAACTACAGACACATGCTTCAAAGCTTCAATGGACATTGCTGACCCTCATCTCACAGTGGAAAACACAAGCAAATATGCTGATAGAATTTGGTTTGCTGATTTGTGTATGCATATATCGAATGCATCAAGAATAATATTTCAGTATTAGCAATTTGGTCACTGTTCAGTTCCAATAAAGGGGAATAAGCCTAAATTGTAAGCAAAATACCCTTAGTCAAGTTTCTACTAAGAAATCAAAATAATGGTAAAACATACGTTTATAATGCAATGCACAGATTTCATTTGTTTGTTCATTTCTAGGAAGAATGTGGTTTATCTTTTTGAGTTCTTGGATGAATATATTGAGAAAGGTTTTATGACATGGAATACAAATGGAAACAAAGACATCTGCTTGGGGAAATGAGAGCTGGACAAATCCTGATCTAATACATTACTTCCTGTATATTATGTTCCCAAGTACTTTATATTCTGAAATGTTATTTTCCAGCAAATAACATGTTTGTGTTTTGAAAATGTTGATGAATTACTTATGCTTTTACTATCTAAACATAATTATTCTATTTTTTTCCATTGGAAATGGGAAAGAACATAGTGATGAGATGCATACATTGATTTATAATGGCATGTTTAAGAATATGTTCCCAGGTTTTGGAACAATTGTGTTTGCAATTCACAAACAAATTAATATCATAAGAGATGTACTAATGGTTTAGCAGGGCAAGCAGCAAAGCAAATAGACGCATAGGGGCCTAATATGAGTCCGGCGGTCTGAGGACCACCAGACTCGCGGTGGCGCAGCGGTGGCATATCCAGCCACTACCGCACTGGTGGTCCGACCACCCGATTACAACTTGGGCAGTCAGCCTGCCAGGGAACTGCCTGCTTCACCAGGGACCCGCGTTCCCTGGCGAAGACCCCCACACACATGTGGATACACACAGGTGTCCATACCATGCAGGAGCATTGTAGTGCGGTCCCATTGTGGGGCCTCTTTTACTGGCAGGGCCACCTTTAACAGAGGCACAACCATGGGACGGCCACGCCACCCTCTTGGATGACTACTTTGTAGTGGTTATAGGGCAGGTGAGTGGCGGGTGTTACGTCGGATCTGTGGTGCAGCGGTCTGCACCGCCGCACCACCCCACCGGCGAAATCTCGTAATTGGGGCGTAGGTATAATAAAATGCATGTTCACACTTAAAGTATTGCAGATGTGCTCATGTTTACTTGTTAGATGTTGTGGGGCAACACATGGACAAATAACATGAACCCATACATTTTTAGGATTTCCATAAAGGTCCACTACTGGCCTATATTTTTTACATACATTCGTCCATCCTCAGTCTACTCGCTTGTCAAGGAGGCTTTCAAGAAGTTGAGAGGTACATTGACAAGTTCTTAATCATGTTTTGCTGAAAAAAGAGGAAAGACCTGCAAATTTAGTTTTATTGAGTTTGGTAAATACAACTGCACACTTGTACATTACAGAATTTTGTGTCAATATTCCCAAGTGTATAGGGCAACATAATAAAACATAACATATGTTTTGAACTTGTATCATGTTCACCTTTTCATTCTTTGCTAGATTTGGCTTTTGTGGAGAGTGGTTTTGTTGCATATCTTCACTTTCTCAGTGTCAACTAACATATAGAGGTTAACTGAGATTAGCTGACTTTACTCTTCCTCTGTCATAGTCACTGTTTTGGGAAAATATCATGTTACCTGAGCGGGGAAGAGGGGTTCATGGTTATGTCAGGGTAAGAATGTGTCAACAGTGGGGGGTATGTGTGGGCCCAAAGGGACGGTGTCTGCACTAGGTTCAGAATGTTCAACGTAATCGTCAGGCTTTATCAGTTTAAAGGGATTTTTTCAGTGAGTACTAATAGCCTTCCATCTGAGGCTATCAACATGGAGGGTCTCATTGTGTCCTCTAATGTTGCAAAATGTTATAGTTGTCAGCTTCACCCACCTACTAACAAAACTTCACCAAATCCCTAAAATAAAACTGAACTAAAAACAAAGTTATATCCCATTATATCCCCAAACCATTTATTTTTCATAATAAGAATTGCACTTGAGATATTCCATTTTATTGATAGTTTCAAAACAGTATCAATTTAATCAATACTGTGTACCACAAAGCAATTATGTGGCAAATAATATATACGTAAACATACCTACAGCAGCTTCTCATGAACGTAATGGTTATTTTACACGTATTTCAGACAAACAGATTAATTGGAAACCAGCCATTTGTCTCTTGATATCAGAGAGTACATTCTTAAAGCAATTATTTGAAGCTAGTTGTGTTAATGAATCAGTGATTGTCTTCTGCCTAGAGACTTCGGATCAGAGGTCCCTAGGGAAGGAGGGCCTATTTAAATATTTGAATTGATAGAGGAATAATCAAACCGAAGATTTGCAGAGCTGCAACAAACATTTGATGTTCCTGTATTACATTAGAGAAAGAACTATTTATTTTCAGAAGTGAAGGTGACCACCAAATGGTAGCTCGCTCCCTTCTCTTAAAGAGAACTCGTGGACCCATGGAGAATAAAAATAGCAGCAATGTCATCGCAGAACAATGAGCATGGATTAATTTATGATTGGGTAAGTTGAAGTATGACCAATTTAGCCAAGTGTGCCACCCGAGGATTCCAAATAGAGGCTCGGCGGCTGAATGAAAGTTTGAAAAATGTGCTTAGATTTATGAGGTCAAACCAGTCCTTTGACTGTATAATTCACTCCAGGAATCTGGATCAGTTACAGAAATATATATTAGGTACCCATAAGAAATTCACACCATCTATTACTGTCATGTTATTTTAGACAAAAGATCACATAATTTTAACAAGTTACTTAATAACCTTCATTCAGCCTAAAAACAATAAATAAAATATAATTTGGGAGGTGTCACTTGGTGTAGCATGGGCTTAGTGTTTGGACTAATCTGGACATCTGATTATCAGTGCATCTCTCTAATAAATGTGTAAACTAGTATAACGCGTTCTGAACCCTGATGGAGCCCCACTATGGTAATGGAGGACCCGGAGAGACCGGATAATAAAGGGCCACTAATAATCAGGGCCTCTGGAGTTATGGGGCAATGTATTACCAAATTCTGTAGCTGAGCTTACTAAATTATGGCACCGGAAAAGGCAACTATGCTGCCTCGCATGGTACTTGATGTGGCAGTGCTGAATCACTGTTTTCTTACTCAAACACATATCTGTACTTTCTGAGAAAGATTGATTTCATCTGTACCAATTCAACACCTGAATATGGCCCTCTGCACTGAAAGTTAACCTGTAAACCTTTGGACAGGATCGGCCACTGATCGCACCACGAGTGATGCTTCTTTCAATAACTGAACAGTTTAAGTTAGATACAATTTCTGTTGAAGTGAGTTATGCGGCAGATGGTGGATTAAGTGGAAAAATTGTTTTCGCATCCTCTCCCATCTTGACTCCTCCTTATACTTTCCAATAATGTTTACATAGTCAAGCATCACATCTTAGATTGCATCTTAGATTGCATAGTCACTGTAATTACAATGAGCTTCTTAGGAGCAGTAGCCAGACAATATAAGTGTATCCTTGTGATGCAATGAGCACATCATCACTGGCCACCGATTCTGGATGCCAAAAATGCATATAAACCTCTGAAAAATTGGTGGTATGGGCAGGACTGGAGGGGTGACAAAGAACAAATGGTGAGAAGGTGGCGGAAGGAATTCAGGATATCCCCCTTTTTAAAATCTGTTTATTAGCAGTTCATTAAAATAAAAACACAGAAAGTACCCTTGCAGGGCGTCATGTCAATAATGTTGGGTGCAGAATTATATTTTCCCATTATGGTAGACTGGTCACCTGGTCTAAAGGTCAGTTCCGGGTGCCATCAACAGTTACATTAGAGAGGGAGAAATGTTTCCATTCCCACAAGATTCCCTCCCTCTTACCGCCTATTCAGGAACAACCCAGGGATGCATCAGTAGACAACATATTTTGGAGAGAGGAATTTCTATAAACCACCACGTGACAGCTACATGCACAAGGTCTTTGCAAGGTAGAGCATCAAACCAACTGAACAAAGCCGTGTATCAGAAAAAAGCTGCCAGGGTCAACGCTGAGAGGAAGCAGTGTAGGAAACTTGAGAACATGATATAGGGCAACATGTTAGCAAACCCGTCCCAAGGCACCCTATCTATTAGCACTATTTCTACAAGAAAAAAATTCACACATGAAGGGAAGCATTAAACAATATTTTCTAGTGATAGAGACCATAGCTTTGCTATTAAAGTATTTTGGGGTGATAACATAGGTGTCCGTTGACTATACCGGCCACACCTATGCCTGTTGGCAATTGAAAGGCGTACATGGATTACTATAACACTAATGATGTGGTCTCTTAAAGTATGATAAAAGGGATATAAGGTTATTGAAAAGTTTCTGCTAGAATTGCTTTGGTTGAGAACTGATGATGCTTGGGCATTCTTTGTGTTATATGGTTGTCAAGGGGTTGGCTCAATATTCCTGAGCTCTCCTGGACGGCTGTTAAAACGGACATTCGAAATGCTTGTGGGCTTTCACTTCATTTGTGAATTAAATCATTTTATTCTCGTATAAGGACCCTCTTGTCTTTATCCCTCGCCTATAAAAAGACAACAGCTTAAGACATGTTAAAAGATATCATTGATGACATCACTTACGACATCTCAAATAACGTAATCGATGATGTCACTGGTCATATCACTGATGATGTCATCCACATTATATTATATTTTGCCATAAGCTTTTCACCCTGGAAGGTATTTAGAGGGGTACATGTGGCACCAATATTCCATAAAATCTGAGGCACTTACAGGCACATCCTTTCACGGCTAGCAGAAGACGCAGATCAAGAAGCATATCCGTGAAACAACCCACATTAAGTAGGTATTGTACTGTTTATTTACTGGTATTATGGTGCATAAGAAATGTAATAGTTCTGAAGAAATCAATGACATCAGGAACTTATTAAACCTTGAATACAGTTTAAACACATTGTTTAGTTATCATTTGTCTTAATGAGATGTGTCTGTTAAATTCCTCATCTGGCAATATAATTTTAGGTCAAGAACTGCACTAATGACCATAAGACACATTGGGCATTGCTGGAGGCCGTGCGCAGGGTTGGTATGGTAGGGTCTGGTAATAAAATATTACTTTACGTGGAAAAATCCCTTGAAGTTGTAAAAAATAAAATTAAGGTTAAAGTGATGTTAAAGTTAGGTCTGGTAATAATACCTTATTTTACATTACAAACCCCTAGAAATTCCTTGTGCCCTCACCATGCACTCCTTGTGACCTCACAATTAACATCACTCATTGCACGTTCTATGTCATCATTGATAACATCAAAGCAACATCTGAAATACCATCATTGATGACAACACTGTCAATGGTGAGGGGGTGAGTTAAAGTTTCTGGAGGTAACTATATCTGGGGAACTTCAGTGTTTCTTTAGTTTAAAACGTTATGTTTTAAATGACATTTTCACTTCACTAGAACGTCACTTTAACCTTTGTTTTCTTAGTGTATATACACACATAGAAAATAATATCCCTTTTCCAGATCCAGAAAAGAGTTACTCTAACTGAAAAGTAGGGTATGTGACACATGTGAAAGACAGGTGGAAGTAGCAAAACAGGTGTGAGGCTACCAAACCATTGTTTTGTTCCTTCCAGATATGGAGAAAAGAAACCAGAGCTCGGCCACAGAATTCATCCTCTTGGGATTCCAGAGTTGCCCAGATCAGCAAGTTCTTTTCTTCTTCATCTTCCTCACTATGTATACAATCATCTTGCTTGGAAACCTGACAATATTTACTATCATCAGGATGGACTCTCGGCTTCACACACCAATGTATTTCTTTTTGAGCATCCTGGCCTGTCTAGATGTCTGTTTGACATCAATGACAGTGCCAAAGCTGCTGGTGGACCTCCTGTCAGTGAGGAGGACCATATCGTTCCCTGCTTGCATTACCCAGTTACATTTTTTCCTTTCATTTGGCAATATGGGCAGTTTTGTGTTGGGAATAATGGGGTTCGATCGTTATATGGCAATTTGTCGTCCGTTACATTATGCACAGGTTATGACAAAGCGGTTCTGTGTATCACTCGTGAGCTGTTCCTGGGTGTTCGTCTCACTACACGCATCACTGCATAGTGTCTTAGCCTCCAAGTTACTTTATTGTGGCTCTAATGAAATCCATCACTACTTTTGTGATATCCCGCCTCTTCTAAAGTTATCCTGTTCAGATACCACCATTAATGAGCTTGCTCTTTCCACTGAGACCACTGCAGTTGTGTTAGCTCCCTTTCTTTGTATTGTAATTTCTTATTGTCAGATCACTGTAGTCATTATTAAAATAAAGACCTCCCAAGGAAGGTGGAAAGCCTTTTCTACATGTTTCTCCCATCTCACATCCACTACTCTTTTCTATGGGCCTATACTTTTTATATATGTCCGTCCATCCTCAGTCATCTCGCTTGATAAGGGCATATGGATAAGTATAATTTACTGCATGGGGACTTCTATGCTGAACCCATTTGTTTATAGCGTCAGAAATAACGATGTCAAAGAGGCATTCAAGAAGTTAAGAGGTACATTCATGAGTTCTCAATAAATTCTACTGAAAAATGAGGAAAGGTTTGGCGTTTTGTTACGTTTACAATGTTATGGTTTATGTTTGAATGTGTGTTTATATATTTTTTAATTTAGTTTTATTCAGTTTGACAAATGCTACTGCACATTTGTACATTATAGAACTGTGTGTCAGTATGTCCACGTGAATAGGGGAACATTACAAAATCTAATATGTTGTCAAATCGTTCCATGTTTCATCTTGTCATTCTTTGCTAGTTTTAACTAATATATTGAGGATAGCTGAGATTAGCTGACTGTACTCTTGCTCTCCTATCAGATATATTTGTTCTCCAGTAGTCGGTGTCCGCACTGTCTCCAAGATTCTGGGTTCCAGATGTTTTAGGTATTTCTCAAGTTTTATCAGTTTACAGCGGGCTTTTCATAATTTCTTTGAGTTATTACCCTCAACCGCCCCTTCCAGGCTTTCAACATTGAGGTCCCCATTTCCTGCTTTTGTTTCAGAAAGATAGCTGTGAATTGTGTGTATTGCGTGGACATACTACCCTCACAGGAGAGACTTGCATCCATCATAGGCACAGAATCATGTGCTGGGTTGAGTCCATTTAAAGGTAAATCTAATTTTATCCCTATGATGCCGAAGGACGCCATTGACATTTTTCAAGAGATGGTAACCAATGATTTGAAAAGTCTGTATCGGGCCACCAGTTCCAACAGGAGAAAATTGAAGCAACAGGATGTACAATATAAGAACTTGATTCAGAAATTGAACAATAACCCTGGTCTGGAAATTTGTATGTCGGATAAGGGCGGCAACGTCGTCATTTGGCCGAAGGAGGATTATAAAACTGAAGCTAAAAGGCAGCTCTCGGACACCAACTGTTATGTGAAGATCAGCATGAAAATCTATAACACCTCTAGGAATCCCTGAAGAAAATGCTACATGCCTATAAAAGGCAGGGATTAATTTCCAGCCAGGAATTCAATTTTCTCTTCAACAAATTTCCGATCATTCCCTTGTTCCGTCTGATACCTAAAATCCACAAAGGAATGAAGCCGGTACCAGGCAGACCCATCATTTCATCTATTGGGAGCATCAGTGAGAATGCAAGTAAGTATGTGGACTACTTTTTACAGCCATTAGTCCGTGAGTTACCAACTTACGTTAAGGACACAGGTGATTTCATCAGGAAACTAGCGAGTATTCAATGGTGTGAGGATTTCTTGTTGGTGACTCTTGACATAGAGTCTCTGTATACAAGTATAGAACATGACACAGGAATTGCTGCTATTAAACACTATTTGGACTGTAGACCCATCAAATTTTACAGTCATAATGCCATGCTTTTAGAACTTATTAACTGGGCATTGAACAACAACTATTTTATGTTTGCTAATGAATTGTATTCTCAAAAGAGGGGAGTCGCCATGGGGGCTTGCTTCTCCCCCAGCTATGACTGCTTGCATGTGGGCTGGTGGGAGGAGCAGGTCCTCATGGGAACCCACACCGATGTGTTCAGAGCTAATATCGTTGAGTGGTTTAGATACATCGACAATGTTTTTATGGTTTGGAAAGGTGATCGTGAAAGTGTGACAAATTTTATTGAAGTTTGAAACATCAACACTTTTAATCTAAAATTTACTTTCAACATTGATGACACATCAGTTGAATTTTTGGACACAAAAGTCACGATTGTTGATAACCATATAGAAACTTGTCTGTACAGAAAACCCACCGCTGGCAACTCCATTTTACACGCCAGCAGCGCCCATCCACCTCACCTCATAAAAAGCATCCCCTATGGGGAACTCCTCCGCATTAAACGTATCTGTAGTATTCCGGAGGAAAGAGCTTTATGTTCAGAAGAGGCAATGTGCAGGATGAGGCAACGAGGCTACTCTGAGGGGATCCTCAGGGAAGCCTATGAGAAAGAAGAATCCATTTCCAGGGACACCCTGCTCATAGACAAATCGTCGAGAACGACTGAATGCAATTCAGCTGATACACCTGAAAACGCAACCTCTAATGTTCCCCGACTGATTACTACATTTAACAAACAGCACCATAAGATCAGGGCCATTGTCAACAAAAACTGGCCCATTGTACTAACTGATGGTGTATTGGCTCAAATGTTACCCCCCAAACCGGTACTGACGTTCAGAAGGGCCAAAACTATGAAAGGGGAGCTTATGAGACCTAACACTGTAAACCAGGCCAATAGTTCTTGGTTAAAACCTAAAAATGTTTTTTTCAAATGCACCAGCTGCAGAGCATGCAAATTTGGTCATAATACCACTGAATATCCAGTCCCGTTCAGTACAAACCCCAGACAAATTAAGGGCCACTTTACCTGCAGATCAGAATTTGTGGTTTATGCCCTTTTCTGTACATGTGGCTTGTATTATATCGGTAGCACTAAATTACAAGCCCATGTCAGAATCTTACAACACTTAAGGGCAATTGTCAACAATGACCCCAGCTACCCGGTGGCACGCCATTTCAGGAAACAACACAACAATGATCTCAGTTGCCTGAAATACTTTGTTGTCGACAGTGTCCCCATACAGCGAAGAGGGGGCAATAGAGAGAAAATTCTCAGGCAACTCGAAACGAGATATATACTAGAGTTCAACAGCAAAGCTCCCATGGGGTTGAACAACACTGAGGACTTACATAATTTTATTTGAGTAGCAGTGCGTCAATAGGTTTTAACCATTCTTAAAAATATTCTTCTAATACTTGTTAAAGATTTGTTATGAGTGCATAAGAAACCATTCTAACCGATGACACCTGTTAGATCAGTCCAATTGCCTAATCTGTAACCTCATTAATGTGATTTAGAATGTGTTTATTCAAGAGTAGAATTCTTGACTGGCCGTTTGTACTCAACTGTTCCTCCTTTGTCTTCTTTGTTTTTGTTTTAGTCTGTGTCTTTCGAATCTAAAGGGGTATGTCTTAGGAAGCAATAAAGGAAAAGAAAAAAAGAAAGGAAAAAAAGAAAAAAGAGAAAAAAAGAAAAAACACTAATCCCTTCCTTGATTGTTGAGGTGTTCCAGTTCTCCTGTTCTGATAGACCTTCTAGACAGGCTATTTTCATCCCTTTGGTAAATTACAATGCAGCTGCAGGCAGCCCTATTGGACATACCCACATATTATTACTTTAGATTTATTATTCGCAAGGCTATTAAGTTTGCTGACATCAATATGGTAATAATATTACAAACATGATAAGTATCCTAAACCCCCCCCTCTTCTTCCTCCGTGTGCCGGTTTCCCGTTTGCCTAGCTATTTTTTAGTATTTTCACTTTTTCTCACTTTTTGACCAGTTTTTAGGATTTTTACATTGGCATATGTACTGTAAAGGATTTTAGGGTCCCTTGTATCGATTCCTCCTGTAGACACACTTTTTTAACATCTGTTGAATAGTTGTAATGAATTTAGACCTTGCATTACGTATTTGAATGAATCAGGCCACAATATAGCTGCTATGTGCTTATATTGTACATGTTTGCATTTGTTTGCACATTTGTTGCGTATTTTACACTTTGTATTTCTTCGCACTTTAAAGGCATATCTTGCACTTCAAAGACTAACAATTTGCGTATTTGCACAGCTAACTGTGTGTTTTCAAGTTTCATGGAACCTATATTACCTGTTCATGGTTTCGACCTCAGTTGCTATTATTACTAGTGTATTTGCACTTACAGCTTTCTTTGCATTTGCCTTGTAAACCAGTATATTTTTACTATGTTTATTATCACAAGTATCACGTGGTCATAGAGTGCTCTTTTAAAGGCCAGTAAAAGCGGCAGTTACTGCATGTGATCAAGGCCATCTGGTGGCCGAAACGCGTAATGGCGTGCTGTGTGGGTGCTGACTTTTATTAAAGACCTTGAAGCACGAGCTGGTGTCCGTGTGCTTCTTCCTCGCCGACTGGAAGTGGGAGACAGCCTGTTTGGATTATATATATATATATATATATATATATATATATATATATATATATATATATATATATATATATATAACAAAAGACATTGCTCTCCCCTTCAGGATTCAGCAAACCAAGCCACACCACCGTCCTTCGTGACCAACTTTATTCAGGCAATAACAGATACCATGCATTACGTGTTTCAACTCTGGCGAGTCTTCCTCAGATGCATTTAACAGAGTGGCAGCCTCAAAGTTTCTTTATAAAAGCAGATGAAAAGCAGTGATGAGGGTCACGTGACTAACTCAGTTTTTCAAATTGTTAAAGAGACATTGCTCCTGATAGCGGCCCCTTTCTGACAAATGTCTAATAATATATTTGGATTCAGTGCATGATTCATCTTTATAGTCCTTATGTATATCTTCAAACAGTTCATTTAGTTATATTCATAATTACTTGCACTGATATGCGTTCCACAATATTAAGGGACCACATTATCCAAAATGCATCAATAGTGTTTATACAAGTCCGTGTTCCTTCATCTCTCTCAATTGCAGTTCTTAATTAAATACATTTAATTTGACCTTACTTGCTGTTCCTCTTTCTGCCTTTTAAAGATGAATCATGCACTGAATCCAAATATATTATTAGACATTTGTCACTGACCATGTCATGAATGATGTAATATGTGACATCATCAGCAGTGGATTGTGAGCGCGCGAGATGTAGTTAGTACAACTAACTATATCGGAGGAATTTCAATGGTTTTGTTCGAGTGAAATGTCCAGCTAACTATAACACCCCTAAAACCTTTTGTTTTTTCAGTGAATTTCTACGGTTTTTTAAATGCTAATTCCTAACTATATCAGGCCTGAAACCTATGTTTTTTTTCAGTGAATTTCAAAGGTTTTTTAAATGCTAATTCCTAACTATATCAGGCCTGAAACCTATGGTTTTTCAGTGAATTTCAAAGGTTTTGTAAATTACAATTTTTAATCTATTAATTGTTATACTGATTTTTTTGATACTGATTTACTACATTGCTTAAACTGTTTATTTTTAGACATTTTATTTTTTTAATTACATTATACATTACAATACAAAATATACTTTTTCAGAATGAATTACTTTAGTTTAAATACTTTGCAAATAGGCAATAGACTTTTAAGTACAGTAGTTACAGTTGTTGCAAAGGGCAACACAATTTCAAACACAAAGCAACATTGAGCTCAATGTGAATTTCTAGTCAAATGCAATTAGTTACTTTATGGATTACTTTTCTAACCACAGGACTGGATGCTAGATTCAGTCCTTGAACATCTCCTGTAAACAGTTGAGTAAAAGCGTTTTGGTTACAGTAGTGATTTTTAAGGATTATTATTGTATTTTAAAAGTTGACACTTGGAACCTTTTTCCCATAGAATCACCAATGTTATCCTATGGCAGAAAATTCACTCAGCAGGTAAGTAGTGTTATCGTTACTTTTTCTTACCTAGTGGTGGATCCTGGATCCAGCACAGGTGAATCTCCTGTAAACAGTTGAAAGAATGTGTTTCAGTCATACCGAAGATTTTTTAGGAATATTTTTAGTTTGTGATAATAGAAACTTAGAAACTTTTCTACTTAAAAGCAGACAATTGATTCCTATGGAAGGAAATACAAGTTACTGTTAAGTATGCTTAAAATTACTTTTCAGGGTCAGTGCTGGGCTAAAAGATGCAGCCCTGGGTTCTCTCCTGATAACAGGTGAGTAAATCATAATTCGTAGTTCGGATGATTTTAGAGGAATATTTGTACGTTTCAAAAATGGACACTTTGAAACTTTTCTGCTGAAATCCACACAATGGATTCCTATGGAAGGAAATACAAGTTACTGGTAAGTACGCTTAGAATCACTTTTCAGGGTCAGTGCTGGTCTAAAAGATGCAGCACTGGGTTCTCTCCTGATAACAGGTGAGTAAATCGGAATTCGTAGTTCAGCTGATTTTAGAGGAATATTTGTAAGTTTCAAAAATGGACACTTACAAACTTTTCTGCTGAAAACCACACAATGGATTCCTATGGAAGGAAATACAAGTTACTGGTAAGTACGCTTAGAATTTTTTTTCAGGGTCAGTGCTGGTCTAAAAGATGCAGCCCTGGGTTCTCTCCTGATAACAGGTGAGTAAATCGTAATTTGGCTGATTTTAGAGGAATATTTGTACGTTTCAAAAATGGACACAGAAACTTTTCTGCTGAAAACCACACAATGGATTCCTATGGAAGGAAATACAAGTTACTAGTAAGTATGCTTAGAATTACTTTTCAGGGTCAGTGCTGGGCTAAAAGATGCAGCCCTGGGCTCTCTCCTGATAACAGGTCAGTAAATTGGAATTTGTAGTTCAGCTGACTTTAGAGGAATATTTGTACGTTTCAAAAATGGACACTTTGAAACTTTTCTGCCTAAAACCACACAATGGATTCCTATGGAAGGAAATACAAGTTACTGGTAAGTACGCTTAGAATTATTTTTCAGGGTCAGTGCTGGTCTAAAAGATGCAGCACTGGGTTCTCTCCTGATAACAGGTGAGTAAATCGGAATTCGTAGTTCAGCTGATTTTAGAGGAATATTTGTAAGTTTCAAAAATGGACACTTACAAACTTTTCTGCTGAAAACCACACAATGGATTCCTATGGAAGGAAATACAAGTTACTGGTAAGTACGCTTAGAATTTTTTTTCAGGGTCAGTGCTGGTCTAAAAGATGCAGCCCTGGGTTCTCTCCTGATAACAGGTGAGTAAATCGTAATTTGGCTGATTTTAGAGGAATATTTGTACGTTTCAAAAATGGACACAGAAACTTTTCTGCTGAAAACCACACAATGGATTCCTATGGAAGGAAATACAAGTTACTAGTAAGTATGCTTAGAATTACTTTTCAGGGTCAGTGCTGGGCTAAAAGATGCAGCCCTGGGCTCTCTCCTGATAACAGGTCAGTAAATTGGAATTTGTAGTTCAGCTGACTTTAGAGGAATATTTGTACGTTTCAAAAATGGACACTTTGAAACTTTTCTGCCTAAAACCACACAATGGATTCCTATGGAAGGAAATACAAGTTACTGGTAAGTACGCTTAGAATTATTTTTCAGGGTCAGTGCTGGGCTAAAAGATGCAGCCCTGGGTTCTCTCCTGATAACAGGTGAGTAAATCGTAATTCGTAGTTCGGCTGATTTTAGAGGAATATTTGTACGTTTCAAAAATGGACACTTAGAAACTTTTCTGCTGAAAACCACACAATGGATTCCTACGGAAAGAAATACAAGTTACTGGTAAGTACGCTTAGAATTACTTTTCAGGGTCAGTGCTGGTCTAAAAGATGCAGCCCTGGGTTTTCTCCTGATAACAGGTGAGTAAATCGGAATTCCTAGTTCGGCTGATTTTAGAGGAATATTTGTACAATGGTAAAGGAAGGTGGCGGGGCCTGAGGAGACATGTGCAAACCTGCCCTGTGGAGCGTTTTAAGTTGGAGAATTAATTCCTCTTCAATCCTGAGGTCCTCTGGGGGCCAACTAGCCCACCAGGTACCTCCAGTATGCGCCAGGGAGCTGCATTGCAGAGAGGTGTTCAGAGGCCACGCCCCTTTTTACCACACTCTGCAACGCAGCTCCATGGCGCTTAGTGGAGGTACCTGGTGGGCTAGTTGGCCCCTAGGGGACCTCTGGATTGAAGAGGAATTAATTCTCCAACTTAAAACGCGCCACAGGGCGTGTTTGCACAGTATCACCTCAGGCCCCGCCCCCTTCCTTTACCATTGTACAAATATTCCTCTAAAATCAGCCGAACTAGGAATTCCGATTTACTCACCTGTTATCAGGAAAAAACCCAGGGCTGCATCTTTTAGACCAGCACTGACCCTGAAACGTAATATTTTAAATATTTAGTGCCCCGGGGAGGTGGCGGTCCCCGGGGCATGTGGGGGGGGGCTCGAGCCCCCCCCCACACAGGGTTTTTTATTTTAAAAAGCCAATCTCAAATGAATGAAAGCAACCCCTGAAACATGTTTCGCTCTCATTAGAGCTCTTCAGAGAGGTATATCTTTGTCCAGCCACAAGGGAGCACCCAGTATAAGTCAAAACAATACCCTTTCAGGCATAGAGTGATGGATAAATTATGCAAAAAATAAGCAGAGAACCCTGAGTAGTTCTAAAGTTCAGATGGAAAGCAGCTCCAGTATAGAGCACTTTCAACACCAGTGACACTCTAAATCTGCTTATCTCATAGGTCTGCTTTTCTATCAAAGTCTTTAAGCAGATTAGCACAGTGCCACTCACAGCGAGAGAGAAAGTGACAAAGTATTTTTTTTAATTTTTTTTTATTTCAATCCATGATAATACAAATACAAATCACAATTCATTGAAACAGTCTTACTAAAAGCTGAAAAAAGGGTAAGACAGGAAACATAATACATCCAAAAGTTAAAAAAATGGGAAGGTGATGCACATTCATGAATAAATACATCATAAATAGTTATTAATAATGGATATTCAGTCTTTGATATGTTCGATCACAGGGCCCCATATCTGGATGCCCAGCTTCCACCTACATGAGCCTTTAAGAGAATCTAAACTTTATTCAAGATTAAAGATGGTATAAAATCTAGCTCTCCACAGCTCAAAGGTAGGGGCATCCTTCTACAGCCACATAGAAGCAATACAAAGCCTAGCTACAGCCGTGGCTAGGGAAATCAAATAGCAAAACGTGTGTGCTGGCTGCCCCACCCTTACGTTTTCCTCCATCCCTAAGAGCAGAGTAGAGGCTGAAATAGTTATGGCTGCCCCAGTTATTTCAAAGAGAAACTTCTCAATATGCTCCAGGAGATTGGCCAGGTACCCGCATGAATAAAAGATATGTACAATGTCTGCCACCTCTGATCCACAGCGGAAACATTTCCCATCATTTACCCCTCCCCGTTTTACCATTATGGCATGAGTATGGTACAAATTAAACACTGTCTTATAGTGCTGCGCCTGCAAGTTAGCAGACATTAATATCCTCACTGCAAGATCGATAGATTGCTCAACTCTGATACCCTGGCACCCTAACCTGTTGTCCCACTTGAGATTTTGGCCATCTAGATCATCCCTCTGAGTGTCAAGCAACAGGTTATATAAGGTGCTGATGCAGGCGTTATTTCTAATAGCCTCAACAAATGAATTCAGCTCTATCACCCGTCATCTTTTACACAGATAATCACGAATTTGTAAAAACTTAAAAAAATTCGGTCTTAGGCAGCTGATATCTATCTGCTAACATAGCGTAAGATGCCAAGCTCCCATTGATATAAAAATCACCAATGTGTAAAATCCCTTTACTTCTCCATCTGTCGATAGTCCTATCCCAGAAGACCAACGGGAGTGAGCCCGAAGCAGATGTGGGAGTATAATACAAAACCACTTCAATTTGATAAAGTTTCCGTATAACCTTCCAAACCTTATAGGCGGTGCTTAAAACCTTGAACCGAGTTTTTTTATAGTCACTAAATTCCAGCATCATAAATAGGCGGGTCTTGGAGTCAGCACCCAGCAACATCTGATAGATAGATGGGGATTCTGCAATATTGCAAACCTCTTCTCCAGTTAGTAAGATTTGCATATTTTGAAGAATGCAGGCATAATAGTACGAAGGCTTCATGAAACGCATTGCTCTCCGGTATTTCCCTTGGGCCCATAAAAACCTAGCACAGATCGATTGAAGTAATTGCAGCTGGACTCGAGTGAGTTCTAGTGGGACTGATCAATCATCATTTTAAGAACATTACATCGCCCCACCAACCACAAGTGCAAGCATTCAAAACGGTCTAGTTGTTGTTTCACTGTCGTTAAAATAGAACCTCAATTAACCTCCACCAATGCTTTTAAACATGTCCTTAATCTAATACCCAGGTATTATACCTAGTTCATGACCCTAGGGTCATCACTGCAGGCTTGATTTATACACATAGGTGCCGATTACGATCCGGCAAAAACCCGGTACGAACCGTCGGACGGAGGCTTTTTTCCATCCGACTCGTACCCGGTCGTAAAACTTTACAAACATGCAAGTACGATTCGCACGGAAACACCATTTCCGTACGAGTCGTACAAAACACCGACCGACGAAAAGATACATACAAATGGGATCCGGGGAATGCGCCGACGTGACGTCGGGACGCTCTCAGGCCGCATTTCACGACCCAGGAATTACGATTCGAACCGACAGCAGTCCGGACGGCAATATTTTTACGGCACCCAAAAAGTGCCGGAAAAGCGAAGTACGGCGCGAAACGACCAGAGTAGGTGGCCCGGTAAGCGGCGTACCCCCCCAGTCCCCGCATGTATGCGCCGTACCCCCCCAGCCCCCGCATGTACGCGCCGTACCCCCCGTGTATGTACACCCGAGTACGTGTCGAACCCCCCGTGTATGTACACCCGTGTACGTGTTGAACCCGGGTGTACATACACAGGGGGTTCGACACGTACTCGGGTGTACATACACGGGGGGGTTCGACACGTACTCGGGTGTACATACATGGGGGGGTTCGACACGTACTCGGGTGTACATACACGGGGGTACGACTCGAACGTACACGGGTGTACATACACGGGGGTTCGACACGTACTCGGGTGTACATACACGGGGGGGTACGGCACGTACATGCGGGGGCTGGGGGGGGTACGGCGCATACATGCAGGGGCTGGGGGGGGGTACGGCACGTACCGGGCACCTGTTTGGACATCTCCATGGTTGCTATTGGAGTTCGGTGTGGACGGTCTTTTAACCATACGGTTGTACATTCGGACGCCCGGGACGGATCGTGATTCCCCTTTCGGACTTCGCTTTTCACGTTTGTACGGTAAATCGTCCGAGGACGTGTCGGACACATTTTCCGACCCGAGGACGTGTGGGGAATAATTCCCAAGGCGGTTCGTATGGACTTTTTACCATGCGGATCGTGATTGCCAGTTTGTACGGCACTTGTACGATTCGTACGGTAAAAAGACCGGATACGAGTCGTACGGGAATTTTTTTTACCGGATCGTAATTGGCACCATAATCTGTGTTTTGGACACATTGAGTTTGTAACCTGAAACCGAGCCAAATCTATGTGCAAGCTGCTCTATCTCGGGCATAGCAGTAATAGGGTTAGATGTTACAACAGCTATATCATCTGCATACGCGAGCACCCGATATTGCTCTTGCCTACAAGTAACAGATTTATTCCTAGGACTCTGCTCTAACATGGTTAAAAAGGGATTAATGTACAATGAAAACAACAATGGGGAGCACGGAAATCCCTGACTTGTACCTCTGGTGATGCGTACAGGTTCAGACTCTAAGCCCATCATACAAATTTTCGCAGTAGGGTTTCGATATAAAACCTGGATAGCTTTAACAAAACCAGAGCAAAAGCCTAGTCATCGTAAAACCACCCATAAAAAGTCCCACGCCACCCGGTCGAACGCCTTTTCAGCATCTTAAAGGATCAGACCGAATTTATTACCCTGAGCGTGGCTGTGTCTAACAAAGTTATTACCCTATTAATATGGTTGACTGTGCTTCTCTCGGGTATAAACCCATGTTGCCGTATTGACACTAGAGAAGAGATGACTCTAGCCAACCGGGTCGCCAAGATTTTTGCATAGACTTTGCCATCGCAATTTAACAAAGATATGGGTCGATAAGAACCCGGAAGATCAGGTGGATTATCTTTTTTTTTTTTTAAACGATTATGGTTGCCTCATCCCATGATAGTGGCGCCACACCTACCTGTGCCTGTAGAAAAGTAATCAAAATATCCCTTTTTAACTCCTGAAAAAAGAATTTGTATACCTCCAATGGCAATCTATCGGGTCCCGCCACTTTACCACTAGCCAGGTTATTGATGGCCGCCTCAATAGTTTTAGGTGACTCCAACATATCAACCTCCTGCTGGCTCAACATTTCACTATTAAGATTTTGCAGCAAGATCTCACTTGCCTGTACAGCAGAACAGTCTCCTATGTACAGTCCATTAAAAAAATAATGTAAAACATTGAGGATCCCAGCAGGGGCATTTACCGAATTATCGTGTGTATCTGTCATAACCGTGATTCTTTGTGCTGCTTTCCTTGACCGCAGTCTTTGTGCCAGACAGCGCCCTGCCACCTCACCATACTCGTAAATCTGTTCTTTATTGAGAGTATGTTTAACGGCTATTGCTTTGCTCCACTGCAGATTGATTTTGGCCTTACAGCGTGCAACCTCAGTCTGCAGCAATGCAATATCACCCTTTGCTTGCATTCCCAGCATAAGATTCTCTTCAGCTTTTATAAGCTTTGTTTACAATTCCTAAGTCGCCAGTTTCAGCTGCCTCTGCTTATATAGCGCAAAACTAAGAGTCTCCCCCTGAACCTAGCTTTTAGAGCATCCCAAATATAGCCAATCATTCATGTGTACAACAAATGTTTCATCCAGCAATAGTTTACTATCAAATGAGAAGGATCTGGCCTTAAGATCTGTACTAATTACCTGAATATCAATTACTAAGGGGTCATGATCCGCCATGATCCGAGGGAATACTTGTATTTCAGCTTCTACCAATAATGCTGTTGGAATAAAAAAAAATCTAACTTTACTAATTCATGATGTGGGTGCGAATAAAATGTAAAACCTGGATCAGGCCCTCTTAGAGCGCCCAGGCATCGACCAACCCATGATCCGCCACCAAGTGCTGAAGAGCATTAAACACTTTGGGTTTCCTACCCTTATAATTTTTATATCTGACTGCAAGTCCTGGGGTTCCACATGTATATTAAAATTGCTGCACAAAATCAAAAGAGTCGGCCATGATGCAAGTTCAACATTCAACCCCTCTAACACTGCTGACTCATCAAGGTTGTAGCCATATACTGAACACACAGTGCATCTGACATTCCCTATTGTACATTCAGTAATGGCCCAACGCCCTTGTTTATCCACCAGAGCTCTTCTTGACCCCTGTATAGTGCTTTTGGCCAATACCGCTACCCCTCGGTTTGTTGTGGATTGTTGTGTACATATCAGTACCGAGTATCCAAGTTCAGCTAAAAGCTTTTGTTTGCACCATGGAATGTGGGTTTCTTGTATACAGACCAGATCTGGTTGGGCCACCCGTAGCTCCTCAGCCACCCGCTGTCTCTTCCCATAGTTATTCAGCCCACATACATTAAAGGAGCAAATCTGTAATCCCGAATGACATTTTCTAACCCCCATCAAGTGTCAATGTTTCTATCCAGTCTAAGGCCATGTGATTTGATCGCGTGCACATTTCTCTTTTTGTTCTTGAGATGTCATGGATTATTTTAGCTTGTACTCTCCCACCAACCTTCCCACTCCCCAGTGCTCCCCCACCCTCCCCCAATACCCCACCCCAATTTCCACTATCCATCCTCCATCACAGGGCTTCAGTCGAATCCGTGTCCCCCCCACCCTTACCCTGCAGCCATTCCAAAAGCTTCACAACAGCACCACCTCACAAAATATCATGTGGCACGTGCTACTTCCATTTGACCGATCACCATTGATAGGGTGATGTGTATACTGTCTGTTTAAACATATGTACAGAACAGGGACTATAAAAAGGAAAAAGGGCATATACATTCTGCAAATAAGGATTCAAAGCATTTCAAATACTGTTTAATTCTGCATTGATTTGGTTTCTAAATGTTGTATATAAAAAGTGTTGACCAATTTAATACCATGAAGTAGCGGCTGCTGGCAATATAAAGTGGTGAACAGCACGGGGGTAATAATAATAAATAAATAACTAAGACTTATCTGACGCTGCCGGCCGCCTCCGTGCTCCTCTGCAAAACAGCACAGGCTCGCAGACACCCCTACCCAATCCAGACGCTACTCTCATGCTATTACCAAGCATGAGAGAAGCACCGGGATTGGCCTTTGCAGGCTTGTTTGATTCTCGCTCAGGCATGTGCATAATCTCCGCCCGGCTACAATTGGGTTGGAGAAATATAAGTGCGCATGTCAGTTTGGCCGTCTTAAGACAGCCGGCCAATCGGCATGTGCACTTACAGTGCCCATCAATCCTCCTTTGCTGCCATGGTCCACCCTAGACTGGCATTGGCTCAGCCAGTCAGTGAAAACTAAAATGATAATAGAATTGTTTTATTATCATTTTGTTTTTTATCTGCTGGCTCGGAGCAGTGGGATGACACTCCTCCGCCATTACGGCGGAGCCGTCGCTATTACTATAATAAAGTGCGTAGAGATGATGGTATATATGGAAACCATATTTTTCACAATTCTTTAAAATCTAAATCTCTAATTATAAATCTCAATGAGAACAATAGGGAGGGCTATACTGCTTGTATGGAGACCACATTTGTAACAGTAGAACTCCCTAATATATATTATAAATTCAGGCATGGAGTATAGGAAATGATTGCAAAGGTATATATCTTAGACTGCCTGCCAAACTAATAAAGCTGCATGTTTGATCTGAACTATAAAGACTATATTCATAATATTCTGCAGTAGTATCATGGCCATTTTTAATTATATATCACGTGTAGACTATCCAGAAACCTGTACTGCATGATTCATGTAACACAAAAATAAAGTACCAGTCATTTGATGTTCGATGTGCATGAACCTGGGTACACTTGCAATGTAATGTACTTCAGCCTAAGCTAAGCTCACTGAGAAAATCATTAACATTTCAGAAAAATGCTGAAAACCCTTTGCTTTGAATCGGGGTGTCCAACATAGGTCTGAGAGGGCTGATCCGTGCCAGATATTTAGGATTTCCACATAATATAAATTATATATAATGAATCTGAAGGGGTAGCATAAATCTATTCAATGACTACTCTACTGTTCTCTCTGGTCTTCCCCATTCCGACCCCACCACTTCTATCCCTCCACTTTCCTTCCAGTCAAACTCCCTTACTGTCCCTCTACCCACGACCACCAACTGCCTGGATTGCTCAATGCCTTATCACCCTTCATCAACACCCATCACTTTCAAATTTCTCTGCGCTTACTGCAACAACCTTGGCTTCTTTAATGACCACTGTCACGTCTGGATCACTATATGATCCCCGCCCGCCTGCCCCATATTTTCTGCAAATCTTGTTTTACAATGCTTCCATATCGCCCCAAACTTTTTAATAAATATGTTCCTAATGCATTGTCCCCGGCTCTTTTATATTTTACGTCAGTCTTAACAAACCGTTCTCAGGTAGTCCAACTACCCCCTTTTGAATTCAAACAAAGCTTCTGCTTGGGGAATCTTCTGAGTTCTATTGTACATTTTTGTTACGGTGGTTAGTCTAAATATCGAGTTTTAAATGTCGACCTACAAGTATATCGAGTTGTTAATATCGTAGGTAAAGAATATCGAAGTCAAGAATATCGATGGACAGAATATCGACCCCAAGGTAAGTATTATCGAAGTTAATAATATAGAAGTCATTAATATCGTAATGAAAAATGTCGATGTTAATAATATCGATATTTTATTAGTGTAATGTATTTTAATATGTATTTTATTTGTATGTTAAAGATTATTGTAATGTATTTTAATACATTTAAAAATAAATGTTTAGAGATTAATAATTATTTAAAATATAATTTAGCGTTTTAGTATCAGAGCGGGTTGTGGGTTTATAGGGGAATAGGGTGGGAAGTAATTTAATTATAATTAATTAATTACTATGTATTGTTTAATTGGTATTTATGATTAATTCATTGTTAATTACTAATTGTAAATTAAATATATTAATTGATTAATTAATTGTTAATTAATTATTAATTGCAAATTAATTTTATTAATTGGTTAATTATATAAGTTATAATTAGTTTAATATTAATATTTATTTATTGGTATTGTTAATTAATTAATTGTTAATTACTAATTAATTGGTGATTTAATTTTATTAAGTGATTAATTGATGATTACATTAATTATGTGAATTTTTTATGTGCAGTGGGTTGTGGGTTTATAGGGGAATAGGGTGGGATGTAATTAAATTCAAATAATTACTGATAATTTTTATTTACTTGTAATTAATAATAATTAATTGTTAATTAATTATTAATTGGTAATTAATTGGTATTAGTACGTTAAATATAGTAAATATAAATAATTTATTATTTCATGTTATTTGTTGTTATTGCTAATTAATGTATTGTTAATTAATAATTAATTTGTGAAAAATTGTAATTTGGTAGTTAATATGTATAAATTAGTAAATAATAAGTATATTAATTATAAAGAATGTATTATTAATTGTAAATAATAGATAAACTGATATTTAAATGTATTGTGTATTTTGTATGTGTAGTGTGTTGTGTGTTAAAGGGGTAATAGTGTGGGATGTAATTTAAAGTTATTTATATAAATATTTATTTTAAATAATTGGTATTTAAGAATAAATATTTTGTAAATTAATTATTAATATGCTATTTTTTATAACTAATTATTTAATTGGTTATTATGTTTATAGAATCCCTATGCTATCCAGTGCTTTCCGAACTGTTTTACTATCTGGAGTAGGAATAGTAATTTTTACCCCTACGCTATCCAGCGCTTTTCCTACTGTTGCACTCTCTGGAGTTGGAATAGTAATTTTTACCCCTACGCTATCCAGCGTTTTCACTACTGTTGCACTCTCTGGAGTGGGAATAGTAATTTTTACCCCTACGCTATCCAACGCTTTCCCTACTGTTGGACTCACTGGAGTGGGAATAGTAATTTTTACTCCTACGCTATCCAACGTTTTCCCTACTATTGCACTCTCTGGAGTTGGAATAGTAATTTTTTTCCCTACGCTATCCAACACTTTCCCTACTGTTGCACTCTTTGGAGTGGGAATAGTAATTTTTACCCTTACGCTATCCAACGCTTTCCCTACTAGTGCACTCTCGGGAGTTGGAATAGTAATTTTTACCCCTACGCTATCCAACGCTTTCCCTACTGTTGCACTCTTTGGAGTTGGAATAGTAATTTTTACCCCTACGCTATCCAGCGCTTTCCCTACTGTTTCACTTACTGGAGTGGGAATAGTAATTTGTACCCCTACGCTATCCAACGCTTTCCCTACTGTTGCACTCTCTGGAGTTGGAATAGTAATTTTTACCCCTACGCTATCCAGCGCTTTTCCTACTCTTGCACTCTCTGTAGTTGGAATAGTAATTTTTACCCCTACGCTATCCAGCGCTTTCCCTACTGTTTCACTTACTGGAGTGGGAATAGTAATTTTTACCCCTACGCTATCCAGCGCTTTCCCTACTGTTTCACTTACTGGAGTGGGAATAGTAATTTGTACCCCTATGCTATCCAGCGTTTTCACTACTGTTGCACTCTCTGGAGTGGGAATAGTCATTTTTACCCCTACGCTATCCAACACTTTCCCTACTGTTGGACTCACTGGAGTGGGAATAGTAATTTTTACTCCTACGCTATCCAACGTTTTCCCTACTATTGCACTCTCTGGAGTTGGAATAGTAATTTTTACCCCTACGCTATCCAACGCTTTCCCTACTGTTGCACTCTTTGGAGTTGGAATAGTAATTTTTACCCCTACGCTATCCAGCGCTTTCCCTACTGTTTCACTTACTGGAGTGGGAATAGTAATTTGTACCCCTACGCTATCCAACGCTTTCCCTACTGTTGCACTCTCTGGAGTTGGAATAGTAATTTTTACCCCTACGCTATCCAGCGCTTTTCCTACTGTTGCACTCTCTGGAGTTGGAATAGTAATTTTTACCCCTACGCTATCCAGCGCTTTCCCTACTGTTTCACTTACTGGAGTGGGAATAGTAATTTGTACCCCTACGCTCTCCAGCGTTTTCACTGCTGTTGCACTCTCTGGTGTGGGAATAGTAATTTTTACCCCTATGCTATGCAATGTTTTCCCTACTGTTGCACTCATTGGAGTAGGAATAGTAATTTTTACTTCTAAGCTATCCAGCGTTTTCACTACTGTTGCACTCTCTGGAGTGGGAATAGTAATTTTTACCCCTACGCTATCCAACGCTTTCCCTACTGTTGGACTCACTGGAGTGGGAATAGTAATTTTTACCACTATGCTATCCAGTGGTTTCCCTACTGTTGCATTTTCTGTAGTTGGAATGGTAATTTTTTTCCCTACGCTATCCAACACTTTCACTACTGTTGCACTCTCTGGAGTTGGAATAGTAATTTTTACCCCTACGCTATCCAACGCTTTCCCTACTGTTGCACTCTTTCGAGTTGGAATAGTAATTTTTACCCCTACGCTATCCAACGTTTTCCCTACTGTTGCACTCTCTGGAGTTGGAATAGTAATTTTTACCTTTACGCTATCCAACGCTTTCCCTACCATTGCACTCTCTGGAGTTGGAATAGTAATTTTAACCCTATGCTATCCAACGCTTTCCCTACTGTTGCACTCTTTGGAGTTGGAATAGTAATTTTTACCCCTACGGTATCCAACAATTTCCTTACTGTTGTTTTTGTTGGAGTTGGACTAGTAGTTTTATTGTGTCTGATATTTAATATGTTTTGTATTATTTTTGCTATTGTAATATATCATTAATAATAAAAATTATTCACATAAAAAATATTGATTATTATTTGCTATATGTAATTATTAAATATTTATTAATGTTATTGTTTTATGTGTATAGATGTATTGGTAATTTTTAAAAACATTTAATAATTTATACGTTACAGAAATTATTATTAAAATTAATTATTAAGTAAGTATATATATTATATACACAAAGGGGACGTGGACGGGGAAGAGGAAGAGGACACGACGAAATCGTCGAATACGAAGCAGACAACAATGGGAAAAGAGGCAGGGGACGTGGCTCAAGGGGAAGAGGCAGACCATACGCCAAAAGAATATACTAATGGACGAAACCATGGTAAACAGAACTATTGTGAATTTGTCTAAGAGATTCATGAAACCTATTGAAAAAAGAACCCTCTGCCTGGGCCTCTCTTTCTGCCCCTCCTACCCCTCCAACTACGCTAATGACAGAATTGATTTGTTCAAATATGTTCGTAAGTTGAAATTAAAAAAGTGGCATAAAATGAGGGGTGCATATGGTAAACAAGATCAAATGAGTGACATAAATAATCAAGATTATGATTTTGTTCTGGGAGACATTGATATACTCAATACTATTACTGAGTTAAGTTCAGTTGGAGGTGAGGAAGGAGTTAATAGTGGCGCTACACAATTACTTATTGAGTTAGATGTTACAACAGATGCTTCCGCAGATACAGAATTCAAACCAAAATCAAGTTTTTTACCGATGTTACCACATGATAGCCTAGACACATTTCATGAATGTGTTGGGAAGGCCTTAAATGCAGCCAGGCATAATAAGAACAAAAATGAATACAAATGTGGAGGGAACTCTAATCTTACTATTGAACAAAGGAAAGCTCTCAAGTCACTGATGGACGATGATAGTATTATCATCCGACCTTCAGATAAAGGGGGCAATATTGTCATTTTAGACTGTGAACAATATATACTGGAGGCAGATAGACAACTCACTGACACCACTTTTTACCAGATAGTTGATTTTCAACAATATAATGCGAGCATTATCAACATCTGGGAATTATTGACTGATTGGAAAGATAGGGGGATCCTTACATGGGAGGAATTTGGTTATCTCAAGTGTGATTTCCCTGTTCTCCCTGTTATGTATTTACTACCTAAGATCCACAAAGACCCCATTAGACCACCTGGGAGGCCCATAGTTTCATCTAAGGGCAGTGTTGCAGAACACGTTTCTAAATACATAGATCATTTTCTGAGGGACTATGTGATGTCACTGGATAGTTACATCAAAGATACCAAAGATTTTCTTAAAAAAATTGAAAATCTAGTATGGGACACAGACAGCATTTTCATTACCTTGGATGTACATAGTCTGTACACCATTATCAATCATAAACAAGGCTTAGAAGCTTGCAAACATTACCTCATGAACTGAGCAATAAGATTTCGAGAACATACACACATGCTCCTCACTATGTTGGAATACTGCTTAACAAACAATATCTTCTTGTTTAATGGTGTTCTCTATAAACAGGTCAACGGGACTGCGATGGGATCATGCTTCGCTCCCAGCTTTGCCAATCTCTTTATGGGGAGCTGGGAGGAAGGCATTCGATCCCATCCTTCCCTCCAACAAGATTGGAAACGGGTGTCGATGTGGCTACGCTACATCGACCACCTATTCATTGTGTGGAAAGGGTCATCAGAAGAGGCATATGAGTTTATAAAGAAATTGAATGACAATGACCTCAACATCATCCTTAGTGGCACCATCAGTAGGACTGAAGTAGTATACCTAGATGTTAAACTAGAAATAAGGGAGAACAAGGTACATACATCATTATACCGGAAGAGCACAGCAGGTAACAGTGTTCTGCATGCCCTCAGCAGCCATCCAGATACCCTTAAATGGAGTATCCCCTATGGGGAGCTGCTGAGGGCAAAAAGGAACTGCAACACGGAAGAGTCATATAAGTTGGAAAGTTACTGTATCATTGACAGGTTCAGGGAGAGGGGATACCCGGATTGCGTACTCAGAAAAGCACGGCTGAGAGCAGCAGGTGTAGAAAGGTCTACTACCATCTCTGATTCCACATTAGATTGCACCAAGGAAGATAACACCACTAGAGTTATTATGACATACGGATCAGACTCGAAAGCCATCAAGAGAATCATTTCCAAGAATTGGGACATTCTTAAAAACGATAGTGTAATAGGTGCAAGTATTCCTGATAGACCTAGTATCACATATCGAAGAAATAGGAACATCAGGGATATGCTAGTGCATAGTGATGTAACCATGTACCCCCCCAATAACATCCAGGGACTTGAAGGCTTCTACCCATGTGGCCACTACAAGGCCTGTCAAAATAGCATATCTCAAAAGAAAGTGTCATACAATGGTATCAGTAAAAACATCACCCAGTTTTTGACGTGCAGCTCTGTATTTGTAATTTATATCATAGAGTGTACTTGCAAATTATGGTATATTGGGAGCACCACCTGCATGGCGAAAAAACGCATTCTAGAACATTGCAGGGCCATTACGAATCTTGACCAAAAATACCCTGTGGCACGTCATTTCAGTGATAAACACTTTTCCAATACCAAAGATTTGCACTACATTCTATTAGAACAAATAGAGAGAAACCCCAGGGGTGGGAACAGAACCCTTAAATTAAGACAACGTGAATCTAAATACATCATAGATTTCCAGACTAAGACCCCTGGTGGGTTAAATCAGGAGGAAGAATTATCTGTACATTTAAGAGAATGAGATATAGCTAATTGTTGCTAATGTACTATACAGTTTCACGTTTTTGTTCATGGCTGTGCTTGGTATTGTGTTGAAGAAATACCACCAATTGATGGTTAATTCATGTATTTAATTGTATTTAATTTTCCAATGTATTTTAATACAAATCATTGTTTATTTTATCTCACAGGAAGAAAGTAATTGGGCTGATTTACCAGAATATTATCTACACGGGCAGCATATGAGTGCTACTTTTCTTCCATTTACTTCTTTACTTGTGCTCACTTCACTTTTATTTTTCTCTTTTTTCTTACACTATTTTCATTCACACCTAATGAGAGAATATGCCTCTTACATGCAATATACTGTGGTGGAGACGTTTTATAAAAAAATCTTTTTTATAAAAAAATCTTTTTGCTATTTGGTTCTGCATTCACAGTATGGCACTTGCTATTAGCTGTGAGTCCGTTGACACATTGAGTAACTTTATTAACAAATCCTAGGAACAGATTTACTTATGATAATGTGTCGGACAGATCATAAATATTTTTGGTGCTCCATTTGGGGACTACACAAAGATAAAAATAGCGCTTTATATTCAATGTTGGGCTTTGCATTTTGCGTTTAATTTTTTCTTTTGAATATGAACTTTTTTCAAAGGTACAACTTTATTTGTCATTTTTGCAAGCCTTATGAAACATACTGAATACGGTTGAGTTATTCTTGATGATATGTACATCTACTCTTCATGGCGATGTGTCATTTATTTGTGATGCATTCAGAACTTTAGCAAATCTTAGACTGTGATCATTTGACATCTGATACATGTGAAAGATCTTCGTGATGTAACAATGAGGAGAACGGCTAATTAGCTCAAAGTTTTTATTGAGTTTGGACATTGCTTTAGTGCTGTATTGTGTGACACATGTTTGGGGTATATCTAATATTTTGTTTGTCCCCAGGATCCATTTCAGCATGTCCGTTGTTTGTTTGTTATTTAACATTCGCTGGGAAACGCTATGCATACACGTTTATATTTTGCATATATAATTTGTATGTGAACAATTTGCAATGTAATTTTTGCATTTTTTCAGATAATACATTCTATTCAGTTGATGTATTTGATCTATGTTACATATTCACAATGTTGTGATTCTGTTCTATTACGATCCTCTTTCTATGTTTATAACAGTTTCCACTTAAAACGCTGCGCATTAGTGTGATGGCATATACACGTGATCAAGCCTTTCGGCGAAACGCGTTGTGTGTGAATAAACAGCAGTTTAACTCATCAGCTTGGGGTCCCTGATTTCTGAGAGCACGCGGAATGTGAAAGCAATTTGTGGATATTATATATTATATGTATATGTTTAATTAAAGTTTTATTAAATTATATATATTAATTATACATTTTAAATATTATACAATATATTTAATTATGTTTATTTAATTTCTAAGTATAATTTGGTTTATTTTACATATATTTTTAAAGTAAAAGAAAAACGATATTTTTAATAACGATATTTTTGACATCGATATTTAATTTTCGATATTTTTGTACTTACCATGTTGTAGATAGGATGTCGATATTCTTGACATCGATATTTTTGTTGCGATATATTTGTAGGTCGATTTTCTGTCTGTCGAAATTATGTCATAGAACCTTTTGTTACCCATCTCATGCAGCTTGTCTGATCCTATGGACTAGAGCAGAATTCTTCAATGTCAGTTGTGGAGGGCCCGATCCATGGCAGATTTTTAAGATAACTACTTTTATCTAAATGTGGCTAAGTAAAACATTTGGCATGGATCCGGCCCTTCAGGAATGATATTGGAGAACTCTGGACTAGAGCTAACATCTAATGCTCATCGCACAAAAATCTGCTTTGGTTGGAGATTTACTCAACAAACAGCAGTGACAATTTCAAAACATGACTTTCATCTTTACTCACTTTGATGAGCACCCACTGGTTGAAAGTATACTCAGATGAAACTGAGGTTCTCGCTCCTAGGAGATGCTCACCCCTCTATTTGGTTGTCTACATGGCAGCCTTCTGATTTAGGTCCTACTCCAACATCAGCTCTTCCGTACATAATCTAGGCATCCTTTTTTACTATTCCTCAACCTTTTCCAATCACATTTCTCAAGTTTCTTCTACATACTTCTACTACATCAAGCTGCTATGCAAAACTCTCCCACTTCTTTCCCCTTAACCAACAAAAGACTGTCATTCACACAGCCATACTGCACTGGATCGATTACAGTGACTCCCATCTTTTTAGGTCTTCCTTGCAAAACTATCTCTCACCCAGAGGTAGTTTAAGATGCTTTACCGTCAAAACTCTATGCATCGATTATCATGCCATGCATGACCCAAAATTTCTTAAAAAGGAATTTGTAGTATATACCCTTTTATAATCTGTGCTTTTCTTCAATATATACCTCCTGACCATACCCACATTTCTCCAAGCCCACTGTGGAGGTCTGGCTTCATCTTCTCTGCGGGTCACATTAGGGAATACTCTTCCCCTTACTCCTAGCACCCAGTCTAACTTTCTCTGCCTCCACAACCCCCTCAAAACACTTATATTCTTAAGAAAATGTTGGTACCCCCATCTCTGTTTGTCTCTCCTACACTTCTATAACATATTAGCACCAGAATATCTTTTGATGTAGTCATTGCACTCTATAAATATACCATTCATTCATTAATTTATCTGTGAGCATCCATTTCTGTGTCAATTTGATCTATCCCAAATTAGACTGGCCTAACATCAACTATGTTAGGTAGAGGTGATTTCTGCTAGGGCTGAGACTGTGTACCCCACCCCCTCCGCTTCCAGATCTGTCACTTTCCCCCTGTAAGAGCAGACACCACTTACCAGACCCCTGGAAGGTCTTGGGTGACTCCCCTTAACAACTAAAAATAAGATCAATAAAAAGACATCGATTGATGCTTGCAAAGGAACAATTTCCTTGAAAAGGATCCAACCACATTGGAAAGAATTATTTGCAATGTTACAGCAAAATGTGGGACATATACTTAGAGCATCTTATCTTACTGGTATCAGATGTCAAGATTGCATATTTCACGTTCTATAATCAAGATAGGGGAAAGAGACAATTCTGTGTCACTGTGCTGAGATTGACTTTCTCCACCTTCATCCTGTGGAGGATTGATAAGAACTAAGTTATAATATGATGGTTATGCACAAGTTCCAATGCAGCAGCGACATTAACATACAGATCTACCTTAAGATGTCAACCTGTAGAGGGCATGTTACAGAAAGATGTCCACAGTATGCACATTACCACACTGAGTTATGGTGTTAAAGATTGGAAACTGTAAATTCCTACTCAATCACAGATTTGCCCAACAGACATGTTAAACCACTTCTTTGTGGCAAAAAAGGATAGAAAAGCCATAAGCAATTAACCTCCATTCAGGAATTTTGTGACTCACTGAAGCATCTGAAAAACTGGATGTGGCAAAGGCAGTCATAAGGCATGCATATTTCACATGGTACTTTGGAAGAATTCTGGGGCTTATGGCTGAGCTTAAGATCTTCCTGGCAATGGCTGGAGACCAGTGGAGATCTGTTTGTCCATCTAATCTTTGAAAGGTCTTTTTAGGAGGATAGAGGACATTCTGCGTAATCCTGTTGTGGCCTACTTGAGGTGGCTAGCTGTCTTTTTTTGGGTTTACTGATCTGCCAGTGACTTTTCCTGAGCCTTTTCAGCAGCACACTTGGCGATATCTGACAAGGGAAATATGTGGTCTGCTTGCTTTCCTGCCAGAAAACCCTATAACACTAAGGGGCCGATTACGATCCTGGAAAAACCCGGTACAAACCGTGGGTCGGAGCTTTTTCTCCGTCCGACTCGTACCGGGTTGTAAAACTTTACAAACATGCAATTACGATTCGTACGGAAACACCATTCCCGTACGATTCGGAAAAAAGACCAACCGACAGAAAAATACATACAAATGTGATCCGGGACACCGCGGACGTGACTTCCGGACGGAGTTAGGCATGTTTTTACGTACCAGCAATTACGATTCGCACCGACTGCAGTCCGGATGGGAAAATTTTTACGGCACCTAAAAAGTGCCGGAAAAGCTAAGTACGCAGCGATGCGAGCTGATTAGGGGGCCCGGTACGTGCCGTACCCCCCCCGTATGTACGGAGCGTACCCCCGTACCCCCCGCCCCCCGTATGTACGGAGCGTACCCCCGTACCCCCCAGCCCCCCGTATGTATGGAGCATACCCCCTTACCCCACTGCCCCCCGTATGTACTGAGCGTACCCCCGTACCCACCCGCGGATGGGCGCGCCATACCCCCAGCCCCCCGTATGTACGGAGCGTACCCCCGTACCCCCCAGCCCCCCGTATGTATGGAGCGTACCCCCGTACCCCCCCGCCCCCGTATGTACGGAGCGTACCCCCGTACTCCCCCGCCCCCGTATGTATGGAGCGTACCCCCATACCCCCCAGCCCCCCCAGCCCCCCGTATGTATGGAGCGTACCCCCGTACCCCCCAGCCCCCCGTATGTATGGAGCGTACCCCCGTACCCCCCAGCCCCCCGTATGTATTGAGCATACCCCCCAGCCCCCCGTATGTACGGAGCGTACCCCCACCCCCGTATGGGGGTCCGCACCGTACATATGGGGCTGGGGGGTACGCTCCGTACATACGGGGGGCTGGGGGGTACGGGGGTACGCTCCGTACATACGGGGGCTGGGGGGTACGGGGGTACGCTCCGTACATACGGGGGGCTGGGGGTACGGCGCGCCCATCCGCGGGGGGGGCTGGGGGTACGGCGCAAACATACGGGGGGCGGGGGGGGGGTACGGCGCTACCAGGCACTTGTTTGGACATCTCCATGGTTGCTATGGAAGTTCGCTCCGGACGGTCTTTTTTCCATACAGTTGTACAATCGGACGGATCGTAATTGCGCATTGGGACTTCAGTTTTCCCATTTGTACGTAAAAATGTCCGGGGACGTGTCGGAGACTTTTCCCGACCCGAGGACGTGTGGGGGAATTTTCCCAATGCGATTTGTATGGACTTTTTCCCATACGAATCATAATTGGCAGTTTGTACGGCGCTTTTACCATTTGTACGGAAAAAAGTCCAGATTCAATTCGGTTGGGGAAATTTTTTCCAGGATCCTAATCGGCACCCAAGCTTGAAGGGGATCTTCTTTTAGGCAATGGATTGATAAGTGGGGCTTCTTGACCAAGTGAAGGTTTTTTTCTGAAGAGTATATGATAGTCATGTCCTGAAGGCATCACACAATTAGTAACAGTGAAGACACACAAAGAGAAGAAAAGAAAATCCTGGGGCATCAAACAATCTTTATCTGCCCTTTCCTCATGTGAAAGGGTAGGGTAATGTACCATTTACTTATACAACATATATTAATATTTTACTATGACTGAATGATTGATATCCGAGTAAAGGCCAGCGTTTCTATTTTGACTTGTCTGATTATGGTCTTGTCATACAAAATGGACACATTTCAGCCTCTTTCTGTTCTTTGCCCTCTGCCTGCTCCTCTCTCTCACAATTGTTGTAATGCTGGCCTACTTTTTTGTTTTTCTTCCTTTGCTTCTTGCATTTGAAGTAATGATTGAAACACCCCAAAAATCTGGAACTTAAGTCAAAGATTTAGATACTTCAGTTGGGGTTCAGTAAGCGGAATCACCCAAAACATGCTGTCAGTTGGAAAGACATGCTAATCAAATGCACAAGTTATGCATTACATTTTATTCCATCTATTATTAGTCCACAATAAAGTATGGCTTATTTACACAGAGAAAGGCAACAAGCATTGGCAAACCCAATATGACTGACTTTAATGAGCTAACACATACAAAGAACTCTTGCCTGAAAGTTTCATAATAATATAGAGCAAACCTTTCTAATAAACAGAACTAAACGGTGGCAAAATATAGATTATGGGACAGCGGGGGTGCAAAGGTTTGTCCTCACATTGATTTCTGTAGAGTTTTCAGTGTTTGAACGAACGATGCCACAAATCCCATCTCCAACGTGTTTGCCAGATGACTAGTTCTGAAAAAGATGAGGGAAGGCCCTTGTCAGCAGATATCTTGTCTCTTTTATTGTGGATATAATTGAGCAGTGACAGCCAAAGCACTGTTGTCTGTGAGGAGGAGGGGAGCTTAACAGGAAACAAGGAACTCCACTGGAAATAAAATCTGATTTTACCAAGATGGGTCTGCAATTAAGTAAAATCACCAGTGGTTGGCCCTGTGTGGTGCTAGAATTACTCCAGCTCTGAGCTGGAGTGCATTTCTGACTGCTTTGCATTATTTTTGGCTGAAGTAACTTTAGAAGTGCAGTTTGTGAATAGGAATAGACTTGTTCTTTTTTGGTGAGCTGCTTGGCTGTCGGTCTGTCCTTAAACCTCTCCCAAACTTAACCTTATACCCTCCTTACTCCTCCTTAAACCAGGGCTGGACTGGGAACCAAAACCGGCCCTGGCAAAGTGCACGGCCAGCCCCCGGGGGATTGGGGGTGCGGTCGAGCTGTTTGTCAGGGCCGGTTTTGGACAATTTTGTTACAGGCGCCGATATAGCAGCTATGCTGCAAAAACAGCCCTATAACAAAAACGACCCCCAGGGGCACAAAACCGGCCCCACCCTGGCAGCCTACTTGGGAAACGCCCAGTGCCCGCTGCAGCCAGTCCGACCCAGCCTTAAACCCTTCTACAGTACTAGGAAATATCCCCCTTTTTTATCGTCACTTCTCCCTGTCCCTCCCACATTTTCTACTCAACGGTATACCTACATGTGCTGAGACCCCACACTTGAGGTGGAGAGCTTCTCACAGAAAAAAGATAATACAGGCAAAGTTTCCCCACATAGGTTTGTGAATAGTAGTACTATTTTAGTACTAATCAAAAGTACTACGAATGCATTTTGTAAGTATGCCCCTACATTTATTTGGCAGGGTAAGTTTAGCTTATAGTCAGTGATTATTAACTGGTTTTGTACTTTTCGAGATGAGGCTCGAGATGTCCCCAGATTTGATGGCCAGGAATCTGAAACTGCTTTAATCTATGACACCTCTTAGAACCATTTTCTATGTTTTGGGAGCACTATGGTAGCGTTATCACTTTTTGCGGAACAATACTTATTACAGTTTGTACTGTTCATTGATAAACGGTACAGAATCTGTATGAACAATAGCAAGGCAATATATGAATATACATTAAGCCGCAGCTCTCCATAAAATAAACAAGAATTGAAAGATGACAATAGAAATTTCTTTCACATGGGAGGAAGTCATTAATGGGGAAGCATTGTGTTATTAGCACTACTGTTAAATAGACTAATGTAGTTCCACAGGTTGAAGCTGCGGGTGTAGGTTGGGTAGAGGAGATAACTTTTAAGTAAAGGTTGTTGCCTAAGTGCTTAAGATTGACCGCTGCCCTTGGGTCTATCACTTGCAGTGGGAGAGAAAAATCAAGGGATCTGAGAGGAAGCAACAACAGGAGAAAAATAGGAAAACAGCTCATATGTTAGTGGCGGTGGCGGAAGGGGAGAGAAACCAGCTAGTCATCGTCAGCAACAAGCCTGGGTATCCACCCTAAAATGATACATGTAAATGGTAGGAGCATGTCAAGAATTCCTGTCATACAAGGGAAACACGCCCTTATGTAAACAGGAGAGCTGTTACATAACTCAAGGGAAACACGCCCTTATGTAAACAGGAGAGCTGTTACATAACTCAAGGGAAACACGCCCTTATGTAAACAGGAGAGCTGTTACATAACTCAAGGAAAACACGCCCTATAAAGGGAGGAACCGGGAGGTACAAGGCTGTCGGATATTGTGTTTACACCGACGTACCTGCTTCGTGAAGAGCAGTGTTCCGGAGTGGTGCTCCAGTAAGGCAAGAACGGAGGTAGGTCGAGTCGTTACTCCCTGGGCCGTGTCTTGCCCCATCGTCACCTGTGAAGGACCCGGAAGCTCTACCGGTCAACCATTGAGCTTCGCTTTTTGACTCGGCTGAGTCCAAGCGCAGTGGCGCTTTTGCTGGTTGGAGTCGTAACTCCCAGCCCGACCAGAGACACAGGGACTGCCAGCTGTAACGCACACCAGGAGGTGTTTGCCGCGTTACAGACTCGGAAGTCCACAGGATCGATCGAGCGGCTGCTCTCGGTTCAGTCTTCTTGCTTGTGATTGGGGTATCGGTGACGCATCACCAGGAGGTGACTCCGCGTCCCGGTGCAGTCTGAGGAAGAGGTTGAGCGGCTGCTCCCTTCAGGTAGAGACCCCGGCTGGGTGTTTCCCTGACTCCTCGATTCTCCCCAACACTCTTCGTGCCCCTCACAGCCTACCGATTGGCATTGTCGGCCATTTCATTTCTGCCCTCTGTTGGCATACGCCGGGATCGGCGTATATGCAGAGGACGGTTAGGACCATCCGTGCTGTGGGCTGGTAACGTACTTAGCCTGGAGGATTCCAGTGACTATAACTTTTGTTTGTTCTTTGTATTTTATTTGCCTTCATTAAAAGAACTAACCCTTCACAAGTGGTTGCGTCCTCATTGTCGTGTCTGTTAAACGATCCTGAGACGTTCAGGGCGTTACAAAATATCCGACCTTAATAACACTAACTGTCTCCCGGTCGATAACAGACATGGCAACACTTGATGATGTGCTGGCTGCTTTAGCGGCCATGCAAGTTGAAGTGGCTGCCTCTAGACAAGAAACAGCCGATGTAAAAGCCAGACTGGATGCTATCCAATTGGACCCGCTCACGCCCAGCACCTCCCTCACGAACCAGACCCCTGCGGTAGTAGTGGAAATGCCGGTAGCCATCCCCTTGGCAACACCAGAGAGGTACAGTGGGGATCCTAACACAGTGCAGGTATTCCTCACACAAGTGGCGCTACATTTATCGTGCAAACCAAAGGCGTTCCCCACGAGTCAGGCTCGTGTGGCTTTCCTTATATCCTATTTGGCTGGAAACGCGGCACAATGGGCCGTACCTCTGGTGAGCAGGGACGACCCCCTCTTATGTGATTGGGGTGCTTTTCGCGAGGAATTCCTGAAGGTGTTCGACAGAAGGGCTGACTCGTACACGGCGGACCGTGAAATGCTTGAGTTGAGACAGGGATCCAACGACCTGGTGCAGTATCTCAACGCGTTCCGAAGGCTGGTTGCGGAAACCAAGTGCCTGTTGCTAAACAGACGGCGCTCTTCCATCAAGGGCTGTGCGATGAGCTCAAGGACGCCGTGGCTCATATTGACCCTCAACCCAAGACATGTGAGGGCCTTATCAACCTGGTATTACGGCTGGAACATAGGCTAAGTGAAAGAAAGGGGGATCATGGGAGAAAAGGAAACTCCCTTCCATCCTATGTGACGGTGGGAAGTCCTGAAACTTCCACCGCATCCAAGGGAGAACCCATGGACATCAGCGCAATACGAGCGAGCCTCACAGCCACGGAGAAAGAGTCACGCCGTAAACAAGGATTGTGCCTATATTGTGGCAAAAAAGGCCACTACGTACGTGAATGCCCTGCCAAACCGAAGACGTCACGTTATCGGGCCAACCGGTCGGTAACAGCCGTGGTGGACATACCGGCGGAAAACTAGAGGACTCCAAGACCAGAGAAGGGGCATCTCGGAGTCACTCATCCATCCCTTCACTTTCCAACTCGGTCACTAAGGGACAACGACACCTGTTTATCACGGTGCACGTGGGAGTGCATGACCAGTGGATACCCGTTGTGGCCATGGTGGATTCAGGGGCCACTGGCATGTTTATGGACCACAACGAGGCATGCAGGCTAGGGCTAGTGCTTCTTCCCAAAGCAGTACCCGAAGACGTCTATGCGGTAGACGGAAGGCGATTGGTGACGGGGCCCATCGGACAGCACACGGGGGTCCTTCCGATGAGATATGGGAGGAACCATTTGGAACAAATCGATTTTAACATCATCCGAGCGCCCCAATATGGCGTCATATTGGGATTGCCGTGGCTACAGAAACACAACCCCTTTGTGGATTGGCCAACACATCGCATCGAAATGACGTCACCGTATTGCATCCTGCATTGTGGAATAAGAACGGAATCCCTTGACGCAGATGAGAGCGGGAGTCAGACGGTGGCTACAGCGGCAGAAAAAGATGTGGCTCTCCCCCAGGCTTATCACAGTTTTGAGGATGTATTTGATGAGGTGAAGGCGGAAGTGCTACCACCACATAGACAGTTTGACTGCCAGATCGACCTGGTGCCAGGGGCCAGCGTTCCCAGCGGCAGGCTGTATGCCCTGACGGAGCCTGAAAACGTGCATCTCCGGGGGTACCTGGATAAACTCCTCAAGCTAGGATTCATCCGCCCGTCCAAGTCTCCGGCCGCCTCACCACTCTTCTTCATCCCGAAGGCTAATGGGGAGCTGAGAGCCTGTGTGGACTTTAGGGCATTGAATGCGATAACCATAAAAAATCGGTACCCCTTGCCTCTCATCAGTGTACTTCTGGAACAGGTCAAGAAAGCTCGTATCTACACCAAGTTGGATTTGAAAGGGGCATACCATCTGGTGCGCATGAGGGACGGAGACGAGTGGAAGACCGCCTTTAAGACCAGGTTCGGCCTTTTTGAGTACCTCGTCATGCCGTTCGGTCTGTGCAACGCCCCGGCAGCCTTTCAGTACTTTTTGAATGAGGTATTCAGAGAGGAGTTGGATATCTACGTGGTCGTATATATCGACGACATCCTCATCTATTCGTCCAGTGTGGAGGAGCACGTACACCACGTCAAAGCTGTGCTCCAAAAGCTGAGGGAAAACATGCTGTTTTGTAAACTCAGCAAGTGTGACTTCCACGTCACATCCGTGGAATTCCTCGGAGTGATGCTGAGTCCAGAGGGACAGGAGATGGCAGAACGAAAGATCAAGGCGGTGAAAGAATGGCCGGTGCCCCAAAGCGTGAAGGACGTCCAAAGTTTCATTGGCTTCGCCAACTTTTACAGGCGGTTTATAGATGGATTTTCAGGAGTGGTGGCCCCAATCACACAGCTACTGAGGAAGTCCAAGGAGTTTGTCTGGTCCCCTGAAGCGAACAAAGCCTTTGAGGCCCTGAAAAGCGCCTTTGGTAAGGCGCCGGTGTTGGCTCACCCCGATCCGGATCTCCCCTACGTGGTGGAAGCGGACGCGTCGGATGTGGCGCTGGGGGCTATCTTGTCCCAACGCAACCACGACACAGGGGTGCTTCATCCCGTTGCGTACATGTCCCGCAAACTCAACGACGCCGAACGCAACTACCATATTGCGGAGAAGGAGCTTCTCGCAATCAAGGACGCCTTCACCGAATGGAGGCATTGGTTGATGGGGGCAAGACATGTGGTATCGGTGTACACGGACCATCGGAACCTACAGTTCATGACGGCCACTAGACACCTTTCTCCCAGGCAGCTGCGGTGGATGATCTTCTTTGTGGGGTTCAACTTCCGCATCACATATCGGCCGGGGACGGAAAACCGGAAGGCGGACGCCCTGTCCCGTCAATCTGCAGTTAAGGAACCATTGCCTGCGACCGAGCATTCCATCATTTCCCCGAGGATGGTATTGGGGGTTATCCAACCGGATACTTTCCTGAGGGGAATAAAGAGAGGGATCAGGTCATTCGCATGGCGGAGGTGGCTCCTCAGTCACAGAGAATGGCAGCTGAAGGACGGGATACCCCTGAAGGGCAGGTGCCTATTGATACCCACGCCTAGGCTAAGGAAACAAGCATTCATCTGGTGCCATGACTCTCCATGCGCAGGTCATTTGGGCTTTGAAAAAACGGTGGCTAGCATGGGACGGCATTTCTGGTGGCCAACCATGAGAGTGGATGTTAGGAGGTGGGGACAGGAGTGTCCTACGTGTGCTACCATGAAGGCCGACCATGGCCGAACCCAAGGGCTCTTACATCCACTTCCGACCCCGGATAGACCATGGGATAGCATATCACTGGACTTCGTGGTGGGCCTACCGGTAGACCAGGGGATGACGGCAATACTGGTGGTGGTGGATTACTTGACGAAAATGGGGCACTTCATCCCCTGCAAGAGAGTCCCTACGGCCGGGGAATTGGCGTCACTACTCCTAAAGAATGTGGTACGGCTGCATGGATTACCTGGGGTGATCGTGTCGGACCGGGGGTCGCAGTTTACTGCGCAATTCTGGAAGACTTGGTGCACTGCGCTGCATGTTAAGACCGCCCTGTCCACCAGCTACCACCCTCAAACGGACGGCCAAACCGAGCGCCTGAACCAAACGCTCAAACAGTATCTGCGATGTTTTGTGGACCAGGGCAGGGAAGAATGGGTCGACTTGCTATGGGTTGCAGAGATAGCCTATAACAACGCCACTCACAGCTCCACACAGTCATCTCCGTTCTATAGCAACTATGGCCAACATCCCAGGTTCTTGCCATTTCTACATCCGTTCAGAGAGGACAGGATTCCCGCCACAGCGGACAGGGTGGCACACATAAAAGACACGTTGATGCGCTCAAGGGCTGTCCTAATAGAGGCCAAGAGAAGATACAAGGCTGCGGCAGATAGGAAGAGAAGGCCCGGGCCACTGTACCGCACTGGAGACTACGTCTGGATATCCACAAGAAACATGAGGTTTCGAAAGAACAGTGTGTTCCATCCCAAGTACATGGGCCCCTATCGAATTACCAAGTGTATGGGTCCCGTGAACGTGAAGGTGTGCTTGCCCCAGTCATTGCGGATACACCCTGTCTTTCATGTATCATTGCTCAAACCAGCACCCTCCAAGCCGTCTGGGACACCTAGGCCGGTATGCGTGGAGTCGGAGGTGGAGTATGAAGTGTCGGGCATACGGGCGTCCAAATGGCGCAGGGGGAAGCTGTGGTACCTGGTTGCGTGGAAAGGCTATGGCCCGGAGGAGCATTCATGGGAACCGGCTGAAGGGGTTCATGCTCCGCGCTTGGTCTCCTTGTTCCATCGGCGTTTTCCTGCCAGCGCTGGACCCGTGGGGAGCCGCTGAGAGGGAGGATGTACTGTCAAGAATTCCTGTCATACAAGGGAAACACGCCCTTATGTAAACAGGAGAGCTGTTACATAACTCAAGGGAAACACGCCCTTATGTAAACAGGAGAGCTGTTACATAACTCAAGGGAAACACGCCCTTATGTAAACAGGAGAGCTGTTACATAACTCAAGGAAAACACGCCCTATAAAGGGAGGAACCGGGAGGTACAAGGCTGTCGGATATTGTGTTTACACCGACGTACCTGCTTCGTGAAGAGCAGTGTTCCGGAGTGGTGCTCCAGTAAGGCAAGAACGGAGGTAGGTCGAGTCGTTACTCCCTGGGCCGTGTCTTGCCCCATCGTCACCTGTGAAGGACCCGGAAGCTCTACCGGTCAACCATTGAGCTTCGCTTTTTGACTCGGCTGAGTCCAAGCGCAGTGGCGCTTTTGCTGGTTGGAGTCGTAACTCCCAGCCCGACCAGAGACACAGGGACTGCCAGCTGTAACGCACACCAGGAGGTGTTTGCCGCGTTACAGACTCGGAAGTCCACAGGATCGATCGAGCGGCTGCTCTCGGTTCAGTCTTCTTGCTTGTGATTGGGGTATCGGTGACGCATCACCAGGAGGTGACTCCGCGTCCCGGTGCAGTCTGAGGAAGAGGTTGAGCGGCTGCTCCCTTCAGGTAGAGACCCCGGCTGGGTGTTTCCCTGACTCCTCGATTCTCCCCAACACTCTTCGTGCCCCTCACAGCCTACCGATTGGCATTGTCGGCCATTTCATTTCTGCCCTCTGTTGGCATACGCCGGGATCGGCGTATATGCAGAGGACGGTTAGGACCATCCGTGCTGTGGGCTGGTAACGTACTTAGCCTGGAGGATTCCAGTGACTATAACTTTTGTTTGTTCTTTGTATTTTATTTGCCTTCATTAAAAGAACTAACCCTTCACAAGTGGTTGCGTCCTCATTGTCGTGTCTGTTAAACGATCCTGAGACGTTCAGGGCGTTACAGAGCAGCTTGAATCCTGACTTGTTGAGTGAAGATATGATGTAGGTGATGTAACTCTGCTGGGTCATTAGGAATTTGTCCCATAGTTTCTCAACTCAAACATTTTTGGAGTGTAACAAATTTACATATATTTTTCACACTTCTGAGTATAGCACACTCGGGACCACCAGGAGTGGTGAGATAGGGCATCTGCATTTCTCCTATTGGATAATTTTGTGATGAAAGCAACAAGAAAATTGAGAAGCCACAAGTCACAGATAATGTCCACCATGACCGGAGGACATGCAAAATCCTCTCTCTCTCATGTAGTAATTCACATGGGTCAAATAGGCATGATGCTGTAAACCAGGCAGAACGGAAGATTGGCCTGGCAAGGTATTTGACCTAAGTCCTTGGGCAAAACTAACCCTCACCGCCAATCAACTTATACCGTTACTCACAGATTTTCCTCTGCTGACAACATATAATGCTGGAACTATTTTACATGTGACTCATGAAACTTTCCGTTATTGTACTCCTGCTGATTAAAATTTTATTAAGAGCTAAACATCAACCACCACAAGGGAATCCTCAAATTACTTATCTATTATATATGCCAATGGTACACATTGCAAGAGAAGATGCAGCCCCTGAATTTATCATTTGGAGAACGTATAATCTTCCCCTCTTAGTAGGATAAGGCAAAGGGATTCAAATTGCCAAACCTAGCATCTGATAACACGATTGTTTTGAAGAGTAACAATACAGTAGAATGCCGAACCAGATATGGTGGTAAATACTAAGAGTGTTCTAACTTTAATCTGCACTAATACTTTCTTTCGAATGAACGGCAAGAATGTGTGGTGTCTTTCATGCATTCAAGAGTAAAGTGGATGAATGCCACAACCAGTTGATGAATCCATGCATAAATCCATGCTCTCATGGTTGAGAGATGGCATGGATGAATCAATCAAACAGGACTTATAAGACAGAACTTATAACGGGCGACTAATTACCCTTGAGGGTATCCAGGCACTGAGAACCCTGTGACTTGGGAGGGTTCAGTTGAACAGACAGGCCTTGGGTCCTTTCCTGAATTCCAGCAGAGAGGATGAGGTCTAGAGGTGAAATGGGAAGATGTCCAGGACTTTGCAGCGTGGTAGGAGAAAACGAGTCCTCCACTGTTGCTTTGTCAGATGCGGGAGGTGTGAGTGAGGGAGACGGAGGTGGAGCACAGGTGTCTGGGGGTAGGTGGAAGTTCAGGCGGTAGTTGATTTCTGCTGGTCCTTGGTTGTGTAGGGCTGTGCAGGCATGGATCAGCATCATGCACTGACATAGCTTCACAATGGGGAGTCAGTGGAGCTTCCTGAGGTGGGGGGTGATGTGGGTCCTCTTTGGAAGGTCTAGGGATGAGACTGGCCACTGACTGGATGGATAAATAACTGAATACATAGATGGATTAAAGAGTGAGTGTGTGGATGAGTAACTGCATACATGGATGAGTGGACGCATCAGTCAGTCCAGGGGTGCATTTGCAGGAGGTTGAACATTTGAGTGAGTAGATGGATGAGTGGATGGATTGGTGAATTAATGGATGAACTTGTGAGTGAGTACAGGGCTGTGTAAATCGAAAGTAAGCAAATGCATGGATCCCCCACCTCTAGCCACCCATTTGTAAATCTTGTCTGGCAAATCACTGGCTGCTCGTTGGCTTCTACGAAGGCTCATGCCTTGTCCCTGACACCAATGTGTCACATGCCTTATGCCTCACACCAATTTGTCACAGTCAGTGCCACTAATTGGCAAGTGATTGAAAGGATCATGACTGCAACTCCGGTCCCAAGCAGGAGGCCACCCCTCACCATCATCACAGTTACCTCCTTTCAGCTCACAGGCTGCTATCAACCCCTTCTGTGACTCTCCCATCAGAGGCAGTTGTCACTGATGTGACTATGCCTGTACCTTCCCTCCGGCTCCTCTCTAGCTCTTCCTCCTACCTTCAGTCTGACACAAACATACTGACATGCTTCTGCTTCCACAGGCCTGACCATGCCTTTGCCTTCTCCTGGCTCGTCACTTGATTGTGTAGAGGCCTCCATCTTGGCTATACACTATGTGGACTCATCAGATTACTGTGCCAAAGAAATGGGTGTATGAAAACTGGCAGTAGTCATGAATGATGTTTACAAGAGCTAATGGCTGACGATTGTGGTCCTTCAAACTTGATGGTAATTGGAAAGTTACAATATTGAGGCACTGATTATACTGACCCACTCTTAACACAGATGGCTCATTCTACTCACTCATAATACAGAACAGATGAGGATATTGACCAATAATGATAGGAAGCAACTAAAAAGATCACATCATTAATAATAAATATTTGGTGATAATGTTGTGCTATTGGTAATACTGATTCACAAGATTATCAGAATCTACTCCCCAAGTTTAGATCCAATGGACCAATGACCTTCACATCTATAGCCACTTGCACAACAGGAATATGATGGTCAGCAGCAGTCTCGAGGAAATGGAACTGATATAAGGGAGAAAACAGACATTGACTATCACCAGTCTGCTGGGGGTGATGCCTATTGCGTCATAAGAGATATCTAAAAAAGAGGATTGATAACTTTAATGCCTTGTCTCTTTTGAACCAACAAAAATTTGCTACAACAAATGCAATACTTCCAAAGCCACAAGCCTATACATAGATGGAATTGCTTGACCAAAACTAACTGGCTAAATCCAGGATGTCACCTTCCTTCCTATGTTGCAGACGTAAATATCCAGAGGCAGACATCGTCCAATAGTCTGTAAAAGTATCAAGTCAAAGGAGTACATGGGTGAATAGGAATGGTCATACAAAATGCATCACATGAGAGTTGACAGAGCCAGCATCCGTCTTACAAGTCCCAATGCCATTCCCGGAAATCACTCAGCAGAGGACATGGGGGTTCGCCACGACCCATGCAGTGGCCAAAATGGGAATTTTACCCCACTGGAGATCAATGCAAATGCCAACATTGGGAGAAGGTGTGGTGTAACAACCAGAGTTGTCTTCTTTGAAACTGGGGAAAAGGGTTTGAGTCTTGGCGTTGGCTCCACATGCTGTGATTCTGGGCAAATCAGGTGCTCATGCAAAGCTCTCCAATACCTTCAGGTCAAATTTGCGTTTTATAAAACTGCAAAAAGAAGCAATAGAAGGCTGGACACGAGAAATGTATCAGATAGCCACTTCCAAAAAACTGATGTGCAGACCGAATGACTAGTCGCTTTCGAAATGGTCTGGTGAGGGTTTCTGTAAAAAAGGAAATGATTCCTGAAGAAATGATCAGCTTAGTTTAGACGTCAAATGTACACAACTACTAGCGTGAGAAAGACATCCATATGGAAACCCCAATAAGGGTCTGATAAGTTCATGCACCAAGACTTCCGGTTATACGAATTGGCGCAGTAAGTACTTCTCTACTCAATATAGTGCACCAATTGCTCATATATCATTTATGAGAAGGGATTATACTATGTAGCAGATTTTTAGTAAATGTGCAACAGGCTTTAAATGATAGCAGAGTTGGGTTAGTCCTAATGCAAAGAGGGCTATGGTTCCAGCTTTTGGATGCATAGACAGAGATAGCTCGTGCTTTGTTTTTTATTTATTTGTTTTACTTTATCTCCAATCTGATGTTGATTTTGCTGTTCGTGTGCCAAGAGCCAGTGTGAGTGATCAGCGTGTCAGCCAATAGGCAGAAAGGTAGTTGTGATGCCTTTGTCGATGATGCAGCTTAATTTGAAGATGGTGGGGCAGCAATCTGAGGTAGTGGAGTTCTACCTGGGTTGGGTGATGTGGTTGTATTTCTTCAAGCCATTAATGAGGTGAGTGCCTGCTCATAGTCTGCAGACCAAGACAATTATTTTTAATTTTAGTATACATTTGCCATGGTCCCTTATGCCCATCTGGCGGCCATCAGGGCACTGGATGGTCCCCAGGTGCTCTTCTGTGCTCCAATAAGGGTCTCTATTTGTCAGTCAGTTATAGACTGGTACTTACATTGTACTGGGCCATCTAATCTTACTCCTTTAGTCACAGGGCTCTGAAGGTATAATGCGTGCAGATTGTCACTCTTATTGGTCATTCAGGGGCAGTTTTTAGCACTGGAAAAATTTTGAATACTACTTTAATATTAACTTTTCATGATGTGTATACCTATCTTAGGGGCTGATTACAATGTAGGGCGGATCGCCACCGCCCGCATGGCGGTGGCGATCTGCCCTACATTTCTCTCCGCCTGCCACCCATTTCCCCCCCGCCGGACGGAAAGACCGTCTGCCGGTTTTCCGCTGGTCGCCCAGTCGACCGGGCGGAAAAGAGGCTACATATGGTGGCGGTGTCTGCTAGACACCGCCATCCATATTAGCATGGGTGTGGGATGCAGCCTTTCTGTGGCGGCGATGCCGTCACGGAAAGGCATGCAGATTTTGCTGTCGGGGCCCGTTGTGGGCCCCCAGGGAATTGGGGGCGTTGGGGGTACCCCCCTACATAGTCATGGACAAGGTGGCAGGCACCGCGCAGTGCCTGTCACCTTGTACATGACAATGGACACAGTGCATTCCCAGCATTGTGGCAGGCGGTGCTGTGAATTGTTAAATAACTTTGTTTGATATGTTTTATATGTTCAATATTCTTTACATTTTTTCAACCTTTCTAAACTCTTTTATATATTTCTTTTCAACATTATTGTAACATATGTTTCATTAGTATATATTAAATATTTGTACATATTTCATGTTATTTAATTTACACTTTACACATTTTTCATAATTCGTTATAACATTGTTTAATATATTTTACATGTTTAGTAATTTTTTATAATTTTTGTAAACATTTATTCATCTTTTCTTTACAATATTTCCCATTCATTTCTAAGGGGAGATAGTCTTTTTTTAGTTTCAATTAGTAGCCAATTTTTTCACTGCTTCCTTTCTATTTTATAATATATTAGTGTTATTTTAAGTGTATTTTCTGACAGCCAGGCCGTGGAAAGGTGCTGATGTTCGTCGGAACAGATAAGTCCTTATATAAGGATTTTGTAAGGGTTTTCCGGGTAGGGGGATTTAGGAGGGAGGTTTAAAAGTTAGTTATGGTGTTGTTTGGGGTTTTAGATATATTGCTACTTGACAGGTATTAGTGTTTTCCACTAGTTGGTTGTTTTGCGTTTTTCCTCGCTGTTTTAATAATTGTATTACTATGCTATTTCAAATTGTGTGACGTTAGTTATATTTTGATGATTTAGGACTTAATCATGAGTCTGGCACACTTGCGGGGGTGCAGCGGTGGCGGTCTCCCAACCGCACTATTAAAATTAGGTGGTCGTACTGCAATTGTCCTGCCGCAGCCACTAGTGAGCCACCGATTCTGGCGGCAGTGTAGAGGCAGTACTATGCTGGGCAGGTCTGCTGTTGTCCCGCCAAGCATATTACAAGTTTCCTCTCTGCTACAGTTCTCATGGCGGTTCCTCCTCCATGAAAACTGTGGTGGAGAGGAAACAAAGGGGGGCCAACAGGGCCTCCTAGTGCCTCGCATAATGTGGAGGCACACAAGAGGGCACAGCATGTGCCCCCTGTGCGCATGCACACCAGTTCCTGCACTGTGTGGACTTAACAGTCTATGCTCTGCAGGGATTGTTTTTGACGTTCCCATCGCGGTGCCCATTTTTAGAGGCACCGCCGTGGTAACACCATAAAAAAGCCTGCGAGACAGGGCAACACTCCTAATCTGGCCAGTGGCCCAACCATGGCTATGGTGGAGCAGCGGCAAGGCAGACCTGGCGCCACACCGGCAAACTAGTAATCAGGCCCTAACTGTTATGTATATGTACTTTTGGGAAAGCAATGTGTTTTGGGGTGGGTTTTTCACATTTCTTTTACAGGTTTTTATCTACGAACACGTTTTATGGGCATTTGGAGTTTACTTTTTTACATTTTTTTTAAAGGAAATCAGTTTTGGTTTATAATAAATCAATTGCTTTTACTTTATTTCCTTTTTTTCAGGTTTCCTGGCATGGTTCTTTTTTTGAACACTTTTTCTGTTTTTTTATGGAACCTTGATACTTTATATTGCTTCAAGGGATTTCAATCGGATTTGGTATATTTTTGCATTAAAAAAAAAAAAATAAGCTTAATTTATATAATTTTGGGTGGATTACACATTTTTGGCTACTGAACAGTCTGTTTTAATTCTTTCATTTATTTTGGATGGGAAATGTAACATTACAATATTTATCTTAAATTTATGTAATTGCTATGTGAATGGATTATGTGTTCTAATTATTTTATGTGATGGGTAGAGTTCTATTTTATCTATTTTGGTTGGTGATAGTTCCATTTCTTAAATAATTTAGATATATGTTTTATGATATCAGTCTATATTAATATTGTGATTTTAAATAGTTGTTTGGCTGATCGAATAAACTATGATATTATTATTATAAAAATGCATTTGGTATGTTTATTAAGAGTTTGTCATACTTTTTGGGGACTTTGGTAGGTTGATATTTATTTTATAATATGCTTTTGGCTGTCATTTCTAAGTATTGTAGTCCTTTGTTATTTATGAAGATTTTAGCTTTAAATTGTAATATGTCATACATTCTTTTGGTTTGTTTGCTAAGTTTAGGGATAATTTGTCTAACAGATTGTTCCATTTGTAGTTCTTGATAGCTTTGCTCTTTTTGTAGTGCTTCTATAAATTTCTATAGTGTGGTTTGAGTTCTGCGTAGTGTGGATTGGAAGGCATTGTGCCAACCTTCTACTGCGTTTTTTTTTTTACTTCCTGTGCCAAGGTGCTGTCATAGACATTCCACCATGGTATTTGGAATTTCGGTTAGAATCTGTGTCCAGAGGGATGCAGTCTGCCAACCAGAGTGTCTTCAAAGTAGTCCATTAGGGGACTAAGTGTGACTTCATTTTGTTGGTAGAAAGGGCTTTCTATTAGTAAATCATAGTGGTTAGCTACCTCCGTGATAAGTATATAGGCTAGTGCTATCATTTTTTTTATTTGAAAGGGCAAATTAGCTGTTTTGTGGAATATTCTACACTTTGCACAGATTTTTGGAGGTGTCTCAATACACTTTGATTGAAATGATGGTAACAGCCGTGTACAGCTGTGTGGTAGTATATTTTTCAAATGGTGTGAATCATGGCTTGTTCAAAGTCTAGATATATTTTTGGGGGGGTAATAGTTATTTGTTTCTTGTTTTATATGGTTTAAGAGTATGTAGTAAGTGCTGCTTTGTTTATTTGGTAGTAGGGCATATATAAAAAGGGCATTTGTGTTTTGGTATTCACTATGGGGTCTATTACTATGGTGGGCAGACTTACCGTAACAGCAAAAGGGACTGCCCGCCATATGTGCGGCAGTCCCGTGATGCATATTAGGATGCACCCGCCGCACTGGCGGGCGCATCCCGCATTTTTTACATTGTGGCGGGCGGTGCTTTCAGCAGCACCCGCCGCAATGTAAAAAAGGCATGTTGTGCATTTGCATGCACAACGTGGAAGGCACGTTGTGCATGCAAATGCAGGGGGGTACCATAGGTACCCTCCATGTGCACCCCCCAACACCCTGGGGGCCCGCAACGGGCCCCCACATTCAGGAACCGCATGCCTTTCCTTGAAAGGCACATCTCCGCCTTCATTGTAATATGGATGGCGGTGTCTTGCAGACACCGCCACCATATTCAGCCCCTTTTCCGTCCGGTCGACTCGTCGACGGGCGGAAAACCGGCGGATGGTCTTTCCGTCCACCGGGGTCCCCCCGCCATCGTAATATGGCTGGGGAAATGGGGGCAGGCGTGGGTAACGGCAGGTGGATTGCCATTGTATGGTGTATATCTGAGTGAGTGATTTGGGACACATTTATTTTGAAGGTCTCATCCATCATCCACGTTTGACATTGGGTCATTAAGTTGCTTCCTGTAAACAATATTAGAATTTGTTTCTCATTATTTAGGTTGTCATTTAAAAGGAAAGGTTCCTCATTATGTGTAATTGTTAAATGTTCAGATATGTCTAAGTCTTGGTATCTTCTAGGGGCAGGTGGGGTATCACTTGGTATTTTTTTAGTTTGTGTAATTAATCATTTTAAGTGGGGCTAGCTGATAGTGGTCCTGTTATGTTTTTGGGACTCTAGGTCGAATATCTTTCAGGATTTTGCTTGTGGGTTCCTGGAAGCTAGTGCTTGCCTCTCTTATATCTGGCAATATTTTGCTTACTTCTATTACTGCAAATTTAGGGGTGGTTGTGCTCTCTTACATGCATTACAATTTCATCTTTTGGAGTTGCCCTCCCATAGCACTAGAATAATATTTAGAACATTTCCAGTTTACAGATTCTGATGATGCACTTTCTTGGCTGTAGGTGTAGCCCATGTGATTTCGTAACTGCTTTCCTTTCTGTGAAGCGATACATTTGGCGGCCTCTGTCATTGTATCTGTAAATAGTGTAATAGTATAAATACATATTATCTTTTAACATTTGCATGTTTGCTATTAACATGTTAAAAATGCAATTACTTCTACTTTGCATACTTGCATGTATGTTCTGTTGAGATGTTTCACACGGTTTTGAGCAGGTGCTTTCTTTTCTGTTGAATGTTTTATTGTGTATATTTTAGATATTATATTTTTTTAGGGATGAATTTTGTTGATGTGATACATTTTTATTTAATTTAAATATGTGTCTAACCAGTTTGGGGTTTATTTAATGTAATTGCTTTATGCAAAAAGTGTTTCTTTTTTTTTTAATTAATGACTATTTAATTCTTTTGTGATAATACTGTACTCAATATTATGTGGATCAATATTTTTGACATATTCTATGTTTATTTAAAGATAACTGTAATTTTGTTTCCGATATTTTTGTTTTCGATATTTGAAAAAATTGATATTTCTCACAATGATAATTGTGGTTTTTATAACTAAGTATATTGAGTCAATATTTTTCTTATCAATATTTAATTTCTGATAATTTCGTGCTTCAGTATCTGATTGATCGATATTATGTCAGTGATCCACTAAAGCAAATCTCTAGGGTTCTGCTATTTCATATTCTGCTTATGATTCTTGCATTTCCCAAATTTAGAGTAGGAGGGGAAATATGAACTACTTGGGAATTGTTCAAGCAGAAATATATTGTAACAATTCTGCGTAAGCGGCACAAATATTGCCAGCTCAAGTGATGGATCTGTTGAAGGGCCTTGTGCTTGTTATAGTGAATTCATTGTTCATGAAACATTTTCTCCCATTACAGAATCATGAAAAGGTTAAAAGCCCCCATATCAAATATGGTTATAACCCACCAGACAAATTGTTTGTACAACCATTAGAGGTAAAGAAGGTCTCCAAGGAATAATTTTCTAACATCTATACATAAAAGAATGATGTTAATGATAATGATTGCCTAGCATATTCATGTTCTTTTTGTCCACCTGTCTGTCAAAAGAACCACAATATTTTGGGGTACCACACCCGGTGGATTTTCTTAGCCCACACAAACTTTTTTGTACCAAAACAGTAAATAAGTAAAAGACACGACACAATACAAACCGAACACCAATTTATGGAAATAGAGAATAGTATCTTTACAATGACGCCAAAATAACAAAAACCCAATGTATGGCACTGGAGATGTGAATTTTTAAAGTTTAAATACAAACATTTGCTTTCTAGCACCTAAAAGAGAATAGCGGGAATCAGGGCTATCTGATCGCTCTGAACAGGGACAAAGTCAAAGTTTTAGGCCAACAGCAATGGAACGCGGGTCAGATACAGTGAGTGGTTGGATGCTGTCACATTTTTACCTTCTGACTTAGTCACTTTTTGGGAGCATTTTCTTTTGACATCGAGTGATAGGGTCTTCGGAGTCGAGTTTAAGTTCGATGACAACAGCATGCTGCAGCGTGATGCTTCCGGGAGTACTGGGGGTCTTTGTCTTCGGTTGCAAGGAGCTATGGAGCTTTCTGTGAGGAAACCTGCAAGGTCAGGCAGTGTCCTAGTTCGATGTCACTGGCTTGACTCTCTATGCAGATGTCAGTCATCTTCCGAAGCTTTTTCACAAAAATTTGCAAAAAGTATAGAAACTTTCAGGAATTCTTCTCTGAAGGTTCCTTGCTGCAGTAAAGGGTCCAACAACACTATCCAAGGATTCAGAAGCTTTGGCTTGCCTCTTGGGGTCTGGTACTCAAACTCCCACAATGCACCTGAACAATGCACGTAAAATCCAGGTGAAGCTGGCCAGCAAGAGTTGTCCTCATTGAGGATGTTGCAGGTTGTTTCTGCCAGTACTTTTCTACCTGTTGCTGGTCAGGGAGTTCTACTCCTTTATCTTTTAAGGCAGGCAAAGTCCTTTTGTTGTGAAGCCTTGAGAGTGCAGCAGGTGCAGTTCTTTTGAGTGCAGTCCAAGGGTCCAGCAGGGCCGACCTTCTTTTCCAGACATTTACAAACAGGGATCTGAGATGCTCTCGCAGCTCACCCATATTTATTCATCATACTTCGCTGCGGCCGGGGGGGGGGGGGTTGCACCCCAACCAATGAGATTCAAGTTGCTACCCTCAGCTATGACCAGTCCCGTGGAAGGGTGGCATATTTTTGACCCAGAATACATATCTCAGCAAAAGTCAAAATGGAGAAAATGTCTCCTTGGTGTTCAGGTCTGGCTAACCCAACCCACAGTTGTGGCTAACCTTTCCATATGCTCACCTTCCAGCTCTTCTCCTAATCTAGTTAGGCAGTCTCCCAGCTGACAGGGGATCAATGAAGTAGAGGCTGTGTCATATTACATCTGTTTTTCTACCTTTGAAGTTCAGTTTATCTCCCCAGTCCGCTTCCTATGCCTTCCTGTCCCAGAAACAAATCTCCTCCAGCCAAATGGCTGTATTGTTTCAACCCCAAACCTCTTCACACCTAATCAGAAAGTGGCTTGGCTCAGCCTGTCAGAGGCTGGCCAATCAGAAGAGGCTGCTACACGGCTGTTTTAGGTTACTTCAGGATAGTATGTTCTAAAACTACTTTCCTGCAAAAGGTATAATAAATCCGACCTTGGCAGGTTGTTGGATTTCTGATAGCTATTATTTTGAATCTATGAATCATGTCGCTAGCTATTTCCAGTCAAAAGTTAGACTTTAGTAAAGTTTAATAAAACCTCCCCATTTTAGCCTACGGAGCTAGCAGCACCACAATTGGGAAAATGTCTTTGGCTGTTTTCCCTTCACCAGTGCGTATGAAACATATTTGATAATGTCCCTGTTTTTTATAACACAGCACCCTACCATTGGGGCACCCAGAGCAGACCATAGGGGTGACATATATGTAATTAAAAGGTAGTTTTAGACTTTGGAAGTACTTTTAATTCCAAAGTCGAGTTTGGACATAGTTTTATTTTAAAACCAGCCTGCAAGGCAGTGCTGGCTTCAAAATGACACTAGACACCACAGCAGTGCATACTAAAGTGCAATAGGTCCACTGGGGTCTCTAAGCCTCCCTGCCCTATTATATACTAGGGACTTATAAATAGGGTGTGTTGGCCAATTATAATTATACCAAACTCCATATACCTTTTCAGGACAGAGCTCTGGCCCTGGGCCTGATTTGCAGATCCCAGGGCACTTTCAGAGTCAGTAACCACCAGATTCAATCAATAAATGGGGGTGATCAGGGCAAAAAGGATGACTTTCCTTGTTGGCTTTTGCTGTGGAGCGTCCAATACTGAAAGACTTTGAGTCTCAAAAAGTAGACTGTCCCAAGGTAAAAAATGTTACTGGTGCAACCCACTTATGTAGCTCATTCTCAGCTCCATTCTGGTCAGCCCGATATCATACCGATTTCATCTACAAACTTTACAAGGGAGCCAAAATTTTTAAAGGTACTTTTTGCCTTAAAACATCAAAAATCCATAACTCCTGTTCCCATTATCCAATTGTAATTGTTTTGCTGTCTTTTTGATCTTTACAGCTTTCTCTGTGTTTTTAAACTGGGTTGGGAATGTGATTGGGTTATTTGCTTGACTGTAACATTGTTGGTACTGCTTGAACCTAACAGTTATTTCTCTGCAAAGTAACCTGCTCCCCCTCTGCAGTGCATTGGAGGAATCATGACTCATTGGTTGGGATCATATCATCAGTAGAGCATACCTTTAAACTGCTAATTTTTATGGCTTTTGTGAGGGTTTATTGTTATTATGTCAGTGTATCAGAGAACCACAATGTCATGAAATGTATGTTTTATATGTATAGCTGTCCCCCACACACCACATTAATATCTGTTACAAATCCCTATCTTTTTCAGAAAGATTTACTGATGCCCTTGAATTTACCCATCATCTTCCTGAATGCCCCTTTGACCTCTTCATTTCTTATACTATACACAAAAGGGTTGAGAAAAGACGCCACCATGGAGTAAACTACACTTATCCATATGCTCTTATCAGGCGTAAAGACTGCGGATGGCCAAGCATATGTAAAAAATATAGGGCCATAAAATAAGACTGTGGAGGTGAGGTGGGAGAGGCAAGTGGAGAACGCTTTGTTTTTTCCAGTTGAGGACTTGAGTCTCAGAATGACTGGAGCTATCTGACAATAGGAGATAACGATACAAAGAAAGGGAGTTCCTATGAATATAGTGGCCTCTGTGGACAGTACAAGCTCGTTGATGGTGGTGTCTGAACATGAGAGCTTCAGAAGAGGTGGGAGATCACAAAAGTAGTGTTCAATTTTATTGGAGCCACAAAAGTCTAGCCTAGAAGTCAAGACACTGTGCAGTGATGAATGTAGAGATGAAGCCACCCAAGCACAGGCTATTAATGATTTACAGAACTTCTTTGACATGAGTCGTACATAATGTAACGGGTGACATATGGCCATAAACCTATCAAAGCCCATTATTGCCAGCGTGTAACTGTCCATATTGCCAAATGAAAAGAAGAAATGCAACTGGGTGATGCAAGCAGAGAAAGAAATTGTCCTCTTCGATGACACCAGGTCTATTAGTAGCTTGGGCACTGTCATAGTGGTGAAGCAGATGTCGACACAGGCCAGGATGCTCAGAAAGAAGTACATTGGTGTGTGGAGTCTAGAGTCTATCCTGATGACAAGGATGATTGTCAGGTTTCCCAGCAGAATGCTTATATACATAGCAAGGAAAATGATGAAGAGGGGCAGCTGCTGCTCTGGGCGACTAACGAACCCCAAAAAGACAAATTCTGTGACGGAGCTCCGGTTTCCTCTCTCCATATTGGTGCAGAACTGGAAGTAACAAAACAGTGTGTTTAGTAACCTATTAGCAACATGCCTCTCCTGTTTGTCAACATCACATAGCATTAACTGTCCACCCCACAGCATCCTCCATTATTAATCGTTGGCTTTATGATTGTTTTTGACCACATACAGAGTCCAGCTGCTTTTTGGCCAGTTTTGGGCAGCATACATACCATATACATACATACATACATACATACATACATACATACATGTATACTTGCCTTCAGGGAGGCATTTTCTTTCCATTGACCATTGATTTACTATTGTCAGAATCTCAAGGATTTAGCTTTCTGAATATTACATTATCCAGTTTCTCATTCAAAATTAGGGCTCTCGGTTTTGTGGTAATTATTTTTTAACATTTCCATCTGTATTTATCCATATTTATTTTTGGGCCACCTTATTGATATTTATCCATATTTATTTTGTGTTTTGAGAATAAATGGAGTCGTAAAATTGTATATTTCCACATTTATTTTATTGATAAATATATAATCATACTTTTTTGCCTGTTGTATTTTAGTAAATTAAACAGCCAAATATAGGGAAACAGTCCACCCATAAGTAAATATCAAAATTATAGTACAAATATATATTAACATATGCTTGTATTTAGGGAAAGCTCAGCCTGTTTTTTAACTTCCCATGCTGTCTATCTGCTCATCTGTTGTCCTGAAACTCAGGAAGATAGCATGGAACGTCACCCAGTTGAAGCAGAATCTTCCATGTTTTTCTGCTTTTAAGAATAAATACAGACAGGAAACACATTGGTTTCTTTCTGTATTTAACTGCAAAAATCAGTAAAAACAGAAAACTGGGAGCCTTATCAAAATCCACAATCTGGGACATTTATGCACAATACATTTAGCCTTTGTACTTAAGCAACCCCTGCCCCATTCACTGATTCATTGGCTAACGATGGCGTTTGTGTTGGTGCTTGAATGAGGCAAAACCACTGGAACCCCTCAACAAATCATGGTTCTGAGCACACCATAACAGATTTACTGTTGGAGAAAACATACAAACTATTAGCTGATAACAAAGTCTGCTAATCTATTTCTCCATTTCAAATTTCTTGTTTCACCGAAAGATCCGGAAGGGCAAGATGATGCAACAACTCAAAAATCAAGTGGATGCAAACAACCTGTTGCTTGATAGTGAGTGTGGATTGAGATAACAATGGGGCCCCAAACTTGCTTTAGTTGACATTAGTCACATTAGTGAGGTATAATCTCATTACTTGACACAGGACACCCAAAATGCTTAATCGGCTAGGTCATAGCAGCTCCCGGTGAAAAATCGAGCATGAATTGATTGTGTGGGCTCTGGTCAAATGCATGAGCCTTCAGTAGATCAGATCATTTCTAGCAGTTTCCTTTCAGCAGATCATAGTCAGCCAATCAGTTTACGATCAGCACACCAACCATATCGATCACCAGTCCTATCCCCTGGCACTTTCCGCTAGAACTGTAGCACTTCTACATATCTATAAAGCACTTGACAGAGGTCATCACTCAAGCTTCAGTTCCAAATGTATGATGTTGATATATACATTTATTTATTTATAGTTTTGCACAGTGTAACACAGGCACACTTTACCTTTATCAAAATTAAACTAGATTAGAAATTGTGGTTTCAGCACAATGGCATTAACTCTCCTATTCACAATGCATTAACTGTGGATCAAAATGTGGCAGGGTGTTTTAAAGGTTTTGAAGTCATTGAACATCTTCACAAAACAAGACACGTCCTTTTGGCAGACTGGTATACATAATGTATAAAAATATGAGTTGAAATGGCAGCTCATCTTAGAAGGACGAGGTGACCCCTCTATAGAAGTTATATTCAGGTCACTGTTAGTTCTGAAAGGTAATATATTCAACAACCCTACACCAATTCCATTTACATAAAATAATTCACAAAGCCATTTAACTTCACTCATAGATGGAAAAAGGAAGGATAAAATGTCAGCGTCTAAAATTATCAGCATGCAATGCTCACCCTCGAGAATACACTGTGTTTGGGGCCAATAATGTATATACTCTATGGAGTAAATAACACATTTGACAGTGTTGGACCACCATACATTTCTGTGGAGCTGTGACAGAATGACAGGAGTGTGGACAGAGGACAGGAAGCCTACATGTAACAAGAAGTGGAGCCCTCTTTTTGAAGTTTTGCAGTTGGAATTTTCATGATTGTTGACACTAGGAACTACATAATTAATTCCCTATGGGGGTTTTTATGAACTGTGGGCCCAATCTAGATATGGGCGAGCAGCCCATTTGTCCACCCAGGTGACGGAGCAAATTTCGCCATCGCCCTGACGGAGATGCCTCCCACCTAATTCAGAAATGACCGCCAAGCTGGCAAAACAACTATTAAAAAGCAATACAAAACAACTGTAGCAACTGTTCCACTATACTACACACTACAAATCCCTACTCTCCTCAATCTCATACAACCTCTTTCTTTCTTGCCAAATCCTTCCTCTAACCTCCTCCCAGAGCTTAATTTGAACCAGTGATTGAAGGCGGGGCCCACCAGCACTTCTCTTTGGGAACCAGTACTTATTTGTCTTTAAAAAACTTTGGTTCAGAGCAAAAGAGGGAAAACACAAATGGGAAAGGAGGAAGAGAAAATGACAGGGAGAAAACAGGAATGAAAAAGAACATGCAAGAGTGATATAAAAAGTCAATGTTAATCAACTCATGAATGAAAGAGGCATGAGGTAGAATCAAGACTTCACAGGCTTGCTATTCGATACTCCAACCTTTGATAGAGGTTGACACAGTCTTCTGGACAAAGCTTTGGGCTGCAGCACTTGTTATTTCACAAAGTAGTCACTGCTTCTGACAACTCCAAATATTGCTTCACCTGGACTATTACACAACAACACTACTAGTAAAAGACAACTACACACACTGTATCCCCAATTCCACCCAGTCTCCCAATCAACCACACACAGACCCTACTAAAGACCTTTTCAATCTGTTGGACAACCAGAAACCAATAATGTTATGTCCTGCTAAGGCAACACAATCAGCAATAGGACACTTCCTTGAATTTGCAAGGACAATATTCACACTCCCACAGCACAAAATCACACCACCTCCAAAACACTTTCTTTAAAGTGTCCACTAATAAATGCCCAGTCTATATCCAAAACAACAAGTACATTTTTGAACATTTGACAGATACACAACCTGACATACGCTTCTGAACGGAATCAAGGCTGGGGAAAGGCATGGCCACACTATTGCACAAAGCTATTCTACCAAGCTATCAAATTGTTATATAACATCACACAGTTAAAAGAGGAGGCGGCGAAGCCATCATATTTAAGGAAACAGCAACTCACACCAAAGCTGGGGATATTTCCTTCATTTTAAAATCTATTTGTGGAATATCATCTGCATTTCTTTGAAAAATAAAAAGCAAGAATTTCTTTACAAAGATGACGGACATATTACACAACGTTGGAATTAGTTAAGAACATCTGATGCTGCTGAAATCCGGATTTTAGTTACAATAGAAAGTGCACTGATTGACTCATTATTCTTTGAAATATTTTTTATGTATTTTTCCAATACCAGCTAGGGATTTCAACTGTATTTTGAGGAATATATGTAAACTAATCTCATCTTATATTTTGCATTAGTCTTCCAACAGAGATAGTTTTATTCATTCTCCTATTTAGTATAATACATTCATTAAAATTAATAATAGAGTGATATTCTGGAAAGTTTCAAATAATAATGGAACGATAAAGTTATCCTGGGTGCACCAAATATTCGGAAATAATACTTTATATAACTTTTGCCGGGTGTAGGATAAATACCAGAATCCTAATTCTTTGTCAGGATATGATAAACTCAAAGATGCTATTGAAAATGTTTGTAGATTTTCTGTTAATACTATTGTTGATGATAAGTAAATTATTAATTTTGAGAAGCCAGTTGTTTGTCAAAAACATTCTATTATTTATATTTTCTCAATACATTAAGGTGCCGATTCCAATCATGTAAAACCCGGGTACGATTCGTCGTATGGAGCGTATTCTCCGTACGACTCGTACCCGGGAAATCCATCGTACAATCCAGCAAGTATGATTCGTACAGAAATAGCATTTCCGTACGATTCGTACAAAACACCGTACGGCTAAAAAATACCTACGAGTCTGATCCTGGACAGCGCATACGCGACGTCCGTACGGAGTCAGGCAGAGTTTTACGGACCAGCAAGTACGATTCGTCCCTACGTCACTCCGCACAGCTATTTTTTAACGGCAGCCAAAAAATGCCGGAAAACTGAGTCCGACGCGAAAACGATGGACCCCATCCTACGTGTCATCCCGGCCCTCTTAGCCTACGACCTGGTGCACCGAACCCAATGCACACGCCGCAGAAGGTGAGAACAACACCCAGGGGCAAAGGGGGGTGAGGGGCAGGAAACATACCCCCTATCCAAATTAAAATCTACAATATTGAGGACATACATTACCTCCAGGGTCTGGTCACTCCGGGGGGCGTGTCCACCAATCCCTGCGTCCCGCAACAACGGAAGTGGACGTGTACGCGTACGCCTACGGCAACACTACAATAGTGATACGCACCGAACTCACACATCTATAGTATGGGTACGGTCCGTAGCACTATATTAGGGGTGTCGTGGGGGTACGCTTGGTATGGACCGTACACATGCTCTCAGAGCGTGTGTACGATCCGTATCACCATTGTAGTGGTGCCGTAGGGGTACGCGTGGTACAGACCGTACACACGCACTCAGAGCATGTGTACGGTCCTTATCACCATTGTAGTGGTGCCGTCGGGGTACGCGTGGTACGGACCGTACACATGCCCTCAGAGCGTGTGTACGGGCCGTATCACCATTGTAGTGGTGCCGTAGGGGTAGGGTCCGTACCGCGCGTACTCGTACGGCACCACTACTATAGTGATACGGGCCGTACACACGCTCTCAGAGCGTGTGTACAGTCCGTATCACTATAGTAGTGGTGCCGTAGGGGTACGCGTGGTACGGACCGTACACACGCTCTCAGAGCGTGTGTACGGGCCGTACCACGCGTACTCCTATGGCACAACTACTATAGTGATACAGACCGCACCCACACATACATAGCATGGGTACGGGCCGTATCACTATTGGATTGGGGCCGTAGGGGTACGCGTGGTACGGACCGTACACACCCTATGAATGCGGGGGTACGGTCCGTATCACACGTACCCCTACGGCACCAGTACATTTGGGATACAAGGCGTACACACACCACGAATGTTGGCCTACGGCCTGGTGCAGCATATTACCTTTATATTGGTGTGTGTGTAGGCCCAGGACAGCAGTGTACTGCACCAAGGGGGTGGGTGGGTGGGTGGCAGCATAGGATTCCCAGCAGTGGACAGACATGTGAGGGGTGGGTGCAGAGGACTCCCAGTAGTGGACAGACATATGTGTGTGGGTGCAGAGGACTCCCAGCAGTGGACAGAGACATGGGGGTGGGTGCATATCAACACCAGCAGTGGACAGAGACATGGGGGTGGGTGCAGAGGACTCCCAGCAGTGGACAGAGACATGGGGGTGGGTGCATATCACTCCCAGCAGTGGACAGACATGTGAGGGGTGGGTGTATATGACTACCAGCAGTGGCCTGCAATATGAGGGGTGGGTGCATGTCACTCCCAGCAGTGGACAGAGATGTGAGGGGTGAGTGCAGAGGACTCCCAGCAGTAGACAGACATATATGGGTGGGTGCAGAGGACTCCCAGCAGTGGACAGAGACATGGGGGGGTGCAGAGGACTCCCAGCAGTGGACAGAGACATGGGGGTGGGTGCAGATGACTCCCAGCAATGGACAAAGACATGGGGGTGGGTGCATATCACTCCCAGCAGTGGACAGACATGTGAGGGGTGGGTGTATATGACCACCAGCAGTGGCCTGCAATATGAGGGGTGGGTGCATATCATTCCCAGCAGTGGACAGACATGTGAGGGGTGGGTGCAGAGGACTCCCAGCAGTGGACAGAGACAGGGGGTAGGTGCAGAGGACTCCCAGCAGTGGACAGAGATATGGGGGTGGGTGCAGAGGACTCCCAGCAGTGGACAGAGACATGGGGATGGGTGCATATCACTCCCAGCAGCGGACAGACATGTGAGGTGTGTGTGTATATGACTACCAGCAGTGGCCTGCAATATGAGGGGTGGGTGCATATCACTCCCAGAAGTGGACAGACATGTGAGGGGTGGGTGCAGAGGACTCCCAGCAGTGGACAGACATATCTGGGTGGGTGCAGAGGACTCCCAGCAGTGGACAGAGACATGGGGGTGGGTGCATATCACTACCAGCAGTGGACAGACATGTGAGGGTGGGTGTAAATGACTACCAGCAGTAGCCTGCAATATGAGGGGTGGGTGCAGACGACTCCCAGCAGTGGACAGAGACATGGGGTGGGTGTAAATGACTACCAGCAGTGGCCTTCAATATGAGGGGTGGGTGCAGAGGACTCCCAGCAGTGGACAGAGACATGGGGGGGTGTACATCATTTTCAGATGACCACAACTCCATGGGTGTATGTACGCATCCCTAACTTTGGACAATGATGATAGTGCCATAACAACACATCACTGACAGCAGTGTCCCACTCCCAGGAGGATGGATGTCTTTCCCCCACTGCATGGCACACCACATGTGGGTGTGAGGACAAATAACACATGCATACCCACCCCTGGCGGATGCAGCACAATACACACACTGAGATCATGCCACAAGACTGTATAGTCATGTCACTGCCTACTACACTAAGAGAGCCAAAGGGAACACACACTGTCACACACATCCCAGGACTGATAGGAATGTACAGGTGCTGGGCCAGCCACCAAGACGTTGTCTCTCATGGAAGGAATAGGGTGGAGTTCCCACAGATACAATGCCCACAATTGTGAGTCAGGTGCCCAAATACCTTGCAGAACAAGTACCATATGTGTGCTAGGCCGGGAGTACACACATGCATAGTGCTGAAAAGGGAGAATTTCTCCATGAAGGCATTTCAACATACTCAATACACAAGTACAGTGACTAGCAAGGATGGCACATACGATGCAGCCGGAGACATTGCTGAGCAGGCATGGCCATAGTTGGAGGGATCCGTCACCAACAAAGGAAATGTAGACACAGGTCAGCACAACAATTGTGCAACTCTTTGCAGGGAAGATGTCAGGTGCCACAGAGGAAGGAACACTCCTTGGGACAATGTCTCAAAACCAAAATAACACACACTACCAACTATTATTTGCAGAGACCTTGTGATGGCACGCAGATACCATGGTCCACCTCATGACCATCAGACTAGAACATTTCTCAGAACCATAACACACTACCACAACATCAACTCCTGGAGCCTCAGCACCAACATCAATATCTGAATTGCAATAGTGTTCAAAGTAAAAATAAAATGCTTTATTCAGCATAAAAAAGAAAATATGAAATCACTCTATATACAAAGGCTAATGGCCAGTCCATAATAGAAGTCCTTGGGGGGACACATGGGCACGCGTCTCCCCTAGCTTGCCTGCACAGTGGAACCCTCAGGTTCGTCGACCGGGGGGGGGCATCATGTGGGGAAGGACCAGGCACTGCAGGGACAGGAGGGGGAAGGGTAGGTGTGGTGGGTGCAGGGGTGGACGTCTCCACCACAGGGTGTGGGGTAGCCCCAAAGGTGGACTCGGCACTGCACACTGCTGCCAGGGCGTCCAGGGTAACCCCTGCACCGGAAGAAACCCTAGGGCCAACGGAGGGGGGGGGTGGCCGAGGGATGGGGTGCAGCGCTCTTGGGGGAGGGCGTGGACAGGGGGAGGACTCAACTACCCTGCCCGGGGACTTCCTCGCCCGCTTGCGGGGTGGTGTCACAGTGGGGGTGATGGGCAGCTCACCCATGTCGACCTCTTTGGGTGTCAGTTTGGCAGGGGAGCCAAGGGGAGTGCTTTTGGAGGGACTGGGTTGTGGGGCATGCGGACTCAGACTGTGGCTGCGTGTATGTCTTTTTGCCCGAGACCCAGTGGGTGTGCCTACATCCCCCTGAGTGTGCGTGCCAAGAGGTGTGCGCTTGCCCTTACTTGGTGGTGTGCTGCCTGTGTCTGGTGGGGTGCGTGCTTGGGAATGTCTGGGTGTGCATGGGACAGGTATGGGAGAGGGAAGTGTGGATGGGGCTGGGGTAGGGGGGGACGAAGTGCTGCAGGAGAGTCACTGCTGCTGTCAGGGAAGAGTCCATGGACCGCAGAAACCTGCGTTGTTCAGACATTGTTGCTGATATGCCCTCCATGAACGACACCATTTGTGTCAGCAGTGTGGTGTGGCCATGGAGGACAGTCAGCACCGATGCCTGCCCAACCTGCAACTGCCGCAGTATGTCCACAGACTCTGCACTGAGGGCAGCAGGAGTGACAGGGGCAGGGGGTGCGGTGCCTGTCCCGAAGGAGACATGGTGGGGGCCTGCATGGACAGAAGGGACCGGAGCAACTGGGAGGGCGGTAATGGGAATGGAGGAGGCGGGGACAGATGTTCGGCTGCTGCCAGGTGTTGTAGCAGCCTCCGCCCCCTTGATGAGGTCAGCCTCGGACCCGTCTGCGTCGTAGTTGGAATCGCCACCAGACAGGTCCTCCGACTGACTCCCCTCGCCCTCCGTGCCACTGGCTCCCGCAGACTCACCAGCACTGGTGGCACTGGTGCTGGGTCCCTCATCCAGGTCCGTGCAGGTGTCTCACTTGGTTTCCAATGATGATGCTGTGGGCAAGGTGAAGATACAGAAAAACATCAGTCACCTGTATACATCTGACACATGAGTACAAAACCAATAGGTCACAGTGCATATCAGGCAATGCATCATGAGTAACAGCTAGATTACTACGCACATATGTAAGCCCTGTACTCCCCAGTTGGTAGACCCACCGTGCCACTTGGACACAAGGAAAAATAGGACACACCAGCCCAAAACTTGAATGAGAAATACACTGAGGAGCTAGTGTCTGGGAACAGGTGAGCACAGCAATACAATGAAGACATGCCACCTCTTGTTTACCCTGAAAGAAACAGTAGTGGTGCACCCAAGTCAAAGTAACACACCTCAATACCAAAGGTGTCCCCACACTCCGAGACCTGTAAGTACTTTGGAACACAAAATGGAAAAATGTTGGTCCCTTGGGAATCACAATACTTTACACAATCGACATGGTCAGAATGTGGGAATGTGCCATTTTGTGAACAGAACACACATGTGCCTCCATAAAAGATGGCTACAAGGAGGTGCACACAAAACTACATTTACCCAGTCATTGAAGAAGCTGGTAGCCTTCTTTAAAGAAGCCACTGTTAGAAAGAAATGGTGTTGCAGAAAGTACTTATACATGGGCCCATGGAGGTCTTGATGACTTGACACTCGTAAGTTGATATCACCAACAACCAAGGACTTACCCAAATTCCACAACACTGGGGGAACATGTATATGTATAATCTGAAAAACAGTCTCATTAGAACAGTGCCTTCTTTTAAAATGTGCCAGCGTGTTCCCTGAAAGTGTAAAGGTGGTTTGTTGTGCACTTCCTTGGGAGACATCTGTCATGCAGGCACATTATTGTTCTTAACAACTAAACATCAAACTAAAGCATTTAAAACATGAAGACCTGTTGACAAGTGTTGTGTGTGCCAAGGTACAATACCTTTTGACTAACAACTTGAATTATGTCAGGTGTCACATGGCCATCCGTTACCTGATGACACTGTTGGCAACACATCTGACCCACTGCCTGTCATGTGGAGTGGCACACATGTCCAAACCCAGGACAATGCATAAGCTAATGGGCCTGCAATTGTGTCGTAAAAAGGCATACCTGCACTGAGGAGACATCCTCATGGCAAGCCAGAATGTCCCCACAGATGTCAGCACACAAACACCAAACTACGTAGCATCTGGACCACACACTGGTGCCACAAATGTATGAGCAGGAATCATGTATTTAAACAATTGACACATGCTGCAAAGCACAAACATTGAACCCTGCACAACATCACTGGGTCACTGCACGTTGAGTCTCTGTCCAGCCAATTATCACACACAGATCAGACCTGGCAAGGAGGCATAAGGTTTGTCCATGTAGGCCTCGCCCACATAAATCCCCCATACCTGAGTCAATGTGATTGAGACAGATCAAGAAGTGACACCTCTTAATCAGGGTTTACAAAAATATGCTGCAAGAATTCCCAAATGTACTCCACATCACCTCGTGAGGCTGCCAACACATATTTGTGACAAACAACAATCGACAGATAGTTGTGAATAGACACACAGGCACTGTCCAGTGTGAGTATGCACAAGCCAAATGGGGTCTCCCTGTCCAGTGGACACATGTAGTACACTTTGGATAAATACAAATGAGGCCAGGGAACAATGCCACAGAGGCAAACATATGCTGAACACACTGAGAATGGACACAGTGTTGGATGACACACATGATTACGAGGCAAGGGTGTCTCAGGGGACTGTAGTGGGCACACTGCTCCTTGTTCCTGGTATGATCTGACTGTAACATGAGCAATCGTCCTGGCACTATACATATCTCCCACTCATGCACATCATGTCTGAGGCCACAACATTGACATGCATGCTGCAATTGTGTTCATTTGAAACCTCACACTCCCATGTTGAGACTCATCATCAGTGCCAACAAATATGGACCCCCAACAGAGTGAACAGGACAGGGCATAGGCAAGGTACCAACACATGTCAGAGACCACCCTCCCACATGATGCAGAAAGCAATGTGCACTTGGATTAACTGGCAGCCTAGATGACCATGTGCAATTGTGATTACACACAGACCAGGGGACACATGTCAAGGAGGGGAAGGGATGAATAAGAGCACCGGTTGACTTTGGGGAACAGAATATGCACTGCACATATAAACCCTGGCAGTGTATCCAGGCTACAGAGCTGGGGAAACACAACACAACAAACAGACATGTACCTACCCCCTCCTTGCTACTGTCTCTCCTGTAACTGCCTATCCAGGTCAGGGAAGTCCACTGCCAGGACACGCATCATGTGGGTGGTCAGGCGTCGGCGCCCGCCATGGGGGCGTGGAGGTTAGAGCCCCAGCTGGACCCGGGCGATCCGCCGGGTCCAGCACCGGATGTCCTGCCATCGTTTTCGGACTTGGGCTAGGCGCCGACTGCGACCCCCCTCCAATCTCACGGCCCTGACGATCTCCTTCCAGATCCCCCCCTTCTCGTAGGCAGTTACCTGTGAGGATGACAAAGTGTGACAACATCACTACACCTGCTCCATGTCACAGAGACACACATTTGAACATCTTTGATATGTTGAACAGGGCATAGGATGCTGCCAAGGAATAGCATCTTTCTCATATAGACATTGGCCTCTGTGGAAGCCCCAATGCACTACATGGCATTGAAAGTACACAGGCGGCAGGAGGCGTGCAACACACTCCCTGATCATGGCACACACTGTGCATCACATTCAACACCAGGCTGATGGACAGCACCTCAAAGCAGTTAAATGCCCCAGGTCACTGACGCAACCTCAGCAGAGTACACAGACACATACAGGCACAGATCAATCACCTGCCATTGGCAACAGCGGATACAAACCTCACTCTGCATATGTGCCACTTGCATGTGGGGTGTCACAGGTGTCAGGCTAGCTCAGCAAGTCAGACACACAGCACGGCTTACTTCTCACATCAGATGGGTAGAGCTGTTGCCTCCTCCATGCAGCTGTGGTGCAACACTTCACATAGACACTCACCCACATGACAAGGAACCTTCACACACATCAATGTCCAGGAGGGCGTACACATCACTTGGACACTCTCACCACAGCTCCACTCAACTCATACACATCTGTGGGTACAGTCACCTGTCACACCGGGGGGAACACAGAATCACCTCAGGACAATAGCCAGAAAATGCCACCAAGGATTTGCCAGGCTGAATGTGTCATGCACTATGCAGTGAATTTCACAGTAAGCACAATGCAAGTGAAGAGTGCACACAGGAACTACATCATGCTCTGCATGAGAGACATAAGCCTTTACCCCCCCTGGGACCCACTCTAAACCACATTGCATGTCTGTCACACCTGGACACAATGCCAGAAGTGACAGTCACAAAAAAGGTGCACAGTCAAAGGTAGTGGAGTCAGCACTCACCTGCACCCCTGGTCTCCCATACAGGCTGGGGTACTGTGGGAGGAGGACATTCAGCAATGCCTCATTCTCCTCAAGTGTGAATGGCTGGGCCCTCTCCACAGTACGCGACATGGTGCCAGAGGATGCACAGACAGCAGCAGTGTGGTCGACAGGAAAGTAGTGCAGGCAAGTGCCCTCTCATGGGTTCTGGCTGACTTATATCTGTCTTGCTGGGGGCTTTCATTTACAGGAGTACAGAGTGATTGGTCAGACTCATTTGCATCCTACGTTTCCTCCAATCCCTTTAAACATACACCAATGACACGAATTTGCATGGTTCAAATTTTGAGCATCATAGCAAGGCAAACACCACTTTGCAACATTGTAATTTTTGGGCCAACTGACTTTTCAAGCCCACATGATGGCCACATTGCAACTGAAATCTCTGTATCCATGACAACCAGCATGGATTTTGGGCTTAATACTTGTCCCCTATGTAATTTTTGAATCCCAAAAACATGTACGGTGCGTTTCACACGTACCCGTACACGTACGGCACCGCTACAATAGTGATACGCACCGTACTCACACATCCATAGCGTGGGTACGGTGCGTATCACTATAGTAGTGGTGCCGTAGGAGTACGCATGTGTGTACGGTCCGTACCACGCGTACTCCTACGGCACCACTACTATAGTGATACGGACCGTACACACGACGTGTGTACGGTCCGTACCAAGTGTACTCGTACGGCACCACTACTATAGTGATACGGACCATACACACACTCTGAGAGCGTGTGTACGGTCCGTACCACGCATACTCGTACGGCACCACTACTATAGTGCTACGGATACGCGTACTCCTACGGCACCACTACTATAGTGATACGGACGGTACACACGCTCTGAGAGCGTGTGTACGGTCCGTACCATGCGTACTACTACGGCATCACTACTATAGTGATACGGACCGTACACACTCTCTGAGAGCGTGTGTACGGCCCGTACCACGCGTATTCCTACGGCACCACTACTATAGTGATACGGACCGTACACACACTCTGAGAGCGTGTGTACGGTCCGTACCACATGTACTCGTACGGCACCACTACTATAGTGATACGGACCGTACACACAACGTGTGTACGGTCCGTACCACGCGTACTCCTACGGCACCAGTACTATAGTGATACGGACCGTACCACGCGTACTCGTATGGCACCACTACTATAGTGATACGGACCGTACACACTCTCTGAGAGCGTGTGTACGGTCCGTACCACGCGTACTCCTACGGCACCACTACTATAGTGATACTGACCGTACACATGCTCTGAGAGCGTGTGTACGGTCTGTACCACACGTACTCGTACGGCACCACTACTATAGTGATACGGACCGTACACACGACGTGTGTACGGTCCGTACCACGCGTACTACTACGGCACCACTACTATAGTGATACGGACCGTACACACAACGTGTGTATGGTCCGTACCATGCGTACTCCTACGGCACCACTACTATAGTGATATGGACCATACACACGCTCTGAGAGCGTGTGTACGGCCCGTACCACGCGTACTCGTGCGGCACCACTACAATAGTGATACGGGCCGTACACACGCTCTCAGAGCGTGTGTACGGTGCGTTTCACACGCTTACACTGGTGATAGGAGGCGCACACAAAAGGAATGGAGGTCTCCGACTCGCACAAGGCTGTACATCAAGTCATTGTCATTGCAGACTTTCATGTGCAGGGCCTAGGTGTGTCAGGCTGTGATATTGCACATGTCTCCTCATGTAGTTGCACAATTGATGTGTGATGACCTGTATACACATGTCATGTGTGATGGGGCACTATGTGGCACACTTCCCCTTCACACTTTGCACATGTGTGTCTGTAGTACAAACGTGTCAAGCACAGCATCACTGGTATGGCATAGTCACCATCACCCGCAACTGTCCCCTGATGCCAGGGACAGGGACACTAACAACTGACATTTCACGATCAGCGTGCCCCGATGTGACTATGTCATGTGTGTGTCATGTGTTCCCATGAGCTTGCTGTTAGTGTTCTGTCAACTACATCTGCTGTTGCTGCATCCAACATGTGTCCGTGTCTAGATGGGCATGGCACACATCTACGCACACCATGCCACATGTGGATTCCCACGTAAGCAGGGTCTGTATGCATCGGACATGATATTTTCACATGAGGACATATCTGCGTCGTCTCAATGTCTGTGTTTTCTGTTTTCCCGTGTACCCCTTCATCGCAATGTGTTTGATCTGTACATTTGACATTCCATGTGACCTGTGCGTCTAGCTTGCCGTCAGCTGTCTGTATGAGATGACATCCTTTAAATGCAGCTATGTGGATGTATGTCACTCCTGTGATGTCTCTGGCTGTTCACTCAGACTGGCCCCCAGCTCGTTTCAGGGCATGTCATGTAGACTTGCCAATCAACGGGTGTATCTGGCTTTTCGTAGGAGTATCACCCAGCTGGCATACGTGTCCAGGATGTATTGCACAGACCAGACTCTGTATTTAGCTGATGTGTAGTAGCAGTTTAGCATGTGCTCTGTTCATTGACATTGATGTTGTTATGCTCTCAATGTTTGTTATTCAATACAATTTTCTGCAGGGCACCGCCTGTCCCCCGACCAATGCCAGACTTGGGTGCCATGAGGGAACGTTACAGATTCACTCAACAGTTGATTGAGGACTTGACCGCCAAGCTGGCACCACACCTCCAACCACGACACCGGTATCCTACTGCGCTGACCCCCAAGATGAAGGTGGTGGCAGCCCTACATTTTTTTGCCACAGGTACGTTTCAATTCACCATAGCTGATGTTGGTGGCATGTCACAGACAATGTTATGCCGTGTCCTGCGTGATGTTTTGGCAGCCATGTTGGAGCACCTTGATGAATTCATCCATTTTCCTACTCCTGAGGAGTTGACAGGTGTCAAGGGTGATTTCTATGCCCTGGGAGGGATGCCCCATGTCATTGGGTCCATTGATGGGACACATGTGGCTTTGGTACCACCACAGGCACAGGAGGTAGCCTATCGCAACCGTAAACATTACCACTCTATAAATGCCCTTGTGGTGTGTCTTGCTAACATGCTGATTTCCCATGTCTGTGCACGTTTTCCAGGGTCAGCACACGATGCCTACATCATGAGGCGTAGCAGGGTGCCACAAATGATGCTGCGGCTGCACAACGAACGAGCATGTCTTGTTGGTGGGTATACTCTGTTTGTCCTGTGTGTTGCGGTATCTCTGGCTCTTACGGCATCTCCTGACCCACTTATTTACATGATGTTTCCATGTAGGGGACTCTGGCTATCCCAACATACCATGGCTGATGATGCCTCTCCGTAACCCAAGATCAGCTGCAGATCACCGGTACAACAATGCACACGGGCAGACCAGGCGAGTGATTGAGAGGACGTTTGGCCTCCTGAAGAGCCGATTCCGGTGCCTTCACAAGGCAGGCGGGTCCCTCCCATATGCACCGGCGAAGGTCTGCAAAATCGTCCTCGTGTGCTGCATGCTGCACAACATGGCAGTGGAGAAGGCAGTGCCACTCATCCTGGAGCAGGATGAGCAGGAACATCCACCCGTGGAGGATGAAGGGCTTGGTCACGAGGCAAGTGAGGAGGACGAGGAGGAGGAGGATATCCGGAGTCAGCTCATACGCAACTTCTTCTCATAATGGTGAGTCACTGGGTCTGAGTGTGCACGCTTGTAGCCTTGGGTGGCATGTGTTGCAATGTGTGTGTCCAGCTGACTGTATGCTAAGTGACTTAGATGTGTGTTCTGATGTGTCACTCGAGTGATGATGTCATTCCACACATTTTAGCAGAGACACTTTCTTTTAAATTAGCATGGGGACAACATTTTGGGTAAGGATTGCAGCAAGGCATTTTGGGGATGGTACGTATTTGGAATGTGTGGGGACTGCTTCTGTGCATGTTGTGTTACCATGCATACATGTTGACTCACCATGGGGCACATAACATGTAGCATGACTCCCATGAATTGATAGTCACCCTTCGTGACAGTCATCTGTAATGGATTTTGGATTCTGATGAAGGCATCAATGTGTGCAAAACTTCCCTCTGAAACATACGGGATGCTACGGGTGGACATAGTGTGGGACATCCCCATAACAGGCTCAATGGGGAATTGCAGCCTCTCCGTGTGCATCAGGAGGTGTTTGGCTCATCCCCTTAACTTGTGTGCCAGTTCATTTGGATTTACAACATCCGTGTTGTGAAGGGTGTGTCCAGCATAGGTCCCACATGTTCAGTCAAATGACCTGTGAGTCTGTTCATATTGATGCATTTCCCTTAGTGTGAGCTTGAGTAATAAAGGTGTTCCACACCCTCCAAAGTGCTTCATCTCTGTCAATGCAGGTCTCTTGCCACTTTGCATGCGTCATCTCTGGCATATTTGTCAAAGATTGTGCATATGAGTGTATGTGTAGTTCTGCAACATGCATGTAGTTCTTCATGGCTAATAATCTCTATTGTGCATGAAGTCCATGGTTGTGTATGTATTTGGGCAGGTTGCTCCCCCCAATGAGCCGTCAACGCCTGCTGAGGGTGTGTCTCCTGTGCGCAGCTCGGCCTTCTGTTTCCTGATCCTGTGTCAGTCATCTTTGGTGATTTTTCATCCATTTCTCTGGGTGAGCAATGAGTAACCTGACACTCCTTCCTTTACATACGCCTGTTGCAGTTGTCCTTTCTGACATCCTTGTCTTTGTGTGCTACTTTCGGCCTAGTTTCCAGTACATGCCGCCTGCTGCTGCGGCCCCTGTGGCAAGGGCCCACCAAGTTCCCGGATTCTTCATCCCACACACCTCCAAGATGCTCCTCCCTTCCTCCCTGCACCTATTCATTAGGCTGTCATCAGCTTGTCTGTGCCACTGTTGCGGCCACGCGGCCACGCGGTGCCAAAGGCAGGACAGTCAGCGCATGCAACGTGCACATTGCACGACCCTCATGTCCTTGCATGACCCACAGCACACAACAGTCTCATGTTGCAGCCACCCTCCAAGCAATGTTCAACCGAAATTCAACCGCCTGCTCTCAGGCATACCCTAAGCGCACACACCACAGCTTCGCATGCTGAGTGTGCAACTCCAACTGCCTACACAGCACTGCCCCGCCTTCCAGGCCCTGTCACACCAACCAGGTCATGTCACTCCTACTCCACACCGGCTCCGTCCAACAGCACGCCATTGGACTCTGTTACCTCCTCAACACAACAGGCCCACACATCACCTTCATGACAGTGACCTGGATAAAAGCATCCTCAGCACACAACTTCTTCATTGTCATCTCAGACGGATACAAGAGCACCCGCAGGGACGGCACTAACAATCCCGGAGGATGAATTGATATCTATTCCCAAGTACGCACTCAGGGTCACAAATCCGGTTTGGCACAAATCCCCTGCAAACCCTCAGAGTAACAGTCATCTACAGATCTCTAGGCCTACATCCACAATTCCGCAAAGCCATCAACACGTCCATCGGCACGCACGCCCTCACATCCACAGGATACATGTTGCTGTGGGCCAGGAACTTCTGGCTGGATGAGAACCACGCCAGCATCCATCATTGGTCCATCCACATTAGCATCCACGTCTCCGACGAGCAACACACTGCCTGCTACCGATCCCCCAAAGATGCTTGATGTAAGTCAACACAGACATGCTGTGTGGGACATTGGAACCAACACCACTGCCACACCCTGCAACCTCACACACTGGATCAGCAACTGATCCAACAATCTAGCCACGTTGACGGACTTTCCTGTGACGCACATCAACAATTAAGCCACCTGGGACAAGGCAGACCTACTGGACTCATACACGTCTAGCCTTACAACCCTGGAAAATGGCACACACAGCCATCACCATATCATCAGCAAGGACAATTGGAGATCCTTCAGATGGGGCCGAGGCCAAAAAACCGCACTACATCAAGGAGCTCATCAGCATTGTGAGTGCACTGACATCAGCTCTCCATCCAAAAGACACCCCACCCTTGCAAGGCTGAGCCAATCCCTTGAAACTTTCTACCACTGCAAGCTCATGGACATACACGCAAGCCTTGGCACACAGAGGCAGAACGCACTATTATACGCGGGACCAACCCCCCTCAGGTTTTGGACTTCCATCATCAGCAGATACAACACCCGGCTCATGTGCAACATCCCCTGGGGATCTCCATCAGGCCCCTTCCCACACAACATCTCAACCACATCATTCCCCATCCTTGTAGCCCCCGTCCAGCACGTCATGTATGTATCATTGGAGTTAGCCACATTCCATGGTAGATAGAGGCATGCAGTGACCCAGGCCCTTCTTAGACAATGGGCGGCAGGAACGCAGGCTCTCAAGGAACATCACCGTGCTTCCCTAGCCAGCAAATGTCATCAGGAAGACAGTCAACGAGCAACAGACAAACTTCCTCCACGCAAAGAGCTCCAGGCAACCTGCACAAGACCATCTTCCACAGTAATCACCCCACTGCAACCGTCATCATTGCCACCAACACCGACAACTTTGCCCTGCTCAACAATGGTGAGGCCACCCCCCTTGACCACTCCACAGCATTATACACGATGTGCTCACACACTGTCAGCTCACACATCTCCAACACTGGTATCCAGGGGATGGACCAGGATGAAATCACAAAGTAGCTCACCAGCAAGGCCATGGGAGTGGGACTCAAGCCTTCAGCATGTAGTACAGTGGCGTAATCTGGCACATGGCCCAGGGCTCATCTCTCAGCGTGTCAATCTTCAATGTGTTCATGACCCCCCTCTCCACCATCACATGCGCACACGGCCTCATCATCATCTCGTATGCCATTGACAGCCAGCTGCTCCTCACCCTCACCAAAGACACAGCCATTGCCAGTTCCAACCTTCAAGAAGGCATGAGGTCCGTTGATGAATGGCTGAACATCAGCCACCTGAGGCTGGACTTGTACAGGACTGAGGTAATCATCTGAGGATTGTCCCCTTACAGCTGGGTCAACTCCTTGTGTCCCACCCACCAGGGCACTGCACCAGCACCCAGTGGCCACGCACGCAAGATGGTGTGCATCATGGACTCGTTGCTCACAATTGCCATGCAACTCACCAGCATCTGTACCTCATGCTGCAGCACCCTCCGCATGATGCACACGATCCACAGATAGATCCACTCCAAGGCAAGACAGACCGTCCCCCAGGTTCACGACACCAGCCGTGTCAACTACAGCCCCGCCCTCTACGGAGCAAGTACAGCCAAACTCCCGGAAAACTTGTCCACATCCATGGTGCATCTGCACACCTCAGCTTCAACATCCCGCGCCCCAGCCACATCACCGTCCACCTGAGATAGCTGCAATGGATCACTGTCTGCTGCAGGATGACCTTCACACTCCTCACCCACACTCAGGAGGCAGTCCACAACCCCAGACCCCAAACCAACCTTGGACGTCTGTCATCCAAGACCCTGTTGGGCCAACTCCGTGCATCCAACCTTGCCCTGGCCAACATTCTTCACATCCAACGAACTACAGCATGCAGGAGATAGTTCTCCCACCTGGCCAAACATACCTGAGACTCCCTCCCTGGGAACCTCCACATGAGCCATGACCGCTCCGCCTTAATGATACTCTTCCAAATTGGTCTGTCCGCACAGTATTGCAAGCCACCCTTCAGCAGCTTGAGGCCATCACGGGTGAGTATTGTGCTCCATGTCTGTATTGGATGATACATTGTGACCCATGTGTGTCCTGTACCGGACTCAGATCCCAGGGTATGGATGGCTGGAGTTAGTTCAACACTCAGGCATAGTTTGACATTTCCCCACACGTATGTTGTGGACTCATGCAAAATGACTGCAACATCTAATTAAAGAAATTTAGATTTATTCTCGGTGGGGGGTGTGTTTTGTGGGAAAAAATAGGTGCTTTACAGTGTGCCTAGAATCCAAAGTTCACAGGGGGAGATGGGATCCTTGGCATTTGAAGTCATCAGAATCCAGAACACAGTGTTTGTCATCATTGGTCAGTCTGTGACCAGCAAGTCAATGTGGCAGAGAATGTCAGTGAATGAGGTGATGCTGTTGCGCATGAAGGCCAGGTGCCAGGCCAGGTGACCTGGGAGATGTGGATGGTGTGCTGCCTCTCACGGTCTTTTCCGTGGACGACCCACCTTCCTCACGGGACCCTCAGATGCAGGCCTTGACGATGTTTGGGACGCTCCGTCGGACAAATCCTCCTCCTCCTCCCTCCCTGTGGCTGGAGGTGGTCTTCGCCTGGTGGCACAGGGAGGGTTGCCCATGTTGTCGGCGATCCGACGGAGTGAACGGCTTATGTCCGTTTGCACCGCCAGGAGCTCAGCCAGTCTTGCCTCCATCCGTCCTTGGTGTTCTTGTTGACTGGCGTGTTGCTCGGCCTGCTGGTTCTTAATCTCTGTGACGGTCTCCACTACCTGGCTGATGGCCCTGGTGTCACGCCGGTATGCGTCCATGATGTTGCGTATGTGTGACATACCGGTCCCTTCAGCTGGCTGGTCAGGTTCTCGCCTCCGCCTGCCTCCACTCCCACCACCCCTGCCCACACGAGCCTGGCCTGCCGTTGTGGGCACATCGGGTCTACGGGACCCCTGAGGGATGGCAGTTGCGGGGGTTGTCTGTCTCCTCCTGGGTGCCCGGCGAACCTTGTCCCTCCAGGTCAGACTGGCTCAGTTGTTCACTGCGGGCAGGGCTCCTGGGTGTCTCCTGGGATGTGGCAGGAATGGGGGTGGTGGTTGGCACAGATGTTCCTGAAGCAGGTGCTGCAGGGGCTTGGACACCAGAGGGTCCAGGTGGGTTGGGGTCATCCACGGAGTGTTGACAGGCGTCGCTGCCGGTGGGCTCAGGTTCCTCCCGAGCCTGGGACTGTGATTCTTCCCCCCATTGTTGGGGGGAGATCCATGAGGTTGCCCTGTGTGTGTGAGAGAGAAAATGTTAATGCTGTTTCATGCGACATCCATGTTTCATCCATATTCAAGTTGGCACAGTTCCTCCAGGTAGTTGTATGTGCCTAGCATTCTCCTCACTGTTCACTTGTGGATGGGTATGTTGCGAGGGACAGATTGATATGTTCTCCTGAGTGTTTGACATGTAGATTTTTGGCTTGGATGCTTCTTTGGCTATGGATTGATCTTGTTGTGTCACATGTCCATTGTGAGAGTGGGTAAATCCATTGCCTGTCCCGGGGGTGTGTGCTTGTGTAAGGGGTGTGTGTGACAGGGCCTGCTGGTGGGTGTAGTGTGATTTGGCAGTGGGTCTCCCAGGTGATGTATCTGTCCCCCCATGGAGCATGCTGCCATGACAGTGAGTGTGAGTTCCTGTCCTAGATATCTGAGCTTGTTGTGTTGGTGTTTGAGTTTGCAGTGGTCACATGAGGGCCTTGTGCTGCCTGCAGCAGGGCAAAGTGTCAGCTACCTTGTCAGTACTTTGCCAGTCCCTGTGCATTGAGCATGGTGCATGGGTATGTCCCTGGGCCATATGGGCTGAGGGCAATGGTGTCTGATTCAGAGATGAACAATGTGTTTTGTGAGCCCCACCCTCCCAGCATCCCGGACATCCAGTCTTGGGTTAGTGCTTTGTGTAGCCTGGGACATGGCATGGCCTTGCTTTGTGAATGGGGCATACACATGTTAGTGGCATGAGCGTTGTTTTTGAGTGTGGTTGTGTCCGGTGAGGGCTTGGGGGTAGTTGCGTGCATTTGGTGTAGTTGGGGTGTGGATGCCATTACCCCCATGTTACATAAGTTGTTTGTGTACTCACCAGGCTCTGCAACTCCTTCGAGTCTGTGTACTCCCACCGGCGGAAGCAGGGCCATCACCTTCTCCTCCCAGGGATGGTAATGTACCGGTCTGTGGGGCAGCTCACCTCCAGTGATGTTGCTCTGGGCGTAGTCCTCGTTCATTTTCCGCATTGACTGCCCTCCGCAGATCGTACCACCTGGCTTGGCATTCATTCCTGGTCCTTCTGATGGGTGCAACAGCATTCACCCTATCGACGATCCTCTGCCACAGGCATGATTTTTCAGCTATGCTGGTCTGTCTGACCAATGTTCCAAAGAGCTGTGGCTCGACTCTGATGACTTCGTTGACAAGGATGTCCAGCTCCTCCCTTGTGAACTTTGGATTCTTGTCTGTGGGCATGGTGTGGGGTGAGGGTGTGGATGGTTGTGGGTGTGTGGGTGTGAATGTGAAGGTGTGTGTGGGAATGTGAAGAGGGGGTATGTGTGAAGGAGTTTGTGTGAAGGTGTATATGTTAAGGTGTATGGGTGCAGTTGTTGGGGTGTGCTCTGTAGCTGCAGTGAGTCTGTTGCAAAGGCTCATGGTTTGTGTGTGTGGGTACTTTTTATTGGTCCATTTGTGGGTGTGCCTGAGTTTGAAATTTTGGTGGGTGTGTTATAAGAGGTGGTTGTGAGTTTGGGCCTCTGTTTGGATGTGCCAGGTCAGTCATTGTGATGTTTTTTCTACTGTAGACGTGTTTTGTGGTGTTGTGCGAGTCAAATTGACCCTCCTTGTGCTGTTTTACAGTGTCCTGGTTCAGTACGAGTCGTTTTTGCTTATGTAGGGTGCGTACATACGCGATGTTGTTGTACCGTGCTTGCATACGCAATGTTGCTGTAAGGTCCGTACATACGCGATGCTGGGGTACGGTGCTGGGGTTCGGTGCGTCCAAGTACAGGGCTGGGGTACGGTGCGTTCAAGTACGGGGCTGGGATACGGTGCTGGGGTACGGTGCTGGGGTACGGGGCTGGGGTACGGTGCTGGGGTACGGTGCGTACAAGTACGGGTCTGGGGTACGGTGCGTCCAAGTACGGGGCTGGATTACGGTGCGTCCAAGTACGGGGCCGGGGTACGGTGCTGTGGTACAGTGCGTCCAAGTACGGGGCTGGGGTACGGTGCTGGGGTATGGTGCGTAGAAGTATGGGGCTGGGGTACGGTGCGTCCAAGTACGGGGCTGGGGTACGGTGCTGGGGTACGGTGCGTCCAAATACGGGGCTGTGGTACGGTGCTGGGGTACGGTGCGTACAAGTACGGGGCTGGGGTACGGTGCGTCCAAGTACAGGGCTGGGGTATGGTGCTGGGGTACGGTGTGTCCAAGTACGGGGCTGGGGTACGGTGCTGGGGTACGGTGCGTCCAAGTACGAGGCTGGGGTACGGTGCGGACATGGGGGGGGGTACGGTGCTGACATACGGGGGGTACGGTGCTGACATACGGGGGTACGTGCGGACATACGCAGGGGGAGGGGGGGACTGTACGACTCGTATCCCGGGCACAAGTTTACCCGGGATACGAGTGGTACAGAGTTCGCTACGTACGGGACGTTTTACATACGCTTGTGTATTCGGAAGGGCAGTACGGATCGTACTTGTGCACTTGGATTTCAGTTTTACGATTTGTACGTAAAACTGTCCGGGTACGTCTCTTAGACCTTTTCCCGAAGCGATTCGTATGTATTTTTCACGTACGAATCATACTTCACCGGTGGGACGGGACTTGTACGATTCGTATGTAAAAATATACAGATACGAGTCGTACGGGAAATTTGTTTACCGGATCGGAATCGGCACCCAAATAGTAGTAGGGATAATAATAAAATTGAATTAGAATAGGAAACATATCTGAGGGTAGTTGGTCTCTTCAACTGTGAAAGAATATTTGGAAACAAATCAGTAAATATTTTAGGCAGACAACACTACACAAACATTGTACTACCCATATGATAGACTATTATCGCTCCATAAAATAAATGTCTATATCTGAGCAGTGTTGGCCGTGCTCTTCTAATCTAGTGCACATGATTTATGAATGTTAATCTATTTTGCACTCAAGTTCAGAGAAAGATCAACGCTGTTATAAAATCTAATGTACAGTTCCCCTTGAGGAATATACGTTTGGGGAGTTTGAGGACTATATCAAAATATAAAAATAGTTAATATAGTTATACTGTTGCTATTCAATAAATAACTCTAAACTGGAAAGATTGTACAAACCTGTCATATAGTTCATTGTGGAACCATATTTGCTTTAATCATAAAATAGATTAAATAATTTACCCTTATTATTAGAAAGTAAAACTGATATTATGGTCTCCCTAAATAGATTGTCTATCCCTCTGCTAAACATATTTATCTAGATTAATCAGAGACCAGGAAGCTTTCAAGCCTCTTTGCCTGAAATGTATTTCTTGTTGCTCATTATACACTTTATATTTATTGGACAAGGTTTTATTCAAAATATTTATTGGCAAATACATTTTTTGCTTGATTTTTGTACTGTATCAATTTAAAAAACATGTCTCTTACTTCATAGGGCCTGATTGCGAGTTTGGCAATGCGGGAGTGGGACCGCCACACTGGCGTCCTGCACCGCCAAGCCAGTGTGTGCACTGCCCTCCAAATTATGACTCTTTCAGTCACTGGCGGGCGGCACTTTGGCATTCCCATGGTGGTGCCTATTAAATAGGCACCGCCATGGGAACATCAAAGGGCCTGATTACGAGTCTGGTGGTCTGAGGAGGAGTCTGGCGGTCCAGCCAGCGCAGCACCGGTGGGCCGACCACCCTAATACGACTTAGGTGATTGGAACGCCATTGCACTGCTGCAACTGCCAGGAATCAAAGATCCCTGGTGGTGGCACGCCGGTCTTGAGTCCACAATATGCTTGGTGTGACCGCTGCGGTCCTGCCAAGCATATTACTAGGTTTCTCTCCACCATCATTTTCATGGCGGTACCTCCTCCATGAAAACCTTGGAGGAGGGGAAACTAAGGGGGCCCTACAGAGTCCCTTGTTGCCTAACGGCCATGGAGTGCTCGCAGGGGGGGCACATCTTGTGCCCCCCTGTGTGCATGCACCCCAGTACCTGCATCAGTCCATGTCGTGCAGGTACTGACTTCGACATTCCCATTGCGGTGTCTATTTTATAGGCATTGCTATGGGAATGCGAAAGAACCACCCTCCAGTGACTGAAAAAGTCATAATCTGGTGGGAGGTGTGCACATGGGTTTGGCGGTGCAGGAGTGGGATGCTGGCGTGGCGGTCCCGCACCTTCAAACTCGTAAGCAGGCTAAAGTCAATCACTGGTGGTTGGTTCTTTGATGTTCCCACAGTGGTGCCTATGAAATAGACACCACAATAGGAATGTCAGAGTCAGTACCTGCACTATATAGACTGTTGCAGTCCTCGTGTGCAGGTATTGGGGTGCATGCATACAGGGGGGCATGTGCCCCCCTTGTCGTACTTTAATATTCGGGACCGCGTAGGGGACAGGGACCTACCCCTGTCTATCTTGGTATTAACAAACCGCAAATGGTAAATGCGGCATGTACGAGTGCTTTATATATCGTTCTAGCTATGAATGCACTGTGTACACGTTATTCTGCTTCACTACGCGGGTTCCATTTTGGAAGCAGTGGCCATCTTGTCATTGCCCTCACATAGGCTATAATGGAGTAAATACGGGCCTCACAGTACATGGGCTTTCCCTCTGACTTCTCTGTGACCTGGGCAGCTGGCTCTGCTGCCCCAGGTCAAACCGGTCTCACGAGCTCCCCTTCCTCCGTCCACCTGTGATTAGCATCAGGGCTTGACCCGTCATAAAACCCTTTCATTCTATACAATCCCCCGGCTAATCTCTTCCACACCTGCTTGTTCCTGCTTTATGACTTGTTTCCCAAAACAGGAGATGCTCATGTTTATTGGGGGGTCTATTGACATCAAATGTGGGATCTGAACCTTACTGTGTAAATCATTGTGGGCTGGCCGAACTGGAATGTGGGATGGTCATCATGACTCTGCTTTTTCGTTTGTAATGTATACTTATAATGGCCATATCGTAAACCAAGGAATGTGTGCCTGGAGCATGATATTTTGTACTTAAGGAGAAGCCCGTTCCTATGATTTTGAGCAGTCTCCTGAGAACATACACGCTGTTGTACTTCTAGGATACCTGTAATTGGTCTGCAGCCAATAAACGAATCTTTGACTTCACCCAGAAGACTCTGTGTTTCTGTAGGTCTGGAACAGGGTGAACCCAGAAGTCATAGGGTGTGTGTCCCTGCACCGCTGGGTCTAAAATACCCAGTACTTCAGTTTGGCGCCCAACGAAGGGCGATTTCAGCGGTACCAGTCCAAGCCAGAGGTTCGTGAGGAGCTTCGTGTGGAAATTCCGGAGGAAGGCCGCCACTTCATCGACCCCTGCATGTCGACGTGGTCCGAAAGTCTTTTCTGCGAGGTTCTCCGCGTCCCGACGGCTACGAAGGACTGCTGCCCTGATTAATCGACCTGTTTTGGACCCTTGACGAATTTGAGAGAGCGAAACAATCGAGAGAGTCTTCTGGTGACGCCATCGATCAGCAATATTCAGTTAAGTATAAGTGGAGCGTCTCCTATTTGTTTTTGGTATCCTTCGGGATCGTTTGATTTGGTAATTTGGTACTTTGGAGTTTGCAAACGCCAAAGCCAGAGGACTCGTGTATTCACGAGACTATCGTAATCGATAATCCTTTGACGTTTGGATCTAGACTAGCGAGCAAAGATGCCTGGTTCTGGACTATTTGGTAGATTATTCTGTTTGGGTTGTGGAAAAGATTTCCAGCTAGAGGAATCATGTCCGGTTCCTCCGGTTGGAACTCCAACTTATGAGCTCTATGTAAAACATGGTGTAGGCCCCATTGCATATAACAAAGTATGGATCCACTACACCAGGAAAGATGGTGTTTTAAAATGGCCCCAAAATGGTAGTTTTGATACCGATATTTTAGATAATTTGGAAATTAAATTGTTTAAGAAGAAAGCCCGGCCGGCGATGTTTGACTCTTTCCGCTTATGGCGAAAGGAAGCCAAACAAAAGGAAATTAAGTTAGCGAAAAAGAATAAGAGAGAGAAAGGTATGACAGTAATGCAAGCAGCTGTACAATTTAAAGACAATGAGGAGGAGCAGATGAGTGAGCAATTGCATAGGCAGCGCAAGTTAGGGATTGACAAATGTTACCCAGCTTTACCACATTCTAAGCAGAATGAGTTAGAAGAAAAGGAGAAAGATCCCCTGATGTCACATTTGTTGAGTTCGCCACCCCCGTATGCTCAAAATGCCACGGCGCCTCCCCAGCTTGTAAATATGCCACCTCCAGTGAATATACTGCAAGCCTTGCCGCAACCGCCAGTTGCTTTGCAGCCGGTTCTTATCCCTGTAGCGCAGCCCTCTCAAGGACCGCCAGTTGTGCTTCCAACTGCCCCCGCACTTCCTGCGACTTTGCCTAATACAGCAGCTGCCTCCGCTGACACTCTTCCTTCCACCACTCCAGTACCTGTCTCTACATCCTCTTTTCTTCCCTCTGTTTTTCCCCCTGTTCTCGCCTCAGCTTCTCCTTCAGCGAGTCAGCGCTTAGCTAATGTGGTTACTACATTAATGTCTCCTCTCTTTGAGTCATCTGGTGCGACTCCTGGTTTACAGCGTAAGCAATTGCGTAGCCAATTGCCTAACCCCGATGAGAAAAAGGTAATAGATAACATGGCGCGTAGATGGATTGTTTTTCCTTCACTGTATGATGTGGAATCAGTTGTCAACGTTTTCCATCAATGGGATGCCCCAAAACAGAGATATGTGTTTGAGAAAATGTGCGAAATTCTCTGTGAAGAATTGGAGGATAGTGGTAAAAATCCGAACCCGCAGGAGTTGTGTAGAGTGAGGTTCGATTTTGGAACTGGTATAATTGTGGACCGTGGAGTAGATAAAGCAGTTGCGGTCGTATTGTCCTTTAGGAATGATGATTGTCAACAGTCATTGTTTGAACAAGATGTCCTTGTGGGGAAAAAGGTAAAAGCGCGACAATACCCTATGAGAGAAGTTCCCCCGGTATGGAAGGAAGCGGTTGCAGCTGCCGGTGGTAACCCCGCTGTGGCAGCGCATTTCCAGCGTGTTTGGGTGCATGTTCCATGGAAGCGCTCTGAGGTGTTAGCGCTTAAGCAGTCCTTGCCTGATCCCCGTAACAACCCAGCAGGTTATTATAAAGAGTTGTCACAGACGGCAGGGTCATGCATTATGAATCTGGCCGACATAGACATGTTGTTTGGTAATGTTGTTCCACAGCCTCTATGGGGATCAATTCGTAATGTAGATCACAATGCAGAACTAGGGGATACATGGGCTAACATTGTTGCTGCTGATGCTAGACAAACTGGTGGTGCGAAACCAGAACCTTTAGTAGCTGAACTGCCTGGTAGAATCATCACGTATATGAAGACAATAATGCCTGCGATGCGCGTAAATTGGGACAAGTTATCTGCATGCAAGCAGAAGAAAGATGAGACAGTGTCAGACTTCTTTACTAGGTTTGAAGAAACGTTTATTGACCACAGTGGGCAGGATATGAGTACTGAGGGTGGCCAACGGCTGTTTGTGGATAAGTTTGTGCAGAATTTACTTCCTGACCTGTGTAAAAAGTTAAAAGATTCAGAAAGTTCTTGGGCTGTTTCTTCTTCAGCGCAAATACTGGCTACTGCACAGTATTATGAAAATAGAGATAAAGACGAGAAAGATAGAACAGAAAAGAAAACGAAGGAACTAAAGACAAAGGTCCTTTTACAGCAGGCCTATCCGCCACGTGGAGGTCAGAATAATTATAGGCAACCCCAAGGTGTCTATCACCAACCCCAACAGTTTCAAAACAATCAGCAAATGAATGGGTATTACCAACCACGTGTCCCTGTAGGTCCCAACCAATGTTCATACTGCAAAGAGGAAGGTCATTATAAATATAGTTGCCCTAAATTAATGCAGCGTAACGGTAATGCGTATGGCGCAAGAGGTAGGGGTGGTCAGCAAGCTCCTAGAGGCAGAGGGCGTGGAAGTGTTCCCCAGAACGCGCGTCCTCTGCCGCCTCAAAGTGCAATCAATAGCTTTGATCAGCAAGCTAACGCGACTAGTAATACGGCCCAGTATTATAATAATGATTATTATGCAGAGGACGGTGATGCAGAAAATAATGATTACTAGGACAGCCATAGACAGAGAGAGGGAGTTGTTTCAGTGCCAGTGGATCAGAGTGGACCGTATGTTGAGGTGACTACAGCAAATGTAACGGAGCCTTTTCTGCTAGACACTGGTGCTGCAAAGAGTTCAATCATGCATTCAAAACTCCCTGGCGCACCTTTGTCTGGCGATATAAATGTTTCGGTAGGTTTTTCTGGCGCCCCAGTTAGGAACCCGATTTCTAGTCCCATGTCACTTTCTGTTGGACCTTGCGAGCTGAAAGCACCCCTGATTCTGACAACAGGTTGTGGTGAGAATTTGCTGGGATTAGATTTGTTGAAAAGATTGCACGCTACACTGTATTGTTCTCCTTCAGGAGTACAACTTACATTAGGCAAGAAAGTGATTTCCCCAATGTACTTGTCTAAAAACACAATGCCGCCTGAATTGTCATCCCTTTCGGATGCCCTTTGGGCTACTGGTCCCAATGATGTGGGCCTCTTGGAGATACCACCATATGTGGTGACTTTAAAGGCTAATGTCAGACTGCCACGTATTCCCCAGTACAAGATCTCTAATGAAGGGCAGAAAGCATTGTTAGACATTGTCAGCGACTTGATTAATAAGGGTGTGATTGAAGAGACAAGAGGCAACGTTTGCAATAGTCCGATTTTACCTGTCTTAAAACGAACGGATCCTTCACAGCCACCTGTTTACAGATTTGTGATCGATCTCAGAGAGGTTAATAAGATTGTTGTGCCACAGTTTCCGGTTGTCCCCGATATAACCGCCTTGTTAACGATGATTCCAGCCTCTGCTGCATGGTTTTCAGTGATTGATTTAAAGAATGCTTTCTTTAGCATCCCAATTGCAGAAGAGAGCAGAGATATTTTTGGTTTTAGTCTGGGAGGCCGAAGCTTCCGCTTCAAACGCGCTCCCCAGGGCTACTGTGAAAGTCCATCAATATATTGTCAAGCTTTGAAAGCGCAGCTTGATGCACTTGTTTTACCTAGTGGCGCTATCCTGATTCAGTACGTGGACGATTTACTGATCGCTGCGGATACTGAAAAGATCTGTAAAGAAGCCACATTGTCACTGTTGCGTCATTTATCTGCTTTCCATCACAAGGTGTCTCTCTCTAAGCTGCAATATTGTCGACAAGAAGTGACCTACTTAGGTCATCTCTTATCGAAGGAGGGAAGGAAACTGACCCCAGAAAGAATTCAAGCCATTGCACAGTTGAGTGTGCCAAGAACACAGAGAGAAGTGCGTGCTTTCTTGGGCATCACTTCATACTGTAGGCATTGGATCCCTAGTTTTTCTTTATTGGCAAAACCTTTAGTAGCCTTAACATGCAAAGACACACCGAATCCTATCCCATGGTCTGAAGAGTGCCAGAAAAGTTTTGTGGAATTGCGTAATGCATTATGTTCAGCACCTGTGTTGGGTACCCCCGACTACAGTAAGCCTTTTACATTGTATGTTCACGAGAAAGATGGTTGTGCGTTATCAGTGTTAACACAGCCTTTTGGCGACAGACCGCGCCCATGCGCATATTTTTCATCAACCTTGGACCCTGTAGCGAGGGCATTGCCAAGCTGTCTGAGAGCGACAGCTGCTGCAGCGATGTCTATCCGACACTCTGCTGGTTTGGTAATGGACAATACATTGATTGTTATGGTTCCACACGCTGTAGACACATTATTAAATAGAACCAAGACACAACACTTGACTAGTGCGCGATTATCAGGTTATGAGCTTACACTGTTAGCAAATCACATACACATAAAGAGATGCAATACGCTGAATCCAGCTACATTGTTGCCAATTCCAGCAGACTCAGATGAGATTGAGCAACATGACTGTCTGTTCAGAACAGAAGAAGAGACGAAAGGGAGAGTAGATCTAAAAGATACTCCCCTGACTGAGTGTGATGGCACTTTATGGGTAGATGGTTCATGTTTCAAGCTCCCTAATGGTGACACGACTGCTGCATATGCTATCACGACTTTGCACACGGTCGTGGAAACTGCACGAGTGCCACATAATTCGGCCCAAGCAGCAGAATTAATCGCCCTCACGAGAGCATGCGTGTTGTCTGAAGGAATGAAAGTAAATATATACACAGATAGCCAGTACGCCTTTGGCGTGGCTCATAATTTTGGGCGACTGTGGAAGGAGCGTGGGTTCCTGACGTCGCATGGAGCTAAAATTCGGAATGGCAAGTTGGTGAATGATCTCCTTGAGTCACTGACCCTACCGTTGCAAGTTGCGATCATGAAATGCAGTGCGCACAGGAAAGTCACAGATGATGTTGGACGTGGGAATGCGTTTGCTGATGAGACCGCGAAAGAAACAGCACAGAATGTGAAGACTAGAATGTATGTTGCAGGCCCCGCAAGATGGGTTAATGATGTGGGAATGTGTGAGAACACAATAGAGAGTGTGAAGTCGCTTCAAGCTGAAGCCACAGAGGAAGAGTTAAGCAAGTGGAGAGAAAGTATGGGTAAGTTGGATGAGAATGGTTGTTGGATTGATCTGACAGAACATAGGCGATGGTTGTTGCCTGATGCATATGTGCTTCCAGTGGTTACTATGGCACATGGAATGGCACATATCAGTACGAAAGGTATATGCAAGTTGTTGGCTCCAGTATGGCAGAATGCTGGGATTCCCAAGTGTGCAGAGAATGTGGTCAAGAATTGCATAGTATGCTTGAAGTACAACCCTGGTAGGGGAACCCCAACTCCAGCTGGTCACTTTGCACCCCCATCATGTCCATTTGAAGTTTTGCAGCTGGACTTTATTCACATGGAAAGATGCAACAACCTGAAATATGTACTGGTGGTTGTTTGTGCTTTCTCAAAATGGATAGAGGCTTATCCTCTGAAAGATAACACTGCCCTATCCACAGCCAAAGCCCTTGTGAAGGAATTTTTCCCTAGGTTTGGGATGCCAAGAATGGTGTGGTGTGATAATGGAAGTGAGTTTGTGGGTAAAGTGATGAAGAATGTATGTGAAGGTTTAGGCATCCAGCAGAAATTCCATGCTGCAAATCACCCCCAATCAGCTGGATTAGTAGAACGCTACAATGGAGCCTTAAAGCTCAAGCTGGCCAAAATCCAGGCGAGCACCGGTCTTAAATGGCCTGACGCTCTGCCTTTAGCACTCCTGTCCACCAGAATGACCGTACACTCACGAGTGGGACTTAGTCCTTACGAGGTTGTTTTTGGCCGTCCGGCCAACATATGGGGTGTACCGAGGCCTACGAAGTTCAGTGAGATAGAGCATCCAGTACTACTCGATTACCTGTATGATTTGACTGTTAAACTGCGTGTTTTGCACCAACAGGTACATGATACTCTCCCTCAAGCCTCTGAAACTCCTGGACACCCTATCAACCCTGGTACGTGGGTGCTAGTCCGAAATTTCCAGCGTAAGAGCAACGACGAGCCTCGCTGGATCGGCCCTCACCTTGTATTCCTGTCAACAAGGTCAGCAGTGCGAGTGAAAGGGAAGAAGCACTGGATCCATGGTACCCACTGTAAAGTAGTCCCTTTGCCTCTGCCATATGACCAGTGGGTCAAGGAGGGTATCGCCGACTCTGAGACGGACACTGTACCTTGTTTTGTACCATTCAGTGACGCACGCCTAAAAGACACAGTTTCAGACCAAGAGAGTGACAATATTCTGCAGGAAGCTGTGCCACCATCAAATCGACTGGACACCACTGAGCCTGAACTTTTGTTTCAAGACCAAACAGCACCTGGCCGTCTCCGCTATAATTTGAGACCTAGGCCCATGGACAAATAAAGATTTCCTCACTATTTCCTTTTTAACATTTTTTGCTCTCCCATCTGAAGGACTTTCTTGATTTTTGTTTTTCGAACCACTATCCGGGTTCTGCCACAGGGTCGCGGTGCCAAGACTTTGGGGTACAGGCCGAAGACGCTAGGTCAACGGTTCTGGTTGGTCTAGGGCGTTTCCCTGGACTGACAGGCGTACTCCTTAGCAGAAGACACTCATCCACCGCGAGCGGCCCGAGTAGAGGATGGAGTTTTTTAAGATGGAGAGACCCATTGAGGAAATGAACTTTAACGCAAGGATTTGTAGAATTGTAAAAAGTAAATGTTTTGTCTTTTTATGCCTTTTTACACTGTGTAGCATAACAATGTTTATTGTAGGATTTGTGTTTTTCTCCGCTCAAAAGCCCATTGCACCCACTGAACAGCCTATACCTCTTTCTACTGCCTCCTCTCACTCTTTTCACCCTTTGCCTGAGCACGAACAGACCAGACGATCAGAGTTCGTAAATAACTCGTTTATCCAGCTCTTGCACCAGCACCAACTAGTAATGAATACGACCAATTGCTGGGTGTGTGGGTTAATGCCACATACCATTAATAAGGGTATTCCCTACCTGGTGCTGCCGTATAGTTACAATGGATCGTCATGGGCATTCCAGACCATGTTTCTCTATGCTCTAGATACATATTCCCCTCGCCAACCGCGTTCCATCAGACCTATCACCAATAATAAGGCTTTGATAAAAGGAGTTGCCGATATGAGTAGGGATATCGATGCATACTCATCCATTCCCAAAGAAGAGTTGAGACCTTATGTAGGATGGAACGCGACAGGGTATAGTATTAGTCTGGGTGAAAGACAGCGAAAAATCTCCTCTCCAATCTGGGTCGTACCCCACATGGGTCGGTTCTGCTTACAGGGTAATGGTCAGAATCCTAGAGCTCAACTGGGAAGAAGTGACTGTACTGAAACGTACACCTTCCCGTCACAGTTTTCCCCTGCGTTTTTGGCTGCCAAGGGCACATATTTCATCTGTAATGACCGAGCATATACATGGCTGCCCCCTGATTTCTCGGGCACATGTTATATTGCGAACTTGCTACCGCCGACATTTACTACTGCCTCTGACTATCACAAGACCAGAGTTGTGAGAGGTGTGATTAGTAAGGAGGATACTGCCGGTCAGGAAGCGGGAGACTTCTTCTTGGGTTTCCTGCCGTTTTGGGGACCTATGGTCAATAGTAGGAACCTGAGACAACTGACTCGTGTGGTTGAATCCACTGTCAATGTAACGGCTGGTGCCCTTAGTAATCTGACGGCTGAGCTCCAAGCGGATCGCCTTATGACTCTGCAGAACCGCATGGTTCTAGACGTTATTCTTGCAGACCGCGGTGGGGTATGCAAGGTCATCCAATCCAGTTGCTGCATTTTCATACCAGATAATGCTCCAACAGTGTATCAAGCCATCTCCAAACTCCATAAAATATCTGAATCCATACACGTGGATAAGGGAGACTGGTCACTGGTGGGGTGGTTCTGGGAATTGATATCTGCCTGGGGTTGGAAAGTTCTGATGGTCATTGGAATGATCTTAGCCATTCTTTTCCTGTTCTGTCTGTGCATACAGTGTGCTCCTGCGATATGTGGTCTCTGTGCTACCTTATGTGTAAGGAAACCTGTATCGAGGGACGAGCTAAGTAATAGGATGATGCTACAGCAACATCTCCATGACTTTGCGAATATTGACCTAGACTCGGATTAAGATGAGTATAGTGATTGCCTATGTAAGGGCAAAAGGAGGGTCTGTCGTACTTTAATATTCGGGACCGCGTAGGGGACAGGGCCCTACCCCTGTCTATCTTGGTATTAACAAACCGCAAATGGTAAATGCGGCATGTACGAGTGCTTTATATATCGTTCTAGCTATGAATGCACTGTGTACACGTTATTCTGCTTCACTACGCGGGTTCCATTTTGGAAGCAGTGGCCATCTTGTCATTGCCCTCACATAGGCTATAATGGAGTAAATACGGGCCTCACAGTACATGGGCTTTCCCTCTGACTTCTCTGTGACCTGGGCAGCTGGCTCTGCTGCCCCAGGTCAAACCGGTCTCACGAGCTCCCCTTCCTCCGTCCACCTGTGATTAGCATCAGGGCTTGACCCGTCATAAAACCCTTTCATTCTATACAATCCCCCGGCTAATCTCTTCCACACCTGCTTGTTCCTGCTTTATGACTTGTTTCCCAAAACAGGAGATGCTCATGTTTATTGGGGGGTCTATTGACATCAAATGTGGGATCTGAACCTTACTGTGTAAATCATTGTGGGCTGGCCGAACTGGAATGTGGGATGGTCATCATGACTCTGCTTTTTCGTTTGTAATGTATACTTATAATGGCCATATCGTAAACCAAGGAATGTGTGCCTGGAGCATGATATTTTGTACTTAAGGAGAAGCCCGTTCCTATGATTTTGAGCAGTCTCCTGAGAACATACACGCTGTTGTACTTCTAGGATACCTGTAATTGGTCTGCAGCCAATAAACGAATCTTTGACTTCACCCAGAAGACTCTGTGTTTCTGTAGGTCTGGAACAGGGTGAACCCAGAAGTCATAGGGTGTGTGTCCCTGCACCGCTGGGTCTAAAATACCCAGTACTTCACCCTGCCAACACCCCATGCCCTTGAGGCACCATTGGGCCCACTCAGGCCCCTTTTCTTTCCTCACCACAACAGTTTTTATAGAGGAGGAACTGCCATCGAATCTGTGGCAGAGAGGAAGTTGGTAATTTGCTAGGCGGGACTGAGGCGGTCCCGTCAAGCATATTGTGTCCTCAAGAACCCCGTGCCACTAGCAGGGATCTCTAATTCCTGGTGGTTGCGGCAGTGCAATGGCGGCCGCGCCCCCATGAGTCTGGGGACCCTCGGTCCGCCAGACTCGTAATCAGGTCTATAGTGTATTATAATATGACACCTGATATCCACACTTTTTCCTGACCCTAATTTCCTTCTCCTTCCTTTTTTATACAAAATGTTCTGGTTCCTATTGATATTGGTTGTCTGGGTTTTAATTTACTGTTTTCTGAGTCATGTAATATTACAAATATGGTTGTATCCCACTTATATTATCTGTCAAATTGACAATATATTTTATTTAATAAATGAAAAATTAAACAAAAAAGTGTAGAAACTCCAGAAACTATTTGTTTCAGTGACTGGAGCTACCTTGAATGTTGGACTGAAACCAAAGAATATATTGAATTTTTCTTACTCATGGGCTTTACTTAGTATTCTTCACAAAATGCTAAAATAGAATTGTGTCACTAAGACGTTTTAATGTACTTAATGAGTTGTCAATGGCTGAAAAGTTGATTGCCGTGCACTATTGTTTGGTCAGTGCCTGTAAGTAATTTGCAGCACAATATTGCTTTATCAATGCAATTAAAGGACTGCGCAGTGTAATATTGCTTGGTCAGTGCTTGTAAGGTCATTTGCAGTGCAATATTGGTTTGTCAATGCTTGCAAAGTAATGTGCAGTGTAATATTGCTTTGTCAGTGCCTTTAAAGTAGTTTGCAGAACAATGTAAGTTTGTCAGTGCCTATAAAATATCTTGCAGTGCAATATTGCTTAGTACAGTGAATCATACCACAACTAGGATCACCTTTTTTGGCAAGTGGACCTGCAACTCTTTTGATAAGTGATAACACATATACTGTGTATGTTACAAATACACATTATTTTAAATTGATTGGTTCCTGTGTAAAATGTACTATTTGCTAATAATGTCAACTACGTTCCTGTGAGTATCAGATATATGTGGCAATCAGTCTGCATACCTATTGAAACATTACATGTCTTTCTAGTTTTTGGTTTAGCATCATATTAGGAAGCATTGTATAGTGGATCTGTGAGGAGATTCTTCAAAGTACCTCTGTCCTATTTAATGGGAAATTCTTCTCGGGAAAAGATGTAATCTTAACGTATGGGGCACACATACTCTAACTTTTGGTTTCGGAATTTTAGACCCTTTTTTTCTCCCAATTGGCACCATCTTGAAATGGGATTGAATAAGATTAAGTTAGACATACTCCCTCTAGAGCATAAAACAAGCATAACTTGCCTACCTGTCATGCAAATAAGGCTGTTCTTCAAACTCTGGTAAATATAGTCCATGCACCACTTGAACACAAATTAATACCAGGAAAACGAATGCTAGAAAGCCCATAGCGGACCTGTGTATTTATTCAATATCTGCACTGTCCATCTGTCTGTCCAATTTAGACTGACTCAAAGCGAATTCATATTTGCATGAAAGAAGCATGCAAATGTATGTTTCCCCACTCTTCCTCATCTTGCTGTTCTTTAAAAAACAGCAGCTCTCTGAAGTTCTGAGTCTGATTCAAGGGAGTGCCTAGTACATTATGGGTTAAATTCAATTTCATTATCAATGTTATGCATTGCCAGCACAACAGATGCAGGTGGGTCTGACAGCACTACAGTGGTAAACATCCACGGTATTCCTTCTTTTTCTTTCAGCCACCACGATGTCTACAGTTTGCTAAGCTGCACTTTGACTTGGTTTGCAGTCCTTTTAGCACTAGTACTGTATTATTGTGAAGGATGGGAAACGTGGAACCTGTCTCTTCTTAGATCCAAGCAACAGTGTAGAATTACAGTTCTTTTACCTTCTGTAGCTAGTCCTCCTTTTTTGTCAGCCAATTAGTTTTCAGCAGTTTCACCAGCTTTTGGTAATCAGTCAGAAGCAGAAGATGTGGAGAGAGCTCAAATCTAAGCTTCAGACAAGCTGTGTCTTGTCTGCTGTAAATCCTGTAACAGATCAAAACATGACTGATGATCATGAGGATTTTCATCCCCCAGAAGGTCAAGAATGTACATCTTCACTCCAAAATATTTTCATAAATGTTACAATTCAACAATGCATGTCTCTGCAAATTGTTTCACACTCTTTGAGTACTAAATAGGTCATTTAGCCAGGATCCACCATTTCATAAGACCCTCATGGCCAAGGCTTCTTTGGTTTTGCTGTTGAGTAGCCATTCAGAGTAGGTTGCTATGGGTTAGAGAAGTGAAGATGTACTCACACTTGGGTAAGTCCCTCTGCAGATACTTTGGAAGTAAAAGCAGGCCCCTGGGTTGAGCGAAAGGTAGGTATCCACCTATTATTGTTAAGTACAAGTCCTTTGTGACTACGCAAGACGATTGCTTGGTTCCATAACTGCACCCATTTCTAGCAACCACACAAGTCTACTGCCACCAAATGATACCAAGTTTATTGACAGAAGGGGACCAATATAAACTATGAACAATTTGTTTAATGATTTAGCTGCTTTTGATAGAGGTGTTTGCATGGCCTTGAAGTTGTTGAAAAGTTTATTTAGCTAGCATAATGCAATTGCATGCAAATGAATTACAATGATGTTACCAATTAATGTTTGCAAGTTATACCAGGAAGAGGTTATCTAAGGGTGGAAGCAAGACAAAGCCATCCAGAATGCTGTACCTTTGCACTAATAGTGACAACTGGATGACAATACAAATTGTATTCTACCAATTAGGAAAATTTGGAACCAGTCTTGAACCCTATCACAGATATCCAAAGGTGTGAAAAGGTGTTAGAAAATACCTTTACATCCACTGTGTCTTAAATGATTCCAACTCAAGATGAAGTGGCAGGCACACCTTGTATTGTTAAAGATTGTGCTGCTTCTTATGCAACACAGGAGCAATTGTCTTACATATGCTACATCAGTGTAACGAGGGACTTATAAATAATAGTTATTAGTGCTACCTTGTGGCTCTGACTCACATTATCGCCTGTTCTTTATCATTGTCATCAATGACTCATCATCATTACTGATCACTTACTACTGTCTCTCTAGTGTTATGTGTTAAGTACTGTGTACGATTGAGCATTATCAATGGCTCAGTCTCATCAGCATCCGAGGATAGTGCCAACCACTTTTTCTAATTTTACAGTGATTTCCTATTACAAAAAGTAAAGTGTGATGCACTGACACAATTCTGTCAATTGTATCCATAGTCTGTCAATTGTAACCTACATTTTTTTAAGGCACTGCCCCCGGTCTGTCACTTGTCACCTACTTGTTCTTAACAACTGACAGGATATGAAGCTACATGCAGTATCTCAGTATACTTGGTAAGGTCAACAATAGAAGGATGGTCAGAACTCAGGGAGTAGCAATACTGCTTGGTGTGCAGTAGGTGTAGTGGCACCGGGTCCACTGAACCCTCTAGTTTAATACTCATGGGGCGTTTGGTCCGATTTCCTTTCTTGCACTAGGGTCATATTGCCATTGCTTCTCCACTCTCAGCACTGGTTTTTGGGAGTTATGTGGGCGCAAGAGAGGCATGGCTGGTGAGATGGTTCGAGCGGGGAGGCATCTTTGCAGCGTCTTTAGCCCTTCAGGTAACTGGACAATCTTACTAGTCCTCAGGCAACTTTGTGGCTCTGCCTAACATGCCACAAAAACACCATTCATGCCTGTGCAAATTGCAGCTGACTGTTCCACAATAACAGGAAAATGATTTCAACTAGGAACTGGAAGTAGAACCAACCTGGTCACCAGGCCTCTTTTGTTTATTTATGGAACTGTATAACAAAGAAAACTGGAAACATGTTGTGGTTGGATTACGTTTGGAGCAACGTTATGACTTTTCTGAAATTCACAAAAAATCACGAAAGGTGGTACGAAGCAGTAACTCTCTCAGCTTTGCCGGAGTAAATATGTACGCATTTACAAACGCAGCGAGCTGATATTTCTTGAGCAGAACAATTCACGTGTAAGCGCATTTGCAACTATTATTTTTTTTCTTTTGTCGACAGGGAAACATTCTTTCAGGAAAGCAATCTTTATTAGCAAAGGTAATTAAAATGTTTTCAAAATTAAAAAATATAAAAACTTTGAAATTCTGTTTTCAAGTAAATACAGTCGGTTCCTGTGTCCAGCTGGCCATTCCCTGAAGGACCATCTTGCTGCCCACGCCACCGCCGCCTACCTTGTTGTGCTGCAGTCCCCCGCCGCCGCCATCTCCATCAGCGGCCGCAGTGTGGGGACAGGGGCGGACTACACTCCCCAGCATCCTGTGCGCCACCGGACCCGCTGACGCTGTGTTCACGCCACGAGGCGTTCAAAAGAGCGCCGTTGCCTCGACGGAGCGGGTTCCTGTGTCCAGCTGGCCATTCCCTGAAGGACCATCTTGCTGCCCACGCCACCGCCGCCTACCTTGTTGTGCTGCAGTCCCCCGCCGCCGCCATCTCCATCAGCGGCCGCAGTGTGGGGACAGGGGCGGACTACACTCCCCAGCATCCTGTGCGCCACCGGACCCGCTGACGCTGTGTTCGCGCCACGAGGCGTTCAAAAGAGCGCCGTTGCCTCGACGGAGCGGGTTCCTGTGTCCAGCTGGCCATTCCCTGAAGGACCATCTTGCTGCCCACGCCACCGCCGCCTACCTTGTTGTGCTGCAGTCCCCCGCCGCCGCCATCTCCATCAGCGGCCGCAGTGTGGGGACAGGGGCGGACTACACTCCCCAGCATCCTGTGCGCCACCGGACCCGCTGACGCTGTGTTCGCGCCACGAGGCGTTCAAAAGAGCGCCGTTGCCTCCGCGTCGCGGGACGCGCGCGGGCGGCGCCGGGCTGAGCCCGGGCAGAGGGCGGGCCGTCTGTGGCCGTCAGGGGCCAGAGGAGGCCGGGTCGGGCCACCACCCTTGCGTCGTCCCCCTGATGTACTGCTAAAATCATCCTGACTGGTCATTGGAAACTATTCACTGTCGGACTGCCCACTCGGACCAGCTGAAGACATCAGACGGTATCGTGCACCTTAACTCTTCATCATAGGTCATTAATATGGAATCACGTAAAAGTACAGTGGGCACTTTAGATGCGTATCTACTGAGAGCCGAATCCCTACTCATTCAGGAAATACAATCCACCGAAAAAAGACTTTCAATAGAACCATCATTAAGATCAATTAGACTCTCTGACGCTTCCAGCCCACCCTCACCGACTAGATCCCCTATCAGGTCAATGGCCACTACGGACCCTCAAGTCCATCTCCCCTCTGTGTCACCGGGCTCAAAAGGAATACAGCAGAAAGCCACCTCTCCACTACCAAAAGGGCCCTTAACTCGGGGGAAAGCTAACATTAAACCAAGTATCGGGAGGGGGGCGCACAGAAAGGGCCAATCTGTTAAACCTGGGAGGACACCAACTCATCTAATTACTCACGACATAGGTATTCAAACAGATGAACCAATTCCACTCACCCATGCTCGATTAGATGCCCTCGAAGAAATGATTAAAATGACAGCACAAAATAGTATGAAGGAAATTCAAACAGTTGTTAGCCATGATATAGAAGAAAAATTGAGTGAAATGATATCTTTACTCTCCTCGGTTTTTGAGGATAAATTTGTCCAACTTACAAAAACTTTACTCGATGGCAGAACACAATCACACTTCTCAAACACCGCGTCAGCATTAAGTCAACCCAATCCCCAGCAAGCACAAAATCCATCTCTATCAACAGAACACCAAATTAATCCCACTTCAATGACTTCCACCACTGTCCCAACAGCAAGACCACCGAGCAAACAGAGCACACAGGGAGTTTCTACACCACACACAGTAATGGAACAATCTGTGACACCTTGCACAATTTTAAACCATGAGAGCAGGGCAGACTTGACCACTACCACAATCCCAAACAAAGAAAGTTTACATCTACCGCCAGCCGCACGACCATATGTTTTGGTCCTAACAAACGTCCCGCCCCTACAAAAAGATTCTAAAGAAACATGGGTTTCACTAAGGAACAAGGTTGCCAACTGGCTCACTAACAACACCTATTTCCACCCCAGGCACATAAATCAGATCCTGATGGTGAGAAGAGTGGGCTGGATTGGGGACCTTAATAAACAAAACCCTGGAGACTGCATAGTCATAAATTTCAGGTCTCCATGTCTAGTTCGCTCCCTTCTTAGGATCAATAGGGGAATAATACATGAAACCACTAACATTAATCTGGTGCCACTCGATTTTTTCTATCGAATCGAGCAAACGAAACCCCCCAGAGGGAACGGGTGCATCCTCACTCAAAACAGGTACGAACAACTTTCCATGTTAGAGGAGGTGGAATGACAACTAATACCATCGGATATCCCTACTCCTTTAATTTCCATTTTGTCCCCCCCCACACCAAACGAGCATCCTAGTTTACATCCTGACTCAAATAAGACCTCGATCACATCTTGCCTTAATTACCCACTACCAACAGTTCAACTAGGGATCCTTTTAAACCCCGATCATACCAGTGTCCCTGAAAACATCTCGTTCCAAACAGCTAGATCCTGCAGGGTGGACGTCACCACTCCCACAGAGTACACTCTCGTGGGCAAACAAATTACATCCAGGACCCCTAACAGAAGTAACGGAGAAAGCTCCGTATTAACTATAACATTTTGGAACATTTCGGGCCTTCTCTCAAAGATCCAGAACGAAGAATGGATCAAATTTATGAAAGCAACCGAAATAATTGCTCTTCAGGAGACATGGGTAACCACTCCTATCCACATAAATGGTTTCAAGACTTTCTTTAGTCCAGCACTCCCCTCAACATCTGGTAGAGCAAAAGGAGGACTAACCATCTACGTCTCAAATTTAACACCCACTCTGGAAGCTTACCCCCTTAAAAACGAATCACAGTATCAGATCCTACGAGTTACCATAAACAGAATGCCACCAATTTTAATAGTTAACATCTATAATAACCTCACTGACTCTAGCTTTATGGAGGTTATTAAAGAAATTCGTGAATTCTTACAAAAACAACTCACCGAAAGGAAAGGAAATGACCCTATAATAATCTGGGGGGGGGATTTTAACTTGACACAATGTAAAAGTACCTTAAACGGAAACTGTGGCTACACGGACCATCAACAAAATCATATCCCCCACTTCGTGCACTCCCACAAGGGGTCAATCCTGAACGAGACTATGATTCTTTTGCAATTAGCATTTGCAAACGAACATACTATACCTCCAACTCCCTTTGCTCCAACTTTCAATGGCAGAGGCCTATCTTCCTGCATTGACCACATTTTAGTGGGAAACATTCGCCCAAAGCAGATCCTTGATGTTACTACACACGATTGTGTTTTTAGTGACCATTTCCCACTATCTGTTGCCATTCAAATTACCACATTGCGAGCAAATGCTCAAACAATACTTCACGATGATTTCATTTCCATGTCCCGTTTAAACGGTTATGCACTTAAATGGTCAAACATCGACCCCGCAGACATTTTGAAAACTGTCATCACCACAGCTCGCCAAGCTTTTGAAGTCTGCCTAACAGAAACTTCTTCTCCCGCTGAGATAGTGACCAACTACGAAGAAATAATCTCAGCGGTAAGAAACGCCCTGATAGTGCACCCCAGGGGACAAAAACTGACAAAGGACAAACCTAAGTTCAGATGGTTTAACCCAGCATGTTCCAAAGCTTATAAACATCTTAAAAGATCTTTAAAAAAAATCCCCAGAAACACGCTCGAGGTCAAAATGGCCAGGCAAACTTACAATAAAACAATAGCATCCAGAAAAAAGGAATTAAAAGAGGAATACTGGACTGCTTTGCATAATAGCTGCCTAAGCAAAGACTCGGTTACTTTCTGGGAGATTGTAAATTCTCCCTTCCTGACGGGCCCAAAAGGCAGTGGAACGCTTGAGTCGACCATCTCTGAACAAGAATGGGTCACCCACTTCTCAAAAATATTTTCAGCCCCAACAGATCAATCCCCACAGACGTCAATTTTACCACCGGCCAAAACTAACCTTGTAGCGATGAATTTCAATCTTGCCGAGGTAGAGCAAGCACTGAATGGTAGTAGATCAGGAAAGGCCCCAGGACCAGACTCGGTTCCTATGGACCTCTACAAATCAAACATCGACTTATGGGCCCCCCTGCTACTAAACGTTCTAGTGGCTCTGGGACAGGTAGGACTGCCAACATCCTGGTCAGACTCGATTCTAGTCCCTATTTTCAAAAAAGGAAACAGGAACTGCCCTACGTGCTACAGACCTATATCCCTACTGGACTCCTTTGGTAAAGCAGTAGGTAGAATTCTTCTAGTACGACTACAAACTTGGGCAGAGACAAATAATATTTTATCCGACATCCAGTTTGGTTTCAGAGCAGGAAGAGGCACCACAGAACAGGTTCTTAACCTCACTCTCCTGAGAGGGAAGTATGTCCATGCAAAGGGTGGCAGCCTTTACATGGCATACGTTGACCTATCGGCAGCCTTCGACTGCGTAGACCATAACAAGCTCTGGGCCATAATGACTAATTTGGGAACTGATATAAACCTAGTCAATTACATCAGAGAAATCTACTCGAATACCACAACAAGAGTTAGATTTGGCACAGGGGGCCAGCTTACTTCATCTTTCGGCATTGAACGGGGAGTCAGGCAGGGCTGTGTCCTGGCGCCTTTTCTTTTTAACATTTACACCAATGGTTTAGAAGCAGCATTGCTAAAAGGTAGCCAGGACCACCCACATATTCAACTGCGCCCAATCCCCGCCCTTCTTTATGCGGACGACGCAGTTATAATAGCCCGCACCCCTCTGGAACTTCAAAGGACCTTGGACAGATACACAAATTTTATGCACTCATTGGGTTTAAACATCAACGCCAAGAAAACCTTTACAATGACTTCAGGTAAACAACTGCGTAAAAGGAAAAACATCTACTCAAACGACTCCAAAATAGAACACACTACTACCTATCCCTACCTGGGAGTCATAATAGATAACAAATCCACCTGGAATAGTGCCGTAGAGAATAGAAATCTACAATTCTTAAAAACAACAACGGCACTGAAAATGTTTGCTTGGAGACTGGGAAAAAGAGCATCCAAAGAAATGCTTGATATTTACAACTCAAAATGTCTTAGTGTGGCGATCTACGGGGCAGGGATTTGGGGCAGCGCACGAGTCTCTTCAATTCAAAAAACAGAGAACTCCTTCCTGAAATTTTTGCTTGCAGCCCCGCGATCCACTTCAACTTTTAACATTCACAGTGAACTGGGCCTCCCATTTATCACAGACGTAATACGAATGCAGCCAATTCTCTTATGGCATCGCATCTGGTCCACACCGGAACTAAAATTTACACAGTCACTTATTTTAGATTGTATGAAATTGGAATACGGATCACGCATTACTTGGCTCACCTATGTCAAAAACTTTCTTACTGACTTAGGACTCGAACACTTTTTTACCAATCCCCTAAATACTAAACAAATCTCTAGAAAGAAAATACGTGACATATGCCCAACCCACCTAACAGACCTACGTCTGGCACTTGAATCAAACAAAACTACTGTGCAACCGTTTCTTCACATCCAGACAACAGATCAAATAGAGCCTTATCTGAACTCCGTCTTAACCAACTACGAGAAGTTCTTATTGACCAGATTGCGCTTGAACATATTCCACCGCTTAATTACATTCCCTGTGACAAATGATTGGTCAGCCCAATTGGCTCTATGCCCTTGTGACGACTCCTCTGTTCAGTCGACCCTGCACACAATTATGTTTTGTAGATTTTATACCGAGGCAAGAAAGCTATACCTGATTCCTGTTTTGAAGCATCTGGGCTTAACCCAATGTAGACCAGCCTTCATGACTCTTCAAATGTTAGAAACAGAAATGTTGGCAACTAACACGGCGAAGTTCCTAAAATTTTGCGTGCGACACAGAGCAAATCTCTAAATGAAATTTCATCCAGACGGCTCCTCGAGTCACTTAATTATACCCTACGATGAACTGGGATTAGCCCCCCTTGCACCCTAAACCTGCAACAGGGGGGTTCTGTTTTCCGAGCACCGTCTGTACATTTTTACATTTTTAATGTTTTAAAAATTTGTAAGGAATTGTGATCAATTATTTTATATATGTATATTTGTATGTGCTTTTATGGTATGCAATTTCCTTACCGAATAAAGCTTTTCATTCATTCAGTCGATGCAGACTTTTCAACAGAAAATAAAAATAAATTAATTACAGCCTCCCATAAAACTCCGCCCCCCATAAATCTTAAACCATCACATCACTGCAATTTTATTAATTAGCCACACTCTCCATATTTGCTATTTAATGGGTTCTTGTTCTAATTATATATAATTACAACAAATAATTAGCATTAAAAGCATAACATGTAAGTTGTTGGTTATGGTACTATTGCTGTTTCCTACCTCCTCGGTGTAGGATATGATGTTGCTTTATACCACTCCACTAAGAGAAAACAGATTTACTCCTGCCTTTGACAGGTGCACATACCTGACCATTTTCCATGCTGGCAATCCCTTTGAGGAGATTTACTCTATAGCAAAATGATACCCATGTGTATTTTTACTTATTAGTAAATGCAGATATTACTTCAAATTTACATTTTGTGAATCACAAAGTAGATGTTTCACTTTTGGATGCTGCTATTTCTGCCTTCAATTGTCATGTATTTGGAAAAGTAGCTTGGTGAATTGGTTCTGATGTGTCAATTTAGTTAGTTAGTTTGGGAAATGAAGGTACAACAGCGAGCAGTCAACAGCACCAGCACACAAGTGCTACCAAACCTCACAACTATTGTGATTATTGTCAGTATTTAATTAGCATTATCCACTATAACACATAATATCAGCTGACTCATAACTAGCATTCCTGAATTATCAGCATTTGTATACAAGTTGCAGTCACCCTGAGCCAGTAAAATAGTAAATAGACTCCCTCCGGATCTCAGTGGACATGGCGCTAAAACAAAGTCCGAAACAGTGTCCTTTTAAGGATTTTGGAACCCCAGTAAAACCTATTTTGTGGGCCCTTGTACGGACCAAATTTGAATTGTATTACCCTTTTGAATCCATTAAGCCGCTAAACAATTCTAAATCATATTTCATCATCATCATGAATAACTTTATTTCGGTCATAAGACCATAAAAGTACAGTAAAATATATACAAGTACAAGAATAAGACCATAAATAGAAGAAGAGTTTAAAAAAATTATTAAACAATGAGTTATCATGGTTAGGAAAAAGTTAAAACTAGAGGGAGAGCATTTCTTCAAGTAAAATTCATCCTTCTCCGCCACATGCCATGTAAAAAGCGGGAAACTGCATAAACGATGAGAGGATTGGTGTCATACGTCAAAACTCTGCAAGCTTGTGCACACTGTCTGAGGCCCAAATTTTTACACAAGGGGATAAGCCAACATTTTCGGATCATGCTATAAGCTGGACAGAAGAACATGATATGAGTGATGTCTTCATTGCAAATTTTGCAGGCTGGGCAAATACCCTCCATCATTTTATTCCATTTAGATGTTAACGCCCCAATTGGCAGGGAACCATGCCTCAACTGAATATATAATTTTCTAGCTAAAGGAGGCTGTACTAAGTCCAAGAATATCTCGAGCCCAGAGTCAATTTTCACCATTAAGAACTCAGAGGTCAACCTACCCAAAGTGGTCGAGCAGCATAAAATTTTGAAATTATAAAGTCTTACAGCCGCCAATATCTTTGACTTTTGAGTCCTCACACAGCTAATGGCCGGGGTATCCCAAAGGTGGGGCAAACCAACTTGATAGAGGGAGGTCTTTATATGGAGTAGCCATGGTAATTTCTTATAGTTTAGCTGTCTCCAAATTGGAATAAATTCCGCTCTAAAAATTGCAAGTTCAGGGACAGACCAAAGCCTTCTCCAAAATAGTAATGGTCGTACAGCCGCCAGATCACTAACGGATTCTAGGTCCATGTCCAAACGCAGTGGTATAAGAGGTGTGCTCTGGGGAAGACCAACCAAACCACGCATAAAAGCATGTTCTACCTTCCGTAAGTTGGCTGTATTTATGTGGCCCCACAGTTCCGCAGCATACAAGGCCGCTGACCTCACCTGTATTTTGTAAATCTCTAGTACAGGAGTGACAGGTTTAAATAAGGAGATTCTATGGAATCTTCCGATTCCTCCCGTTATCTGGGATAGCCTCAGGGAGGATTTAGCCACTTGAGCATCCCACACGAAGTGCTCAGTCACCGTGACCCCCAAATAAATGAAGGTCTTAACTCTTTCTAGGGGAACACCAGCTAGTACAGGGTTCGGGCGGGTGTGCCTCGGGGGATTGAAGATCATAAACTTAGTTTTCCCCAGATTGATCTCCAATCCCCTCGAGGCACAAAAGGTCATAAAACCGTCCAGGACCCACTGGATACCCGATGATGTCCGCGACAACAACAATGTGTCGTCCGCGAACATCAGAGCGGGCACCCGACCAGAAGCCAAAAACGGGGCGTCACTATCCCTGAGACTATTTAATTCATTAATCAATCCGTTTACATATAGGCTAAAAAATGTCGGGGCCAGTACACAACCCTGGCGTACCCCCCGGGTTACAGGAAAACGAGCTGATAGCTCCCCATTCTTCCCACACCTCACCTGTGCGAAGTTCCCTGTATGAAAGCGAACCAGCACATCAAGTAGGTAGGGTTGGAGACCAAGTTCCTTCAGCACCGTCCAAAGTTTCTCCCTGGGGACCAGATCAAATGCGGCCCACAGGTCCACAAAAACAAGGTAGAGGCTGCCACCCTCCACTCTTGCAGTTTTCCAATAGAGGACCTGGAGCCGGAAGATCTGGTCGAGGGTAGAAATTCCCGTTCGAAAACCGGCTTGCAAGGGAGTCAGTATTTTGTTCGCCTCCATCCAATCTAATAATCTATTCAGAAGTATTTTGCCCATCAGTTTTTGAGTGGTATCCAGTAAACTGATGGGTCTGTAATTGGATGGGGCTAGTGGACAGCCCTTCTTAAATATTGGAACAATCTCGGCTCCAAGCCATGTCTCTGGCAACGCGGATCCTTGCAGAACCGCATTGAACAGGACAATCAGGTATGGAGCCCAGATTTTAGGTTGAGAACGGAAAAGGTCCCCCGGGAGCTTGTCAAGGCCTGGCGCTTTGTTTAAGGGCAATCCCTCAATTACAGATTCAACTTCTTTAAGGGAAATTGGATCTGAATAATCGGCCTCATTCCTAACGGGAAGGTCCTGTGAGCTCGTCCCTAATCCTAAATGACTATGATCAAAGGGGGGGTCTGTAAATGCAGCAGTCCCTTGGGATGGTGTAATATCCTGTGCCTGGGAGACAATAGCCCTCAAATCGGGGCTTGAATAAAGTTGTTTAAAATGTGCCTCCCACACTAAGGGAGCAATATAAGGGACCCCCTCCTCCCGATCACCTCTCAGTGATAAAGAGACAACAGCCCAAAAACTCTTATGATCCTTGGAGAGGAGTGCTTGTCTCAAATCGTTCCATCTGGATTCCTCCCACTCTCTCTTGGCCCTAGTCAATTCCTTCTTATAGGATGACCTAAGTGTTCTAATTTTAGATGTAACCTTGGATTTAATTGCTGCAAGCATGTCTCTCTTTGCAGTTTTACAGGCATGATCATACCAGGGATGTATTCTGGCCCTTGACTGCTGAGCCCTGGCAACTGGATAAAATATTTCACCAAGACTCATAGTCAACTTCCTGTGTATCTCTGTAACCTGGCTAAGGGAAGGAAAACCCCCCATTTCACTAATAAGTGGAATGGCAATCTGATAAATTGCTGCAAGACGTGTTGGTGAGTCCAGACATGTTGGCCATTTGACCCTTCTCCTATTATTAGATAAAATATAAGGTGGTGAAGCCATCTTTGTACTTGGATCTGGGTTAGATAGGCCAAAAGCACCTGGCTTGAGCGTCAGAACCAGGGCATTATGGTCACTGTCATGTCTGTTAACAACCCTAAAATCTTTAAGCTTATCCCAGTGTTTAGCTTCTATTAGGATATAGTCTAAAATAGATGTGCTATTAGACCTATTTAATGTGGGTAGACCAGAGCAAGCATTATCTAACCTTCCGTTGCATGCCCATAAGGACATTGCAAGTGTGAAGGATTTGATTTGCAATACCAGCTTGGTCCAAGTCCTTACTGGGGCTATCGCGGGGGCTGGAATGCCCCCCAGCGAATCAACTTCATCATGGTTGCCATAATCAGAAATACTCAGAGGTTCATACTGGCAATTAAAATAAACCACCCAAGATTATTGTTATAGTAGGGTCAAGAGACTGAATGAAAGAGTCAAGCATGGTAATAGTGCTTGATTCATTTCCATTCGAGGTGGGCCTGGAATAAGTATTTATTATGGCCACTCGTGACTTGTCAGGAAGGATTAATTGAACACATTGGATATCTAGGGAGCTTGTTCCAAGCTCAGTGGCCTGTATACCCCAATGTGTTCCTACCCAGATAGATAGGCCACCGGAAGGGCGGCCCTTACCTCTAGAAACTGCGGGAATATCAAAGGTCGTAAAACCATGACATACACTCCCTTCCAGGGCCCAAGTCTCTTGCATCAGACAGATGTCATGCTTTGCGATAAAGGTAAACCACTCCGGTACTAATAATTTGTTCCTTAGTCTAGCTATGTTCCATGATAGGATCTTTAAGCATCCTTGCTTCAATTTGTCAGAACCTTGCTCCTTCCCCTGTTCTTTTAAAGGTACCTGAACTCGAATATCTTCGGTTCTCTTTTGTGCCCTCCTCATACCAATAGGGCAGGGATCAGCGCCAGAGGACAGGGATGTAATATTCACCACTAGTCCAGAACCCTCCGTGTATTCACTATTATTTGGTTCTGGGCTAGGGGTTTCACTGTAAATCAGTCAATCTACCTCCTCTAAGACGCTAAACCTGTTCCTATGGGCATATGACTGAAAGGGGAGAATAGGATTTGAGGGGCGCTCCATGAATGGCTTCCACTGTCGGGGCCCGTTAAGTGGCAGGAACTATCATATTGGGGCCTCTGTATACAATTCAGATTGGAACTTGAGGTGGGGTAGAAATAAGACAAATGCAGGGGAAATATCTGAAAGTTCCACCAAGGAGGGATTCTAGAGATATAATCCACTGCGGCAGGGTCCCTAAAATTTATTGTTATGGCATCACCCGCCACTGTTTTGGGACCCCTTCCTATCCAATCAATTCTTCTCACCACCAAAATCTCCCCAGAAATATTGGGAGGGAGAGGTCTGTTTTTACTTAACCACTGAATACATTTATTTTTCAGATCACTCTCATATTCTTTTTTCCCCTCTGTAAGGGCCGGAACACCTACTAAAACTACCACATAGGGTTGTGCTTCTGGGGGCAGGTTTATAGAAGGCAACTGGGAAGAGGCTACCCTGGACTCCTTAGATCTCTTTGCCTTAAGTGGGGCAGTTTTTAGCAGCGTTATATCCTCCTTAAAATGTGGTCTATGATTAACGAGTAAAGCCCTTGGGGGCTGGGAGGTAGAACTCGCTAGAGTTAATGCAGGAGGGAGTGGTAGCGTGGGGTTTATACACTCGTGAATGCTTGTTGGTGCTCCTAAGTTTGAGTTCTGTGCTACTGGAATATCATCTGTTGCCACCCTCAGACTACCAGTTGCGGGTGATAATATCTTATCCTTAGGAGTTATAGACTTCGCTATACCCCCCTCCCTCTTATTTAGAATGGACACAATTCTATCTAGTTTTGAGACAAGGGGTTTGATATGGGAGGCAATAGTCTGTTCCAGGCATGCCTGTAGATCAGCCACCATATTGGTGACCCAACATGGCACCCCCAGTTGAGGATGCAATGTGCTATCCGATGGGGTCACCAAATTGTGATTGACCTCCATTTTTTTCCTAATTTCCTTGTTTTTTTGGGAGACTATTTTTCCTCGACTTAGGGCCTGGCTTCCCAGATTTTACAATCACTACAGGGGAGGAAGGAGGCGAGATAGAATGAGAGTCTTCAGCATTATTAGAAGACATCACAAGAGCCTGGGCTATTTCCTCATTCGCCGAGGATTCAGGAGGCATCTGGGAACATGGGAGCTCAGCATAAGTAGGGACAAGATAAGAATCGGAAACCATAGGATCAATAGTAATTGCAGAGCAATCCCCCCCATAGTCTTGTAAACATAGTGTGGGAGTAATAGATAGTCTCCTTTCCGTATTTTCTATTGCAGTGGCCACAACTCCAATAGTCTGTTGTAACATTTTATCAATGGCCGTGAGTGTTGGTAAAGGCTGGGGCAAAGCTGCATGTAATCTAGTATTAGGGCGGGACACAGCAAGCTTTGATACCTTGCCCAATTTACTCATATTCTTTCTGCGACAATATATACAGTTTCCAAAGGAGTCCAGAGCAGAATAATGCAACCCAAAAAAAAGGGCGAAGCTATAACAGCCAGAGCAAGCAAAGGGCTAATATCAATGACCCCCACACAAAAAAAAAACCCTTCATATATTCCGATCAGTCTTCTCCAGTTCCAGGGATATCTGGGACAGGATATTAATGGGGTGGCCCAGCCCAGCCTCTGTCAGCCTCTGACGGCCAGAGACGGCCCTCCCTTTGCCCGGGCTTAGCCCGGCGCCGCCCGCGCGCGTCCCGCGACGCGGAGGGAGCCTCGAGCTTATGAGCGCCTCCGGGCGCGAAGACTGCAGGAAGTAGCCGCTAAGCAGCCTGGGAGCTGTAATCTCCCCCTGTCGCGGCCGCGATGGTGTGAGGCGGCGTCAGGGGAGACCAACAGCGTGAGGAGCCCAGGAGCGGCAAGATGGACGGACTGACTGGCCACAGGTCCACAGAAAGGCAGGTAGGTAGCAGAACTCCAAAGAAACACCCCTGCTCCACCGAGGGAGCCTCGAGCTTATGAGCGCCTCCGGGCGCGAAGACTGCAGGAAGTAGCCGCTAAGCAGCCTGGGAGCTGTAGTCTCCCCCTGTCATGGCCGCGATGGTGTGAGGCGGCGTCAGGGGAGACCAACAGCGTGAGGAGCCCAGGAGCGGCAAGATGGACGGACTGACTGGCCACAGGTCCACAGAAAGGCAGGTAGGTAGCGGAACTCCAAAGAAACACCCCCGCTCCACCGAGGGAGCCTCGAGCTTATGAGCGCCTCCGGGCGCGAAGACTGCAGGAAGTAGCCGCTAAGCAGCCTGGGAGCTGTAGTCAAATTTAAATTTGAACAGGGCCAAACAAAAAAACAGTTGAAATATGTCTTGCCCAAGACCCTAAAAATCCTTAAAATGACTCTGGTTTTGAGGGACAGAGTTAGAGGTAACAGTAGGCAGAGAGGTAGAGAGGTTTAGATAGAGAAGTAAAATGGACAGAGGTCAAATAGAGATAAAGGTAAGTTTCCCAGGGGCCCCTTGGAAGGCGGGCCCTGGGTAATTGTCAACTTTGCTCAAGCCTTAAAACGTCTCTAGCCCAAAATATTCGCCATGAGTTGTCCTACTTCGCATGGGTGATAATTTCCAAAGTCTAGGAATTAGCAAAGGTTCTCGAGATAATGTCTGGAATTTTGCATTTTGCAATTGCCATTTTGCAATTTTGGAATTTTAATGCTGGAAATCTTTACAAATTCATTTTTCTGCATGCAAAAACATAAAAGCAAATTAAAGTAAAAAAAAGTGAAAGCAAATTGGGGGATTTTTTCTACTGGAAAACTATTTTTCCTCATGGAGAAATTTTTCTGGGTGTGAGAAAGGGAGAGATCAAATCAAGGAGAACTTTAACTGTTAAGTGAATCCATACAGGTTGTCTACACACATCAAAGAGTTACTGGTTGAAAGGAGGACGAGGAGGGACAGAGTCAGGTAGGGTGCATGGGGTGAGAGGGAAGTAGGCATAGTTTCTTGGGGGTGCTTGGATCATTGAAAGAGGCAGTGTGACGCGGTGTTGCTTTCAGAAGTGGGGGCACTGGTCAGAGTCCATTAGTGTTGGCCACTGTTAGTAGTGTAGTGGTCCCAACCTAACACCTTCAGCACTGTGCTCTGACCATGCACCTTGAGCAGGGGACTTTGTGTGACTTCTGGAGAGGTGTAGCAGACTTTGTGTGCATTAGGCACCCGGAATCACATTTACACACAGACAATAGATATGTGCTTTTCTGAGTGAGTTAGCACCCAAATTGAGCAAAGCAAGCGTGAATAGCTATGTGCCATTAAGCAGTACATTTTTCAAAAGAGACAATGTAAGGGTACTTATTAATCACCGGCCTCGCGAGTTAAATGTCTCCACGGTTAAATCCTTTTTTATAACCAGGGCCACAGAAACTATATGATTCTAGACATTTCCCCCATGATTATAAATTTGCTACACATTCTCCATCATCTTCTCCATAAATTGTAGATTTGACCATAAAAAAAATATGTTTTTACTATGAACAGACCAAAAGTTACTAAAAAATGCTGCCACACTTGTTGTCACGCAGTGGCCAGCCCTTGCAGGTCATTTTTCAGTTGCTGATTGTGGTATTTAGCTTTCAAACTGATACTATTGAGTTGAAATATTTGCCCAGATTTTGCTTATTTATGTGTAAAAATGGCAAATTAGTGACTCAGCACTGCCACAGAATGTGTGATATTATGCCACATAATTTGCCTTTTCTTCCCAAATAATTTGGTCCTCCATTGCCGCATAATTCCAGTGGTACTGCCAATAAATGAACCGTCTTGCATTTTAAATGCCTTTCACTGTCATACATGTGCCTGCATTCAACACCGAAACACGTGCTCAGATGCTCACACTTAAAGGCCAGCAAGCCTGGAGATCCTTGGAGAGCTGGCACAGTGCCAAGGGTTTGGCTGTTCCCTAAGAGTGAAATCTACAGCAGAGTAATCAAAAGATTTGCCGTCTCACCCAAGAAACATTTTTTATGTACAAATATGATAAAAACAAAACATTTGTATTTCTTCACCTTTCTGAATGCTTCAATTTAGTACCATGGATCATTTTAGTCTATTGATTCTAATCATTTCTAAACATAAACTTGGTAAGTTTCAAGGATACCTCTGTGGCAGTGTTGAGTCACTATTTTGTGATTTTTACACATATAAGCAAAATCTGGGCAAATATTTCAACTCAATAGTATCAGTTTGAAAGCTAAATACCACAATTAGCAACTGAAAAATGACCTGGTAATGTGAAGCAAGGGCTGGCCACTGCGTGACAACAAGTGTGGCAGGGTTTTTTAGTAACTTTTGGTCTGTTCATTGTAAAAACATATTTTTTTTATGGTCAAATCTACAATTTATGGAGAAGATGATGGAGAATGTGTAGCAAATATATAATCATGGGGAAAATGTCTAGAATCATATAGTTTCTGTGGCCCTGGTTATAAAAAAGGATCGAACCGTGGAGACATTAAACTCGCGAGGCCCGTGATTAATAAGTACCCTTACTTTGTCTCTTTTCATGTGAAAAATGTACTGCTTAATGGCACATAGCTATTCACGCTTGCTTTGCTCAATTTGGGTGCTAACTCACTCAGAAAAGCACATATCTATTGTCTGTGTGTAAATGTGATTCCGGGTGCCTAATGCACACAAAGTCTGCTACACCTCTCCAGAAGTCACACAAAGTCCCCTGCTCAAGGTGCATGGTCAGAGCTCAGTGCTGAAGGTGTTAGGTTGGGACCACTACACTACTAACAGTGGCTAACACTAATGGACTGTGACCAGTGCCCCCACTTCTGAAAGCAACACCGCGTCACACTGCCTCTTTCAATGATCCAAGCACCCTCAAGAAACCATGCCTACTTCCCTCTCACCCCATGCACCCTACCTGACTCTGTCCCTCCTCGTCCTCCTTTCAACCAGTAACTCTTTGATGTGTGTAGACAGCCTTTATGGATTCACTTAACAGTTAAAGTTCCTCTTGATTTGATCTCTCCCTTTCTCACACCCAGAAACATTTCTCCATGATGAAAAATAGTTTTCCAGTGGAAAAAATCCCCCAATTTGTTTTCACATTGAAGGGGTTACAATAAAGAACCAATGGGCTATATCAGTATGTCACGTGCACTGCATACAAGGTCAAGGGCATTGTCATATATGAAGCAATATAATTCACTATCAAACCAATACAGGCGTGATTATTTAATATCAGATTGTTTAATTTAATCATGATATAAAGTATTACACTTATCCTCATAAATACAAATGTCGTAATAAATCCATGTAACATTTTGGGCCAGATTTACTAACATTTGATGCAACGCAACGCAGCACAACGCAACGCAGCACAACGCAACGCAGCAAGACAACTTGCTGCACTGCTTCAAATGGAGACAGCAGAATTAAATGCAATATTTACTATAATACGGTGCATTCCAGCTCTCTCTGCACTGGGGCACTGTGTGCAGCCTAGTACCAGTGCAGGAGCCCTTGTGTCATGTGCAAAATCGGTTTGTGCAGGAAAGGACCCCTTCCTGCACAAAAACAATCTTCAGAGGCATTTACCTCTTTCTATGTGTGCTGCAGGATGCAACACACATAGAAAGAGGAAATAATGAGGAGAAATAAACACATTTCTCCTTGTTACACCTCAGTTGGGATGGAGCAGCATTTTGGCGCATAGCCAGGTTAATTACCCTCAGTCAATCTGGGAGTGCACAACAATCCATGGGATGATGCGGTGGAGCACCCAAGCTCCACACGTGGAACGCCTTCTCAAAGCAGAATAACGCAAGGCAGCGATTTGCACTTCCTTGTATTACTCTGGATTAATTTACTAAGCCTAGTAAACTTAGTAAATATTGCGTGACGCAACGGCAATGCAAAGGCTTACTAAATCTGGGCCTACATGTTTAAAAAAGACTAGAAAATGGTGCAAAATTAAGCACAAGGGGAGGCAGAACACTTTATTTAATTTTTTTACCAGTGGCTTCCCTGACTTAAGAATCGACTTCTTTTAGGTCTGGCTCAACACCTCAATGACAGCAGTCAAATAGGTTTGCACCCAGAGGGTGATCCACGTTACAGCTCTGCTTGAGGCACGTTAAGTGCAGCTGGCTCCGAAGAGACATTCATTTGCATGTTCTGCATTTAGTTCAAGTGGAAAATTAGATTTTATTTATCCACTCAGTTGACCTAGGATTGAGAGTGTTTTGTAGCAAAAACTGCATAAGATAAAGAGTGGGGCAGTGCCTGTCCTGGAACTATTTTGGTGTCCTTCCACATGGGAGAAGGACTGAACCGGAGCCAGACATTGAGTCGACCCTCTCTTGAGCCTTCTTCGGCTTCCGTAGCTCTACTCACACAATGAACAGATGCACACAGACACCCATCCCCCCTCTCGTTCTCTCCCATTCTCTCTCTCTCTATTTCTTTCTCTCTTCCTCTCTCTCGCTTACCATTTCTTTCTCTTGTTCTTTCACCCTTTCTCTCGCTCTTTGTTCCTTTCTGCAATGGCTTAAACCAACCATTCTCTATTGTTAGCAAAAGGGACAGTTTGCATTATAAAATATGTGTCTTACATAAGTTTATTAAAAACACCTTGTGCAGCCACATTTTGCCAGGACACACCTTTCATAGACCCACGTCAACAGTCTTATATTTGGTAAAGTGCTGATTTGCAGGATCAGTCTGGGACAGAAAATAGGCCCTGGTAGCCAAATAAAAGTGGCGCCCATTAGGGATTCAGATATCTAAAAAAAAGGGCCACATTTGGAAAATCAGGCAGTTTTTTCCCCTTGCAAACACAAGCTTAGGAAGTGTTTTGCAAGGTATGGAGCCTACATGCATTTGTGCTTGATTCAGGAAATGTTTATAGTAACATCAGGGAAATAAATTAACCACAATGCCAATAGGACTGGCTTTAAAAGAATGTTGTATGGTAATGTGACGCATTACAAGTAAATAGTGTGGGAATAGTTATGCATTTGTGTTGAAGCAAGGAATTGTGGAATAATATTGGTGTAGGACAAAAAGTCAAGTGACAGTGGCACTGTCAAGCTAGACCTAAAAATCCATGTAGGTTAATGACTGCCCTCCTCCCATCAGTGCTGCAGGCAGGGAAACATAACATTGTTCTCTAAGGAACTTAAATGGCATTTCAATGTCTTGTGCGTCCCCTGAAAGTTCAAGATTAGTCAGCTGGATAAATATACAAAATGATCACAGCTGCATGGAGGGAAAGCACTTTTGGAGGAAACATACAACTTCTGCCCAATCAAAACATGAACTCTTGGCTTCCAACATGTGGGCGGGGCCAAAGCCCCTCTCTAGTGAAGCTCACATAATTATCTGATGAAAGATGCGCTGTCCAAATGGACCATAAAAACGACCAATCAGACCATAAAACAAGCCTACGAACAGACAAAACCACTAGTACACACCCTATTTGACTGGCCTTTGTGGCACAGTCAGATTGCCCCCATAGACTTGGCTGGTCCTGGTAATTTCCCCTAATTTGTCCTGTCACATGTGTGGAATTGATGGTATACAAGGAACCCCTCTCTAGGACATGCTGCACATGTGCAGCATATACAGTGTCCACACATAACTTACTCCTTGTGCTATATAGGATGTTGTGTGAAGTTAACAGTTTTCAGAGCAGAGAGTCAGCTCTCACAGGTCCTGCACACTCTGTACATTATTAAAAATGGCAGAAAGGACATCATATTGTTAACCCTCTGCCTCACATTGACCTATGCATCCCATATGATTTAATAAATATGTACAGCTGACCGATCAGCAGGTACACCTTTCACTGACTACTCAATGGCTCCTTGTCACCTTCTACCCCTGACACCCTCATCAGAGGTCCAAGAGGGAAGGAGAACAGGGGAACCACTTTCCCAAGCTTTATTAATTTGATCAGAACAGGTCCCCTACTTTTTTATTGAAAACCACAACCGTCTCTGAACGGTTGAGGTCCACCAGGCCCCTGCTCCTGAAAGAAATGTAAATGTGGGAAATTAGTTAATCATCAAATCTGAAGGCTGCTTGGAAGCCAGTATAGGATTTAAGTGACAGAATTTGGAATGTGTCCTTTTAATGGAAATCTATTAAAAGAATTGCTCTTGGTCCTGGCAGCATATTATTAAAATCATAACATTTGAAAGCACTGTAAACCTGTAAATGCAATCTTTTTGAACTTTTTGCGGCAGTCTATGTATAGTGGGTGTAATACGTATTTTAAATTGAAGGGTTTTCATATTCAAAGAACTCTCTGTCACAGGCTTGGACCACTTAGCACTATATGCACACGTCACTATTTGTCCAGTGCACTGACCAGGATTCAAATCAGTGTCTGTTTAGTTACACCCACAGACTGGGTGATTGCATTAACCAACCAAGCTTACCACCAGAATAATAATTTACCCACAGATAAGTTTAAGTTGCATTTGTTTCCATTTAAGGTGTGTGCGTTGTATTTTATATGGAGTTATCTGTAGGTGAAAGGCCAACAAAAGAGTTACAAATTATTTTGTTCTGATCAACCGCATCTCTCCCAACCCACCCACAATCCCTGATCCGCCCTCATTGTACTCAGAATCATAGTTCCCATATGTTTATTTAAGCATTTCGACCGCTGCCCCTCATGGAGTCCAAAACCAATTCACATGCATGTTGCATTATTGCAAGTGTGAGTAGACAGCACTAGAGAGGGGGTCCTGAGCATAGTTACTTTACTATGGATTGTACAAGGACCACTATGAATGCCAGATTAAGGGGCATCATTTATCTTCATTTCTTGTCTCACAGCTGTGTTCCTACAGGGGGTTTTAAATACCCCTGTGTTCCTCTGTCTTTCCTCAGAGTAACTGTAGTGGAAGCAGTACAAGGTCTGTTGGTAATACTCTGCATGGAAATTCCTGGGTGATTCTACATAGAGACATGGAGTGAAGGAAGAGTCTTCACATAGCTCAGTCAGAAATGAGCCTGGGTGCAAGTACTGTTACTCAGCCAATGTTGCATAATTCCTGTAATGCCTTGTTATGCTTGTTACGCACAATTCCCGAAATTACCCTGTCACACTACTTCACGTATCGCATTTGCAGGAAAGAAATTAGCACAAGGGAACAGGAACAACACAAACAACCATAATGTTTGTGGATGTTGTTTGCAGTGCTCGTGTTTTTTGTGCTATTTTTTAGCACAAAATGCATCCTTGCATCCATTTCAAGTGTAGTTACAAATGCTGATTTTGTATTTCACTTTATAACGCATAATTTTGAGTAATTTTTTTGAAGTTTTGCGTAAATATGCAAAAGCAAACTACGCAAATTTCACACAACCCTGGCTAGAACCCACATGAGTAGGAAGGAATACGTTCTTCATTACAGTTTAGACCTGCATTACCCGACAGCTGGAGAGCTCCTTTCAGTTCTCCATCCTCTTCCAGCAGTCAGTAACTGACTTACATCAGCACACACACAACAACATTCCATTTCACCACCACCACCACATCCTCTCTATCGCACTCACCACTCAATTCAGCAGCTCACACATGCTGGAAATGGGAATATGCAAGACACAAAACTAGATGACTCTTTTATTAGTATGACATCCCAAATGTAAATTGCTATATTATCCTAAACAATAATCCTATTCTGCTCCAAGTGTCACTTCTTAAATCCAAGTTCATCTGACAAGCTTTTATCCAGACTCCAAGACTTTATTTGGCTTTCTCGGTTGTATACTTGACTAAATTACTCAGCCTTGTTATGTTATGATGGTCCATGGCAGCCATGATGGTTTTCATTGACATATGCATCTCTTACCTGCTGGTCCCATTCAATTATAAAAAAAATGCAGCCAGCCTGTTATTTACTGTGGGCACAGTGGGCCATGGCATCATAATCTTCACAGCAGCTCCGTAGAACTTCTGTTTCAGAATTGCTTAATCAGTCCAACTATTTAACGATTTCTCTCTCCACAGGGCCTTATCTATTCAAATCTCCAAGCGGATAACATACTCTGAATTAATAGCTCTTCTGTTTTCTCATTATTCCTTTGTGGAAGGACTCTCTGATGCCTAGAGACAACTGGTTGATTGCTGTTTACTCGCTACGCTTGAAAATATTATGACTCATTTTCTCATGATTTTCCCATGATGTAAATACTTCAAACAAATTGATTGCCACAGAGTTGATCTGGGCTGCAGAAAACTCAAAACTGGTACTTGGCTGTGATTCTTTCTATAAAATACAATATTCTAAGTACAATTATTATTCTAATAAATAGCCTGATTTGGAATTTACATCTATGATTTTGAAAATACGTTAAACGTATAATGACACTTGATGTAGTTGCATATACAACTGACATTTGGACATTTGCCTTTAAACTACACTGTTGGCTGACTGAGAAAGGCAGTGTTCATGGAGCAGAATAGCAGAAAGGGTACTAAAGGTTAATAATACTATTGAAAGTTAGTATACTGTAGAAAATCAGCCTTTTCTATGTGATCCCTCTGATTATTTTACCTTTTTCAGGGTCCTATTTTTCCCCAGAATTCCAATTCTCTACGCTTTACCCTGCTACACAGGAGTAAAATACTTGTGCTCCTGCTATAAAACAGGGTTACATAGGACTACCCCGATTAGCTTATCTAAATTGCCTATAAGTCCCTAGTATATGATGTAGAAAATGCATCCATGGCCTTGAAGTTAAATGCCACCTGTGAACAGCAGCACCTATTGTGCCATCATCAGTGCTGGCCTGTACAAGATGGCTTCAGGCCTAAGGTGTAGCGTGACTGCAGCAGCCTAAAAACCAGCTGTTAGACCTGTTAAAATAAGCCCTTTTTAACAGTCAGGAAACCCTGCTTTCAAAATACAAATTTCACCTCACTTTTAAATATATAGGTCATCCCAGAGTATACTTTTAGCCCACAAGGTAGTGTGCATGATTTTTAAAAGTGAAAATTAAATTATAATTAGGATCTTCCTTCAGTGACTAACCCTAGGATCTAATTTCACTAGCAGGGATCTAGCTAAATCCATAAAATGTCGAAGTACATATTATAGATTTTGAATTGTAAATTTTGAGAGGAACAATAATCATTCAAATACTATTTTTCATCTTTATTAACCATTCAATAAAGTTGGATTTTAAATAAATATTTATTTATTTATTATTTTATATTTTGTATATGTATTAACCATTCAATTCATTGGTAAAATTGAATTTACAATAAATGTTTAGGAAAGAAACGCTTAGAAAGTTACCTTTTCTCTTACTGAAATTCCAGAGGCTAATTTACCTTCCAGCAGGCGCCCAGCCTGTGCTTTACCTTAATTAGGTGTGTGAAAACTACTCCCACAGCAGAACACTGGCTTAGGCCTGGTGACAGAATGGAATGTGGGTGGAGATTATGGCATCTTTCAGGTTAGAAAAGGAAGGTTGAAAAGCTTGTCAACTTTAGGCCATGGATACCGGGTGGTTGAACTCAAGTTCATTTAGTGACTTTGGGGGTTCTTCATGAAAGGTTAATGTTGTTATTCCTCGAGGTGGGTTACTGCCCACCATAAGTAATAATCCAATTTCTTACATATATTGGTATATATATTGGTTTGGCATTCCGAGCAGTGCGACATTCAGCACTGCCAGATGGGCCAGCTTGACAGGGCAACATGTGGGGTGATTTTTTGTCCCGTGATAGCCCACAGGACTAAAAAGAAATCCAGCACATGGGCCCAAATAAACTGGCCTATCTGACATTACTGGATTTCCGATCAGACCAGCAAGACATTCTAACACTGACCAAGACAATCTATTGCATCCAATGCCAGAACTAAAGATTGGCTGCA